>NC_091469.1:381496444-382696444 GCF_036971445.1 Narcine bancroftii | reverse complement strand
CCTCACAAAGATTAGCGTATACAGAGCCGTTGTCATACCCACACTCCTGTTCGGCTCCGAATCATGGGTCCTCTACCGGCACCACCTACGGCTCCTAGAACGCTTCCACCAGCGTTGTCTCCGCTCCATCCTCAACATCCATTGGAGCGCTCACACCCCTAACGTCGAGGTACTCGAGATGGCAGAGGTCGACAGCATCGAGTCCACGCTGCTGAAGATCCAGCTGCGCTGGATGGGTCACGTCTCCAGAATGGAGGACCATCGCCTTCCCAAGATCGTATTATATGGCGAGCTCTCCACTGGCCACCGTGACAGAGGTGCACCAAAGAAAAGGTACAAGGACTGCCTAAAGAAATCTCTTGGTGCCTGCCACATTGACCACCGCCAGTGGGCTGATAACGCCTCAAACCGTGCATCTTGGCGCCTCACAGTTTGGCGGGCAGCAACCTCCTTTGAAGAAGACCGCAGAGCCCACCTCACTGACAAAAGGCAAAGGAGGAAAAACCCAACACCCAACCCCAACCAACCAATTTTCCCTTGCAACCGCTGCAATCGTGTCTGCCTGTCCCGCATCGGACTGGTCAGCCACAAACGAGCCTGCAGCTGACGTGGACTTTTTACCCCCTCCATAAATCTTCGTCCGCGAAGCCAAGCCAAAGAAAGAGAAGAATTACATATAATGGAATATATAATTAATTGAATGTAAAATTATTAAAAAATTAAAAACTCATTTAAAAACAATACAGTTGTCATAAAATTGATTCTTTGTTCCACACATCTGGAGTAATTCACTGTGACTATAACCACTGTTGCCATTTTCTCCCTGCAGTGTTGTTCACACAGTTTTTGACAAGAAATTGAAAGTAAAATAGAAAGTAAAACCCACTGTTAACCAAACAGAGAAGTTTGTAGTCACAACTCTCAGTACAAGTGATAGGGCAGAGATAGGTGTTATTAACAAGAAACTTGCATACACATACATATAATTAATATCCTGCAATATATTATTAATGACAACTACCATTGCCATCAGGGGAGCGGTTTCCTGGGGGGGAGGGAATTTATGAAATGCCGGGGTTCAGGCAATCCTGCAACGCTGGGGATTGCTGGGTCAATGCAAAACTGTGGGTGCCAAAATGTTCAAAGTGGTACAAAAGTTTTTTTTCACCGAAATGACCGTTGCCAAAATGCAGGCACCAAAATGCCTGGCATCAAACTGCGGGTGCCGAAATGTCTGATTTTGTTTTGACACATTATGTGGACTAGCCGAAGAGTAGCAAACCCTTGCTAGGTCTAGTTCTGAGTAATGAACCTGGTCAGGCAGTGGACTTCTCAGTGGGGAAGCATTTTGGTGAAAGCTATGGAAAGGATAGCTGTGGAAATGGTTAAAAACAGACAAAATGGGAAAGTACTTAACTGGCAAAAAGCTCATTTTGAAGAGATGAGACAGGAACTAGCGAGAATAAATTGGAAACAGATGTTTAAGGGTGAAAGCACAGAAGTAATGTGGAGGAAGTTTAGGGGCCACTTGTGCTGGATTCAGGATAGGGACAAGGAAATGATGGTAGGAAAAGGGAACCATGACTGATGAAGCAGGTGAGGTAATTAGTCAAGAGGTAGAAGGAAGTGTAAGTTAGATATAGAAAGCAGGAAATGGGAAGGCTCATGAGAAATATATGGTAGCCTGGAAGGAGCTTAAGAAAGGACTTGGGGGAGCTTGAAGGGAGCTTGAGAAGACCTTGGCATGTAGGATTAAGGAGAACCCCAAGGCATTCTATGTGCATGTGAAGAACAGAAGGGTGATGAGAATGAAGGTTTGACCACTAATTGATAAAGTAGGCAACATGTGCCTGGAGCGGAGGAGGTTGGGGAGGTTTTAAATGAATATTTTAAATCAGTATTCACAAGAGAAAAGGACCTTGATCAGAGTGAGGTCAAAATTGAACAAGGCTGTATGCTGGAAAATATGGAGATTAAGGAACAGGAAGTGTTGGATCTGTTTTTTAAAAAAAAAACCTCAAGATTGATGACCCCAGGGCCAGACGTGATATACCCCAAGCTGCTCTGGGAAGTTAGAGAAGAGATAGCTGGGCAGTAGTGTCATAGTACAGATCTATCACCAATGTACATAGTGTATATAGTTTCTGTATCTAGACTGTGCTTACAGCGATTGGCTGAGAGCTAAGCCACGCCTATTGTCTGGGCCTTAAAGGGTTGTGTCCCTAGCCAGGTCGGATCATTCCGGACTGGTTGGCCACCTGTGAAGAGCTCCTGTCTTTTGCTAATAAAAGCCTTGGTTTGGATCAACAAGTCTTTGATTCTTTCAACGAGCTCTACAATTTTATTAGCAAAAAGAATTTTTTTTTGAAAGGGATGGAGCGTTTAACTCGGCCAGAAAAACTTGATATTGACCCACAGTCAGCTATAGCCTTCAAAGCCTTTAACTTCTGGCTGCTGAACTTTGAAAACTTCCTGAGATTCATTGAGGTGGAGGAGGATAACCAGTGTCTAACAGCATTGCTGTCTATGGTGTCCTTGAGAGTCTACGAGAACATCCAGGATAAGACCACTTACACCGCAGCCATAAAGGTACTGAAAGATCTGTATGATCAAACGGTGAACAGAGTTCATGCCCGGCTCGTGCTTGTGTCGAGGAAGCAACAGCCCGGCGAGTCCAGCAGGGCATATTTGCAAGTATTAAAGGCGTTGGGCAAGGACTGTAACTGTGTGGACAAAACTGCTGCCGAGATCACAAACAATCTCGTCCGGGATGCCTATGTGGCCGGGCTCTGATCGAACGAAGTGAGGCTGCGCTTGCTCAAGCAAGGGGTAGAAAAACTAGAGGACGTGGCCCGGATTGCGATCACAATGGAGGATGCAGCCTTAAAGTCCAACGAGTTCTCTAGGGACTGGACCCTTCGTTCTGATGTGAGTAGAGTGCCCTTCTACCCTACCACTCCCCGAGATACTGACGGCCTGTCGGCTGCTGCTACACTGCCCCGTGCGAACCCAAAATGTTATTTCTGCGGGAGGGACAAGCACAGCAGGTCCCAGTGCCCAGCAAGAAAAGCCAGGTGCCAGAAGTGCCTTAAAAACGGCCACTTTGCTGCAGTCTGTAGGTCTAAAATGGCCGCTGGCAAACACCGTGCCTCGTGTGAAGCCTAATCGCCACTATCCCATTCAAACTCTTCTTTCCCAGAGCTCTCGTCCAATGAGAACGAGGGCTCCCCTGCACGGCAATGCCTGACGTCATGGAGACGCCGAACCCGGAAGGGGCAGCCCACCCTCGCAACATGATGTTGGCCTGCCTCTCGCCCCCGTGCGGAACATTCGACCCGGCCTCGGTCCCGACTGTGGCAACCGCTGCTGCTGCCGCCGCCACAGCCACCCCCGCAGCCAACCAGGTACTCACCCTAGCGTCCATCGCTGACGACCGCCGGGCCCGACCGCCGCGACCAACGACCGACCCACCGCCAACCGCGAGCAACTACAAACCCCACTACTTACCTTTCATCCGCTGACACCGCCACAACAGCACTTCCGGGAGTTCCTCCAACCTGCTCCTCCAGCGTTGACTACGTCTATTACGTCATCCCGTTGTGTGACATCATCCCGATGTGTGACATCATCCCGTTGTGTGACGTCATCCTGTTGTGTGACATCATCACGCAAAACTCCCCTGTCAACTGCTTCAATAACACTAAACCAGCAATGCTCTCATCCCCTCACCAGAGCCATGGAACTGATTAAAGTGCATGGACACTACACCAATTGCTTATTTGACTCTGGGTCAACTGACAGTTTTATCCAGCCAGATTTGGCCCTCCGTTGGGGACTTGACATTATCCCCATTACCCAGAGGATCTCATTAGCGATGAGGTCGCACTCGACCGGGATAAAGGGGTATTACATCGCCACGCTGGAAGTACAGGGCGTAACGGTTACCAACTTCAAATTATTCGTCCTTCCCCAATTGTGCGCCCCAGTGTTGCTGGGATTAGACTTTCAGTGTCAGTTCTGAACGGTGTCCTTACACTTTGGGGGACCCTACGCCCCTCTCTCGGTCTGCCATCGCCCCACCCCCGAAGCACCCGAGCAACCCGCCCCCGTGCCCCGGGGCCAATCCTGCGGCCTTTCCACACTCCGGATTTCCCCGCCAGCACTCTTCGCAAACCTCACTCCTGGCTGGAAGCCTGTGGCCACCAAAAGTCGGCAATATAGTTACGAAAACAGGCAATTCATTAGGAGTAAGGTGCGTAGATTGCTGGATGAGGGCATCATCGAACCCAGTTCAAGCCCCTGGAAAGCCCAGGTGGTGGTTGTCAAGAACGGGGAAAAACTACAGATGGTGGTTGACTATAGCCAGACCATTAACCGCTTCACGCTCCTGGATGCTTACCCCCTGCCACGCATCACGGATGTGGTGAACCAGATCACCCAATACCGCATATTCTCCACCATTGACCTACGTTCGGCCTACCACCAGCTCCCGATCCGCTGTGAGGGCTGACCATTCATGGCCTTTGAAGCGAATGGGCGGCTATATCAATTTCTCAGGGTACCATTCGGGGTCACGAATGGTGTCGCGGTCTTCCAGCGGGAAATGGACCGGATAGTGGACCAGAACGGGCTAACCGCTACCTTCCCGTATCTGGACAATATCACCAACTGCGGCCACGACACGTAGGACCATGACGCCAACCTAGACAAATTTCTTCAAACTGCCCGTCGGCTGAACCTGACTTATAATTTGGACAGGTGTGTCTTCCGGACCACACGACTCGCTATTCTAGGTTGCGTGGTGGAGAACGGGATAGTCATGCCAGATCCTGACCGCATGCGTCCCCTAATGGACTTACCCCCGCCCCCCATACCCAGAAAGCGCTCAAACACTGCCTGGGCCTTTTCTCGTATTACGCCCAATGGGTTCCACACTACGCCGACAAGGCGCGTCCTCTTATCAAGACCATCTCCTTTCCCCTCTCGACCGAAGCCAGAGTGACTTTCGATCAAATCAAATCCGACATCGACGCTGCACGCGATCGATGAGTCTGTCCCGTTTCAAGCCGAAAGTGATGCATCTGACTTCGCCCTGGCAGCCACCTTGAACCAGGCCGGTCGGCCTGTAGCCTTCTTCTCCAGAACCCTCCAGGGTCCAGAGAGTAGACACTCCTCGATCGAGAAGGAGGCCCAGGCCATAGTTGAAGCAGTGCGTCGTTGGAGACATTACCTCACTGGGAGGTGCTTTACACTGTTGACTGATCAACGCGCGGTCTCCTTCATGTTCAGCGTGGTAAGATAAAAAACGAAAAAATCGCCAGATGGAGAATCGAACTCTCCACCTTTAACTATGACATCCTGTACCGGCCTGGTAAGCTCAACGACCCCCCTGACGCGCTCTCCAGGGGGACGTGCACCAGATGGACAGACTACAGAAACTCCATGAGGTGCTCTGTCATCCAGGGGTCACTAGGTTTGCCCACTTTGTGAAGGCGCGCAACCTACCCTACACAGTCGAGGAGATCCGCTACATGACCCGAGCCTGTTCGGTGTGCGCTGAATGCAGGCCCCACTTCTTCCGTCCGGATAACTCCCACGTTATCAAAGCCACCCGCCCCTTCGAGCGTCTTAGCGTAGACTTTAAGGGGCCCCTACCGTCGACCAACCGTAATAACTACATCCTTACGGCCATCGACGAGTTCTCCCGCTTCCCGTTCGCTGTGCCCTGCCCAGACACCACTGCCACCTCAGTGATACAGGCCCTTCACAGTATTTTCGCCATCTTCGGGTACCCCAATTCCATCCACAGTGATAGGGGGTCCTCATTCATGAGCGCAGAGCTGCAACAGTACCAGGTCGAGAGGGAGAATGCCACCATATGGAGAGCGGTTACACTGGCTCTCCGGTCTAAAGGTCTCCCCACCTCTCACTGGCAGGAGGTTCTCACTAGTGCCTTATACTCCATCCGCTCCCTCCTATGTACCGCAACAAATGTCACCCCCCGCGAAAGTATGTTCCTTTTTCCCGAGGAAATCCGAATCAGGAACCACTGACCCGGCATGGCTCACCGTCCCTGGACCCGTCCTTTTGCGACGCCACGACCGGCACTCAAAGAATGACCCCTTGGTCGACCGAGTGACTCTATTCCACGCGAACCCACATTACGCCTACGTTGAGTTCCCAGATGGGTGGGAGAACACTGTTTCAGTGTGGGACCTAGCTCAGGATGCGGTAGACCCAGCAAACCCCCCAACCCAACCTTCCCTAACTCTTTATTCCCCAGGCCCCGTGCCACAACAGAAGGACCAACAGCACCCCAACGACCCAGGCCACCCTGCCGACAACACGACTGGGGAATTGAGCAAAGGAGCGGTCGCACCCAACGAGTCCACTGGCAACACCACTCCAGTGATCCCAAACCCGGCACCACGGCGGTCACGCCAGATGGTCAAACCCCCTGACCGCTACAGTCCTTAACCTATCCCTTCCTTTCATTCTCTCCCTCGTTTTTTTGTTTTTTTTCCAGGGTCAGTTCTCCAAGAAGGGGTGAATGTGATAGTACAGATCTATCACCAATGTACATAGTGTATATAGTTACTGTATCTAGACTGTGCTTACAGCGATTGGCTGAGAGCTAAGCCACGCCTATTGTTTGGGCCTTAAAGGGTTGTGTCCCTAGCCAGGTCGGATCATTCTGGACTGGTCGGCCACCTGTGAAGAGCTCCTGTCTTTTGCTAATAAAAGCCTTGGTTTGGATCAACAAGTCTTTGATTCTTTCGACGAGCTCTACAAGTAGCTATGATCTTTGAATCCTCTTTGACCACAGGGGAGGTGCCAGAGGATTGGAGAATGGCAAATGTAGTCACCTTGTTTAAAAGAAGTAATAGGGAGAATCCTGGGAATTATAGACCAGTGAGTCTTACATCAGTGGTTTGCAGACTATTGGAGAGGATTCTTAAGGATAGGATCTCTGAGCATTTGGAGTATAGTCTACTCATGGGTAGTCAGCATGGCTTTGTGAAGGGAAGGTCGTGCCTCAAGTCTAATTAAGTTTTCTGAGGAAGTAACAAAAGAAATTGATGAGTGTAGGGTGGTAGATGTGGTCTACATAGATTTTAGCAAGGCATTTGACAAGGTCCCACAAGAGAGACTCATCCAGAAAGTCCATGAGGCACAGGATCAGTGAAACCTTGGCTGTGTGAATAAAAAAATTGGTTTGTAGGAAGAAGGCAGAGAGTAGTAGTGGAAGGAAAGTATTCTGCATGGAGGTCAATGACTAGTGGAGTGTGGCAAGGATCTGTTCTGGGACCCCTATTCTTTGTGATAGTTTTATAAATGACCTGGTTGAAAAGACGGGAAGGATGGGTCAGTAAGCTTGTGGATGACACGAAGGTTGGAAGAGTTGTGGATGGAGCTGAATGTTATCAAAGGTTACAAGAGGATATAGACAGGATGTAGAGTTGGGCAGAAAAGTGACAAATGGAGTTCAATCCAGATAAGTGTGAGGTGATGCATTTTGGAAGGACAAACCAGAAGGCTAAGCACAGGGTTAATGGTTGGTTGCTTAAGAGTGTGAATGAATAGAGGGACCTTGGGTTTCAAATCCATACATCCTTCAAGGTTGCTGTACAGATTGATAGGATAGTTAAGAAGGCCTATGGGATGCTGGGATTTATTAATTGGGGGATTGAATTCAGGAGTAGAGAGGTATTGTTTCAACTCTACAAATCTTTAGTAAGACCACACTTATAGAGTATTGTGTTCAGTTCTAGTTACCTCATTAAAGTAAGGATGTGGAAGTTCTGGAGAGGGTACAGAGATTTACAAGGATGTTGCCTTGATTGGGAAACGTCTTATGAGGCAAGTTTAGCAGAGCTGGGCTTTTTACTTTAGAGTGTAGAAGGATGAGAAGAGACTTGCTAGAGGTCTACAGATTATTAGAGGCATAGATAGGGTGGACAGTAGCACCTGTTTTCCAGGGCAGGATCAGCAAACAGCAGAGGACATATGTACAAAGTGAAGGGAGAGAAGTTTAGGAGAGACATATGGGTTACGTTTTTTACACAGAGAATTGCGGTGCTGGAAAGCCTCTCCGGGGATGGTGGTGGAGGCTGAAACATTGGGGGCATTTAAGAGACACTTAGACAGATGCATGGATGAAAGGAAAATAGAGGGTTATGGAGTAGGGAGAGTTTAGAACTTTTTTGGAAGGAATATATTGGTTGCCACAACAAGGGCTGAAGGGCCTGTATTGTGCTTTAGTGTTATATGCTTTATGTTTCTGTATTCCCACATCCCTCTGTTCTACCACACTCTCAGTGCCCTAACATTTACTGTGTATGTCCTGCCTTTGTTTGTCCTTCTAAAATGTAACACCTCACACTTATTTGCATTAAATTCCATCTGCCACTTTGCAGCCCATTTTTCCAGCTGGTCCAATTTCTGCTGCAAGCTTTGAAAGCTCCTTTGCTGTTCACAACACCTCTAATCTTTGTGTCATCTGCAAACCTGCTGATCTAGTTTACCACATTACCAACCAGATCATTGATGTAGATGACAAATAACAATGGGCACACAATGAGTCACAGGCCTCTAGTTTGAGAGGCAATCATCCATTACCACTCTCTGGCTTCTCCTGTAGAGCCAATGTTGAATCCAGTTTACTACCTCACCATGAATACAGAGCATCTGCACCTTCCTGAAAAACCTCCCTCAGCCTTTCCTTCATCAAATTTCCCAGTAACATCCTTGAAAAACTCTCTAAGATTGGTTAAACACGATCTATCTACCAGGCACAAAGCCATCTTGATTATCACTGATTAGTGATCTATTGAAATACAGGCAATCTCTGGGTTACAAATGAGATCAGTTCCTGTTTGTCTTTAAG
Source organism: Narcine bancroftii (assembly GCF_036971445.1). Classification (NCBI taxonomy): domain Eukaryota; kingdom Metazoa; phylum Chordata; class Chondrichthyes; order Torpediniformes; family Narcinidae; genus Narcine; species Narcine bancroftii. The sequence continues at coordinate 382,687,557 of NC_091469.1, read as the reverse complement.
TCGAATTTATAGGTAAGTCAGAACAGATACATATGGTTGTTATTTATCATAAGTTAGTCAAATGTTTGTCTTAGCATATATTTTACTTTTCTATGCATCTAAAACTACTGGAGTCGATTTCTTGAAGTAGGCATCAAGGGAGGTTCGTAAAGAGCTTTTTTTTTCTCTCGTCATAAATATACTTGTAGCAGCTCAGACCCCCGGTAACTACAGTAAACTTTGGTAAACCTCTCTGTATTAGCATGTTGCTCCTCTAACTTTGGTATCCCTGTGTTAATCCCTCAGCTAACTCTTTTGTCAGAAGCATTTTCAGTTATGGAGTTTTTAGGTTCCAGTCTTCTTCCTCAAATGCTATCATCTGCTGCTCTCCTTCCAAAAGGTTCTTCGGCAAGGGCGTCGAGTAACTCTACGACACTATTTTCACTGAAGTCTAACTGCAGTTGATTACCAATATCAGCCGCAGCTTGCCTGGTTCGGAGATGTCGTGAGCCATAAAGCCCTGAAAAGCATGGGTGAATTGAGGGCACAGTTTGATCCACATTCCTTTCATATTTGACTGTTTCACTTCATCCCAAGAATCAGCAATAGTTTTGATGGCACCACAGATGTTATAATTTCTCCAGAACTCCCTTAAGATCAATACATTATTTTGAGTAGCCCTGACTGCTTGTGAGAAGATCTGCTGCAAATAATAGGCCTTAAAGGAGACTATGACTCCCTGATCCACTGGCTGAAGTAGCGATGCGGTGTTTATATGACTTTTATATTGGGGTGAAGGTCATCTAAAGTGCTTGGAATTCTGGATACATTGTCAAGCACAAGGAGAATCTTGAAAGGAATTTTCTTGGCCAAGCAATAACGTTCAACAGTAGGGACAAAATGGTTCAAGAACCAATCTTCAAAGATGGCAATTGAAACCCAAGCCTTTGCATTTACCTTCCAAATAATTATACCATGGTGCCCTCAGATTTAGGGACCAACACACAAGTAAAGGCTGGAGCTTGAAATCCCCAGATGTGTTTACCCCCCCCCCCCCCACCCGCCCCCCTGCACCCAGCAATAATGTTAACCTATCTTTCGGTGCCTTATGCCCCGGTGCACTTATTTCCTCTTTCGAAATGTTGGTCCTTACAGGCATTTTTTCCTCAAAATAAGCCAGTCTTGTCTACATTAAATATTTGGTCTGGCAAATAACCTTCTTCCTCAATAATTTTTCTCAGCATTTCAGGAAAATCACTCACAGCACTTAGAGCTTCACCATGCAATTTAATATTATGTAAATTTGCCCTCACTTTGAAATGATTGAACCAACCCCTACTCACAACAAATTTTTCTTCACAATCACCTTCACTTACTGCACATGCTTTGAGCCTTTTTTTGCGCCAAAGTAAGGCTAACAGGCATATTACGCTGATTTTGATCATCTAACCAAATTATCAATAGCCTTTCCATTTCAATAATTAAACCACTGCATTGCTTAATAATAATTGTAGCTTTCATCAGGCAGGGCCTTTCACATGCTCCATTATTCTCACTTTATCCTTTAAAATTGTTCCAATCCTTGACCAACTGTAGCCTAATGCTTTTCCAATGACTAATGGCATTTCACCTCTTTTTGATCGCTTTATTATTTCCACTTTACTTTCAATCGTAATCGTTTTCCTTTTCTTTGATGCATCACCAGCACTTGCATCGATTTACACTTTGGATCCATGGTTACAAGGGTAAATAAGAGAAAATTTAAGCCAAATACAGTTACACACTCAACACAGTGTTAACGGGAACGTGATCTGACTTGAAATGGCAGACGGCATTCTCCTTCCTTGAGCCGACGAATCACTGAAGCGCATGTAGTCTGTTCGTAAAGATGAGTTGTCCGTTAAGTCGGATGTTCTTAACCCGGGGACTTACTGTACTTGTATATCCAAACTCTAAAGGCACTTTCCTATAACTTATCTACCACTAACATCAGCCTCACCAGCCTGTAATTTCCTTGGTTATTTTTGAAGCCTTTTTTAAACAACAGAACAACATGAGCCACCTTTACTCCTCCGGCATCTCACCCGTGGCTAAGGACATTTTAAATATATTTGCCATGGCCCTCACAATTTCTACATTATAAGACCATGACCATAAATCATAGGAGCAGAAATGGGCCATTTAGCCTATCGAGTCTACCCCACTATTTTATTATTTTCCATAGCCCCACTGCCTAGCCACATCCCTACAACCTTTGATACCCTGGCTAATTAAGAACCCATCAATCTTTGCCTTAAATTCACCCAATGACCTGTCCTCCACAACCACCTGTGCAAACAAATTCCACTGATCTACCACTCTCTGGCTGAAGAAATTCCTCTGCATCTGTTCTAATCGGATACCCTTCAATCCTGAAGTTGTGCCCTCTTGTCCTACATCCTCCCACCATGGGAAACAACCTTTCTACATCTACTCTGTCCATGTCTTTCAACATTCAAAATATTTCAATGAGATTACTTCTCTTTTTCCTAAACTCCAACAAGTGCAGGCCAAGAGCTGTCAAGTGCTCCTCATATGATATTCCTTTCCTTCCCAGAATCATCAATACACTCGCCTACCTCAAGGTCCAAGGGAATACTTTGTCAGGCCCTGGGGAATTATCCATGCTATTTGATTGAAGGCAACAAGCACTTCCTCCTATTTAATCTGTAGAAGTTCCATGACCTCATTAATTGTTTTCCTCACTTCCCTAGACTCTGTTTCCTGAATAATTACTGATGCAAAAAAAAAACACCATGTAAGATCTCTCCCATCTCTTCTGGCTCCACACACAGTCAATCATTCTGATGTTTTAGAGGACCAATTTTATCTCTCACTATCCTTTTGCTCTTCACATACCTTTAGAAGCCCTTAGGATTTTCCTTCACCTTGCCTGCCAGAGCAACCTCATGTCTTCTTTTAGCCATCCTGGTTTCTTTCTTGTTTTCTCTTGCATTTATTATACTCCTCGAGTACCTCATTTGTTCCTTGTTGCCTACACCTGTTATACACCTCTCTTGTTCTTAAGCAGATCCTTAATATCCATTAAAAACCAGAGATCCCTTCTGCCTGTTAATTTTGCCTTTAATCTTGACTGGAATATACAAACACTGTATGTTGGAACTCAATAGTCCTTTCTGCAACTGGATCATGGACTTCTTGATTGCAATTCCACAGTCTGTCTGGATTGGCAGCTAATCTTCAAGCCCCATCATCTTGAGTATGGGTGCACCTCAGGGCCGTGTGCTTAGTGCTACTGTTCACGCTGTTAACTCACAACTATACTATGAGGTTTAGCTCCTACAGAATCATCAACTTTGTGGATGACACAATGTTGAGTGGGCTTACAGAGAGGAGGTTTACAGTGGTGCAAGAGCAACAACTTGACTCACAATGTGGACAAGACAAAGGCGATGAATGTGGATTTCAGGAGAATGAAAGACTACTCCTCACTACATACAATATCAATGGCTCCATTATAGAGAGTGTGGGGAACTCAAAATTCCTTGGAATTCATTTAAAGGATAACCTACCATAGACCCATACCATCTCCTCATTAATTAAGAAGGTGCTGCAGTTCCAATACTTCCTCAGGAGGTTGAGGAGAGCAAGGCTACTGGTCACCATCGTAACAACTTCTACAGGAGCACAACAGTGAGTGTCCTGGCTGGCTGCATCATAGTGTGACAAGGTAACTGCAAAGCATCAGGTCAGAGGTAGGACAGTGTGTGATTAAAACTGCTGAGAAGGTCACTGGGATCTCCCTTCTCTCTATTGATGGTATCTACAGGGAGCAATGGACAAAGAGGGCATATAAAATCATTGAGGACCCTCATCATCTGGCCAGCAGTATCTTTGAGGCACTACCCTCAAGGAAGAGGTACAGGAGCATAAAAACCAGGACTGCCAGGCTGGGAAATAGCTTCTCTCCCCAGGTGGTGAAACTGTTGAACAATTCTGGAAACCTGTAAATTATTTTAAAATTTAAATTTAGACATACCGTATGGTAACAGGCCCGTGCCACCCTGGACCTACAATCCTGGTACATTTTGATTGGCCCATGCAGACACAGTGAGAACGTACAAACTCTTTACAGTGCGGGATTCAAACTCCGGTCCAAATCGCTGTAAAGGTGTTGTGATAAACACTACACTAACCATGCCACCCTCTATCTCTATTTGTATCTAATTTATTTTGGATGTGTGTGTGTGTGTGTGTGTGTGTGTGTGTGTGTGTGTGTGTGTGTGTGTGTGTGTGTGTGTGTGTGTGTGTGTGTGTGTGTGTGTGTGTGTGTGTGTGTGTGTGTGTGCACATGCGCAATAGGGTTGGGAGATATGCTGTTTCATCAAGTTGTATGTGTATATGTACATTTAGATGATAATAAACTTGAGTCTTGAAACTAATGGCATTATGATCACTGGATCCAAAGCATTCCCCTACACATTCTTCTGTCACCTGTCCTGCCTCATTCCCTAATAGGAGATCTGGTATTGTGCTCTCTCCAGGTGGTACCTCAATATATTACTTTATAAATAAAAATATTATAAAATATTTTGGAATAATTTATTTGTTTCATTTATAAGAGACCCAAGGTTACTGGATAACATTCATCAATCTCACAGCCTGTGAGAAGAAACTATTTCCTAGCCTGGCAGTCCTGATTTTAATCTGCTTGTACCTCCTTCCTGATGGTAGTAGGTCAAAGATCCTGTGTGATGGATGGTAAAGGCCTTTTTCAAGCATTGCACCCAGTGAATGTCATTAGTTCATTAGTAGTGGAAAGGGAGACCCCAGTAATCTTCTCAGTCGTTTTGATGATCCTCTGAATTTTCTTCCAGTCCAATGCTTTGCAGCTGACAGGTTAGTCAAGAAATGGTTTGACTCAGAATGATACCTGGCATGGACAGGTGCCAAACAACTCTATCACAATCCCTGAGTACACCTGTCCACCCAGCGGATCAGAGCAGTGAGGTGGTACATAGGCAGGAATCCTCAATAGACTGCAGACTCTATGAAATTAGATGATATCAGGGAAATGTTCCTAACCACTGCCAGCCATCTTGTCACAGGAAGAACACAGAATGTATTCTGGGTAACACTGCAAAGAGGTGCAGCAACCAATTATCATGTGTCATATTGGGCTTTATTGCAAAATTGTTGGAGTTTAGAAATAAGGAATTTTGTCACAATTGTACAGAAACCACACCTGGAGTCTTGTGCAGTTTTGGTGTTCTGATCTAAAAAATGGATATAATAGCATTGAAGGCAGTTCTAAAAATGAATCAACAACATTCCTTAAATGAGAGGGTTGTCCTTTCAAGAGAGGCTAGACAAGTTAGGTCTGGGTGCTTTAGAATTTAGAAGAATGAGGGGTGACCTTATTCAAACATATAAGACCCTGAAGAGGCATAACAGGGTAATTGTTGAGATATTTACACAAGCGGGAGAGTCACAAGCAAGGTGACATAAACAGAAGATAAGGGGCCAGTCATTTAAACCCAAGGCTTGTAGAAATTCCTTCTCACAAATTAATCTCTCACCCTACATCGTCACTACATTCTACAGAGGAGGTATCAAGAGCATCCCGTGCAACTACATCACCACCTGATTTGGAAGCTGTAGCACCTCGGACCGCAAGACCCTGCAGAGGATAATGGTCAGTGAAAAAGGTAATGGGGGCTCTCTTCCTACCATGAAGGACATCTACAACACTTGATGTAGGTAAAAGGCAGTAAACATTATGAAGGACTCCACACACTGTTCTCCCTTCTGCCATCTGGTAGAAGGTACCGTAGCACTCTGTGCCCTTGCATTCAGATTGGGCAACAGTTTTTCCCCCAATCCATAAGACTCCTGAACTCCCAGAACATTTGTGGATAGGGTACTGAGGACTGTAACTGAACATGTCTTAAATATTTTAAATCTGTCTAACTTCTATTCTAACTTATATTTATGTAAATATGCTCCGTGATCTGGAGAAATGCTATCTTGTCTTTACCTATGAACAATAAATAAAAGTGGCTTGACTTGACTTGGGGTGGTGATTGCTCTGGTATTCTCTATCCCAGTGGGCAGATCATGAGAATTACTTAAGAAATTGAGAATTACTTTGAAAAATTGAAAGATTAAAGTTTATGGAGAACTGTCATAGAAGATGTGTTGACATGATCACTTGTATGGTTGGACAGGCTTGAGAGGCTGAGAGGCCTACTCCTGCCTCTATTTTCTTGTGTTCTTGTGTAAGAATAGACCAACCATGAAATTTTTAATGCAGCTAGCAGAGTCCTGAAGGGCACAGTGTCCAGACAAATCTTCAGCAGTAGCAAGTGGAAGAACACAAGGAATAAACCTACATCCATGCCAATCTACCTCTGGAGATATGCTTTCCCAAGACACCACCAGCAGAAGCAATTACCACATGGTCTGTGCAGCATCAAAGCCTTGCTTTAACAGGGACAGCCCACAACCTGTTGTGTGGTTACACCATCATTTTGACTTAAAACTACAAAACACCACAGCAGAAACAGACCCTTTGACCCATCTAGTCTGTGCCCAATTATTATTCTGTCTAGTCTCATTGACCTGCACCCAGACCATAGCCCTCCATACCCCTTCCATCCATGGACCCATCCAAATATTTCTTAAATGTCAAAATCAGATCCGCATCCGCTGGCAACTCGTTCCATGCTCTCACCACCCTCTGTGTGATGTTCCCCCTAAACATCTAATTTTTCACCCTTCACCCATGTCCTCTAATTCTTATCTCACCCAATTTAAGTGGAAAAAGCCTTCTTGCATTTACCCTATCTAAACCCCTCACAATGCTGTGTACATCTATATATTTGAATAAACAAACAAAATTCCCTTTGGACTATGAGGATCCCACATGATTTCAGACCATTGACTCTCAGGACGTCACTGACTCATTTCTTCAGATCTTCATTTCAAATCTTCCATCCTTATTGTACCTCGTGCTTGCTTCAACATCCTTACCCTTGTCCATAAATGGGCCTGTACAGGCAGACTCAGTTTCTTAGCCTGCAATTGCCTCACCAAATCCATTTCTTCCTATCTTGACTCCATCCCTTCTGCCTGGTCCAGTCCCTTCCCACTTATAGCTGTGAAGCCTTTGACACCCATTAACAATGACAGTTTCCATTTTTATGTTTCTTTCTTGCTATTAACAGACTCCTCACTACCTGTGGATAATCGAGACACTCTGCACCATCATCAGAAAGCCCTTTGTACCTCAACCTGTACCCCTACACCAGTACACTCATTGGCTGAGCTTACACTGAATAACATCTCCTTCCATTCAACGCTTGCATAGGCTACTCCAAAAGCAGTTGGCATGATGCTATTACAGCACCAGTGACCTGGGTTCGAATTTTTGCTGTCTGTAAAGAGTTTGTATGTTCTCCCTATGTCTGATTGGGTTACGTCCAAGTGCTCTGGTTTCCTCCCACGTGCCAAAGATGTATGGGGTCAGTAGGTTAAGTGGCCATGTAGGTAGTGAGGGAATTTGGGGTGGAAGGGCCTGTTATCGGGCTGTATCTCTAGATTTAAAAAAAACACACACACACACAACCTTTCCTGTCAAGTGCCCAAGGAGAGCAGAAACCGGTGAACTTTTTCACCTTCACGTTCCTCTCCAAGCTGTTCCCTGCCCTAACTAAAATAACATCACCATTCCTTAATTATCTTCTGTCTGAATCCCAGAACTCAATTCCCAGCAGCAAGGGGTCCAGGTGTTTAAGATGATTCAACACTGCCTTCTCAAGGCAAATTATGAATGGCAATGAATGTCAACCTTGACATTTGACATCTACATCCTATACTATTTTGAATTAGTTTCTTGAGGGATGGACAGAACTGAATGTCTGCTATGTTGTTTTGATGAAAGGTCTTGGACCTGAAGTGTTCATTGCTTTTCTTTCTATAGGTTTTACCTGAGCTGCCTAAAAAAAAAGCATTTTTAGCAGACTTTCTTGTTGTTACCCTTTACTACCTATGGATCCTGTGTGACCTGCTGAGTTTCTCTAGCATGAATGTATATTGCACTTGACCCCAGCATCTGCAAATTTTCTTGTAGCTCCCCATCCCCTTCAAGTCCTTCTCCTGTCAGAGAGCTATCCTCTCCCCTATCACTTCTCATCTTTTCTTCTCTACCACCCTCTCACCTGTATCTATCTATGACCTCTTACCTTACCCCTCCCTCTTCTCCTTTCCTCCCCACTCACCTTTTTATTCAGGAGCCTGCCTGACGAAGAGCCCAGGCCTGAAATGTTGGTTACCCTTTACTTCGTACAGATGCTGTCTGATTTCCTGGGTTTCTCTAACACACTTGTATATCCTTTCCACTTTCTTGTTTAAACTCTAAAAATAAGTTTCTCCTGTGATTGGTTGGAGAGCAAAAATGTTTGCCTCTGCGCTCTCTGCAGTCTGACCCTTGTTTCCCCATTGTTCCAGTTTTTATAATGTGTCCAGTACATGATATGTCCACTTGGTTCCTCGCCCATCTCTTGCTACTTGACCTGCTAAATGTTAGCAGCATTTTCTATGTTTGTGAAGTAATGGAGGTTCCTGTAATGTCAAAATGCCAACTTGATACTTTTATCGACAAGAATTATAGAGCTGCCATCACAGTGAATTTCTTTGCTTCAATACACAGTGGTTGATTATTGACAATCAGTTGAAACAATCACATCCATAGCAATTCATTAAATATTCTCTCATGAATTTGGCCATGAATTTGTAATGAAACCTTCAGGGTCAAAATCATGTTTCAGGGAATGAAATTATCTTTCCAGCGCTCTGCAGTCCCTGTTCTATCTATTCTTCTACTCTTATGTACAACTCCTCTTTCACTCATAAGCAACAGTTATGTCTTCCAAATGCCATGCCTGGTTTACACTCTCTGGAATTGAGATATCTTTTAACTCCTCCCTTAAAACCAATGCTTCATTTAAGCTGTCAATCACCTTTTGTAATACGGTACATTTTCCCTTAGCCGAAGTTCTGTTAACTGAAAGGTCCCATTAACATAACTTTTTTATGGCACCGACATGACGTCACAAGTTGAAAAAAATGATCACCCGACTTGCCCATGTGGGGCTCTGACACTCTGTTGGTGCCATTTTGGTAACAACAGAACTCAGAACCAGCCGGGAAGACAGACGCTGGATGTCGACTCAGAGCAGCAGGCTGGAATCTCGAGCCATTAGTGAGCAACTGGAGGAAGTTGGTGGGTCAGGCAGCGCACGGGGAGAAATTAGAACACTGATTGTCCTCGTTTCAGATAATTCCCTCTCCTCTTTCTTTCCATTTCTTCTTTACCTCTGCTGTACTTGGTTTACAAATCATGTGCTACTGTATCCCAGCTGCAAGCAGTCAGAAGAATCCTTTGTCCTGGCATCAAGGAGAGCGGCCTCCCAGGCAAGAGCAAGGACCTTGGGCTCCTGGGCAGGTGCGGGGACCATAGTAGGGTCTGACAGTGGTGGAGAGGTGTCGGGGACTGGCGACGGCTAATGCTATTGTGCTGTTTTTAGATGTTTTTTGTTTTGTTCCGTTAACTGAAAAAAATAATCGAAAACCGTCAGGTCCCAAGCATTTCGGATATGGGGAAACGTAATGTATCCTTTTCTACAGGTCACCAGTTTTAATATAAACGTCCATGAATTATCTTGGACTACTTTGTTGTGTGAAATGCAAGACGTAACCTGAAAATAAGGGTTTCTATTTATCTGTGATTTTAATGCGACAAAATGCAGAGTTTTCATCTGATTTTGTGGCTGATTTCTACTGAGAAATTTCCCCTGGAATGGGCAGTTGTGCATAACTGTAGACAAAAAAAAGATAATTCTTCACTCTGATTGCAATTAATATCTTTGCTTATTGAGTTCAAATGATAACCTAATAAAATGTCTTCTAAGCACAACTTTGAAAATTTTTACTTGCTTCAAAATGGCATCAATTGTACCAATGCCCAAAGAAGAGCAGGGTGAGCTGCCTCAACGACTAACACCAAGTAGTTCTCATTATCTACTGTAATAAAATGCTTTGTGAGGTTGGTTATGGGCAGAATTAACTCACACCTAAGTAAAGATCTAGAGCCACTGCAATTTGCCTCCCGTCACAATGAATCCACAGCAGTTGCAATGCTACTGACTCTCCATTCAGCTCTGGTTCACATAGATAAAAGCAACTCATACTCTTCATCGACTAGAGTTCAACTTTCAACACCATCATACCCTCAGTGCTGTCAACTGCTCTAAAACTGGGGCTTCGCAACTGGATCCTTGGCTTGCTCATTGAAAGATCATAGTCAGTACGAATCAGAAACAACATCTCCTCCTCACTGACCATCAACACTAGGTGCACGGTTCATGCACCATAAGGATGATTGCATAGCCCACTGCTCTACTCACACTACGGTCATCAGCAGAATCACAGATAGCAATGAGGAAGTAGATGGGAGACAGATAGATCAGCACGTCGAGTGGTGTCACGACAACAACCTTACACTCATTGTTAGCAAAACTAATGAGCTGATTATGGACTTCCAGGAGAAGGAAATCAGGAGAACACAAGCCAGTTCTCTTCAAAGGGTTAGCAGTGAAAAGGGTTAAGAACTTCAAATTCCGAAGTTTCAACATCTCTGAAGATCTGCCCTAGGGCCTCCATGTCAATGCAATCATGAAGAAGGCTTGGCAACAGTTATACTTCATGAGGAGTTTGAGGAGATTTAGTAGGTCACCAAAGACTTGCAAATTTCTACAGGTGTACCATGTATCACTGCCTGGTATAGAGGTACCAATGCACAAGACAAGAAAAGACTACAGAGTTGTGAACTTGGCCAGCACCATCATGGACATCAGTCTGCACTCCATCGAGGACATCTACAAGAGGCAGTGTCGTAAGAAAGCAGCCTCGATCCTCAAGGACCCTCACCACCCAGGCCATGCCCTCTTCACACTACTACCATCAGGAAGGAGGTAGAGGAGCCTAAAGACAAGCACCCAGTAACACAAAAACAGCTTCTTCCCCTTGGGCATCAGATTTCTGAATGGACAATGAACCAGAGACACTATCTCACTTTCTCATCTTTTTACACTAATTTAATTTTAGATGAAATTTATAACAATATTTGCACTTTGATGCTCCTGCAAAACAACAAATTTTGTGACATGGTCATGAAAATAAATTCTGATTCCGTTGAGAAATGGATAGAATTCAACAAAAGAGAAAATGAATTAAAAATCATTTTACACCTTGGGAAAAAAAATAACATCTTGTAATTTACATTGACAGCTCTCTTGGATGGAAAAGAATATACTCACATTTCTTTGTAATGTTCTTGATCTCACTTTCCCTTTCTCCCCAGTGGATCAAGCCTCATTTTGAGTCCAGGTCGTTTAGCTATTTCTTTGCCAGTACCTTTAAATGGTACAAATGGAGGGAAAGACCTCCATTTTGGAGCAACACCTTATATTCTGTCTCAGCTGTCTCCACCGAGACAGCATCAATATCGACCATCTATTTCTAGTGACCACTCCCCCTTTCCCACTTTTTCTCTCTCACCTGTCTTTCTCCTTTCCTTCCCCTTCTCTACATGTCATTCTCACCTTCCTTTCTCCAGCCTCCCACCCCTCTATTCCTTCCTCCTATCAGAGAGCCTTTCTCAGCCCTCTGCCATGCCCATCACCTAGCCCCTTCCTCTTCTTCCCTCTCCTACATGCACCTTTCACCAGCAAGTCTAAGCTCCTCTCCTGCTCCTTTCACACCACATTCAGACTCCTGATGAAGGGGTCTGGTCCGAAACTTCGACTGCCTTTCGCTTTCACTAGATGCTGCCTGGCCTGCTGAGTTCTTCCAGCACATTTGTGCGCTGTGAATGGTAAAAATGTATGGTTTTCTGATCCATCTCATTCAATAAAATAACCAGGCCTCAAATCGGAACAATGCTGAAAATTGTCAAAATGTCATGTAGAGGTTAGACAATGGATTTTATTTGTAGGAGAATTGATGTGGAAAATGCTATTGATTCAAAGTTGTGCCTAGAAATTAGGAAAATATTATTGGTATGTTATCAGGCAACTATTTCTGACAAGCCCAACTATAACATGGCAAAGTTATTTTAATGAGATTCAAGCCGCCCCATTCTTAGGCAATGAACGATAGAATCCCAAGTGTTAATGAGGAACAGAGGAACATCAGTGTACAAGTCCAAGGGTCTCTGAAGGGAGGTAACGTGGTGAAGAAGACCTATGGGATATTTGTCTTCATTAACTAGGCCAAATTGATTCACAAAATGGGTTCAGTTGCATGTTCCTATCCTCCTTTCTACTGATGGCCAACTACACAAGCTTCACACCATCACGGAATTTGCTGGCTTTTGATCAGTCTTCAGTTTACCAGGTTACTAATTCCCAAATGATGAGCAACAGTTTCAACAACATTCTGCGTGTACTCTTTATCCCTGCCACCTAAGGATGCACTATGATTTTTAGTGAAAAGTAGTTGTCTGTCAGACCTTTAGCAAGTCATTTGGGATACAACCTGTAGACCTTGCTGGCAAACAACATTTTCTTGTGCTCAGTATTTTGAAATGTTCATGGCAAATTTCCAGGTGAAAAAGTTCAAAGGGCGTGGGATGTTCTTAGGGAAAAGATCAGAATCAGAATTTATTGTCATGAACAAGTCACAAAATTTGTTGCTTTGTGGCAGCATCACAGGGCAAACATTTATATAAACCACCTTACAACAATAAATAACAAAATAGTGCATAGAAAGTAAAAGGCAGTATCTTTGGTTCATTGATCATTCACGAATCTGATGGCAGCAGGGAAGAAGCTGACCTTGTGCCGCTGAGTGCTCGTCTTTAGGCTCCTGTACCTTTTTCCCGATGGTAGCAGAGTGAAGAGGGCATGGCCTGGGTGGTGAGGGTCCTTTTGAATAGAGGCTGCTTTCTTAAGACACTGCCTCATGTAGATGTCCTCGATGGAGTGAAGTTTGGTGCCTGTGATGTCACAGGTTGAGTTAACAACCCTCTGAAGCTTTTTCTTGTCCTGAGCATTGGCAGCTTTGTACCAGACAGTGATACAACCAGCCAGAATGCTCTCTACGGTACACCTGTAAAAGTTTTTGAGAGTCTTCTGTGACATACCCAATCTCCTCACAAAGTATAACTGCTGGAGAGTCTTCTTTGTGATTGCATCAACATGGAGGCTCCAGGGCAGATCCTCAGAGATGTTGACAGCCAGGAATTTGAAGTTCTTGACCCTCTCCACTACTGAGCCCTTGATGAGGACTGGACCATTGTTCTCCTGACGAGGCAAAAGCCTTTTTTGGTATCACTGAATTTACTAGTGGATCAAAAAAAAAATTTGAGAATTAAAAAATCCTTAGATCTGGAATTGTCTTTTATTAATTATGTATGTGATTATGTGATAAAAGAATTAATCATTTCATGAATGTGACCTTACCATCAATGGAAGTCGGTTAAAGATTTTCATTAAATATTTCTCCATATACTTGGACACAAAATTTCATTGCATAAACACAGAAGACATCTGTTTAAGGTGAATGGAGGAAAGTTTAGTGGAGGCTTCAGAGGGTTTTTTACTCTCAAAGGGTTGGTGCCTGTGATGCATTGCTGGGGTGGTGTTGGAGGTGGTCCAATAGGGACATTTAAAACATTCTTGGAGAGGCTCATGCATGTAAGAAAAACGTGATAATGTTCATGGATTGTGAGGGAAGAAAGGATTATATTGATCGTGAAGTAGGTTTACATAGGTCGAAACAACATAGTGAGCCAAAAAGCCTGTTCTACACTGTTCTATAACATAATCTTCTCCCATTGGATAGAATAGTTTTGAGAGGAATGACACAAAAGTAATTAATTGGCCTTATAAACAAGTCAAGGGTAGGAGACAGATTTGAATAGCAAACCAAGCTCATGATCACTGTATGAGTAAACATATGGAGGGTAAAAATAGGAGAAAGATTTTCTGGCCAAGAAAAACTTTACACTCGCCCAGTCTTTTTGTGTGCTCCATAAATAAGCAATCTAAATCCCAGCACCTACCCTGTACACGGTTCTTACGAAACATGAACTTCACTTTTACTCCACTACACACGAGTTGTGCTCATGAATCAAGGACTTCGAAGCATGCAACATACATTTTGACATCAGTCGTGAAAACTTTTCCACATGGGTGACCTGCAAAAAAGGCAAAGGTAACATATGTTTTCTCAATGTAGCGGGGTCCTGCTCCTACATGGAGTGCAGGAAGATGAGAATGTACAAAATTATGGGAAAAGTAGATCACAGAGAATGCAGAGTCTTTTGCCCAGAGTTGAGGAATGGGTAACTGCAGGTTTAAGGTGGGAGGGAAGGGGAGAGATTTAACAGGAACCTGAGGGGTAACTTTTTATACAGAGTGGTGACGTAGAATGTGCTGCCAGAGGGGGTGTTTGATACAGGTACTATAGCAATGTGTGAGAAACATTTGAATGGATACATGGATAGTTTGGATTTAGATGGATATGGGCCAAATGCAGGGAGGTGGGACAAGTGTGAGACACTAGTCAACGTGGGCAAGTTTGGCCCAAGGGCCTGTTTCCACCCCCTATGTCTCCATATCTAATGAGGTCCATGGCTCTGAAATTGGGCCAATGAAATCTCCTGCTGGTAGGGTCCTTAAGTTTTATATTTACCTTTCACCCTCAATACCCTTTTTCAATAGGGACATCCTTTGATTCCCTCATTTCTATTACCAATAAACTTTTAGCTTGACTCACCAGTCAATGATGAGCTCTGCTTAACTGGCCCAGTTCAACCCTCTGAGGTCCTGTTATACTGATCCCCATTCCTACACTTGACTAAATGTCTGATCCTCTTTACCTCCCATAAGCCTCTTTCAATTAAATTCTCCATCACTGCACTCTGTCTCTCTGACTTACTATATTTCTTCTGGTAGCTTCATAATAAAACAAAAGGCCAATCTTTCCAGTGCAAGGCCTACACACCATGCTTTGGATTCTCACCCAATGTCAGTACAACTTGACTCAATAATTTCTAAGCTGCTTTTCTTCCAGGTTCCACTGGTCAAAAGTGGATTTACCTTCAAATAGCCACTCCCCAATCTATTTTCTCAAATCCCTGCTTAATCCTGTTGAGGTTAGCCTTCCTCCAATTTAACACTTTCACCCAAGCACCAATCTTATCCTTAATCTTATAACATGGTATTATGGGAGGTGCTTTCAAAATGCTCCCACAATGAAACTCTTGGCCTAGGCTCTTTCTCCAAAATACCCTGTAAGATTAAACAAGAAAGTCTGGAGATGCTGGGGTCGAGTGCAATTCACAAACATGCTGAAGAAACTCCGCGGGTCACGCAACATCCAAGTAAAGGGTAACCGACATTTCAGGCCTGTAAAATAAGTCTATTTCCCTGTTTCATGAAGTCCTCCTGGACGCACCTAACATGTGCTGTTTCATCTAACCCTTGGCTCAGTTCGAGTATCTTTGATCTTTAGCAGGTGGTCGCTGGTGTTTTGCTGTTACCTCCGAGGGAACCTGGATTTCTGTCAATTTCAGTGGTTTATGCTGTCCCTCCATTGTTTATACAGATCCTTTATCAAAATGATGGCCAGTGATTGGATGAGCCATGATGAAAATTCACAACCACTTCTGAATGATATGATTTGATTTTCAGAATTCATGAAAGGCTTTAATGTAATTCTATCATATATTTCAATTTCTGGTCACCGTGACAAAAAATTGTCATGGAATGTCACACGTATTTGCATTTATTTTCAATCAGAAAATAATAGTACCAGGTCTGTCCATTGCAGAATCAAACATGTAAAAGCACACCAAATTGGTGGAGGAACTCAGAGATCTTTCCAGATTCCATAGGAGACAAAGATATATTGCCGATGTTTCGGGCCTGAGCCGTCCTTCACGGAATAAGCCAGAGCAGGAAATCTCAGAGTTTCAGAATTCAGACAACGTGGCGTGGCCATGCTGAGGATCTAGGCAGACATAGGTTGGAAGAGTTCTCCATGAAGATTGATTAAAAGGCCGATTTAAAGTTGTTAAAATAAAAATTTCTTGTGTTAAAAACATAAACTTGATGGGTAAGAAGAACAAGACGCAGAAAAATAAAACTGAAGAAGCCGAAAAGTCACTGAGATCATCGACTGAAAGCCCACAGGAGAGTGGTGAAGAAGGTGCAGCCACAATGTCGACACAAATCCAAGGAGGTGGGGGATCGACAAGGGATTTTCAAAAAAATGATGGAATGCATGGAGATTTTGAATGGAAGATTCTCCAAGGTGGAAAATATACTAAAGGAGGTGGCAGGTGGCTGGTGATGGCTATTGATGACCTGAACCATCAGGTTGGGGGAGAATTTTTCAAAATGGCACCAAAGCTAATTCCTCGGACAGTCCCGCAGGCTTTCTTCGCAGGCTTCTGGGGTTTCTTGATTACATCACCGTCAGAGCAGGGGCAATGTATATGTTTGTTAATGAAGGAAAATCTCTTAATTGTATAAATAAGCAAAAGGGTCTAAAGGTAGAGAAGAATATGTACAAATATAAATATGAATAGAAAGCCAAAATTTATCAGTTACAACATTAATGGGATAAATGGACCCATTAAAAGGAAAAGAGTTTTGGCACATTTAAAGGCAAATATAGTTTTTCTACAGGAAACACACCTTTAAATTGGAACATAATATATTAAAAAGTGATTGGGTGGGGGTAGCAATTTTAATAAATTAAAATATACTGGTATTAATCGAAGACACATTAATTGACCCAACAGGAAGATTTGTAATGGGACATTGTCGATATGCAGAATCTTGAACGCTCATGAATATATATACACTCCAAATTTCAATGATGAATCCTTTATACAAAATGTCTTCCTAAAACCAGTGAGAGTAAACAAAATGTACTGATTGGAAGAGATTTTAATTTTTGCTTGGAACCAGTCCTTGATAAATTAGCAAGGAGAATGACAAAGGCAAAGACTACAAAGGTTACTCTATCTTTTATGAAAGATTTAAACTTGATAGATGTGTGGAGACAGTTATACCTAACACAAGAGATTATTCATTCAACTCAAAGGGTCGTGACTCCTATGCAAGAATAGACCTACTTGTCCTTTGAGCAACTAAAACAGAAATATAATCTGTCAAATGGAACCTTCTGCTGCTTTCTTCAGTTGATGTCCATCCAGTGAGATTGATATCCCAGAAAAAAAAATTAGGATGGTGCGTAAAGTTACTTTCTTATATTGGTGGGTGGGGAGAGGGATAAAAGGGAGAAATATTTTTGTTTCTTTTTCGCTTGTAAACATTTAATATATATTTGAAATGTATAAAAGTTTAAAGACTGTATCAATATATTTACGGAAAAAATGAAATATAAAATATATTAAAAAAATTCAGACAATGTTGGCTGGGTGAGGAATCCAGACCTACAAAAGATGTTAATTGGATATGAAAAGAGATGAGGTAAGAACTTATCACATTTGTGCGAAAGGAGACAGAATAGAGACAGAGATAGGGAAAGACGATGGGCGAAGAAGGGGGTGGTGGTTCAATGAAAGCTAGAGAAGTCAATATTAATGCCATCCAGTTGGAGGGTGCCCATTCAGAAGATGAGGTGTTGTTCCTTCAATTTGCATGTGGTCTCAATCTGTCAGTGCATGAAACCATGGACAGAAACTGTTGGGTATAAGCCCGCCCTCTGCTTGACACAGTGACACCCATGTCACGATGTCACTCTTCCATATATATATAACCCTGTGTATCAGTAGTGAGGTTAGTCTAATAGAAGTGAAGGATGAGAAAGCATCACGTCTCTGAGTCTTAATTGTGTGAGTGCATACACAACAGTGACGACGAGGAACGAAACAAACCCTACATGTACTCCATGCACCAACCGTGAGAAGGAAAACATCAGAAGAAAGGTAGAAAACGACTACCTAACAACCCCAACAAATTTTCGTCAAAAGATCAAGGTGAAAGCTCACCAAGATGGCAGAGGGAAAGTTTGGGAAATTCAACGAAGTAGATGGAATAACTATGCAGAATGGTTTAACCACTACTGTGTAGCCCACAATATTGTGGAAAGTCCAGTAAACCGTGAACATGCCCTCTTCCTCAGTATAATGGGCAGCAAAACCTTCGACCTCCTTAAGACCTTGCTGGCCCCAGAGGATCCAGGGACAAAGACATTCAATGAATTATGCACAGCCCTATGGAACCATTTAAGCCCCAAACCACCAGTTATGGCAGAAAGGCAACGATTCTATGAAAGGAGACAAGGACCAGGAGAAACAGTGTGAATACCTGGCACTGTTGCACAAACTGGCGGAGCACTGTCATTCTTTTAATCAATGTCAGCAAGGGAATGGGATAGGAATTGAAATGGGTGGCCACTGGGAGATCCATGCTATTGTAGCAGACAGAGCAGAGGTGCTCAACTAAGCAATCAACCAATCTGTGTCCTGTTTCTCCAACGTAGAGGAGACCAGTGCATCGGATGCAGTAGGACCCCTGCAGATTCACAAGTGCCAGAATTTTTGGCAATAATGCTGAAAAGACGGCTGAGCTCCTACAGCATTTTGGTGTGTTTTTACAACAATCAGAGCGTCTGCAGACTTCTGTGTTTCACTCAGAATCAAACGTGTATCCATAAGAATCAACCAAAATTGAGGGGCTTAAAGGCAAAAATAATCCTACTGGTTTAATGTTCAGTTTTTCCTGTAACAATGAATGCAATCGTTTGTTGGAAATGAAAGCAAACATCTATAGACAGCTTCCTTAGAAGGTATTCTCACCAATTCACTTGATGTGAGTGTCAGAGGCAGGTAAATTAGTCTGATGAATGCATAATGCTATTGGTACTTTGTTGATGCAGTTTAGCCAATTAACATGGAGCTCAGCAGAAACTGAAGGAAAACCTGCCTAAAGCAATAGTGCTCACATTCACCCAAAGCATTTTGCTTTATTGATATCTAATTTGGTCATAATTACAATGATCTTTACAATTCATTTTTTTTATCTTTTCATACAACAGAACGACTGACAGGTAAGTTCAGAATCATTCAAAGATTTCCTTGATTTAGAATCTTCCTTCTACTCCCAATTTCTCGACGGTTCCTTTCTCAATAGCTCGATGAATGGAGCATACCTCCTCTTGAGTCAAGGTTCGCTCCATGTGACGATAGGTAATCCTGTAGCAGTGGCTGATCTTTTCTGTCCTAGAAAGAGAGATGATCATTATTTCACCCAGACCAGACTTGAAACATACTTAATGAATCTTCTGCTCACAAATACATTCTGAAGGCACAGGGCTGCTAATGTCATTCATTCTGTTTCTTGTTCAATCTGATGAACTCTGCATTGCTTTGCAATGAACTGATTAATTATTTCATTCATCTCCTGCTTTCCCCTTTTAACTGGTAAGATGCAGATACCATGTAAACACACTTCTTTTTAGTCATGCCAGGCTAGATTCATTTTCCATTGCTTTATGAATCGATCTTATTGTCAGCATAATTCCTAATGCATTGTA
The DNA here is from genome assembly GCF_036971445.1 of Narcine bancroftii. NCBI lineage: Eukaryota > Metazoa > Chordata > Chondrichthyes > Torpediniformes > Narcinidae > Narcine > Narcine bancroftii. Next base: position 382,667,943 of record NC_091469.1, on the reverse strand, counting down.
GTCAAATTACTCTGGAATATTTGGGCAACTCGTTCATTCATTTTACCAGAGAGAATTTTAAGTCAGTTGTGTCATTAAGCTTGGCAGCAGTTCTTTTTATTAATAAAGTAACAAATACAGTTATAGAGTCACAAGAGTAAGAGTGTTGAAACTGGCCCCTCAGTCCAACTTGCCCATTCCGACCAAAATGTCCCACCCACACTAGTCCTACCTGCCTGGGTTTGGCCCACATTCTTCTAAACTCATCCTATCCATGGAACATAGAATATAGAACAGCATGGTTAGTACAGTGGGAAGTACAATACTATTACAGCATCAGTGACCACAGTTTGAATCTGGCGCTGTCAGTACGGAATTTGTACGTTCTCCCCGAGTATGCATGGGTTACCTCCAGGTGCTCCAGTTTTCTTCCACCTTCCAAAAATGTACAGGGTTTATAGGTTAATTGGTGTATTTGGATGGTACGGGCTCATCGGCCAGAAAGGCTGTATGACTAAATTTAAATATACATTTTATCTAATATTGAACTACCACATCTACAAATAGAAGAACAAAATCAATTGACAGAACCTTATAAGAGTGAAGAAATATAAGATATATTAATGAAACTACCAAACAATAAAACACCAGGTGAAGATGGAATTCCTATAGAGTTTTATAAAGTTTTTAGGGATCTATTAATCCCTCCCCTCTCCTAGAAGTAATGAATCAAGTAGAAGAGACCCAAAACTTATCAGAATCATGTAAAAGAGCAATAATCACAGTAATTTCAAAAGAGGGAAAAGACCTGCTCTTGTTAACATCGTACAGACCAATATCATTATTGAATACAGATGATAAACTAATAGTAAAATTACTAGCAAACAGTCTGAATGACTATGTACTGAAACTAGTAAGGCAAGACCAAACTGGATTTCTTAAAAAAAGATGGGCAGCTGATAATGTTTGTAAACTTATTAATTTAATTCATGTGGCACAAATAAATAAAACTCCAATGGTAGCTGTTGCATTAGACACAGAGAAAGCCATCAATAGGGTAGAGTAGAACTATTTGTTTAAAGTGTTACAGAAATTTAAACTACCGGAAAAATTTATTAACTGGATGAGAGCATTATATAATGGACCATTAGCAAAGGTAGTAATAAATAGATATGTATCAGATTACTTTAAATTAAGCAGGTCAATAAGACAGGAATACCCATTATCCCCTTCACTGTTCGTTTTGGTTATTGAACCACTGGCAGATAAGGAAGGTAACTATGATAAAGGAATAAAAATAAAAGAGAAAGAATATAAAATCAGCCTATTTGCAGATGACATCATAGTATATTTAACAGAACCAGATAAGTCAATAAAAAAACTACATATGAAACTGAAAGAGTATGGAGAGATATCAGGGTAGAAGATTAACACCAACAAAAGCGAAGTGATGCTAATGAACAAAATTGATTATTCAGAATTTAAAAAAAGAAACCCTTTTTAAATGGCAATCACAGCCGATACGTTACCTTGGTATCAGAATGGATAACAACCTAAAACATTTATACAAATTAAACTATGAACCATTAATTTAAAAAATACAGGAAGATTTAGAAAATTTGAAAGAACTACTGTTAACTTTAATAGGAAGAGTAAACTGTATTAAGATGAATGTGTTCCCACGAGTGCAATATCTATTCCAAATGTTACCAATTCCCCTGACAGAATTTTTTTTTGCAAAACTGAATGAAATAGTAAGGAAATTTTTATGGAAAGGTAAGAAATCAAGAATAGCACTAGAAAAATTAACATGGAGTTACAAACAAGGAGGGTTACAGCTACTTAACTTCAAAAATTACTACAGTGCAGCACAGAAGGTACTTATAAGATTTTTATCAGAGAGGATGAAAACTGGTCTGGACTAAGACAGAATTAGACAAATTGGGAGAAAATATCCTGGAACACATACTTTACAAATGGGATGAAAAATTGGTGCAATATAACAATTCACCAGTACTACATCACATACTTAAATTATGGAAAAGAATACACGTGGAAGAAAAAAAGATAAATGATCAAATACCAAAAATGATATTAACACAAAACCCATTAATCCCCATTAATTTTTCAAGGAATGGGATTGAAAAGGAATCAAGAAAATAGAAGATTGCTTTGATAAATACTAGATTACGTATGATACAATATAACTGGCTACACAGATTCTATATTACTCCTCAGAAATTAAAAATGTGGTACCCAACAGCATCGGAGAGATGCTTTCGTTGTAAACAAGAGACTGGATCAACATTACATGCAATTTGGACATGTTCAAAAGTAAAAACTTTCTGGGAAGATTTAAACCTAATATTAAACAAAATCACAAAAAATAAAATACCAAAAGATCAAAAAAAAATTCTGTTAAATAATATAAGAGACAAAAATTTAGGACTATAATTAGACAGAGCCAAAATAAGATTTATTGTGATAGCACTAGCAGTCGCCAAAAAAATGTATTATGACAACCTGGAAAATGGAAACAAACCTTAAAATACAACAGTGGTTTACAGAAATAAACAAGTGTATTCCACTAGAAAAAATTACATACAATCTGAAAGACAAGTGTACATTATTCGAACAAATTTGGGAACAATATATAAAATATGTCGGAGAATGCCGACCACAAACCTCCATCTCTTAAAACAACATAATTTTGAGTACAATAAGATTTAAATATGTGAAAGTGGACGATATGACTTTTTTCTTTTTTGCTTTTTGTTATTTCTTTGTTTTAGGTGTTCTATGATTTATTGATTTTTGAAGAGGGGTGGGGAAAGGGAGAGGGATGAAAGGGGGGAGAAAGAAGAAATGTCACTATGTATATATTGATGATGATCATTTGTGGATGTTGTTATTGATATGACTCAGTGCAAGAAATAAAAATATCTAAAAAATACATTGCAACACAGTACAAATCCTTGAGCCTACGATTTTATTCCAACCTACTCAACAATATTATCCTTTCATACCTCATGCTCATAACCCCTTATTTTTCTTGCATCCATGTACCTATCTAGGAGTCTTTCCTGTTTTACCAACCTCCATCACCACCCTAGCAATGCATTCCAGGCACCCACTACTCTCTGTAAAAAACTGACCCTGGCATCTCCCCTAAACTTTCCTCCCCTCACCTTAAACAGGTGTCCTCTGGTATTTGCTACTGTCACCTCAGGAAAAAAAAGTGTTGGTTTCCACCCTATCTTTGTGTCTCATAAATCTAGTAGACCTATATTAAGTCACCTCTCCTCCTTCTTTGCTCCAAAGAGAAAAACCCTCGCTCTGTTAATCTTGCCTTATAGGACACATTCTCCAACCCAGGCATCATCTTGGTATATCTCATCTGCACCCTCTTCAAAGCTTCCACATATTTCCTGTAATGAGATGACCAGAACTGAACACAATATTGCAGATGTAGTCTAACCAAAGTTTTATAGATTTGCAACATTACCTCACATCTCTAGAACTCAATCCCTCAACTAATGGCCAGCACACCATAGCTTTCATAAATACCCTATCAACATGTACAATTACTTTCTTAAACACTGCTATAGGACCTGACTCAACCACCTCCTCCGGCAGCTTGTTCCATACACTCACCACCCTCTGTCCAAAAAGGTTACCTCTTAGGTTCCTGTTAAATCTCTTCCCCCCCCCCCCCCCCCTTAAACCCATATTGACTGGTTACTGATTCCCTTATTCTGTGCAAAAGGCTCTCTGCGTTCACCCAATCTATTCCTCTCATGATTTTCAATGGGGTTGTTCATATTTCGGTCACTGGCCATTGAAAAAATGGAAAATAAAAGTATTATTTTCCGTTTGGTCTATTGCTTCCCATTCCTGAAAGAGGATCAACTATGCACAGCCCAAATGATGATGATCAGTTTATTGAATTATACATATGCACACTCCACAGATGCAAAGAAATTCTTGCTTACTATAGCTGCAGAGGCACATAAAACACGCCAACAATTATAAATTAAGGCAACACAATGCACCAAGAAATAAAAACATATAATAAACATAAATGGATAAATATTCACAGTTGTTGTAGTCCAAAAGATGTGCTCTTTCAATAGTGCAGACAGATCTAAGGCAGTCTTGGAGTAGTTTATGAAAAGGGTAGTACGAAGATGTTTAAGTTCATGATAAGTGTAGTACGGGGAGGTTCAAGAGCCTGAGAGTTTTCCTTTCCCAACAAAAGCAAGTTCGCTGATGACACGACAGTGGTGGTCCTTATCAGTAAGAGTGAGGAGGCAGCATACAGAGACCAAGTGCAGACATTAACCAACTGGTGCATAGCCAGCAACCTGTATCTGAATGTTAATAAAACAAGAGATGGTTGTTGACTTCAGGAAGGCCTGGGGAAATCACGCACCACTGACCATTGATGGCTCTACCGTTGAGGTCATTAAGAGAATCAAGTTCCTCAGAGTGCACCTTGTGGATAATCTCAGCTGGTCACTTAACACCAGCTCCACAGCCAAGAAAGCCCAGCAGTGCCTCTACTTCTTGCGAAGGCTGACGTAAGTCCATCTCCCACCCTCCATCTTCACTACATTCTAAAGAGGATGCATTGATAGCTTACTCTGCAACTGTACCACTGCCTGGTTTGGAAGCTGTACCACCTCGGACCGCAAGACCCTGCAGAGGATAGTGAAGTCAACGGAAAAAATAATCAACGAACCTTTTCCTAGCATGGATGACATCTACTACACTCAATGCAGACGGAAAGCAATTAACCCCCTCATCTCTGGAGTCAACCTGGTGAACCTCCTCTGCCCTGCCTTCAAAGCCAGTATGTATTATCTCAAGTAAGGAGACAAGAACTGCACACAGTACTCCAGGTGCAGCCTCACCCAGAACCCTGTACAGTTGTAGCGGAACCTCCCTGTTCTTATATCAATTTCTCTAGCAATGAAAGCCATTTGCAGTATTGATTACCTGTTGCACCTACAAATCAACCATTTGCAATTCATGCACAGTCATTCCCCAGTTCCTCTGCACAGCAGCATACTACAATCTTTCACAATTGAAAAATATTATGTTCTTCTATTTTTGCTTGCAAAGTGAATTAGCCTGCATTTTCCAATATTGCACTCCATCTGCTAGACAATTGCCCACTCACTTAGCCTATCTCTATCTCACTGCTGGCTCTCTGCAAATCACTTTTTCACTCAATTTAATGTCATCAGAAAACTAGATTAGGTTCCTTCTTCCAAATTGTTAATGTACTTTGCGAACATTCGCAGGTCCAGCACCACTGATTGACAACCAGAGAAACACCCATTTATTTGAACTCTCTGCCTTCTATTGATTAACCAATCTCACTGGAAAACTTCCTCTAAGTCCTTTCATTGGAAAGATTGAGATTTGTTATTTTGCAGACTTGGTTGGAAACCTCTCTGGGGAAATGACACAACTCGATCCATAGTTGGAACTTATTAAACCAACTGTCCCTATCACACCTCTTCCTTTCTACATCAGTTTTGATGAAGAGTTTTGACTCAAAATGCTGACAGTCATAAAAACCCTTTTCTGAAATGTTAGAATATTTGTCTGGGAGGCTAGGAGAATATACAGACATGCACGCACACACACACATACACATTTTGTAATGTAAACTGTCCTCATAAACACAAAATCAAAAGTAAATGTATTTGTCTCTGTATCCTACAGACTACTCCTAGTGATTCTGTATTTTCTACACTTCAACAGCTATGATTATGCAACAATTACACAGTTTGAATGCCGTGGCATAGCATTGGCAATTATGACATGAAGTTGTCCACATTCAATCCCTCTGCAGTACAAGGTGCAATGAAAAAGATTTGTTCAAATTAAAAAAATATAAGTTCAGAGAGGCTGAATCATTTTCATTTTACTAAAGTAAATTCTAGCAACAATTTATTGCACACATGAACACACACACACACAAATTGTATATATATATAAGATGTGTGTGTGTGTGTGTGTGTGTGTGTGTTTTGGGGGGGGGGTAGAGAGAGAGAAGGCTATACTGTATATTTTGGTGGATAAGGCAGCCTTCAGGAAAGACGAGACCCAATTTCAGTCTGAATTTCATGGTTTTAGCTTATATCGGTGGTATAAGATCACCCCCAAACATACCAGTACCATACGTGGGTTGACTGAGCAGGTGTTGTGTTGACTAAGCTGGTGGGCATAACCGGTAGGTGGGTGCAGCACTACCACAAAGCGATTCACGGTTCAGTGTGTTGCTAGCTTCTGTCTTAACCAGTTTGAAAATCTTTCAAAAAGCGTGGTAACTCTAGTGCAATGGATGGTACAGAGAATGATTTATTCTGCGACACCGACAACGAAACCGAAGCCGACTCACCAGATTGAGACTGAGACCCATATGTTGACATTGTAAACAGTGAGACTCTGGATGTGCTTGTCGAGTTCTTTGCCTCAGATGATGAAGCTAGTGATTTTCAAAGATTTTAAATGTGTGTGATTTTAAAAAATTTTACAATTCTTTTATTGGTTTAACATCACATTGATAATGGCAAAATAAAAATTGTGTACACTAAGCAGCCTTTTTTAAAAATATTCCTGTGTAGCTTAAAAATTTATTATAGGGTGGGGTCTGGATGGTTTATGGAACCAATCAAGTGATATTTTGAGTAGAATTTTAAGGAACAGTAAAGCCCCCAGAAAGAGGTTCAATGTTGGAAACCTGCAGTGAGATGAAGTGAGAAGAAACTTCCAGGCAAACCTCAGAGCAAAGCTCGAGGATGCAATCCTCCTCACGGACTCGTCCCCTGAAACCCTCTGGGATCAGCTGAAGACTACCATACTGCAATCCACTGAAGAGGTACTGGGCTTCTCCTCCAGGAAAAACAAGGACTGGTTCGACGAAAACAACCAGGAAATCCAGGAGCTGCTAGCAAAGAAGCGAGCTGCCCACCAGGCTCACCTTACAAAGCCGTCCTGGCCAGAGAAGAAACAAGCTTTCCGTCGCGCATGCAGCCATCTTCAGCGCAAACTCCGGGAGATCCAAAATGAGTGGTGGATTAGCCTCGCCAAACGAACCCAGCTCAGCGTGGACATTGGCGACTTCAAGGGTTTTTACGAGGCTCTAAAGGCTGCGTACGGCCCCTCACCCCAAGTCCAAAGCCCGCTGCGCAGCTCAGACGGCAAAGTCCTCCTCAGCAACAAGATCTCCATCCTCAACCGATGGTAAGAAAACTTCCATTCTCTTTTCAGTGCCAACCGCTCAGTCCAAGAATCCGCCCTGCTCCAGCTCCCTCAACAGCCCCTAAGGCTAGAGCTGGATGAGGTCCTCACCCGGAAAGAGACATATAAGGCAATTGAACAACTGAAAAGTGGCAAAGCAGCAGGTATGGATGGAATAACCCCAGAGGTCTAGAAGGCTGGCGGCAAAACTCTGCATGCCAAACTGCATGAGTTTTTCAAGCTCTGCTGGGACCAAGGAAAGCTGCCTCAGGACCTTCGTGATGCCATCATCATCACCCTGTACAAAAACAAAGGCGAGAAATCAGACTGCTCAAACTACAGGGGAATCACGCTGCTCTCCATTGCAGGCAAAATCTTCGCTAGGATTCTCCTAAATAGAATAATACCTAGTGTCGCCGAGAATGTTCTCCCAGAATCACAGTGCGGCTTTCGTGCAAACAGAGGAACTACTGACATGGTCTTTGCCCTCAGACAGCTCCAAGAAAAGTGCAGAGAACAAAACAAAGGACTCTACATCACCTTTGTTGACCTCACCAAAGCCTTCGACACCGTGAGCAGGAAAGGGCTTTGGCAAATACTAGAGCGCCTCGGATGCCCCCCAAAGTTCCTCAACATGGTTATCCAACTGCACGAAAACCAACAAGGTCGGGTCAGATACAGCAATGAGTTCTCTGAACCCTTCTCCATTAACAATGGCGAGAAGCAAGGCTGCGTTCTCGCACCAACCCTCTTTTCAATCTTCTTCAGCATGATGCTGTACCAAGCCATGAAAGACCTCAACAATGAAGACGCTGTTTACATCCGGTACCGCACGGATGGCAGTCTCTTCAATCTGAGGTGCCTGCAAGCTCACACCAAGACACAAGAGCAACTTGTCCGTGAACTACTCTTTGCAGACGATGCCGCTTTAGTTGCCCATTCAGAGCCAGCTCTTCAGCACTTGACGTCCTGTTTTGCGGAAACTGCCAAAATGTTTGGCCTGGAAGTCAGCCTGAAGAAAACTGAGGTCCTCCATCAGCCAGCTCCCCACCATGACTACCAGCCCCCCCCCCACATCTCCATCGGGCACACAAATCTCAAAACCGTTAACCAGTTTACCTATCTCGGCTGCACCATTTCATCAGATGCAAGGATCGACAACGAGATAGACAACAGAGTCGCCAAGGCAAATAGCGCCTTTGGAAGACTACACAAAAGAGTCTGGAAAAACAACCAACTGAAAAACCTCACAAAGATTAGCGTATACAGAGCTGTTGTCATACCCACACTCCTGTTCGGCTCCGAATCATGGGTCCTCTACCGGCATCACCTACGGCTCCTAGAACTCTTCCACCAGCATTGTCTCCGCTCCATCCTCAACATTCATTGGAGCGACTTCATCCCTAACATCGAAGTACTCGAGATGGCAGAGGCCGACAGCATCGAATCCACGCTGCTGAAGATCCAACTGTGCTGGGTAGGTCACGTCTCCAGAATGGAGGACCATCGCCTTCCCAAGATCGTGTTCTATGGCGAGCTCTCCACTGGCCACCAAGACAGAGGTGCACCAAAGGAGAGGTACAAGGACTGCCTAAAGAAATCTCTTGGTGCCTGCCACATTGACCACCGCCAGTGGGCTGATATCGCCTCAAACTGTGCATCTTGGCGCCTCACAGTTCGGCGGGCAGCAACCTCCTTTGAAGAAGACCGCAGAGCCCACCTCACTGACAAAAGACAAAGGAGGAAAAACCCAACACTCAACCCCAACCCACCAATTTTCCCCTGCAACCGCTGCAACCGTATCTGCCTGTCCCGCATCGGACTTGTCAGCCACAAACGAGCCTGCAGCTGACGTGGACATTTACCCCTCCATAAATCTTCATCTGCGAAGCCAAGCCAAAGAATAGGATGACCCCTTTTTTTGTGGGTGATTTTTGGATGCTTCAAGTGTCGTCTTATCTGCCGAAATATACGGTTGATATATGTATGTGTGTGTGTGTCATCATCCTATCATTCTTATAAGCAATACATTTTAAGGGAATGTGATCCAAAGGCACCAGTAATAATTGACAGAAAATGTTTTTAAAAGGTTAATGCTAAAAAGGATTTTTTTGTTCATTTGTAACACTGCATCATGTCACCTTGTTTGTGAATGACCACAATTTGAGTAATTATAATTAGCAATCTTCATGTATGTTTGCATTAAAAGTGCTGATCTCACAGCTGTCATCAAAAAATGTATTTCCTGTTACAGTTGAGATGCACTGAAGTATGATGCAATCAATGTCGGTGTCGTATCAAGAATTTATAACACGCAGAAAGTTACAGGATTAGGTGAATCTCTAAGCAGGCAGCAATTTTCCTTAATAGTTATCAACAAGCTGCAGGGAGTCATACCTCATTTGGAAATGATCATCTTCTGCCTCATGAACACACACAGATAACAGAAGGGTGTCAAGCTAAGATGGTGCATGACAATGCCTGCACTGCAGGTCACCATGAAGTCACTATCCCAAATCTTTTCTCAGCAGAGATCAAGATGACATTCTCTGATGAAAGCCAGGTTTGACATTCAGAATTACTGCTTAGAACAGTGGTTCTCAACCTATTTTTCCACTTACATACTACCTTAAGCATCCCTTACTAACCACATGGTGCTTATGGTTTAGTGACGTCAGGTCACTTGTCTGAGTGCTACTGGTACCATGTAACCCAGTACTACCTGTCGCATGGCCAGGTTGTAAATGACTAAACCGGCTCCCCACCAGGTTTGCCTAGTGCGGAGGGTGGCTAAACATACTGCTGGATATAAAACAAGACCTGTCAAAGGGCGGATAAACCCTCTCATAGGGTCAATGGCCATCTAGCAAATATGTGCTGTGAAGCCCAGAAAGGGCATCCCTTGCATCGAAGCTTAGTCTGGCCATTCACTGCCATCATAGACCTCACCGTGCCACTGGATCTGGGAGGGGATGTCAAGAGGGTGGGTCTGGACTTGTGCAACCCCTACTCACTAAAATCCATTCACACACACACTGTTCCTTTCTGAGGAGTGGGGTATCCTCATATCAAACCCCACAAACTGACTGAAAGGAACCATCATCATCGAATGGACTGGACAGCCACACATGATGCAGGTAGAAGTTTGAAGAAGACCGCAGAGCCCACCTCACTGACAAAAGGCAAAGGAGGAAAAACCCAACACCCAACCCCAACCAACCAATTTTCCCCTGCAACCGCTGCAACCGTGTCTGCCTGTCCCGCATCGGACTTGTCAGCCACAAACGAGCCTGCAGCTGACGTAGACTTTTTACCCCCTCCATAAATCTTCGTCTGCGAAGCCAAGCCAAAGAAAAAAGAAGGTAGATGAGTGGGACATTCTGAACTTTCCTGCTTTCAGAATAACGCCATTCTGTTGGAGTTGTCAAGGTATTACTGACTGATTATCTACCTGATGTGAGAAGTTATTGAAAGGCCAGCCTATAGTATTTTCATTTCTTTTTGTACATTGCAAGGTGGGGATGTCAGACATGGTCAAACTGATATAGTTGAACATTGTTACAAGTTATAGTTAGCAAATGAAAATAAAAAAAACTAGATGCTGGAAATATGACATCAAAATATAAGATGAACCATTAACTTTGTTTCTCTTTCAGCAGATGCACCTGACCTGTTGAGTGTTTCCAGCATTTTTTGTTTGAATTTAATATTTAACCTCTTTCTTTACAGTGTTCTGATGCAAAGGGAGGAAAGGTCTCCCAAATCACACCCTGTGACCCCTGTGGGGTCGGAGGAGGCTCAACTACCAGAAACAGACAGCAGACAGAACACTGAACCATGCAGCACAGGGACAGGCCCTTCAGCTCTTGTGTCTGCACTCCACACAATGCCCAAATGCCCAAATGAAACCAAAACTCTGCTGCCTGTACATAATACATAACCCTCCATCCACTTCACATTCATGTGTCTATCAAGAAGCTTCTTAAATGCTACTGTTGTAGCTGCTTCCACCACTATTCCTGGCGGCATATTCCAGGCATATCTTTCTTTCATAATGGAACATCAAATCACCATCCCCACCCAACTTAAAAGCATATCCTTTAGTACATGAAATTTTTACCCTCAGAAAAAGATTCTGTCTACCCTATCAATGCTTCACCTAATTTTGTAAATTCCCCTCAATCTCTGATGCTCCTGAGAATACAAGCCAAATGTGTTCAACCTTTACCCACAGTTTAGAACCTCTAATCCAGGCAACATCCTGGTAATTCTCTTCTCTATCCTTTCTACAGTCTCCATATCCTTCCTGTAATGGGGTGATGTGAACTGTACACAATATTCCAAGTGCGGCCTAACCAATGTTATTTACGAGCAACATGACTTTCTTTACTTTTATACTCAATCCCTCACCTAATTAATCACAATCATACCACAAGCTTTTTTATAACAACCCTATCTGCAATTGATCTATACACTTTAGTATTTTTTGATAGCCTTCCACGATGAACACATCCCCAACAATTTTTGTACCATCTACAAAGTTGCTAATTCAACCACCTATCCTTTCTTCCAGGTAATTTATACACTGTATATCACAAACATTCAAAGCCAGCTCTTCAGCGCTTGATGTCCTGTTTTGCGGAAACTGCCAAAATGTTTGGCCTGGAAGTCAGCCTGAAGAAAACTGAGGTCCTCCATCAGCCACCTCCCCACCATGACTACCAGTCCCCCCACATCTCCATCGGGCACACAAAACTCAAAACCATCAACCAGTTTACCTATCTCGGCTGCACCATTTCATCGGATGCAAGGATCGACAACGAGATAGACAACAGACTCGCCAAGGCAAATAGTGTTTAGGAAGACTACACAAAAGAGTCTGGAAAAACAACCAACTGAAAAACCTCACAAAGATTAGCGTATACAGAGCTGTTGTCATACCCACACTCCTGTTCGGCTCCGAATCATGGGTCCTCTACCGGCATCACCTACGGCTCCTAGAACGCTTCCACCAGCGTTGTCTCCACTCCATCCTCAACATTCATTGGAGCAACTTCATCACCAACATCGAAGTACTCGAGATGGCAGAGGCCGACAGCATCAAATCCACGCAGCTGAAGATCCAACTGCGCTGGGTAGGTCACGTCTCCAGAATGGAGGACCATCGCCTTCCCAAAATCGTGTTATATGGCGAGCTCTCCACTAGCCACCGAGACAGAGGTGCACCAAAGAAGAGGTACAAGGACTGCCTAAAGAAACCTCTTGGTGCCTGCCACATTGACCACCGCCAGTGGGCTGATATCGCCTCAAACTGTGCATCTTGGCGCCTCACAGTTCGGCGGGCAGCAACCTCCTTTGAAGAAGACCGCATAGCCCACCTCACTGACAAAAGACAAAGGAGGAAAAACCCAACACCCAACCCCAACCAACCAATTTTCCCTTGCAACCGCTGCAACCGTGTCTGCCTGTCCCGCATTGGACTTGTCAGCCACAAACGAGCCTGCAGTTGACATGGACATTACCCCTCCATAAATCTTCGTCTGCGAAACCAAGCCAAAGAAAGAAGAAGATCACATACAACAGGGGTCTCAACACCGATCCCTGCAGAACACCACTGGTCATGGATATCCAGCCAGAATAACTCCCTTCCACCATACCCCTCTTCTTTTACAGGCAGCCAATTCCGAATCCAAACTATTAACTCACAATGCATCTGTATCGTCTTTATCAGGCCATCAGGGACTTTGTCAAATATCTTACTTAAGTCCATGAAGAAACCACACTCTGCCCTCCCCTCATCAACCATATTTCTCACCTCTTTAAAAAAACTCAAATTTATTAGACATATCCTAACCCCCACAAAGCCTCGTTGACTGTCCTTAACCCGACCATGACTTTCCAAATGTCTGTAAATCCTATCCCTAAGTTTCCTCTCCAATTATTTCCCTGCAACTTCTGTGAGGATCATCAGTGTATAATCTCCAGGATTATCCTCATTGCCCTACTTGAACAAAGGTATAACAGTGGCTACTCTCAAGTCCTCTGGGACCTCATAATGGTTAGTGAGGTTACAAAGATCTTTGTCAAGACCCCAGTGATCTCCTCATTACCTCTTTTAATAACCCTGGATACATCACCTTAATGCTCCTCAAGAGACCCAATACCGTCTCCTTTTTCATCTCAAAATGCCCTGATATATTAGCATTCTCCAGACTATCGTCCATGGTGAATATTGATCCAAAGTACTCACTTGGTACCTCACCCTCTCTGACTCCAGCCATAAATTCCCGACTTTGTCCTTGAGTAGTCCTATCCTGCCCTAGTCATCCTCTTGTTTTATTGCAAGTATAAAGCACCTTGGGATTCTCACATTCTGTTTGCCAAAGATATTTCATGGCTCTCTTCAGCCTTCCTTATACCCTGATCAAACTTTTTCCTGCAATCATTATATTCCTCCAGGGTCCTGTCTGATGTTTAGCTTCCGAATCTTCACACATGCTTCCTTTTCTTTTTGACTAGATTCATGACCTCTCACATCATTCATGGTTCTCTTACCTTACCATCTCTATCCTTCCTCCTTTCTGGAACATGCTGGTCCTGGACTATAATTAGAATGTAGTATTCTATTCAGTTCTGGTCACCTTACTACAGGAAGGATGTTGATACTTTGGAGAGGGTGCAGAGGAGATTTACCAGGATGTTGCCTGGATTGGAGGTCATATGTTTTGAAACAAGTTTGACAGAGCGAGGGTTTTTCTCTTTGGAGCGACGAAGGAATGGAAGTGACTTAATAGAGATCTACAAGATTATAAGGGGCTAACATAGGATGAAAGACCAGCATCTTTTTCAAGGGGCACCAATAGCAAATACCAGAGACCTGTGTAAAGGTGAGTGGATTAAAGTTTAGGGGAGACAGTCAGGGATAAGTTTTTTACACAGAGAATGGTGGATGCCTGGAATGCATTGCTGGGGTTAGCGGTGGAGGTTGGTACAATAAGGACATTTTTATGGGCACATGGATATCAGAAAAATAAAGGATTGTGGGTGTGAGGTAGAGAAGGATTAGATGATTGTGAAGCAGTTTACATTAGGTTGACACAAAATCATGGGTTGATGGGCTTCTATGTGCTATGTTCCATAATTAGCTGGTCCTAATTCAACTCTCACATATCAGTTGTGGACTTTCCTGATAACAGTGCTTTCAATTAACCTCCCTTCATTCCTGCATATTTGCCCTGTACCAATTTAGTATTTTCCTATGAGGCCCAGGCTTAACCTTAATCATAACTATCTTGAAAGTTAAGGAATATCGATCACCAGGCTCTTTTCCAAACAGTGGTCCAGTATGGCCCTGGATGGCCTATTTACATGCTGCTTCAAGAAACCATCTAGCATGTATTTAACACTTTCCGCCCCACCTAAGCCTCTGTCATTAAGGATGTCCCACTCAAAGGACGCCAGGGTTAGCACAATACTATTACAGAGCCAGCAATCCAGGTTTGAATCCATCACTGCCTGTAAGGAGTTCTCCAGGTGTCTATCCAGGTTGCCTCCGAGTGCTTCTGGTTGAAGGAGTGGACGTAGCAGAGGATGAAGTAGAATTGTCTCCCACTGATGCTGTTTAATTCACTGAGTTCCTCAAACAAATTGTGTTAAGTGAGAAGGCACTTTGCTCCAACATTCAAAGAGATTGAAGGCCAGCATTGATTTACACTGATTTTATCAATGGTCATCTTTTTCTTGGATGAAATATATTGTACAACTTACAGATCTTCTGAAAAATATCCGGGCTATCTGCATGAACCCGAACATTATTATCAAGAATTGACTGGTGCAGTTCTAATTTATATTTTTACCTAAATTATTTGGCCTCAGTTTGTTCTAAGGAAACCATGGCAGTACAATCAGTCATCTAGTGTATACAGTGTATCCAGACTGAGTCATCTTGTCAAAAACAAAAAAAAAACATCATCAGCCCAAACACCCGAGGCCCTAGCCCTCTTCCAGTCCAGAATGGAGAAGGACATCTCAAGGACAGGGCTGCAGTCAGCACCAGATGGAAG
Source organism: Narcine bancroftii (assembly GCF_036971445.1). Classification (NCBI taxonomy): domain Eukaryota; kingdom Metazoa; phylum Chordata; class Chondrichthyes; order Torpediniformes; family Narcinidae; genus Narcine; species Narcine bancroftii. The sequence continues at coordinate 382,652,647 of NC_091469.1, read as the reverse complement.
GTGCACTCTTTGCAAACTATGCAACACAACTAAATCCAAGATCACTCAAATGCCATGTGGTAACAGCAAGCACTCAGGAGCAAACTAGAGCCAGAAGATTTTAAGAGATAGAAACAGAAAAGACCTCAGAAAAAAATGGAAAGACCACAGTCTGTTGGGGTCAATAGCAGAATGTCGAGCACCATCACTGGCACACTTCAGGGCTGTGTGCTCAGCCCGGTCCTGTTCATGCTATTGACCCACGACTGCATTGCCAGATCCAGCTCCAACAGGGTCATCACGTTTGTAGATGACACAACAGTAGTTGGCCTCATCACCAACAACGATGAGTTGCACTACAGATAAGAGGTGGAACATCTCGTGAAATGGTGCGAGAGAACAACCTGAGTCTCAATGTGGTCAAGACAAAGGAGATGATCGTGGACTTCAGGAGGTCCAGGAATGACTACCCTCCACTACACATCAATAACTCTGAAGTAGAGAGAGTGTAGAGCACCAACTTTCTTGGAGATCACTTTTAACTAATGAACTATCATGGACACTCAACATCTCCTTACTTGTCAGGAAGGTACAACAGCACCTGTACTTCCTGAGAAGACTAAAGCGGGTAAGGCTACCAGCCACCATTATGTCAACCTTCAATAGGAGCTCAATTGAGATTATCCTGGCTAGCTGTATCACAGTATAGTACAGTTGCAGCAGAAAAATAGATTGGAGGTCAATCTATAGGAAAATAAGAGTGGCAGAGAGGATCACTGGAGTTTCCTTCCCTCCCTCCCATTGATTTGATCTACTGGGATCGTCATCTGAAGAGGGCATGAAAATCAGTGAGGACCCCTTCCACCCTGCACAAAGCATCTTTCAGCTGCTCCCATCAAGGAAGAGATAAGACCATCAGAGCCAGTACTTTCAGGCTGAAGAACAGCTTATTCCCATGGGCAATGAGAATGCTGAACGACTGCTCACACTAACCGTCCGAAGCTCTCATATTCATGAAACAATATTTATTTATTTTATTTGTATAAATGAAATACTTGTTCTGCATATGTATTGTTTGTCTATATATGACTATGTCTGGTTGTATGTCTGCTTTTTTATTTGTACTGAGGTCTGGAGAATGCTGTTTTATTGGGTTGTACTTGTACAATCAGATGACAATAAACTTGAGAATTTGGCCACTTGGCCCATTGAGACTAATCCACCATTCAAATCATGGCTGATGCATTCCCCCTTTCATCCCATTCTCCTGCCTTCTTTCGATAACCTTTGACACTTACTAATCAAAAGCATATTAACTTTCACTTTAAATCTTCAGCCCTGCTGAATCTTTGAAGCATAATGGAAAGGAATTAACAACCTTACCTATCAAAGAAGAGGTTGTGCCATGCAATCTTAGATGAAAAGTTAAACATCCTCAAGAAAGGAAGGGAAAAAAATCCAACCATAATGACTGCAAAGAGGTCTCCCTGCTGTCTGTCTAAATTAAAAAACAGTAATTGCAGGGACCTTCTGAATTTATTCCACTCATAATAAAAAGCTTCTCCTTGCATTGGATGGTAGATTCTATCCATGATGACCATGGTGGATACAACCTACTCTGTGGAACAACACCAAGAGGAATGCAAGGAGCAGCATCAACAATAACATACAGGTCCTTTCGGATGCATAAAAGCCTGTCACTCCAATAATCAAAAGGGATTGAGCTCTTTTATGGAAATAGATTAGTGACTGGGCAGTGGAAACTATGTAAGAATATTTTCGATGCCTTCCAGAGGGTGTATAACATTGCTAACAATGTATGAAAATTCTGACCATTAACCACTCTAAATGGAGGAGGAGCATTTAGGATATCGCTGAGAACTTTGAGCCCCTTTGTTGGAACCATGTTGAACCCTAGCATAAACGGCAAGCTACTTTTTAAACTACCCACTTGTCCATCTCTCCAAGCACCTCCTGTCCCAGATCGTCAGGGTATGCAAGTCACGCATTAACCTTACAGAACAGGAAAGAAAAAAAACTATCTTGGATCCCAATGGACTGCCCAAGAAATAGAGGAGTTCTGAACACTCCACCACTGAAACAGGTGCTCAGCATCCTCCAAATCAATCCCTCTCTGAATCTTCTAAGTTTCAATTAGATATATTTTTTCTAATTTAGGTTGGATACAAAAGAAGTTTACTCATTTGGACATTGAAGCAGCTCTCATCTGAGGAATCGATCAATATGCTGCGACTATATTCTTCCTCAAGCACAGAAACCTAAATTGCACACAGTACTCCAAACAAGGCCTTGCCAAAACCCTACACAATTTCTGGAAGACATCAATACTCTCACAAAAAAGGCCAACTGATAAACAATTTGCAATCTGAATTGCTTCCTTAATCTGTTTTTAAGTTCAAAAGTAAAAACGCACATGCTGTAAATTTGAAATTTAACAGAAAATTCTCAAAGTATTCAGCAGGTCATGAATGAATGAATGAAGAATGCACAATTTATGTATAATGGACACAAAATAAATATATCAAAGGAAGAGGAAAAAATATTCAGACAGAAGCTGTGGAGATAGAAGCAGGTCAATGACTCTTCATCAGAAATCTGATGAGAAATCGTCAACTACAAACACTGTCAATGCTCTTGGCTCAACAGATCCTATCTGAAGTATTTCCAACATGAAATATAAAAACAGGATGCTGGAAATCTGACATTAAAACAGAAAATGCTGGGAATAGTTAGGTCAAGCAGTGAATACCTGAAATGGCTGAGATCCCATTTTTTAGCAGGTTTGGACAGGATGAAATTTCTTAAGTGTGTCCAGGAAAATTTTCTGAAACATATGATGGGTGAGTTACGGGAGTGGATTCTGAGATCGACCAGCATATGGAGAGCCAAGGTCTAATTAGGGAAAGTCAGCATGGCCTTTTGCATGGGAAATCATGTCTCATATTTTGATATAAGGAGACTGCAGATGCTGGAAGCTGCGGCAATAAAAAAATCTGCTGGAGGAACTCAGTGGGTCAAGCAACATTAAGGAGCATTCCTGATGAAGTCTTGGTCTGAAATGTTGGCTGCTCATTGCCTTCCACGGATACTGCCTGATCTGTTGAGCCCCTCCATCACTTTGTGTGTTACTCCACATATGAAAATTACTTGTTAATTTTAACTATAATCAATCCTACATCTGCACTAATATATTTAAACCAGTATCATGACTGCTCATTTTATGCAATTAACATTTATGTAGTATCTCAGCAAATGTTTCTGTAAATTCCATATATATTACTTCCAGTTTCGTCCTCACTATCATTTACACCCCAGCTTCCAACTTTGAACCTAACTGCACCTCCTCCGTTCCTGATCAGCCCAAGCCTGGACCTCCCAATTGGCCAGGCCTGAACCAACCCACATGTGAAATCTTGATTACTAGACCAGCACTGTGCTCCCCCACCTCCACCTCATCTTTATTTGCTATCCACCTCACCGTACATCATCCTAGGCCCTAATCAGTCTTCCTATTGTTGACCTTATCTCTGCTACCTCGATATCCAGACTGAAAAAGAATGATTAAAAAGAAAGTGTAGTCATGGAGTCATAAAGTTCTACAGCACAGAAGCAGGCCCTTCAGCCCAACTTGTTCATGCCGACCAAGTTATCTACCTATGCTTATCCTATTTTCCTGCATTCAGCCCATATCCCTCTAAACCAGTGATTCTCAACCTTTTTTTCCACTCACATACTACCTTAAGTAATCCATTACTAACCACAGAACATCTATGAAATCCTATGACTCCTTCCACAAAATAAATTTAAAATCCAATTGGCTAGGTTACCTCATAAACTAGTCTGCCAGACCAGCCTGCCATGTAGAATCAGTCAAAAGTCTTGCTAAGTCCATGTAGACAATGTCCACTGCCCTGTCTTATCAAACTTCATGGTGGCCTCTTTAAATATGCTATCAAAATATGAGACATGATTTCCCATGCAAAAGGCCATGCTGACTTTCCCTAATTAGACCTTGGCTCTCCCTATGCTGGTCGATCTCAGAATCCACTCCCGTAACTCACCCATCATATGTTTCAGAAAATTTTCCTGGACACACTTAAGAAATTTCATCCTGTCCAAACCTGCTAAAAAATGGGATCTCAGCCAACACGAGGGATGTTAAAACCCTCCACTATTACAACCCTAGTCTGATAGTGCTAGGGGTTTTCTCTTTGGAGCGATAAAGGATGAGAGGTGACTAAATGGCGGTATATAAGATTTGTTGAGGCTTAGACAGAATGGATAGCTGGCATCGTTTTGTGGGACAAATATAGCAAATACCAGAGGATGTGTGTTTGAGGTGAGTGGAGGAAAGTTTAGGGGAGATGTCAAAGCTAAGTTTTTACACAGAGAATGGTGGAAGCTTGGAATACATTGCTAGGGTTGGGGGTGGAGGCTGGTACAAGTAAGAAAAATAGAGGGTTATGGGTATGAGGTAGGGAAAAATTAGATGTCATGGAGTAGGTTTCCATCGGCTGGTACAACATTGTGGGGTGAAGAGCATGTACTGTGCAGTTATATTCTATATTATTCTTCCTTTTTCAATATTTTTATTGACATTAAAATTGAAATTCCACTTTGAAAATTGCAGAGTACGTAAGGATACAAGCTAAAAGTCAAAAAAAAGAAAAAAATACATAAAGTTTAAATCATAGCATTACATCCAAGGTACCCCGCATTCTCAGATGACAGATTATTATAGATATTGTTATTATATAAAAAAATCTAAACCCACTACCAAGAAAGAAATTGTTTGCCAAAAAAGAAAATAATTTATCAAAGTAATAAAATACCTTATTAGTCAACACCTCCAAATTAATTTCAAATCAAAGATTATAGAAATAATTCAAAAAGGAACCCCACAGTGTTTGAAAATTTAAATGCAAATCAGTTTGAGCATCTCACCTTCTCTAAATTTAAACATGACATAACATCACGTAGCCATTGAGCATGAGTAGGTGGAGCAATGCCCTTCTATCTGCCCACCTAGCCATAAGTCAGGCCTATTATTCTAATAGCTATTTGCAATCACTATACAGATTTGCTAAATTCATGTTTCCTGAGTTACTCTATATTTGCAGCAGTGACTCAATATTGAAATGGTGACCAGCAAACTGTAACAGCTTATACTGATGCACTATAATTACTTCAGGGTTTTGCCTCTACGCCTGAAACAGCAGCAGCTGAATAAAAATAGAGCTATCTGTAGAGGACCCAAATTTGCAGCTCATCAATGACCTTGCTACAATCAACAGAGGAGTTTACAATCAATAATGTGTGCACAGTGTTCAATTCCATTTGCATCTCTTCAGAAAATGAATGAGTCCAAAGCAGCCTTGAAATTTGGCGAGGAGGCTATCAATGACAAGGACAGCATTTATTTTTCATCCCGATCCCATTGTTTAGCATTGAGAAGATGGTGGTCAACCATCTCCTTGAATCTATTGCAGGTGCTTCCACAGTGCTGCTAGGGCAAGAGTTCCAGGGTTTAGATACGGTGTCAATAAAGGACCAGCAATATATTTCTAAGTCAGGATCATGTGTGACTTGAAGGGGATCCTCTAGGTGATGGTATTCCCATGCACCTGCTACTCTCATCTCTCTTGGTAGCAGAAGTCACAGGTGAGCATCGTACACCTGTGACTTCTGGAATGGTCAGTTGCTCTTTGAAGCAACTGGTGGATGGGCTGCCAGTCATGCATGTTGCTTTTCTTGGATAGCATCAAGCCTTTTGAGGGTTATTGAAACGTTAATTCAGGCAAGTGAAGAGTATTACAGAGTACTCCTATCCTGTCATTTGTAACTATGGGTTTGGCTCTGGATTGTCAGAAGTGAGTTGCTCATTACAGGACACCCAGCCTCTGACCTGTTTATGCAGTTGTAGTATTACGTATGGGGTACTTCAGTTGAGTTTCTCTCAGTGGCGACTACAGAATATGAACTCAATAGTAATGCCACTGAATGACTCTCTCTGTTAAAGAGGGACACAATCTTGGATGGCACGGTTAGCATAGCAGTTAGTGCCATGCTATTACAACACCAATGACACAGATTCATATCAGGCGCTGTCTGTAAGGCGTTTGTATGTTCTCTCCGTCTTTGTAGGTTTCCTCTGGGTGCTCCGGTTACCTCCCATCCTCCAAAAATGTACGGGTTGCAGGTGGATTGGTGTATTTGGGCGGCATGGGGTTGTGAGCTGTTACTGTCCTGTATGCTTAAATACGTTGATGCAATCACAAAGAAGGCTCGCCAATGGCTATACTTGTGAGGTATCTGAGGAGATACGGTATGGACTGTCAAAATCTTCTACAGGTGTACTGTGGAGAGCATTCTGGCTGGTTGCATCACTGCCTGGTATGGAGGCACTAACTCTCAGGACAAGAATAAACTCCAGAGGGTTGTTAACTTGGCCTGCGACATCACAGGCACCAGACTTCACTCCATCAAGAACATCGACAAGAGGTGGTGTCTAAAAAAAAAGTCTCTTCACTCTCCTGCCATTGGGGAAAAGGTACAGGAATGTAAAGATGAGCACTCAGTGGCACCAGGACAGCTTGTTTCCCATTGCCATCAGTTTCCTGAATAATCAATGTACTTTACGTACACGATTATTGTTATTATTTTTCATTTAGTTTTTTGTTATAATATGTATGTTTACACTATGACGCTGCCTCAAAATTCTGAATTTCATGACTTGTTCATGACAATAAACCCTGATTCTGAATTGTACAATTTCAGATTGACAAGTTTAGTAGAGACGTAAATGAGAAAATGGCCCTGCAATATTACCTCACATATCCACACCAAAAGGTAATTCTCTACTTTGACAATTTCACAGCATCTTAGAACTGGCATCATTATTCAGAATTTGACTGGAGCAGCCTAACTTGGTTAATTTGCTCACCACCTTGTTCTCCACTCAGAGTATCTTAACGTTTCAGACTGCAGCCATTCAAAGCTCTCTTGACTTCAGCGAAGGTCATGCTGCAGGGATTGTTGGCTAGCATCCAGTCCTACTGCTGCTGATGTGTCATTACCTCAGCAGTACAGCCTGGGGATGAGTGTTGGGACTTTGATAGTTGTTCCAGGTCACCCCTCATTCGAAAGCTTAACATTTTCTGAATGTTCTGTCATGTACTGCTTTTATATAGTTAAGATCTTTGATCCATTAATTTCTTTATCTGGAAGACGCATTAACGTATAATCTGAAAGCATGATTTCTTACAAGTGGAGACAATGTAATTATAAAATGCACCTTTTGTTTTATAACACATTATACAGAAATATCCACAATTATACAGCGCTAATCATTAAACTAGTTCTGTGTTAGGATTCTAAGACATTTATTCATTCACTGAAAAATATATTTATTGTATTGTAATACATTGGCTCAGTTGCCCAATTTAGCATCTGTCCAGATTTTTGTAAAGTCAGTGATTGAGAAGTCCTATCATTAGCCTGACCTTGTAGTATTAACTATTAAAAGTCCTATCGGGGTAAATAGAAGTTAAATAGCAGGAAAACAAGAACATACGAAATAGGAGCAAGAGTAGGCCATCTGGCCCATCAAACCAGCTCTGCCATTCAATGAGTGGCAGATCAGATAATAGGCTCATCTCTACCTACCTGCCTTTTCCCCATATCCCTTAATTTCTTTACTATGTAAAAAATTATCCAACATTGTCTTAAATATATTGTCTGAGGTCACCTCCACAGATTTGCCACTGTCTGGGGAAAGTACTTCCTCCTTATCTCTGTCCTAAATCTATCGTGAAGCTATGTCCCCTAGTTCTAGTCTCCCCCATCAATGGAAATAACTCTGTCTTATATTAAATAATATTATGCCATAATATAAATAAAAATATTATATTATGTAATTCAATTCACTGCCCTATAATTGGCTTTAGTAGAAACTTGTGAACAGGAGCATGTTGTGTATTACCATAGTTTTAAAATCTCATCAGAAAATGGAACGTAGTGAAAGTCACTTCAAGAGCATTTTATGCCAGGTAATAACTGAAAAACAAATGGCCACAAATTTGATAGCTCTGCCTGCTGTCTTCGACCCACTGACAAGAAGAGACTAAAAACGTTATTTGGCAAAATTAAAGGAGATCATGAGATTCACTAGAGACGTAATCAATTACAAGCACTGTGCAAATGTACAGGACAGATGAAAAGGGGAAGTGTTCACATTTGTTACAGTCAAATCAAATTTGCCCTTTAGAGAATTTCAACTATTATATTCTGATAATAGTACAAAGAAAATTAAAGAATATACACACAAATTTCAGTTAAAGACATATATAATTTCAAAAATGCAGATGCTGGAAACATGAAATAAAGAACTCAACATGCCAGGCACCACCTGAGAGGGTTCACATTTCAGAAATGATGAAAGGTCATTGAGCTGCAAAGTTAACCACTCCTCCCTTCATAAATGCTCACGGACATCAAAATTTCCAGCATTTTGTCTTTTAACCGAGAAGCATTATTTTACTAACACAGGAACTGTTTGGATAGCTCCCAGATATTTCCTGAATTGCTCTAACAGTAACACAAAATCCTATTTTGTAAATGAATCACAATATGCATAACCTCCTGTGGTCTTTATATGCCTGAATATAAAGAAAAAATGCTGAATTAAATCAAGTAATTAAAATTTTATACCCTGCATGCATCAGCGAATAATATTGATACAGTGTTATAATAGTGTTTACTTTACATATTAATATCAATTTCTTGAAAATTGTTTCAATTTTTTATTCATACAATTGTAAATATTAAAAAATGACTTGCACTGTTTGATTTGGCATTCAACTTAATAATACTGACAACAGATCTCATTCATTATTAATGGAAAGATTAATGGCGCTGAGTGATCCAAGTGGATCAAATAATAATCAACAGGTGATCTTTAACCCACATCAGGTGGCCATACTCCTTCGCTCTGTCTGCTGCAACTGCAAGGACCTCCCAGTGGCCAGCTACTACAATTTCTGATGAACATCTCAACCTTGAAATGTTGGTTACCTTTTACTTCTAATGAATGTTGTATGACCTGCTGAGTTTCTCCAGCATATTTGTGCATTGCACTCAATCCCAGCATCTGCAGATTTTCTTATTTCACTCAGTTCTACTTCCCGTTGCCAGACTAACAATATCTTCCCATTGCCTTATGCACTGCCAGGTTGAAGCCACACATAAATTGGAGGAACAACACCTATTCTATCTCGGTCGTCTCCAACAAGTCAGCATCAATATCAATCTCTAATTTCTGGGAAAATTCTCCTCAATTTTCATTTTCTTCCCTACCCCACTTTCTGTCTTATTTCATCATTCTGGCCCTTTTCCCCCTTCTTGATTCCACTCCCTCGCCTGACTTCTCATCACACACACACCTTTCTTCTTCTAGCTCCCCATCCCTTCACTTCCTTCCTTGTCTTATCAGAGGGCCCCTTTCTCAGCCCTCTGCCCCTTCTCCCTATCACCTTTCTTCTCTTCGTCTATCATCAGTATTCACCTATCACTTGCCAGCCTGTGCTCCTGGCCTTTACCCCTCTTTTATTTGGGCTATTGCTTAGTTCCTGCAATTCCTGATGAAAGGTTCTGGACTGAAACATTGACTATCCATTTTCTTTCATGGATGTGGCCTGACCAGCTAAGTTCCTCCAGCACTTTGTGCTAATCAGCCCACAACATTTTAAGAAGTCTTGTCTAACACAGACATAAAATAATATCTGGAAGTTTTATCTCCCCCAACTACCTGTCCTCTGTCGCTGAAGACCACAGTCTAGAAAGTTGTTTGGGCAACACTTGATGTTTAGATGCTAATCACACAAAATGGGACTATTCTTGCTAAGTTTTGCACTTAATTCCTGGTGAAATCAACACACCCACAAATTGGGACAGGACACTTCTGACTGTGATACACTTTAGCTCTCCTGAACTTTTACTAACAACAGGTGCACATGTAAAGATGTTACAGTACCAGTTTTGTCTGCTCTAAAACCACACACTCAGTGGAAACACACATTGTGCTAGACCATTGCTTCTTCATCATTCTAAAGGATGCTGCATTTTCAGGAGTGAAGCTCCATTCCCCCATATCAATCATTCAATCTCTATACACCTCCATCCCCCATACCAAATGTCCAATTTCTATACACTACCATCTCCCATAACAAAGGTCTCAAAGCCCTTTGTTTCTTTCTCGACAACAGACCCAACCAGTCCCCCTCCTCCATCACCCTCCAGTGCTTAGCAGAACGTTCTCACCATCAATAACTTCTCCTTCACCATCCCACTTTCTCCAAGTCAAAGCGATACCCAAGGCCTGGCTTTTTGTTGGCTATGTGGAGCAATCCTTGCCACAAGCCAACACAGGCAAGGCACCCCAACTCTTGCCCCGGTACATTGGTGGTGCTACCTCATGCACCCATGATGAGCTCATCATCTTTATCCACTTTTCTGCTAATGCTTACCTAGACCTCACATTCACTTGGTTCATTTCTGGCCCCTTTCTCAATCTCTCTGTCTCCAGCTTGGGAAACAAACTTTTTACAGAAAATTTCTACAAACCAACCAATCCCACAATTACTTTGAGAACACCTCTTTGCATCCTGTTTCCTATAAGGACTCTATTCCTTTCTGTCAATTCCTGTCTCCTTTGCACCTGCTCCCAGGATGAAATTTTCCATTCCAGATCATCCGAGATGTTCTCCTTTTTCAAAAAAGCCGTGGCTTCCCCTCTAGCATCATAAACTCTGCCCTCACCCACATCTCCTCTATTTTCTGCACATCGGCCGACCCCTCTGCCCCTAGACACAACAAATACAGAATTTTCCTTGTCCTCACCTACCACCTCACCACCCTCTGCATTCAACATATTATATCCTCAGCAAACTCCATCATCTAAAACATGATTCCACCATCAGACACATATTTCCCTCTCTTCCCCTCTCTGCCTTCTGGAGGGACTGCTCCTTCCTTAATTCCATCATCTACTGATCCCTTCTTACTAATTTCCCTCTTGGTACTAACCCGGTGACTGCAGGAAATGTTACACTTGCGCCCACTCCTCCTCCCCAAACAGTCATTCCAACTGAGGCAACACTTCACTTATGAATCTGCGGGAGTCATCTTCTACATCTTATGCTCTCATTGTGGCCTTCTCTACATGGGAGGGATTGAACGCAGGCTGAGAGAGAATATTTTGTTGAGCACCTTTGCTCTGTCCACAGGAATGGTGGGGATCTTCCAATGGCCAACCATTTCAATTCCACACCCCACTCCCACATTGATATGTCTGTCCATGGCCTCATGCACTACCAAACTAAGGCCACCTGAAAATTGGAGGAGCAACACCTAAATTTCTGTTTGGGCACTCCCCAACTGGATGGAATTAATATCAATTTCTCTGTTTTCCGTTAGGACACACCCTGTTTCCTTCTCTTCCCCATCCTGTCTCCTTTCCTCCAGCTCTCCACTCACTTCCTTCTCCATTTAGAGAGCTATCCCCTCCCCCTTTTTTTCTCCCCCTGCTCCTCATTCCACCATTTTATTCAGGTGCCTGTCTGCTTTTGCTCATATATTGATGAAGAGCACAGGCCCAAAACATTTGTTATGTATCTTTATCTTTGATACTTGAGAATGCTACATGACCTGCTGAGTTTCTTCAGCATTTTTGTGTAAGCTTCAGACATGAATGCAGGTTGCTCCAACACCACAAAGTTTACTGCAATTCACACTAAATGTTTTCTCCTTATCAGTCTTGGTCAACCCCCCCCCCCCCCCCACCTCCCCATCCCAATCTTGTCTCGTTGCTTCTATCAATGCCTGCACAGCAGCTGTCATCTGGGTCAGTGGGAATTAGTTCGTGAATTATTGCAGAGAATGGGGGCTGTATCCAGTCATGCATGGACTCCTGGTTCCACAGATATCTGTAATCAAATGAAAACGAACTCGACCCTGCTCCTCTTCATCTCCTGCACTCAAATTTCGTAATATACTCACTTTCTCAACTTGCACCCACATCACATCAGTCTAATGATGAGCATATTCTGTCATGGTCCACACCAGTTTCCCTACACCTGGTGCCAGAATGCAACCCTTTCCATCTCTTTAACCTAAATTTTGTTCAATTTTGTATTATACAATGTACAGATGCAATGAAAGTCTTACTTGCTGTAGCTTTCCAGGCCAGTGGGTCAAAAGCTCTCTATACATTTTTACTGAGTTTATGAAGAATAAATATTAGCAATAGAGAAAATAATAAAAGTCATGGTTTTATCATAAATTTTAAAAACCTTTACCAGAGAAAATAATGTGGGACTCAAGACGTGACAGCTTCTATTCCTGAAAGACATAGCAAGTTCACTATAATGTATGGATTGCCATTGCATGAACATTAAACTTTTTCACCTCTGAGTCTTTCCAATAATAAAATTAGCATTTTATGAAGAACAGCTCGACTTTGCGCTTGAGCATGCCGTGCATCTGATGTTGGAGCTCTTGATTCTGATTCTTCATGCTAAAAGTGGAAATCGTGTCCTATTTCTGTAACACTGACATTTTCACCTTGAAGAATAAAAGCAAATGAAAACTAGAACTATTTTTTAAAAACCTGAAGAAAAATAGTGCCAAAAATAAGCTTGACCTGTGCAGACCATTGAATAGGAAAATGAGCCTTGCATAATTTTAAATTTTCTATGCCAGGGCAATCTGTCAATCAAGAGTATAATATTCCTGGGAGATGATGTCACAATTCGTTGCACCAATTTCCATTCAGCTATCATGCGTAACATTGATGTTGTTTGGATACACAACAATTGTTACAAAATTAAATAAACAGGTCAGATAAATCTATAGCTTCAACCTGAAGATTTATAAGCTGCAAGTATCTTGTTCTGGCTCACCTGTGCTAGTCCAGCCTCCAATGTTGCAGGCTGCCTTCTTCCCTGTGCTGCTGCATTGGCTGGCTGGCAGTGTCAGCAGCTTTCCTGTACTGTGACAGGGACCGTAGCCAGCATGGATGATCCAGGAGCCTCCAAGGAGAATTGTGTTGTACAGCAGATTATGATGTCACCCTGAGCTCTTTAGCTAAACTATTCTGAACTGTCTACAATTCTATAAACAGAAACCATAAATCAGAGCCTGGGACAGTTACTGGACAATATGATTCTGAATTTAACTGATCTACAATACACTAGACTTTTTAAACTTTCCAACATTTCATTATGAGCACTAAAAGAAGACAATCAGCCCTGGAGATAACACCTAAATAGGCCAACTGAATTAATGATTATATCTGAAAAGTTACTTTGGAACCATGGCAGTTTCTTCTGGAATACACCATTTCTGTAATACTTCTTTCATACTGTTCTACTTGCTGCCTATAATCTGAGCAGCTTCCAACAAACCCTAGATAGTACAAGATGTAAATATCTTCTCTCCTTCGAACATCCATCTCCGCATGCACAATGTTACAACCATAAAATGCACCCACTTCTTCCACATTTTAACAATTAATTGAGTCATTAATTATTTCAGAGTGTTGGAGCTTGTAACACCTCACCTGGTCAGCTGACATGTGCCAGTTTAAGGTGCTCAGAGATCATGCAGCAGGTCACTAAAACCGGGGTGGGTCTGGGGACAGTTTTCTGAGATGGGATTATGTTAGAAAGACAGTGGCAAAAGTTCAATAGCCAAGCACCATTGGAAATCCATCCAAAATGAAATCAGAAAATGTTGGAACTACTCAACAAATCAGGTAGCAGGAAAAAAATCAGAGTTAACATTTTAAGTTGATGAATTTTCATCAGAAATGTAGAACAGGCAAAAGCTACTACTAAGAACATACTGTTTCACTTTCAACGCTCTCTTCAGCTAGAGAAAGAATGAAAAGAGATTTTGATGAAAATGCTCAGTTAGGCCAAAAACATAGAAAGATTTGCAGTCCCTTGTCCTCTATTAAAACATTAACCTTCCTCTTTTAAAAGATGGTTTATTTGATGCTTATTCCATTTCATTTTATTAAAATGTACCATGGGCTGCTCAATGTGACCTGATTTTGATTATCACACAGTCTATACAAAATGGGATAGAATGAGGGTTTTTAATGAGATTTTTGCAAGCAAGCATGTTTTAATAATGGTTTGTTATTCACATCATGTATTGTTTTCAACGTGTATTTGAAGATTGAAGCACGATTAGTGTAGCAGTTAGTGCAACGCTGTTACAGCATCAGTGATCAGGGTTTGAATCCTGCGCTGTCTATAAGGAGTTTGTATGTTCTCCCTGTGTCCCTGGTTTTCCCTGGGGGCTCTGGTTTCCTCCCACCCTTCAAAACATACAGGCCTTGTTGGTCAATTGGGTGTAATTGGGCGCCACGAGCTCGTGGGCTGAAAGGACCTGTTACCAAGCTGCATGTCTAAAATTATCAAAATTAAAAAATGTTTAATAGCAATGAGCTGAACAAAAGCAAGAGAATAGCCCATACTGAGAACTCAGGATGCATCATTGTGGACATGCAGAAGGAACGGGCTATAAGCTTGGAGCTAAACTGACACATAAGCTTGCAAGAAGATATTGCAGCCACCACAGTTTAATGGGAAGTGAGGAAGATCGAATGTGATCTGTCCTAATTTTGCTTTTAACTACTTAAAAAATATTTAATTATACAATAAAAACTGCTGTTTTTTAAAATTTCTCTTACCCTTGTTTTATTTTTGTTTACAGTTGAAAGCCAACAAGTAGGCAGGTTCTGGAACAGATTTCTGGATATAGTGTGCAAAGTTTACTCATAGCACAGATATTTCTCTGTCTTGAAGTAATCAATTGGTGCAGTTCACTTGGCTCTTTGCAAGGAAGTGAGGATGTGCATCTGAGATAATCTGACCTGCAAGGTTTTAGATTTCTTTCTTCATGTACATGCTTGGTTCTCTTTTTAGTTACATTTCATAAATTATGGTATGTAGTTCAAGGGTAATAACCTATAGGTGATAAATTATGTCCTTGCCAGATGAATAATGAATAATCTAATATTCGATAAATCAAACATAAAATTTAGAAATGCTTACAAGTCTTGTTCTTGTTGCTATGCTGGGCTTCTTTATTAGGAGAGGGCCAGAAACCAAGTATATTGAGCTAGTTTTCTGAGGTCATCTGGATTTAAACTATCTTTTCGACAGAACAACAGACTAATACAACATCCGGCAGATGATCAAATGCTGAAATGAAATTGGGAAAGTAACTTTGTTTTCATCAAATAATAAAACAATCATTCCTTATCATGAAATCTCTCCAGTCTTTCATCTCTTCACAATTCTTTCCTGCTCCCACCCCCTTCTTTCCTAGTATTATCAAACTTTTCCTTGTTCTGATGACTGGTGATTGACCCAAAATTTTCTGTTTCTTTCTTCAACAGATTCAGCCTGACTTACTGAGCAATCCCAACATTTTCTCTTGTTAAATCTGACAATAAACATTAGGGTGCAATGGTTTCTTCTACATCAAATGACTTATGCAATGAATGAGGAGGGAGGAGAGCAAAGCACAGGAGTATACAACTAGCGGGAAACCCAGTGGTGCAAGGATCTAAAATAGCAAGACTGCTGAAAGATGAAACATCACAGAATATAAAGCAGTGATATGCCAACAGCACACAACATTATGTAATTATGTTCCAGGAAAAGGAGATATCTGTCAACACTTTCGCACCTTTATTAGTGATGCTTTACTGCTTGACAACACTGCCAACTGCAACCTTAATTGTGTCTCAATTGGTTTTGGAAGAAGGCCCTGTGCTCGATCTTTCACATTCTTATGATAGTTTGCTTCTGTAGTTACCTAGTAACAAGAGTCTATCACCATAATATGTAGATATATGATATATGCTGTGCAGTCACTATATATCTGCACATTACCATTCTGATACAATAATGTTGAAATAATCGCATTTGCAAACAGGATTAACATATTTGTTTCATCATTAGAAATTGCAAGCGTTTTATATTATTAATTCCAGGGTTCACTGATCAGCAATGGTGCAATGATTTGTTATATAAAGGGAAGACAGATAACCAATTGTTTCAATTGGACGATGAAAGAGGCATCATCTATAATGACAGCATACATTCAGCTGTAATACTGGTACTCTCATTATCAACATCACAGATAGCATAGCGGTTAGTGCAACACTATTACAGCACCACGACCTTGGTTCAAATCTGGCACTGCCTGCAAGGAATTTTTAGGTTCTCCTCAGGTCTGTGTAGGTTTCATCCAGGTGCTCTGGTTTTCTCCCATCCTTCAAAACTTACAGCGATTGTAGGTTAATTGGGGTATTTGGGCGGCACAGGTTTATGGGATGGAAGAGCTTGTTACCATGCTGTATGTTTAAATTTAAAAAAATAAAATTAAAAAATTTGAAACCTTTCGTCAAAAGATTATTCAGAAAAATGATGGCAGAGCCCTTCTTCCACACCCTTTCACACAAATCGTTCTAAATTTCAGAAAGCATAAAAATGTCAGGTTTGCAATTTTATGGAGTGAGAACTGTATTTAGTATAAAGTGAAATCGACAATCTGGTTTCCAAAGCATTTTATGAAATAATTTTTATGAACTATGGGAGAAACTTCTGAAAAATTTCATTTGATTACATAAACAAAACTCAAAATGGGTAAAAAAAAAGCCTGACATTGGAAACATGGAATTTTGTTATGGGATGTGGTGAAAAATGAGAAACCATTAATCTTTCATCTCCAAGGACACAGATTTAACTTTCGTTTCTGGCTGCACTTTACAAAACCAGTTACAAGAGCTTCATTACAGAAAGCAGTGACATTAAGTGAAAAGTGAAGTAGCCAGTTAGATTTACTTCCCATATATCACCATCATCAGGACTAGAGTTTGTCAGCTTTAATGAGAGTCTGTCCTACTTTGTGAAATACACAAAGGCTTTTCATATTGTGAATATAGCGAGAGAGCAGCTTCTTTCAAACCAGATATTTATCCATAAGAAAGGATTATGGTTAAAATTAAGTAGCACAAGGTCCCAGAGCAAATAATCATTAAAATGCACTGGCTGGTTTTTCAGTAGATTTTGATAATCTCTCTCCTATCTATGGATTTGTTTATGCATTCCCATAAAACAAGTTCATCTGAGTTGAACAAACAAAACTTATGAAAACTAACGTTCACTCAATTCATTTCCCTAATTGATTCGTATGTAATTTGAAACAGCTAAAATAATAGTATATTGCCAGAGAAGACAAATCATGTTTAATTTAAAAATTCCAATAATTTTATCAGCCCAGATCTTAACATTTTAAACCAAAGCTTGGGCAGAAAAAGTTGCTCGGCCCCTGGCATTGCATTTGGTCATAAGTTATCAGAATGTTCCTCAGGATCAAACTGCGTAAGGTCAACTTGATGTCAAGGCTTTGCTGTGTCTCTCTAAATGGCTCCTGGTTACATAATATTAGCCACCCGTCTATGTCAGGTGTGTGTAGGTGTCCAGGAACTGGGGGTGGTGAAAGTGTGCAGTAGGCTCCATCCAGCTCAATTTGCCCTAGTTGTTTGACCCACAAAGCACCTGAACATTAATAGCAGAAACATGCATGGATTATTTGGGAGTGGGATGGAAGGCAGGGGAAAAGACGGCTATTTATAAACACAAACTGGCATTCTGTCTCTTCTAGTTTAAGTTAATATGAAATGAGAACTATTATATAAAAAGTAAACAGATTTTTATTTTTCTCTTTTTCAAGTATTTCTGCAACAATATTTAACTCTTATATTCTGCATTTAGTTTTGTTAAAATAAAAGGTTAATTTCAGAACTCTTATTCAGAACCAAAACTCTAAAAACTCTGCTTCATTAATTTTTAATGATTGCTTTGAGTTCCACAAAGATATGAATAAATGAAATGTGACCATTTTATGATTAATAGTGCAGTTCAAAATGTTGATAAATTAAGAATTTCTAAGTGTAATATTTGTGTTAAGCTACAAATATATTCCCTATCAGAATCAGACTTTATTATCGTGATCAAGTCATGAAATTCGGTGCTTTATGCTTTATGGTAGTATCATAGTGCAAACATTCATATAAGCAACCTTACAACAATAAATTTTAAAAAAAGCAAAATAGCGCACGAGAAGTAAGGCAGCATCTTTTGATCATTGATTATACAGGGATCTGATGGCAGCAGGGAAGAAGCTGTCCTTGTGGCACTGAGTGCTTGTCTTTAGACTCCTCCTTTTTCCCCAATGGTAGCAGAGTGAAGAGGGTGTGGCCTGGGTGGTGGGGTCTTTGAGAATAGAGGCTGCTTTATTATCACACCACCTCATGTAGATGTCCTCGATGCAGTGAAGTCTGGTGCCTGTGATATCGCAGGCCAAGTTAACAACCTCTAGAGTTTTTTTTTCTCCTGAGTGTTGGCACCTCCATACCAAACAGTGATGCAATCAGGCAGAATGCTCTCCACAGTACACCTACAGAAGTTTTTGAAAGTTTTAAGTGACATACCGAATCTCCTCAGACACCTCACAAAGTATAACCGCTGGCGAGCCTTCTTCGTGATTGCATCAGCATGGAAGCTCCAGGACAAATAATTTGAGATTTTAAAACCAAGGAATTTGAGGTTCTTGACCCTCCCTACTAATGAGCCCTCAATAAGGACTGGCTTTTGTACCCCTGACTTCCTCCTGAAGTTCACTATCACCTCCTTGGTTTTGATAAAGTGGAGCGCAAGATTGTTGATGTGACACCACTCAACGAGCTGATCTATCTCACTCCTGTTCACTTCCTCATTGCCGTTTGTGATTCTGCCGACAACTGTGGTGTCATCGGAAAATTTGTAGATAACATTGGAATTGTGCCTGGCCTCACAGTCATGGGTGTATAATGAGTAGAGCAGTGGGCTAAACACACATCCTTGGGATGCACCTGAATTGATAATCATTGAGGAGGAGATGTTGTTTCCAATTCATACTGACTGTAGTCTTCTAATGAGGAAGTCAAGGATCCAGTTGCAGAGGGGGTTAGATCTAAGACCTAAGATCTAAGCAAAGGTCTGGTCCTACTGCAATTCACCATTTCATCACAGTAGAAGTTAGTGCTACTGGACAGTAGTCATTGAGGCAGCTCACACTACTCTTCTTTTAAGCAGGTGGGAACCTCTGACTGCAGCAATGAGAGGTTGAAAATGTCCGGCAACACTCTGTCTACTTGGTTGGTGTAGATTTTCAGTACCCTGCCAGATACGTCATTAGGGCATACATCATCAGGGGCTGCACAGATAGCGAGAGGGGCAGCACGATTAGAGAGTGGCAGAGTGTAAAGGCCTGCACTCCCTGCCACAGCTGGTGTGTATCTGTCTCTGTCTCTAACTTCCTCCGGAATTGCCACTTTGCTTCAGAAATGGCCTTCCACAGGTCGTATCTGGACTTCTTGTAGAGATCTAGATCCCCAGCCTTAAACACCCTTGATCCCACCCCCCATGTGGGTTGCAAATCCTCTGATTCATCCAAGGCTTCTGGATGGGGAACACACTCATCCACACAGGTCTTGATGAAGTCGCTGATGCATGTTACATGTTCATTCAAGTCTACTGATGAATTCTTGAATATGTTCTTGTCCACCAATTCAAAGAAGCCCTGCAGACACTCTTCTGTAGCACTAAATATACTGAATACTACGTACAAAGGGACTTGACATACAAAATTCATTCCATTAAAGAGAAGGAAATAAATTTTGGAGTCAGATCACATGTGCTGCATTTGCTGCTCTTTATCAGAGAAATTTCTCCTTTTCAGTGCAATTCTTTTTGAATGATTGCTGCAGAAGTTTTGATGGTTATTTCACCATTGTACATTCTAACAAGCCTCAAGCTTGGTACTTGTTTACTTTAGGCATGTCTTTATTGGACAAGTTTATGTGAAATGCATAAAGTTACAGCCATTTACTTTGTCGAGCCCATTTAGTGGACAAAGATAACTTAGGGAAGTATTGATATGTTTATCAGAGAGTTATTAATCATTAACAGGAGACATTATTGGGGGAATTTTAAACCTGGACACTATTGCTATGTAATGTAATATTTTGTGTCTTCAATATGCCAACATTAAGTCAACAGTTTAAATTCTGAATATGGTGCTCATATTTATACACGAATATTAATACCCTGTTCCTATCAGCTGTATCATTACCAATTTTTAATTAATTTTGAAAAATAAATTTAGACATATAGCACAGTAACAGGTCCTTCCTGTGCCGCTCGAATACCCCAATGAACCATTAAGCCCTGAACATTTTGAAGGGTGGGAGGAAACTAAGGCACCTGGAGCAAACCCATGCAGACAAGGGGAGCATGTACTTACAGGCTGTGGCAGATTCGAGCCCGAATCACTGGTGCTGTAATAGTGTTGCACTAACCCCTTCGTGAACCCACCATCCATTTTGAAAAATATTTCAAAAACAAAGAGAGGCCAGTGCAAGTTCCTGAAATATATCTAATGCCAGGTGAAAAAAACAGAAAATGGTGGAAGTACTCGGCAGGTTAGGCAGCATTGGTGGAGAAAGGCACTGAGCTCATTGGTGGAGAAAGGCACTGAGCTCATTGGTGGAGAAAGGCACTGAGCTCATTGGTGGAGAAAGGCACTGAGCTAACCTTTTAAGTTGGTGTAGCAAGTGGTGCCATGAACAATGCACAACAGAAGTCATCTGTAAAATAACTGCCGCCCAACCTCTCTTTCATCTCTTCTTTTGAAGATGTCATAAGCGCTGTGTGTCCAGCTCATTGGTGTTCCGGCTCCCCTGTCGTGAGAGCCTAAAACTCTGAACAACAGTTCGAGAAATAAGTGGTTCAATCCGCCACATTGATGACATTTCCTCAGAAATGAATGACATAAGGGTTTGGGGATGTAACAGGCATTAACCTTGAATATACTAATGCAACCACTAATGTGGCTGGTTTGGGACCTATTCAGAAACCTGCTTTTCCCAAGGGAGCAGGTCCACCGAGAGTTTAGTCAGTACCTCTAATGGAACTGACATAAAATCAGAAGCAACAAAATGCCAAAGAAGTTGAGCTTTGTTAATTAACCATTTTTATATGGGAGAAGTGAGTGAGTACAGTATAGACATTCTCTGACAAATAAAAGAAACATTATCAAGCAAAGGAAACATTTTGTTAGATTGAGGCATTAGTTCATTTCAATCATACAGTCCTTTCTACCTAACAAACTCGGAAACATATCAAGATTCAAGTTATTATTATTGTAATAAAACAGTGTCATATTAAATGAAATTTCATTTTTGTTTGCTGCAAGGCAGACAGGTTTGCCATTGGCAGGAACTGTCTAAGCCCCTTTAACAGTTCTTACAGAACGATCTGGTCACCCCATTTATAATACAATCTTGAAACTAGTTATCTGGTAGTAGGCAATCAACTTCACTCAGCAAGAATTTTCAGTTAGTTAGGCTGCCTAATGAATCTTGCTGTATTGATGAAGTCCATTTGGAATCTTTCTTTAAGGCTGGTATATAAACTGAAGTTGATGATTATTTGGCCTTCACTCTCATCCGTTCCTGGCAGGAGCTGATTGCTTGATGCAGGGCAATTGGTTATCCATCACTTCATTAACATGATTGTGTGGCTAGGCACAATTCCAATGCTATCTACAAATCTGCTGAATGTTATCGGCAAGTGGCAAGGAGAAAGCATACAGGATCAGCTAGTTGAGTGGTGTTGAAAAACAAGAATAAAACAGTAAGAGAATTCACCCAAGGATTATCAAAATAAACTGTTTGGAATATCATTAAGAAGAAAGAGTGTACTGGTGAGTAAAGAGACTGGGAGCCAAGGAAGACCTCCTCTGCTGAAGACAGAAGAATTCTCATCATAATGAAGGAAAATCCCCAAACTCCTGTCCGACGGATCAGAAACACTCTTCAGGAGGCAGGTGTGGATGTGTCAATGGCTACTGACTGCAGAAGATTTCATGAACAGAAATACAGAGGCAGCAAGATTCAAACCACTAATTAGCCATAGAAATAGGATGGCCAGATTTCAGTTTGCCAGGAATTAAAAGAGCCTGCAGAATTCTGGAAAAAGGTCTTGTGGACAGATGAGTTGAAGATTAACCTGTATCAGAGCGATGATAAAAGCCAAGTATGGAGACATAAAGGAATTGCCCAAGATCCAAAGCATACCATCTGTTGTGTGTGAAGGAAGCGTGGCCTCCCTGAATGTGTGTATTGCGGGTGGTCACCCTCCCCCGTCTAAAGCTTGTTTGGAAGTCAATTCACCTGTCAGTCAAGGTTGGGCTCCGTTCACTAATTGGTGCACACTTCGCCGTTGGATAATTTAAATCACCTAGCGTCTTTATTGACTATACATTCAGATTACCACAGTATTTAACAAGAGAGCATAACACGTTTCTCTCTCCCTCTCTCTCTCTCTCTGCCTTGCGGTCTGAGCCCCAGATACTGCTCCATGCCAGGTTGCTACTGTGGACATTGCTTGGAAGGGTTGCAGGTAAGATGTGCACTGCACTGAAGCTAAGCCATAGTATTATGATAGTAGCAATACTTGCAGTAGAGCCGCACTCCCACTAATCATGGGTCCGGGAGCATGTGTAGAACCCCTGCTTATAATGTGTAGTCGAGCCGCACCTCCCACTGATCATGGGTCTGGGAGCGTATGTAGAACCCCTGCTTATAGAGTGTGAATGTCTGTATCATCATTTACATGAATTAGTGATGGTTCTTGTGTGTTTTATTCCCATTATGATTTTCCCATGCTTTTCTATATATTGTGCGTATTTTATTCTCTTACGATTTTCCTACACTCTTCTATAAATTGTGTGTGTGTGTTAATAAAAATTAAGTGTGATTGTAACCCTTGCATCCAGACTCATCTCTATATGAACTTACCAAACCTGATATTTTTCTCAAGACAACAATTGCCACTGCAAACAGGGTTCAAAGAGTTATGACAGGACACATGTGGAATCTTAACAATGTGGGAGTGGAATATTGTCTTAACTATGTAGGAGATTGTGTTACTAACTGTATGTGTCAGTGTCCTGTCAGATGCATGGTTTATTGTGTATCTGCTCACCAACAAGGGCAGCAGGAAATGACCCACAAGTAGGAAAAGGACCCCGGTGTCGGAGTATAAAATTCCCAAGTGGACTGATGACTGTCAGGGTTCAGCCGTTTGGTAGCCATGCCATGCCAGTCGACTACATCGACAGGTGGACTCCCATGGGGAGAAGATAGGGCACCATGTGGTGTCCCACCTAGAGTTACTGGGGTTTCCCAAGTCTGGAGGGGGAGTCATGGGGCAGCCCTATGGTTACTGATATCCATACTCAGGTGCCAATGGGATATCACATCTAAGTTAAGTGGTCAGGGTGCCCAGAAAGATAGGGAGATAGAATCCCTGCAACAGGAGTGTGTTGGCAGCTACAAAGAGGCACTACAGATTGCCCAAGGGCAAGCAACCAACTTAGACTTTAAAATCATGGAGGTCATTTCCACACTGATCGAAACACAGCAGTTACAATAGCTCTCTAGTCAGGCTTGCAGCTTGACTCATGAAAAGTCCAACCCATTGTTCCACAGGTGGATGGGTATGTGTGGATGGAGGATCATAGCCCTGAGAAAGCTGAGTCCCACGACACACTTCTTCCTCCTTGCATGCCTGAGTCTTTACCAGCCCCACCAGGTCCAAGGTTTGTCACAAGGGAACCTTGCCAACTCTCCAAAATGGGGAGGTAGCCCACATTGTCTCACAAGAGGAGGGGATCAACACATATCTGAGGGATGGGTATGTGTCAATGGATTGCGATAACCCGGAGGAAATTAAGTCCCACGATATACTTCCTCCCCACTGTGTACAGCCTTTACAACCTTAATCAGTGACAACACAGTCCCAAGTCTGCCACACGGATACCCCGTCGACTCTCCAAAACAGGGAAACAGCTGAAAATGGAGGGGACCTTGGGTGGGCATGTAGGTTGTCATTGTCAGAAAGTGGAGCCCCAGGACTAGTCTGGTAAGGGGCTAGCCGAGCAGGGAGACTGATACCACTAGCGGCGAAGCGAACACTTGGCCATGTCGTTTCATCAGTTAGGAGATGTTCACTCATCAGTAAGCCATTATCCTGCTGGAGGTTTTCGAATTCGTGAAGCAGTGAGCTCCTGCTTGAAGTTTCAGGGCTGAGGAGAAGTTCAGCAATGTCACCCTGCCAGTGACTTACGGAGACGTGTAGGCTTTCTGTAGAGAGCATTGCAGGGGGAAGCCCCGTGGGGGTGGAGCTTCCCATGCGCTGCCCACTCCAGCCTCCCTTCCCCCATCTGAGGTGGCCCCTGACTAATATATCTTTTGAGCTCTCACCCCTCTCACAAGAGAAGACTACCCTTCAAGCTACACTCTTCTTGTTCTGAGGGTCCACCAACAGACTGCTCCAAATGAATCACTGATTTCAGCCACCAATACTACTGACAACTGTGGCCACCACACCAGCTTGTTTAAACAGCAAGGAAACCCTAAACCTCAGCATTGGCCATCCGAATGACCTATTGTGATTCGCATTAGGATCACAGACTTTGTAATGGATCTTTTGAGTTTTTTTTCTCTTCTTCAGTCACCCTGAGCTGTAGTACTGTCATGGAATTAGCTACAATTTGTTGATTCAAAGTTAGAGTTTGCAGGTGGAGTGTCATTGAATGGATGTTGTGTACTTTATGTTTCTTTGGCTTGGCTTCGCGGACGAAGATTTATGGAGGGGGTAAAAAGTCCACGTCAGCTGCAGGCTCGTTTGTGGCTGACAAGTCCGATGCGGGACAGGCAGACACGGTTGCAGCGGTTGCAGGGGAAAATTGGTTGGTTGGAGTTGGGTGTTGGGTTTTTCCTCCTTTGCCTTTTGTCAGTCAGGTGGGCTCTGCGGTCTTCTTCAAAGGAGGTTGCTGCCTGCCAAACTGTGAGGCGCCAAGATGCACGGTTTGAGGCGTTATCAGCCCACTGGCGGTGGTCAATGTGGCAGGCACCAAGAGATTTCTTTAGGCAGTCCTTGTACCTTTTCTTTGGTGCACCTCTGTCACGGTGGCCAGTGGAGAGCTCGCCATATAACACGATCTTGGGAAGGCGATGGTCCTCCATTCTGGAGACGTGACCCATCCAGCGCAGCTTCAGCAGCGTGGACTCGATGCTGTCGACCTCTGCCATCTCGAGTACCTCGACGTTAGGGATGAAAGCGCTCCAATGGATGTTGAGGATGGAGCGGAGACAACGCTGGTGGAAGCGTTCTAGGAGCCGTAGGTGATGCCGGTAGAGGACCCATGATTCGGAGCCGAACAGGAGTGTGGGTATGACAACGGCTCTGTATACACTTATCTTTGTGAGGTTTTTCAGTTGGTTGTTTTTCCAGACTCTTTTGTGTAGTCTTCCAAAGGCGCTATTTGCCTTGGCGAGTCTGTTGTCTATCTCATTGTCGATCCTTGCATCTGATGAAATGGTGCAGCCGAGATAGGTAAACTGGTTGACTGTTTTGAGTTTTGTGTGCCCAATGGAGATGTGGGGGGGCTGGTTGTCATGGTGGGGAGCTGGCTGATGGAGGACCTCAGTTTTCTTCAGGCTGGTAGTCATGGTGGGGAGCTGGCTGATGGAGGACCTCAGTTTTCTTCAGGCTGACTTCCAGGCCAAACATTTTGGCAGTTTCCGCAAAGCAGGACGTCAAGCGCTGAAGAGCTGGCTCTGAATGGGCAACTAAAGCGGCATCGTCTGCAAAGAGTAGTTCATGGACAAGTTTCTCTTGTGTCTTGGTGTGAGCTTGCAGGCGCCTCAGATTGAAGAGACTGCCATCCGTGCGGTACCGGATGTAAACAGTGTCTTCATTGTTGGGGTCTTTCATGGCTTGGTTCAGCATCATGCTGAAGAAGATTGAAAAGAGGGTTGGTGCGAGAACACAGCCTTGCTTCACGCCATTGTTAATGGAGAAGGGTTCAGAGAGCTCATTGCTGTATCTGACCCGACCTTGTTGGTTTTCGTGCAGTTGGATAATCATGTTGAGGAACTTTGGGGGACATCCGATGCGCTCTAGTATTTGCCAAAGCCCTTTCCTGCTCACGGTGTCGAAGGCTTTGGTGAGGTCAACAAAGGTGATGTAGAGTCCTTTGTTTTGTTCTCTGCACTTTTCTTGGAGCTGTCTGAGGGCAAAGACCATGTCAGTAGTTCCTCTGTTTGCGCGAAAGCCGCACTGTTTATGTTTATGTTTAACTTGACAGTAACAGCGTCACCTCAGCCCTCCCTTTAACAGAAACAAAACACCTCGTGGTGGAGGCTTTGAGACCTTTTATTTAAAAACACTAAATTGACTACCTTTCAGTCCTGACTTCTCCTGGCTATCATTTTGGGGGATCCAACACAGGCACTTGTGGCACCCGTTTGAAGAGAACGCGAGCAGGAATGGCATCCTGTTATCAAACGACAGACCAGAGGAATGAGGTGCTGTAGGTACACTCTGGACGTATGCCTGCCAGCCGATCCACCCTGACTTGCCACGGGATAGTACGGTGACGAGCATCTGGCCTCTGTGATTAGGGAGTGCTCAATCGGGAGGCCAAGGCAAGGGATGTGCAAACCAACAGACGGCTCTGACACCTGATGGATGGCCTTGCACTGTCTGCTTGCAAACGTTGGAGGTAAGGGTTCTCACATTTGCAAGCCAAGCTGGGAAAACCAGTGAGTCAGTGACCAAAAATAATTCCCTTTTCTACTCTCTAACACTGGGGAGCAGCTCCCACAGCACCCTGCTCTATCGGTAACGCAGCAACCCTATTTGGTCAGGGGGAGCTAGTGAGGCACTGTCATTGAATTTGATTATGTGCCTTGTCCAGCAAACGGAAGGCACTGCTGTATATATTGATCCATGTGATTAGTATCATTGTTTTAAACATGTCTTTTTGGTTTTTTTTTAGTTATAATATCTACATAGAGTAATTAATTGTCATCAATGTGACTCCACAGTGATGTGGCTTCTGAGGGGTGATATGGGTGTGGAAGAAGTATGACCTCCCTGAATGTGTGTATTGCGGGTGGTCACATGACCTCTTCATCTAAGTTACATCACTTGTCAGTCAAGGTTGGGCTCTGATTACTAATTGGTGCACTCCTTGCCATTGGCAAAAGAAAATCTCTCTTTTCTTTGGCTTGGCTTCGCGGACGAACATTTATGGAGGGGTATGTCCACGTCTGATGCAGGCTCGTTGGTGACTGACAAGTCCGATGCGGGACAGGCAGGCACGGTTGCAAGGGAAAATTGGTTGGTTGGGGTTGGGTGTTGGGTTAAAACAAAATCACCGAGCATCCTTATTGGCCAGACACACGGATTAGCATAGTATTTAAAAAGAGAGCACAGCATCACAGACTTCATGCAAAGGTAAAAACAACAAAAAAACTAAACATGACTACTTCTATGTACATTCCATTGCTATGTCTCAAATATTATGGGAATGAGAGGACTATGTATGAAAAGTGCTATAATTTCTACATGGTCAAACAAATTTAGACAATTGCCTTTTAATAAAATCTGAAATGTGCATTTTAATCACATGGGAATTGTTTGGTTACAAATTTAAAACTGTGGAGCAGAGGGAAACAATGTCTTTGCTCCAAACACTATGGAGGGCACTGTAAAGGAGTTTTGGGAGGTATGGTTAGTAAGTTTGCAGATAACATGAAAATTGGAGATTTTGTGGACAACGACACCATTACAGTAGTCTCCTTTCACAGAGCGACATTAATGAGCTGGTAAGATGGGCAGGAAAATGGGTGATGGAAATTAATCCTGAAAAATAGAGAGCATTAATTTTTGTCCAATAAGTCTTGAATATTCATAACATGTGGTAGAAGTTTACAAAGTACTGAGGAAAGAGGGCAAAAATACTTCTGGAAATGGCTGGAAAGATAATATGGCTAAGAGATTTGTAATAGAATATGAGAGTGGGTAAGTTATCGTTCAACTGTATAAAACACAAATTAAGCCATCACTAGAGTAGTGGGTGCAGTTCTGGTAACCATAGCACAGAAAGGACATGATTGCATTGAAGGTACATGATCTTGGCATTCAGTTATGAGAGCCTAGATAAGTTGGGTTTGTTTTGTTTTCCTTGGAGCAGGAAAGAGTGAGGGGAAAATTTGTCTGAGGTACACAACTATAAGGGGCTTTGACAGGGTAGATAATGAGAAACTTTCTTTAAAACAGTGGTGTCAACATTATGTTTATACTAATGGGTAGGAGATTTGGAAGGAATTTGAGGAGAGTTGTTGAAATCTGAATGCACCGCACAGAAGGCTTCTAAACGAGTGATGGAAAATGGGGTTCCTATAGATAGGGTCTTGATTGGCACAGATATGGTAGGCCAAAGGCCTGTTTTTGTGCTGTACAACTCGCATGACTACTGACCATTTGCATCAATGGACATCACATTTCAGAGTTAACCTCTTGAATTGAAAGAATGTGGGTGCTGGGATTTGCAATTTCTCAGCTGCAGTGAGAAGGGTACAATTTGAAAAATACTTATAATAGGCCCGAAATAGATTAAAGATATGAGTGTGGGAGGAGTATGGATGTTCCCTTGGAAAATGGTGTGAGGTCTGGAAGATGACACCTAGAAGTGTCCAGATGATGATCAAGGCCTTGAATTGGGTATAATAAGGTTGGTGGCCAGTCTAAGTAAACAGTTTTGATCACTAATTGCTTTGCACTGAGTGGTTTGTCAGATCAATTCAAATGAAAGATGACAATCAACCAGATTTTAATGTCCTTATCAAAGAAGAACAACTTCCTTTCTCAGCAACATTAATTAGCCCAGTGGATTTTTAGAACATATCTGGTAGTCTCATGGCCACCAGAAATATTGTTAAATTCAAATTTATTAATGTTATTGAATTTAAGTGTCCTGACTGTTATTGATAGATACAACATTGTGCCAGATCATCAATGCAGGATCTTGAATTGCTTGTTCAGTAATACAATCACTGTGGTGCTGTTCAACAAATCCTTAATTAAACCTTCTTCACAAGTTCCTTAAACGTAGATCTTTCTCACACAAAATAATGCCAGAGAAATTAGAGGTGAAGTTGAAATTTAACAGAGGTGTGTGGGTCAACCCTCAGTTCATTTGTCTATAGTTTAAAGACTCTTGGACATGATGTTTAAAGACTGGAACAATCCCATCATCCCTTCCCCCACATTTTTGCCCTGTAGCCTATTTTCTCACAGATGCCCAATATCATCCATTGATTCTCCTCGCAACCACCTATGCTTGTCAAGCACAGGGGTCAATAAAATACCAACTAGCTTGTCCATGGCATATGGGAAGAAATCAGAGCTTCCATGAAAACCAAACAGAGATAGGGAGTGCATGCCACACCAAATGTTGGAATTGAACCCAGGTTGCTGGATCTGAGACAGCTGCACTATCTGCAGGGCCACTGTGCTGCCCTCAGAATCAGACTCTCCACATATCTTCAACCCACCCTCCTATACAAGAATCATACCATGATAGACAGGAGGTTAAATTAAAATTGGTGCAACATCCTAAAGTATGTTGGACTCGTTGAAGGGAACACTCCAGTGTTAATCTGAGTCAGCTGCAGGTGTATTGCCATTTGGTAGTTTGTTATAAGATTCTCCTCAAGGGCATTATAGGAGAAAGCCTGTCCCACCAATGGAAACTAGTCCTGCTCTGCAATGAGTTTGGAGAGCTCAGTTATCACCTAATCATGGTATTGATCCAACTAAATGCTGACCACAATTCAACAGCTTATTTCTTAAATTTTTTTTGAGGGCTGGATGGTTTAGATGTGGAGATCAAATGCAACAATGCAGATCCCGGATCAAATCACCTCTCCCTTAATTTGGGTGTGTTCAATTTTCCGAATCTGGGCATTATTGGCATTTCTAACCAATCTAACCAAGATGGGAGTGAATCATTTTCTTGAAGTGCTGCAGTCCTTCTGGTGAAGATGCTCCTACAATACAGTTGGGGAGGGAGATCCAGGATTTAGACCCAGTGACAACGATTGAATAGCAATATATTTCCAAGTCAGAGGCATGGAACTGTGAGGTGCTATTGGAGTAGGTCAGGAGAGTAACTGTAGTGCATTTTGGAGATGTACTGGTTAGCAAAGCATAAAATAGCACCTCCCTCTTTGAAAATACTTTCTCTACCAGCACCTCTGTAAACCGATGGACATGCTCCCAACCACCCATCCACACCTCTCTTTCCCGCACTATCTGTGGCTGCTGTTAGGCTACTAAGGAGTTCCCCTTTAAAAAGTGAATAGTAAGGGACTAAATATGAATAACTTATAAAATTCAATCTGGAAGAATTGACTTACCCTTTTAGGGAGAACATATAACCCTAATCCCTGGGCAGCGGAGCTCCAAAAAGGGGGCTGATGAACTTTTAAGCTACCTCAAGCCCGAAACATTGGTTATGTATCTTTATTTTGCTATATAAAGTACACTGTTTGATCTACTGATTTTCTCTAGCTTTGTGTTTTTATTTCAACTACGATGTCTGCAGAACATCGTGTTTTACTTTTGTTTTAACATCTGATGCAGATAGTTTGGGGTTTGAATCTGCACAGAGGGTTAGCAAAGTATGAAACAGTTTAGCTACACGATAGCAGTAACTTCAAAATAGGAATGCTGCAAAAATTGAGATACACAAGGGAATGTAAAGTATGTTATTTCAGTCCTGAAATGTTTTTCTGATCTTGAACAATTATGGGGTTCATAGTCTCAATAAAGGGTCCCAGCCCAAAACATTGACTGACTGTTTCTACCTATGGATGCTGCCTGGCCCATTGAGTTCCTCCAGCTTCTCTTTGTTCATTTAAGATCCCAGCATCTGCAGTTCTTACATTGCTCTTCTTTATATACAGCATGTGACAAATTTATATACAGCATAGACAATAATAGCTGAGAATAACATTTCTATTGTGATAAATTCTGGATCCAGCTAAGCTTTAAGTTCTGGAACACCGTCAGATGATTCTGACCTGGTTTATCAATACCGCACAATCTGTGCTCCCCCCACTCCCCTCCCCAATTCTTCACCTTCTCATGCTCTGAAATTTAATGGGAATAAAGAAACCAAGTGTCACTGGATGTCAAACTACAAATTTAGGAACATATGCAGACCTTGGAACAAAGTGTTCCTTAACTTCAGCTTACATGGCAGCACAGCAAGGAAATACCCATTCAAAGTACATATAAGCAGCATGTGACACTGCAGATTTTAAGTTTGCCATTTTCCCCAGCATTACACTTGCAGAATACAGTCCAATTATACAAAGCAATATTTTAACTGCAGAATTTTATCAGTGAGCTGATAGCTGAAATTGATTGGGTGGTTATTCCATTATTTATGAAGTTTGCACATTTGTTTCCTGGCTCTGCATACACATGGCACACTAAAGCGTAGAGGCGCCAGGGTGTCTGCAGAGAAGTGCAACATATATTTGGATACCATTTCTGCGAAATTCAATCGGAGTTGTGCCATGAACAGTGTGGGGTTCCGCTGTGGAAGCAATGAACTTAATATTTGCTTGAGGGAGACATGAAGTACATCTACCCGAGGAGGTGCAAGGCTGTAGAGTCCTGAGCATGATATGGAATGTGTGAGTTGGTACACTTCAAGCAAGTTATTATCCTAGATTCGCCATCTTCCCAAGTGTCTCCCCACCACCTGAGTTAAACAAGAAGGTCTGCAGATGTTTTGGTTGAGTACAAAACACAAATGAAACTCAGCAGGTCCTGCAGCATCCATATGAAGTAAATGGTAATCAAAATTTCAGGCCTGGGCCCTTTGTCTCGCCACCACCTTACCATTATCCTTACTGTATATTTGTAACTCTCTGAAACATGCAACCTACGTACCGGCATATATTATTGTGGTCGAAAGACTTTTGTGTAAAATGTGCAGGACCTGTTTCTATTGTGTATGTATCTTAGGTCTCAAGTCCGAGAGAGTTTTTCACCAGCATAACCCATGTACAGAGCATGTTGGAGGAAAGCATTTGTTTTATTTCCATTCTATCCAGGAGAGATCATTTGGGTATAAGTACAGGGTCTCTGACTTGTAGAGGTGCCAACAAAGATTTCTAGACTGTCAACTTTTGAGCTCCAGGAAGACTCTACATATGTATCTCCTCTGAATGAAAGCACCCATTAGCACTTGACCTTCACGTACACTATGGAAACAGTTGGGCTTCATTATACTTGGAGAATACATGTTGCTAGTTGTAAGTGCCATCAAATAACTGATGAAAGGGTGTTTTCAGGAGTACCTTATCAGGAAGTTGTGGAGCAGTTCTGAGCTTGAGGAAAAATGAGTTGACTCAAATTTAAATGCTTACACCTGGCCATGTCTTGGAATAAATGTTTCATTTGTAAGAAGTCACTTGGATGAGGTACAAATTGTCTGCCATTTGCTTTAAATGGCCAAACTGGTAAGAATTTGTTTCTACTCACATATACCTTCACCAAACCAAACTCAAAATCCATTCAGTGCATTTCCTCAGAGTGCAATGGTGGCCTTAAGACATTTTCAAGCAGCTCTATTGCTTTATCCAGAGTGTAAACACTTTTAGGAACTTCTCCCCAAATCGAATTGTAGATTCTATTCATCCAGAGGCAAAATGAACATGACTATCGTGACAAAGCAACTTCAGCAGAAGCATCAATAAAAACCTAAGTCTGTCAATGAAGAGGGATAATGAAGATAAATCCTCATGATTTGGCTGCTCTCAACAATGTGCCTCTGTTCTGTGTTTGTTACACTTTGGCATGAAAGCATGGCCCATCACAAATCAAACTTTATTGTAAAATGGGCCACGCAAGGCTTTGTTATTACTCTAAGCTGATTCTCAGTTTTTCTTGTTGTAATATTGCACCTTATATTCAATTAACTTCCTGTTGATATGGAGCTAATCTCCAGGACAAAAGACAAATGATGCAACCTTTATCATTCCAAATCTAAAGTCATTCCAACTTTAATCGCTGACATTAGGCACTTTTACACAGCCACTGAACAGCAGAAAATTTAAGGAAAATTTCTGCTATGGTTGTAAAAATGTCGGGATGGAATTTTTATGCAACTTCCATCCCATAATTTTTCCACTCATACCCCTGCACATTTTTAAGGAGCAGGTGCAGTGTAAATGGACTGCAGCCACTCTGTAAGAAACAGGCTTAATGAATACGATGTTCCCTCTCCGACAAACTCCACAACACAGGAAGGCTGTTTAAAAGTGCCTTAAAAGAGCCCCTGTGTAAATGACCACATCGGAATATACTGGAGGTATGTATGCTCATATTTTTTTGGAATAAAAGTGAAGTTTCTGTGTAAAAATACCCATTGCATGTGTATGTGGCATATTTGAAATCCAAGTTCCAGCTCATTTCAGCTCACTGAAATGTGTGAAACAATTATTCTTACACTCATCACCCATAAAAAAAAGGTTCTCAATCAACCTGCCCTGTTACATAAGACATGCTGACAATAAAGGTCCCTGCCAAGGTTCATATTTTGGGAATCACAGTTCAGTAAGACTGGACATTTGCAGTGCCATTCACCTCCATTTAATCAGCAAAGCCTTAGACCAACTCAGGAAAAGATTTACAGAGCCACCATCTCAAACCTGACAATGGTGATTCCACTGCACACAACCCCCCCCCACCCACCCCTTCCCCGTGACCCCTCCCGCCCCCCCCCCCATGCTTCAGAGACACAAACTACTGATAGTTGGGTATTAATTATACTTTAGCTGAAGAAATTAAGTGCATAGAGGGGAAAGTACTCAGAGTGAGTATGAACACAAAAATGCTGGGAGAATTCAGCAGGTCTCATAGTGTCCATTGGAGTAAAAAATATATTACCGACATTTCGGGCTTGAGTCCTTCAAGGTATGGAAAAAGCAAGCAGCGTTAAAATAAAATAAATGGTAGGGGGAGGAGTACAGATAGTTTAAGCAGATTTAAAGCATCCAAAATGAATGCCTCCCTTATTCCAGGGTACTTCTTTCCTGATTTAATCTGACTACCATTTGACAAGATTAAACAACAGAGATAACAAGGTTCTAATTACCAGGTGAATATAAACAGCATCTTGTATTTAAGTAGAACCTCCACACAATGTCCCAAGTAACCTGATAAATGACCTGAGTCAAATGTGACAAGTAAACTGCAGAATATCAGAACAACTGATCAAAGGCTTAATGAAATAGACAGGTCTAAAGAAGCACCATTAAATGAGAAGATTTGGAGAGAGATTTAGATTTATTTATTATTGTCATGAATAACAAGATACAGTGTAAGGCTCTCTTCGGGGTGCTAATGAAGGTTAGCAAACAAACAAAAGAAAGGAAGGAAGGGGTGGAAGGAGAGAAAAAGAAGGAAGGAAAGGATGGAAGGAATGAAGGTAAGGAAGGAAAGAAGGTCCCTTCAGAGACAGCAAGAAGTTAAGGATCACACCACTTCCACTGCTGCATCTATAATTCAAGATTCCAGGGTATAGATGTTTTAGACCAGACATCGAGGGAGAGTTGCATTTCTGATTAGGAAGATCATAGTCAGTGACCTCAACTATTCCTGTCTTAAGAAGATGCTGCCCAATTTTCACCAGCGTGTAATCTGCTGTCCCAGAGGTCCCAGCACACTTGATCACTGCTACACTCATATAAGAAAGGCCTATCATTCTTTCCTGAGACCACTTTTTGGCAAGTTGGATCACCTGGCAGTGCTCCTTCTGCCTGCATACAAAGAGTCTTACAAAGAGAGGCTACAGAGATCAGTACAGCCAGAAGGTGTTCGCAGGAGGTTGAAGAACGGTTACAGGGCTTGGCTCGAGGCAGCGGATTGGGTGATTTAAGAACTCAGCTGAGAATCTGAACAATTATATCAGGGCTGTTAAAGACCATCAAAGCAGATGAAAGTGACCCCACCAAATTGTTCAGGGTTTTCCCCAACCAGAAGCCCTGGATGAACAATGAGATCTAAAACCTGCTTAAAGCCAGATCACAAGCATTTAAGTCCAAAGACCTGGAACACTACACAAGAGCAAGTATGACTTACAGAAAGCCAGGGTGGTGGAGATTCTGGATGAGAATGGAAACAACAAAGGGTACCCAGCAGCTGTCAACTTAACTGATACAAAACCAAATCTGGTGCAGTATGAGATGGAAAAACTTCTCTCCTTCACTCCCAAATGAACTGTAGAGTTAGGGAATAAGAGGTTCTGTGGTATGTATCAAGATTCCCAGATGGTATGTTGCCTTTCTGGTGCCAGGGCCCAAGATATCTCAGATCGAGTTCATCACATTCTCAGGATAGAGGGTGATTTGAGGGTGGGCAGCCAGATGTTGTGGTCCGTATAGGGACCAATGTTGGGTCTAGGAAGGGAGATGAGGTCCTGCAAAGAGAGTACAGGGAGTTAGGCACAAAGTTGAAAGTCAGGATTATGGTTGTGAACTCAGGATTGCTACCCATGCCATGTTATAGTGACTTTAGACATTGGAGGATAATGCAGCTTAACACATGGCTAAAGACATGGTGAAGGATGGAAAGCTTCAGGTTTCTGGATCATTGGGCTCTCTTCCAGGGAAGGTGGGACCAGTCCCAACAAGGCAATTTGCATCTGAACTGGAGGGGTCTAATATTCTTGCGGGAAGTTTTGCTCGTGCTGCTCTGGGAGGGGATTAAACTAGATTTGCAGGGGGTTGGGAACCATAGTACCAGATTCAGTAGGAGAGTGAGGGAGAGAAAAGTGATGTGAAATTGCACATAACATTAGAAGTCAAAGGTTTGTATGTGGTGGAAATGTTCTC
Organism: Narcine bancroftii; assembly: GCF_036971445.1. Taxonomy (NCBI): domain Eukaryota; kingdom Metazoa; phylum Chordata; class Chondrichthyes; order Torpediniformes; family Narcinidae; genus Narcine; species Narcine bancroftii. The sequence goes on along the minus strand of NC_091469.1, from coordinate 382,616,697 downwards.
AAGTGCATCTATTTCAATGCAAGAAGTATTGTAGGAAAGGCTGACGAGATTAGAGCGTGGATTGGCATTATGAAATTATGGGCATGAGTGATACCTGATTGCATGAGGGGCAGGACTGGCAGCTTAATGTTTCGGGCTTCTGTTGCTTCAGACACGATAAAGAGGGGGGTGACATGAAAGAGGGAGGTGTAGCATTTCTCGTCAGGATAAATATCACAGTGGTGCTCAAGCAGGACAATCCAATGGGCTTGTCTACTGAGGTTATATGGGTAGAGCTGAGGAATGAGAAAGTTATGATCAGTCATGGGATTGTATTATGCTACTCCTCCCTCTTTCATGTCACCCCCCTCTTTATCGTGTCTGAAGCAACGGAAGCCCGAAACATTAAGCTGCCAGTCCTGCCCCTCATGCAATCAGGTATCACTCATGCCCATAATTTCATAATGCCAATCCACCCAAAAGTCAACGAGAATTGGAGGAGCAAATCTGTAGAGAGATAGCAGACAGCTGCAGAAAACATAAGGTTGTGATAGGAGATTTTAACTTTCCATATATTGACAAGGCTTCCCATACCGTAAAAGGGCTGAATGGCTTGGAATTTGTCAACTGTGTCCAGGAAAGTTTTCTAAATCAATATATAGAGGTACCAACTAGAAAGGATGCAATAATGGATCTCCTATTAGGAAATGAGACAGTACAGGTGACAAATGTATCTCTATTAAACAGTAAATACTTTGTTATTCATCGTTATGAAAGTTTTAATATTAAGCTAAGCAAAATGTTTATCCATTTTATTACTGCATGCATGGATGATTAATGGAGCATTATAAGGAAAAATGAATAATGATCAGGAGATGTTGAACGTGAATGTCAACCGAATTTCAGTTGTGAAACTTAATGATCTATGAGAACAATAGTTTAAAACTGATTTCCTGAATGTCTCACAGATATTCAAGAACCTTCAAAGGAGGGCAAGCAGTTTCTGGATTTAGTTTCAAATTCTGTTACACATGCTGATGGTGTGACATAATATAGATATGTTTTTGGGAGATAAATTGGGGCAAGGTTTTAGTGTAAGTCACATACAAACACTTTAAAACAGATCTTATTTAAAATACTGGAGCTCTGCTAATGCTAGACGTATCAGGGCCTCAGAGCCTTTGCACAAGCTTTGGAGAGTGGCCCAAGATACTTCACTAATGGATTGTTGTTTACAAAAAGGCAACAGATGAAAGAGTTTGTCGGAGCTGCATTCTGTCTGGAGGGGAACTTGGTGTTCTAAGAGGGTCATGGTTCTGTAGTGTTACAGACAGTAACAGCAGCTGGGACTGGATCAAGACAAGCTGGCAAGCTTTGTGGAAAACCCCATTTGGAAGATGGGTTGTGAGTGCTTCATTCAGCCTTGTCAAAGCCCTTGTGGTTCATGCAAGAGGAAAGGACTGGCTGTCTAATGTTTCACTTTAAATAAGAGAAACAAGAAGGAACTCTGTAGTGACCTGAAAGAAAGAGGTTATCATCTGGAGAACCATGAGGGGAAAGTTTCTTCACCAAGTCACTGAAGTGGCTGGGTGTCCATCCTCCAACAAATCTCTCTCTGAAATCTGACAAGAACCTTTCTGAGCAGTAACCATTTATCTTCCTAGCACCAAAGCCAGGTGAACTTTATAAATGTTAAATTTTGTGCACAGTATAAGAATTGCCTGCAACCAGTGAACTTGGAGGAATGAGAAGTGAGATTGGACTGTGAACCAAAGAACTTTTCTGAACTTACACACACATTACATACATGTGCACTTAAAATTAGAAGGGGGGGGGGTTAAATTAGTTTAGTAAAGTCAATAGTGATAAGTTAAAGTGTGATTTTCTTTTCATGTTTAAAGATAATTAAAAGAAACTTTTGTTTAAGTAACCCTTTGTCTTGGTGAATATTTATTGCTGCTTGGTTTTGGGGTCCTCTGGGCTCGTAACAATGGTCATTACTGTATAGCATTACCTTTGAAGGAAAAGGAAATTTGTATGCCAGATAACAAAATAATTGCAGAATAGAATATGCCAAATTTAAAGAGAAAACTCAAGAGAAATTCTTCCTTTTCATTTGGAATATACCAATGTTATGTTGGTCATGATAGCTAAGGGTTATGGAATGTAAAGACGGTAAAAAATGATATTTTACTCATCATGGAGTTATACATCCACAAAAGAATAAATTTTGTGTAGTATTTGATTATAGAACAATATTTCAAGGAGTTTTATTGAATTCTCAACTTTTACAAGCTCCAGACGTATCCAGGTATACTGATAAGATTTTGTAAAGAGCCTATTGGAATTGCTGAAGATGCTGAAGCGATGTTTCATCAAATAAAAGTACCATCAGAAGATTGTGATTTTTTACTATTATTATGGTGGCCTAATGGAGATTACAGTAAAGACAAGATTGAATACAGAATGACAGTTCATTTATTTATTTGGACTAACTTCGTCAAAGAGTTGTGCAAATTTTGCTCTAGGAAATGTGCTGAAGATAATGAAGAGCAATTTAGTTCTTATGCTACAAACATCATCAGAAATAATTTCTACGTTGATGATTGTCTTACTTCAGTGGTTTCAGAAAAAGAAGCAATAGATCTTATCAAGAATTAAAGGAGATCTGTAATAAAGGAGGTTTCTTCCTTATGAAATGGATTAGCAACAGTTAAGATATATTGGCTGTTATTCCTGAGGCAGAAAGAGTGAAAGAGATAAAGCATCTTGATGTGGATTGTGATGTTCTTCCCACTGAAAGAATTCTAGGGCTGCAATGGTGTGTTTAATCTGATGTTTTCAAATTCAAAATTGTTTTGTAAGAACGGCCTTGGATTGGTCCTCAGCATGAGATTCTAAATTGGAGAAAGGAAATGAGAAAGGATTTAGAATGCGTGGACTGAAATAAGTTGCTTTCTGGCAAGGGTGTACGAGGTAAGTGAAAGACCTTCAAAGGTGAAATTCTAAGAGTACCAAGCTTTTCCCTGTCAGCATTAAAGGCAAAGTTAGCAGGCATAGGGAACTTTGATTTTTGAGGGCTATTCGGGATCTGGTTTGGAAGAAGGGAGAGGTGTTTAGCAGATAGAGGCAACTCAGACCAAATGAAGTACTTGAGGAGTATAAAAAAATGCAAGAAAAAAACTCAAGAAATCAGGAATGCTAAAAGAAGACATGAGGTTGCTTTGTGAAGGAAAATTCTAAAGGTTTGTACAGGTATATTAAAAGGAAAAGAATAGTAAGGGACAAAATTGGTCTCTTTGAAGATCAGAGTTATTGGCTATGTATGGATCCAAAAGATATGGGGGGAATTTTAAATTGTATTTTTGCATAAGTGTTTACTCAGGAAACTAGCACAGAGTTAAGGGAAGTTAGGAAAATATGCAGTGAGATCATGGAACCTGTACATATTAAAGAGAAGGAGGTGCTTGCTGTCTTAAAGCAAATAAGAGGGGATAAATCCCCATGGCCCGATAAGATGCTCCCTTGGACCTTGGAGATTAGCGTAGAAATTGCAGGGGCTCCGGCTTAAATATTTATAATGTCCTTATCCATGGGTGTGGTGCCAGAAGATTGAAGGGTAGCTCATGTTGTTCTGTTGTTTAAAAAAGGCTCCAAAAGTATAGTTCAATGAGCCTGACATCAGTAGTAGACAAATTATTGGAAGGGGTTCTAAGAGATCAGATATACAGGAATTTGGACAGCCAAGGACTGATTGTGGATACTGAACGTTTCTTTGTGTGTTGTAGGTCATACTCAACTAATCTGATAGAGTTTTCGAGGAGGTTACGAGGAAAGTTGATGAAGAAAAGGCTGTGGATGTTGCTTACATGGACTTTAGTAAGGCCTTTGACAAGATCCCATTTGGGAGGTTAGTCAGGAAGGTTCAGATGCTTGGTGTTCCTGGATTCAACTGATTTTGACTTTGGTTATATGCGAAAAGCCGAAAAGTGGTAGTGGATGATTGCTTCTCAGAATGGAGGATTGCTTCTCAGAATGGAGGATTGTGCCTCAGGGATCAATGTTGTTTGTAATCTCTATCAATGATCTGAATGACAATGTGGTAAATTGGATCAGCAAATTTGCAGACGATACAAAGATTGGACGCTTTATGGACAGTGAAGAAAATTTTCAAAGCTGGATCTGGACCAGCTAGAAAAATGGGCGGCAAAATGGCAGATAGAATTTAATGTGGACAAATGTGGGGTGTTACACTTTCGGAGGATGAACCAAGGTAGGACATGCATAGTAAATGATAGGGGACTGGGAAGTGCAATAGAACAGAGGGATCTGGGAATACAGATACATAGTTCCCTGAAAGTGGTGTCACAGGTGGATAGGGTTGTTAAGAAAGCTTTGGCATATTGGCCTTTATAAATCAAAGTATTGAGTATAGAAGCTGGGATGCTATTGTAAGGTTCTATAAGACATTGTTGAAGCCAAATTTGGAGATTTGTGTGCAATTTTGGTCACCTAAATAGAAAAAAGATATCAATAAGATTGAAAGAGTGCAGAGATGTTGCTGGGATTTCAGGATCTGAGTTACAAGGAATGGATAAAAAGGTTGGAACTTTATTACCTGGAATGTGGAAGAATGAGGGCAGATTTGATAGAGGTATTTAAAATTATAAGGGGTATTGACAGAATAAATGTAGGTAGGCTTTTTCCACTGAGGGTAGATGAGATACAAATCAGAGGACATGGGTTAAGGGTGAAAGTGGAAAAGTTCAGGAGGAACATCTTCACACAGAGAGTGGTGGGTGTGTGAAACGAGCTACCATCTGAAGTGGTGAATGTGAGCTCAATGTTAACATTTAAGAAGAATTTGTACAGGGACATGGATGGGAGGGTTATGGGCTGGGTGCAGGTCAGTGGGACTTGGAAAAAAATTGTTTGGCACAGACTAGAGGGGCCAAGGTGGACTGTTTCTGTGGTGTAATGTTCTATAGTTCTATGACTCCCAAGATCTTCTCAGTTTAGTTAAAAATGAAAAGGAAGCATATGTAACATTTAGGAAGGAGAAATCAGACAACACTGATGAGAAATATAAAGCAAACAGAAAAGAACAAATAAAGAATTAAGAGGGCAATGAAATATCCTTAGTAAATAGGATTAGGGAAAATCCTGAAACATATTATATGTATGTTAGGAGCTGGAGCTTATCCCAGGAAAAGGGTAGGACTACTCAAGGACAGTGGAGGGAAGGAGGGAATTTATGTGTAGAGCATGAAAAATGGGTGAGCTCCTTAATAAGTATTTACCTCAGTATTCACCATAGAGAAGATCATGGATGACGGTAAGATTAGAGAGGGGTATGTTGATATTCTGGGGCATATTGATATCAAGAAGGAGGAGGAGGTGATGGGATTTTTGAAAAAGATAGAAGATGGCGAAGTCTCCAGAAACTGAGGAAAGCAAGTAAGGAGAGTGCTGTGGCCTTGACAGAGAGCCCCGTATCCTTGTTAGCCAAGGGCAAGGTGCCAGAAGAATGAAGAATAGCAGGTGTTGTTCTTTGTATCAGAAGAGTAACAGAGATAAACCAAGAAATTATATGCTGGAGAGCCTGAATTTTCTTTTTGGTGCAGATTCTTAGGGAGATAGTTGACACATTTCAAAAAGCATAGGCATTAGGAATAACCAGCATGACTTTGTTTGGGGGAGGCCTTATCTCACACATTTGATTGATTTTTTTGATTGAGTTAGTGATGATTGATAAGGTTGGCCAATAGATATTGTTTACATGCATTTGACAACCATATAACCATATAACTACTTACAGCACAGAACAGGCCACTTCGGCCCTACTAGTCCATGCCGTAACAAATCCCCACCCTCCTAGTCCCACTGACCAGCGCCCGGTCCATACCCCTCCAGTCCTCTCCTATCCATGTAACTATCTAGTCTTTCCTTAAATGTAACCAATGATCCCGCCTCGACCATGTCTGTCGGAAGCTCATTCCACATCCCCACCACCCTTCGCGTAAAGAAATTTCCCCTCATGTTCCCCTTATAATTTTCCCTTCAACCTTAAACCATGCCCTCTAGTTTGAATCTCCCCCACTCTTAATTGAAAAAGCCTATCCACGTTTACTCTGTCTGTCCCTTTTAAAATCTTAAACTCCTCTATCAAGTCCCCTCTCAATCTTCTACGCTCCAGAGAAAAAAGCCCCAGTCTGCACAACCTTTCCCTGTAACTCAGACCCTGAAATCCTGTCAACGTTCTCGTGAACCTTCTCTGCACTCTCTCTATTTTGTTTATATCTTTCCTATAATTTGGTGACCAAAACTGTACACAGTACTCCAAATTTGGCCTCACCAATGCCTTGTACAATTTCATCATAACCTCCCTAATCTTGAATTCAATACTCCGATTTATGAAGGCCAACATTCCAAATGCCTTCTTCACCACACCATCTACCTGAGTATCAGCCCTGAGGGTACTATTTACCACAACTCCTAAATCCCTTTGTTGCTCTGCACATCTCAATAGCCTACCATTTAATGCATATGACCTATTTAGATTTGCAAGGTCCCTCATGATAGGCTCATCCAGAAAATTAAGTTTCATGGAATCTACAGTGAGTTGGAAAGTTGGATTCAAAATCGGCATGGTCATAAAAGGCAGAGTAGTGCTACATGAGTGCTTTTCTAACTCTAGATCTGTGACCGGTGGAGTTCTTCAAGGATCAGTGCTCGAATATCAGGTAATAATAAAATATAGATGGTCTGATTAGTAAGTTTACAGATGACACCAGTTGTGGATAGCAAGGAAGGTTGTCAAAAGATACTGCTGAATAAATCAGTTGGAAATTTGGGCAGAATAATAGTTTAATTTGGACAAGTGTGCAGTGTTGCATTTTTAGAAGTGAAATACAAGAGGAAAGCCTACATACAGCAAATGGCAGAACACATGGAGACACTTTATGTATAGAGGGAATCTGGTTGGCAGGGAGCTTTTAGGTTTAAGTTGATCTACATTTGGAACAGAGTTGAATTTATTAAATAATCTTAAATTTGTCAACCTTAAATAGTTTAGAGACAGGTGCCCATCTTCATCCCACATATGTGCTCCATCATTCTGTACAGTCCTACGATTGTGCTAATAGGATAAACTTAATCCAATAGCTCAAATGTTGCTATGCAAGAGATGCTTTTAGGTCGTAGAATTCCATTTTACCCTGATGTGAAAAATCATATTATGATTATTTTCATTACTCCATTATATTCCAATCCTGATCCATTGAGGAGAGCTGAAGAGCAAGTACAGTTATCACTAAAATGAGAGGCCTACATGATGAAGGGGCAACATAGCAGAAGAAATATGCTTAAGCAAATCTAAATAATGCAACAAGTAACTGATTACAACAAAGCTCTGAAGTCCTGCCACATCTAGTATTAACAACAACGGACAATTAAACATCTAATGGGAGAAGAAAGTTCTAAAAACAGATCAGTCTTCAACAAGGCAGGTTGTAAGTGCTAGACAAGACTGAGCCATTTGTAACCATGTTCATTCACAGAGTAGAGAGTGCATTTTTTTTTGTTGCTGAGGTTCCCACCTTCAGGACAGCAATACAGTAAAGCAGCTAGTAGAGCTGTGGCCTCATTGCAACAAAGACCCTGGTGTCCAGTGCTACATGTGTGAAGTTTACACATTCTTCCTATGACCATTTGAGATGCCACATTTGGTCCACTTTCACCCACATCACAAAGATAAACTTTCCCTGGTGTGTCCATGAGTGATAGAATCTGAGTGTGGGAAGGGGAGTTGATGAGAATTAATGTAGGAGAGTTGTAAATGGGTAATGATCTCCATGGATTCTGTGAGCCAAGGAGCTTGTTCCCATGTTCTATCTTCCTATGACTCTTTGACTCCAGGTTGAAAACCATCTGAATCCAGTCCACATGATTCAAAGAAACTAGCTAAGGGACCAGAAAACATCCTGGCTGTGGTACTAAAGACCTGAGTTTCAGAGCTACCAGTAATTCCATCGAACCTGATTCAGTACAGTTGCAACACTGACATCCCAGAGAGGGGGGTGGGGGGAGGGTGGTGGAGAGGTAGAAGAGCGAGGGAGGAAATCGGAGAGAGAGGGAGACAGAGAAGAGAAAAAGAGGGCAGGAAAGAGAGGGGGAAGAGGAGAGAGAGAGTGGCAGAAGAGAGAGCAGGAGAGGAGAAAGCTAGAAAACAGAGAGGGAAGGAAAGGAGAAAAATAGAGAGAGCGTGATAAAGATAAAGAGAGCGTGAGAGAGAGAGAGAGAGAGAGAGAGAGAGAGAGAAAAGCCAATTTATGTCACTGGTTCTGCTAGCCCTAGCTTGAGAAATCCAGAATTAATCTCTCTGCCTTTCTCTTTACTCAAGACCTTTGCCTCAAATATTTATCCACTCTTGTGATCTCTGTTTCAACTTCTCTCTATACAAACACATTTCATTTCCAAAAAGATTTTGCATGACAAATACCCCTTTTACACAGAGATCCTACTAAATTGGCGTATCAACAACCTGTGTTTAAAATCAGTTGGGTCGGATCAGTGTGTTCACACTGAACCAAGGAAAGCCGGTTCCGTGAGAACTTGAATAAGTTAGGGACTCAGCATCCTGGTGCAAAAGGAGCTGGGACCTGCAGCATTACAGCATTGACAACCTGGGAAGCCAAAACACATCAGCTCTGATACTACCTACATTTGAGGGAAATGCTGGGATGAAAATGACCCCATCCCGGTTTCGTCGCTTTCACACAGGTAAGTGAAACGGTTAAAAGGCAGTTAATTCTCATCTTTTAAGGGCAGTGTAAAAGGACCTAAAATTTATCTCATCTTCTTCATTCCTCGAGACAATTTTAAATTGACATGTCTTAATCAATTACTTCCAATAAGTGACCAACATCTGGCTTTCTGATTTTTCTAACCCTCCATGCATCTTATGTTGAATTGTAATCAGCATGGTTTTGTCAGGGGTAGATCATGCTTGACAAACCTGATTGAGTTCTTCGAGGGGGTTACAAAAAAGGTTGATGAAGGGAAAGCTGTGGATGTTGTCTATTTGGACTTTAGTAAAGCCTTTGACAAAGTTCCCCACAGGAGGTTAGGAAAAAAGGTGGAGGCATTAGGTATAAATGAAGAGGTAGTGAAATGGATTCAGCAGTGGTTGGATGGGAGGTGTCAGAGAGTAGTGGTAGAAAATTGTTTGTCCAGTTGGAGGCCGGTGACTAGTGGAGTTCCTCAGGGTTCGATCCTGGGTCCACTATTATTTGTTATATATATTAACGATCTGGATGTAGGGGTGGAGAATTGGATAAGCAAGTTTGCAGATGACACAAAGATTGGTGGTGTTGTGGACAGTGAGGTAGATTACCGTAGATTAAAAGGTGATTTAGGAAGGCTGGAGGTGTGGGCTGAGAAATGGCTGATGGAATTTAACACAGATAAATGTGAGGTGCTACATTTTGGAAAGGCAAATTTAAATAGGTCATATACATTGAATGGTAGACAATTGAGGAGTGCAGAGCAACAAAGGGATTTAGGAGTTATGGTAAATAGAACCCTCAAGGCTGATACTCAGGTAGATGGTGTGGTGAAGAAGGCATTTGGAATGTTGGCCTTCATAAATCGGAGTATTGAATTCAAGAGTAGGGAGGTTATGATGAAATTGTACAAGGCATTGGTGAGGCCAAATTTGGAGTACTGTGTACAGTTTTGGTCACCAAATTATAGGAAAATAGAGAGAGTGCAGAGAAGGTTCACGAGAACGTTGACAGGATTTCAGGGTCTGAGTTACAGGGAAAGGTTGTGCAGACTGGGGCTTTTTTCTCTGGAGCGTAGAAGATTGAGAGGGGACTTGATAGAGGTGTTTAAGATTTTAAAAGGGACAGACAGAGTAAATGTGGATAGGCTTTTTCAATTAAGAAAGGGGGAGAATCAAACATGGTTTAAGATTGAAGGGGGAAAATTATAAGGGGAACGAGGGGAAATTTCTTTACGCAGAGGGTGGTGGGGATGTGGAATGAGCTTCCGGCAGACGTGGTCGAGGCGGGATCATTGGTTACGTTTAAGGAAAGACTGAATCATTACATGGATAGGAGGGAACTAGAGGGGTATGGACCAGGTGCTAGTCAGTGGGACTAGGAGGGTGGGGATTTGCTACGGCATGGACTAGTAGGGCCAAACTGGCCTGTTCTGTGCTGTAAGTGGCTATATGGTTGATATACCACGGACTTGAAATTCAATACCCTATATTTGTCTCCAGAGAGGTTTTTAACTGCATTCGTCAAAATAATGACTGATGCTGTTGATTCATAGGAAAAAAAAACATACTTTACTTATGGTGAGGCTTCAAAGCTATGTTATTTTAAAGGGTCAGCCATGTTTCCCCTGCATTCATAAGCAAAATACCTCTACAAAATAAACCCTGTTAACTCATAAAAACCTGGTTTCAGTGGCCACACCACTAATTGGTTTGTTTTGGTCCCCCCTCGATATATAGTGTGTAGAAATGATAAAGAATTCCTGTAAAGAAAAAATCCCATTCCATATATATCAAGCTAACAATAAGGAAACAAAAAAAAATAACAACTGATGTAATGGCATTTAAAACATCATCCTCTCCCTTATCATCATTTCTTAACAGCTAAATGTCTATGGTAGGCTTTGCAAGGTAATCTTCAGTCACATCTGTGACCTCTGAAAACCTCCTGTGCAAGCTCATGCAGATATCTCAAAGTCAAAGCCATTGCCAGTCTCAGAAGCCTAGTGTCAGGATCTTTCCAGGTTGCCTGTACTGAGATTTACCTGCTATTGCATCCATGAAGGAAGAATGAGGTCGCATCATTAACTGCAAATCATCTCATCAAGGTGAGCTCAATGCTTGGTTTGAAAGGGAAAACAATGATGTATCCATATGACCCCCCAAAAGCCTCTGGTCACGCTGCTGCTAGTTTTTGAGGCTGACATGAAAAGAAACTTCAAGAGGGTGAACCCTCAGAAAGCATCGGCCCAGGTTTAAAACCTACGTGGATAAACTTGCTGAAATTTTTGCAGACATTTTCATCCTCTCACTGCTAAAGTATGAGGTCAACACTTGCTTCAAAAGGACATCTATTGCAAAGGTAATGTACTTCAACGATTATCAGCTAGTTGCACATCCATCAATTATGATGAGTGCTTTTGGAGTTGGTTATGGGGCAAATCAACTCTCGTCTCAAGAAGAACCAGGACCCACTTCAATTTGTTTAACAAAGGATGCCATCTCGGTGGCTCTCTTCTCTGCATTCGATCAAATGTACCACTAGAACATTGTCTTCAGGCCTTTGTTTATTAATTGTAGCTCATCACTTAACATCATCATACCAGCAGAGCTAATAATCAAACAGAGATCTGGACTCTGTCCCTTTATGGGCAATGAGTTCAGACATCAGTGGTGCAGAGGGGCTTGGGAGTCCTTGCACAAGAGTCCCTAAAGGTCAACTTGCATGTAGAGTCAGTGGTAAGGAAGGCATATGGAACACTAGCATTCATTTCAAGAGGGATAGAATATAAAAACAGGGATATGATCCTCATTTTCCTCATCCACAAACCCCCATCTGTACAACATCACCTCCTCCTTGCTGACCATCAACATGGACACCTTATGGCTCTGTTTGCCTCCTTCTCTATTCCCACTGCACTCGCGACTGCATCGTATCCAGTGCTCCCATTTAGGTCTTCTCTACATCAAAGATTCTGTATGCAGATTGAGAGACCATTTCACTGAGCACCTTCGCTCTGTCTGCTGCAATAACTGGAACTTTCCAATGTCCAACCATTTTAATTTCACACATCATTCCCACACCAACATGTCTGTCCATGTCCTCATGCGCTGCTAAGACAAGGCTACCCGCAAATTGGAGGAACAACACCTATATTCTGTCTGTTCACTTTCCAACCAGATGGCATTAATATCAAATTCTCCAGTTTCTGTTAACCCCTCCTTCCCCTCTCTTTTTCTTTCCCTATATCCCTCTGTCTCCTTTCCTCCAGCTGCTCACTTCCTTCTCTTCCCTCTCCATTCAGAGAGCTACCCCCTCTGCCATCACCTCAGCTTTTTTCTCTTCTCCCCTCTCACCTATATCTACCGATGATTTCCTACTTGTTAGCCTGTGCTCCTCACCCCTCTTCCCACCTTTTTATTCAAGTGTCTGCATGTTTTTGTTTTTCTCATACCTAGACGAAGGGCTTAGGCCCAAAATGTTACTTATCCTTTACTTACGATAGGTGCTGCATGACCTGCTGAGTTTCTCCAACACTACTGAGTACTCCCTTAGTAACTTCCTGCTGGAAGTGCACTTATGCAAGGAGGATCATTCTGCATGAACTGTTCTTTAGCACTCTGTGAAGGTTCATCCTCCTCCTTGGGAGGACTGTACCATTTTACTCTGATCCTTGGTGCATGCAAACATTCCTTATCAGCAGTTCCCATCAGTTAGAAGAATACTGTTTGTCTAAGGACCACCTTTTGAGTTCAGAGTTTTAAGAAAGTATCCTGTAGAGCAAGAATTTCAATTAGTAATCCCCACTGTTCGCAAAACAGGGCAATGTACATGAAGGAGACTAATAGCACTGATTCTGAGCAGGTGGTAATAATTATTGCATTTAAAAAAAAAATGTTTCATAACAGCACACTGTTTATACTGCTTTAATTCAGGGAAATGGGCACAGTTGGATTTCTGGGCAAGAAACTTGCACATTTTATTCTGGGTTGAGTTTTTCCTTCAGTAAAATGGAAGATGTGAAATCCTTGGTTTGTTTTTAAAGAGATAATCAAAAGTCAACAGAATAATAAATAAATACTCTTTCCGAGCTTTTTGAATGGTATGCAAAAGAAAGTTTTTCATTGTATCTTAGTACACATGACAATAATAAATGCTGGTCCTGAACCATCCACTGAATTGATGGACATTAGAGGAAAGATTGCTCTGATGTATTTCTCATTCCTCCTCTGTCTCTCCAGTTGCCGAAATTACACTTTACCACCCTTTCCTTCTGTAAATTTCCCTCAGTAGCATATCTACAGAAGTTTGAAAGTTCTATTAGCTAGAATATGAATGGGTAAGCGAAAGTGAGCTTAGTACAAAAGTAGAGGGGAAACTAAGTATCAATGTATGTTTGTGTGAGAGAAATAGTTTACTTTATTCCTTTAACAACGTCCATCACATGCTTCCCCGTCTTTCAATCTGCCAATATTCCTAACACATCAATGAGCCAGACACCAAACTGAGAGTAGTAAACATAGTCCGCTGCTGGTGCTCATAAACAGCCAAGACTGAAGCATAATGATTACTGGTTTTAACATACTTGATGTCCCAGCCACAATCGCAGGGGGCAATAAATGCACTTCTTTTGTTATAAATTAATTTTTCAACATGAGGCAACCTTCCAAAACAGAATTGAGGAAGCTTTTTCAATTAACCAAGTCTGTTTTTGTGCTGTCATATTGAAGAGCTGCACCTAGATAATTGATCCTTGGCTGGACAATTCTGAACATTACAGAAGCCCTCTTATTTGTACACAATGACCGATATTTCTAGTTTCTCCCATGGGAGGAAACATCCCTTTCACATTTACACTGTCAAACTAATCCACAGCAAAACCAATAAATAGTTTCAGGGATCTAAGATTTTGTTCTTCCTTTTGCAACTGGATCCTTGAGATCCTCATCAGCAGACCCCAATCAGTATGGATTGGCAGCATCACTTTCTCCTCACTGACCCATCAGCACAGGGGAACCTCAAGGCTACGTGCTTAGTCTCCTGCTCTATTCCCTCTTCATTCATGATTGTATAGCCAAGTTTGGCTCCAAGGCAATCCATAAATTCTCTGCTGATACCACAGTTGTTGAACAAAGAACAGATAATAATGAACAGATCTTTCCAGGTTGCCTGTACTGTTCTGCCAGAACAACAATCTCAGTGTCAGCCAGACTTTAGGAAGGGGAGACCACATACCTGTTTTCATTAACAATAGTGAAGATTAGTTCCTTCAAGTTCCTTGGAGTGAACACATTAGAGGAGCCCACCTGGAGACAGCACATCAAGGCAACCATGAAGAAGGCATGCCAAATGCCTCTACCTTCTAAGGAGTCTCAAGATTTGGAATCTTTTTTGAAAACTCTACAAAACATCTACAAGTGTGCAGTGGAAAGTATTCTGACTGGTTGCCCCATGGCATGGTTTGGAAATTTGAGATCCCAGGAACACAGAAAGTGGCAAACAACCAAGTCCATCACAGGCACTGACTACTTGTCCACTGTTGACATTTGTGGGAGACAGTGTCTCATGAAGACACCAAATGACATAAAGGATCACATTACCCTGGATGAACCTTCAAGTAGAAGTTACAGAAGCCTGAAGACTGGCACCACTATGTCAAAGAAGATTTTTTTTTCCAATACCGATCAGGCTCTTGAACCTCCCCGTATTACACCAACTATAAACTATTTTGGGACCACCAACACGGTAATATGCCCTTCCAGCCCACGAGCCGATGCCACCCAATTACACCCATTGACCTACTACCCCGGTACATTTTTGAAAGGTGTGAGGAAATCAGACCACCTGGAGGAAACTCCACAGGCACGGGGTGAATATACAAACTCCTTATTGACAGCACCAGCTTCAAACTCAAGCCACTGGTGCTGCAACAATGTGGTGCTAACTGCTACGCTAATTGCGCCGCCCCTAAAATTTGTGTGCACTTCTGAAACATCACTTTTTTTCTTGCACTGACTGTATCTGTGAATACTTATTTATTTATCCTTTTACATTTACCATCTTTTTTTTTGTTTTGGCATACTGTGCAAACTTAATTTATACTATTGGAGTTGGTGTATCTTACGTATCTGTGTGCCTATAGCAAATACGAATTTTGGTGTATCTGTACATTCTACTTAATGTATATGACAACAAACTCTCATTTTACCACATCATTTCAATACACCTCAGAATCTGTTATGTTTTGATCACTCTTCTGAGCTCTGCTGGATACAAACCATTCCATTTCAGATATTAGAACCATAGTACCTGACCACAGAACATTACAGCACAGAAACTGGCCATTTGGCTCTTCTAGTCTGTGCCAAAGACTTATTCTGCCTAGTTTCACTGACCTGCACCCTGAACATTTCCCTCCATACCCTTTCCATCTAGGTGCCTGTCTAATTTTTTTTTAACCATATATATTTATAAAAGTCAATCTCATGTAAAAGTTGACTCCCTATTTTGCCTAAAAAATCTGGAATTTTTCATTTATCTCAAGTAAAATTTGACCTTAGTTCTTCACAGATAACAGACCAACAGTTGCAAGTACCTGTACATAACCAATATGAATACAAATTTGTGATTAAAGGTTTTGTGATGCGAGCAGTTTATAGTACGTGTAAGATACTGACCTTGTGCATAGTACCTGTATTACGGTAGGTAATGGTAATATACTGAAATTATGATTTTAAAACAGATTTCACTAAGGCAGTCTGTTGAGTGTGATGGATACAAATAAAATAGCAAAGATAGGAAAATATGTCTAAGAGCTACAACACCTTACTTCTGATGCCTTGGTATTGAACTTTAATCTCAGCCCTGCCCACCTGCAGAACTGAGCTCCCAACTCCTTGCTCGCACTCACTCACCTCGGCTCTGGCTGCTTGCAGGCCAGAGCTCTCGAATGTTTTCGATGCAGATTTCCAACACAGTACCATCTACCTACAGACCAGAGCTCCCAATGCCTCTGAGATGCAGATACCTACTTTGCTCCCAACCTCCCCATAGCGATGTCCACGGTGACACCTTCATCAATTCCCACACAAACCTCAGCCTCCACAAGGCTGACACCTAGGATTTCTCCACTGCTGGATCACACAAGCCATTCCCCCTTCCTTCACCACAACTCCTTACCCTATCCACAGCTGTCCTTACTCAACTCTCATCTCCTACTCTCAATTTGCACTGTCTCAGTAGTTGAACCTACCATGAGGTCCTCTTTGAACATACCTATGACTACCTCCAAAAATAGCAATGCAATAACTCAACCTTTTTTACCCCACTCCAACTCCATATAAAACAACAAAACCTAGGACCATTGAGCTGCCAATCCTGTCTCCCTTGCTGTCAGATCTCTGTAATGGCCACAACCTTATAATTCCAAGTACTGATCCAAGATCTTAGTAAATCTGCCTTACTCGCAATAAAGGGTTTTAAAATGAACACATGTCAGCCCATTCGTATCGCTGTGACAATTTATTTGATACTTCATGTCTTTCAGCCTTTCTTTCCCTAGCATCTGATATCCCCTCAACTCCTTCACTTGCTGTCCCAATAATTAAGTTTTCTGATTATGGTCCAACGCCATTATTTACACGGTTGAAGAAAAAGTTCTTCACAAGCTGTCATTCAGAAGCCAGGTGTGAATGCTTGACTGTGCTGCTCAGAGATACAAAAAGCCCGATGATCTTGTCAACATCTCTGACAAATGCTGTCAGGTTTTAGATGTCACCAGTTTCATTCTTTAATTCATGAAAAGCCAAAATATTGAACTGACATTTTCTCTCAATGTGTTAAAGCTGTTGTTTGTGAAATTATATTGATCATTTCTTTAACACTCAACACAAGTGCTGCATAAAATTCAATAGCATGGAATTTATTTTGTTTAGCATTATTCAATTATCCAATTAAATAATTAATTATTTATTGATTTTTTTTTTGTTCTGGGTCATTTTGCAATCCTTCTGAACATGTTAACCTCTTATTTCTGGCAAGATTTTGACATCACAGGAGCATAGGATGACAATATTTCCCATCAATCCCCCATTTACTGTGAGGAATCTTGAACATGGCTTCCTGAGAATCATCACCTTTGCATGCTCCTGGGACATTACCTCCACAACACCTGCCAAGTAGATAAATTCTTCCACAACCACTGACCATCTCAGTCTCAGTGCTGGCTCCAACCTCATATTTGACCAAGTCTCCAAACTCTACCCCTACAATTCCAACCATTGATATTTGCACCAACAATCAAATTGCTGTCCCTGATTCTTTTTCACTCCATGTACAAACACCCAATCTACCACTCCTGACTCATCTCTTGCAAACATCAAAACTGCTGGTCCAGTCTACAAGCCCAATCCTTCAACACTCAAACTACCATCTTGATTCAATGACATCCCACTCCTCTGTCACAACATATTGGGGGATTGGGTCTGTGGCCATCTTGAATCTTGCTTGCAGAAAGAATACACTTGAATTCCTCGGCTACTTCTAATTGTGCATTGGTGGCATTTGTTAATTTATCAGATATTCCCATGAATCTTGCTTTAATGCCTTTACAAATATAGACATCTTTGAAAATGTCTGTGGACAGATATTGCCCTGAAAATAGTACCTTGAAAGTGTAGCCTGGGCTAGAGAGTGGTCAAAAAGTCTTTCAATCTTCAGAGTATTGAGTGCAGAAGTTGGGAGATCCTCTGCAGTTGTACAATATGTTGGTGAGGCCTCACTGGAGTATTGTGTTCAGTTTCAATCATTATGCTATAGAAAAGATGTTGTCAAGCTGGATAGGGTGCAGACAAGGATTATGAAGATATTGCCAGAACTGGGGGATGAGGGAGAAGTTGAGCAGGCTAGCACTTTATTCCTTGAAGCGTAGGAGGATGAGGGGTGATTTCATAGAGGTATACAAAATCATGAGAGGAATAGATCAGGGGAACTGTCAACAGGAATCAGTAATCAGAGGACATAGTGGGGTGGGGGGGGGGGGGGGGGGAAGATTTAACAGGAACCTGAGAGGTAACTTTTTTTTACACAGATAACAAGTTGGCTGAGGAGGTGGTTGAGCCAGGTAATATTGCAACATTTACAAAACATTTGGATAGATGCATGGATAGGATGGGTTGAGAGGGATATGAGCCAAACATAGGCAGGTGGGATGAGCGTAGGTGGGGCTTTTTGGTGAGTGCAGGAAAATTGGGCTAAAGAGTTTGTTTCCACACTATCTGCATCGAAATCAACAATTCTGAATAAAATTCATTGCTACAACTTGCACTGATATAGCCCATATAAATGGAGATTTGTGACTGGTGTAATGGAATATATATTTGGGAAAAAAAATTGGTAAAATTAGAGTAGGTTACATACATACACACATTTCAAAACAGATTTTATTTGAAATAGTGAAGAATTCATATTTAGTAACATTACAGAAACTATGGAGAATGCTATGCACATTTCACAAGTAGCTACTAATTGAAATGATGTCATCAAATGAATTGACTGGAGACAGGTCATCACATAACCATGTTGAACATTTTCACACAGCTTCTGATCTTTCTGCAAAATGCACAGAGAAGTATGTTTACCTAAGACAACAGATGGGAGCAAAAGACTAACTCCTATTGTTTGCTGGAGAAGGTGGGGATTTTGTGGCAAGTGAGAGAGTCACTTGGGCTTTCTAGCAGTTGGAAGATGAAGAGAGAGTGAGTGACTAAACAGTCACAGCTGAAGCAAGCAGGAAAAGCTTGTTGAAACTGAAACAGAAAGCTCCAGAGCGGTGGCTGGCTGGAAGTGCTATCTGCCTGATGTTTCTCTTGGAATAAGGGGAACAGAAAGGACCTCCATGGTAGCCTGAAAGAAAGAGGTTATCATCTGGAGAACCCTGATAGGGCAAGTTTCATCAGCAAGACATTGAGATGATTAATAGTGGTACCTCAGTTGTGGAAATCCTGAAACAACAAATCTCTCTGCAAACCCTACGAGAATCTTCCTGAGTAATAAGCATTTATCTTTCGAGCACCAAAGCCTGGTGAACTTTATACATGTTACTATTCTGTGCACAAAATAAGAATTGCCCACAACCAGAGAACTTGGAAGAATGAGAAGTGAGAATGAACTGTGAACCAAAGAACTTTTATTAAATTTACACACACATCATACACGTGTGCTTAGAATTAGAAGGGGGTTAATTTGGGTTAGTTAAGTTAATAGAGATAAGTTAAAGTTTGATTCTGTTTTCATGTTTAAAGATAATTAAAACAACTTTTGTTTAAGTAACCATTTGTCATGGTGAATATCTATTACTGCTAGGTTTTGGGGTCCTTTGGGCTCATAACACTGGGAGAACCGATTGCATCTTATGCTCCATGGAGATTATTGAAAATGGATGAAATAAAAGTCAGTTCCAATGTCATTCACCAAAATAAACCTCAATTTTTCACAAATGCTCTACCAGCACATTTTCTGATGAAATGCAAAACTTTCTCATTCAGCAACAATTTTTGATCAGGGATGCTCTTGAATACAGACATGGAGGAGCATAAAATACTTGGAGCTATACAAAGGTCGGAATTGGTGAGGCTGTAGAAACGGTTTTAAAATTGATGTATAAGTCAGTTGGAATGATAAAGAATGAGAGGTGACTAAATAGAGGTAAATAAGATTGTGAGGGGCTTAGATAAGGAGGACAATTAGCACCTTCCTCATGGGATAAATATAGCAAATATCAGAAGACATCTGTTTGAAGGGAAGTTTAGGGGAGAGATCAGAAGGTTTTACACAGAGAATGGTGGGGGCCTGGAATTAATTGCCGTGAGTAAATGATGAAGGGTGGTACAATTGGGACATTCAAAAGAGTCAGATAGGTACGTGGATGCAAGAAAAATAAAGGATTATGGGTGAGTGGTAGGGAAACATTAGATTGTTGTGGAGTAGGTTTACTTACCTCAGCACAACATCATGGGCCAAAGGTCCTGTACTGTGCTGTAATGTTTTATATTCTACAATGGATAAGGGAACAGACCCAGGGCAGTGTCAATCGATCTCCAGTAATCTCAATTTCATTAGAGGAGAAATGAGTGAGCCTTCAGGTGTGCACAGTAACAATCAACTTTGGAGGTAATAATAGAATAGGTGAGAGAATGAAAGATATACCAAAGTGCAATGCCAATGTTATATAATTATTTTGTGAGTGGAAGCTTCATCCCAAAGATACACTGGTAAATTAACTGGCAGCAGAAAATTATCTTTAGTGTAGGTAAATGGATAAATGATCAAAAAAAAGTGTTGTTGGGCACAGGGGCATATTTAGGGTATGGCAGGCATGTGCCACATGCCCTGGATGCCACTTGAGGGGGGGTGCCACTTGAAGGGGGAGGGTGCCACTGAGCCAGCACCAACCCCCTGGTCAGCACCACTGCCAAACCACCCCCCCCGACCCCCAGGTCAGCACCACCATCAGCACCCACCCTCCCCCCCCCCCGCCCCGGGTCAGCACTAACACAACATGGCAGCCACCAAGGCCAACTCTCACAAGACCTCGTCACTATTTATTTTGATGCATTGGCCACCCCTGCCATAGGTGCTATTTTGTGTAGATATTTCCTGGTTGGGCACGTGAAATAGAGTACGTTGCAAAGCTACAAGAGAATAAAGGGAGAATGGGTCTGACGGAATTGCTTTGGACAGAATCTGTGTGAATGCAACAGGCCTCCTTCTGTGTGACAATAAGCAAGTTCTTAAGCTGTCAGTCACTGTCCTAACTCACTGCAGTGTTCCACTGTTAATTAATGTGTAAATGTAACAACTGCTTGATAATCAGAGAAGTTGACAACAACCTTTCTGTTTTGCAAGGGAAATGAGAGAGCAATGTCAATACCCAACAAGTTGTGGTGATTCACAATCTTGCTGTATCACTTCCTCGGTGTAAATTGCTGAATTACTTACACATCAACACTCTTGAGTGTATTAAACTCAGCATTATTTTGCCAACATGTACAACTCAATGATAGGTTGAATCGTTTGGTTGCAGCAGTACAAAGTAATGACATAAAGCACATGCAATGACAAAATGTGAAAACAGCTCAGGCCTGCGATTGTCCAACTGTTTCCTGTCAGCATCATTTCTAGCTACCTGTGGTTGCAACGTAACAGTCAGCAGTACTGCCATGGAGATTGTAAGGTAAAAACATCATGAGATGGGACCGGAGAAGGAGTCACCCAGTACTAAGGAGTAACAAGATGCAGTTGTGACCTTGTACTCTCAAGATAAGAGTGGGGATGACAAATTGACAGCAACAGTTTATTCATTGGACAATGTCATGGTATGATAATTTACTAAGTACGAATCCTAAGGTATATAAAAAACACCATTTGCTGATAATGGCAGAATGCGCCTTCTCCAACTAACACTGTTAGTTGCAAGTGTTACAATCCGGCAATAAAGAACAAAGAACCTTGATTTCGACTCAGTCTGGTGTTTGACTCACTCATTCTTGAACAAAGCAGACCTAACAAGATATCACTTTCATTCAAGAAGGAAGCAGTTGTTTGTTATTATCCAGCTGGTGGATTTCCAGAATAATCATCTGAAGATGATATTTGGAACATTAATCATAAAATAATTAGAAGATAATTAGAAGAGGAAACCTTTCTTCATGAAGATCATACTAAATCTAGTCTTTCATTCCAGTGAGACAAAATGTGATAAGAGTTTTTATGCTACAGACGAAGAATAGGTTGGACAGATCTAATGTGTACAAATGAAGCAAGTTAATATTCAATTGGCAGACAAAACTATTAGAAAGTTAATTGAACAAGTGCTTCAAATTTGTTCTAAATAATTTGAAATTCTAAATGAAGACATAAGAAACTGCAGTTACTGGAATCTGGAACAAAGAGCAAGATGTTAAAAGGATCTCAACAGGTCAGACAGCATTAGTGGAGGCAAAGAGTCATGTCCCAAAGACCGACCATTCTTCCACGGATGCTACCAGATCTGCCGAGTTTCTCAGGCAGTTCAGTTTTGCTTATATTTCTAAATGGGCCAGGAGACAAGAAGGGTGAGCAACATAAAAGTCCACATTTGTTGTACTAAAATACATTTGAATATAATGCTCTCACTTGCCAGTGAAAGCTCTACCTGTCAACTGACTCCATTATTCATGTGATACTACACTTTAATATTGTTAAAGAACATTGGAGATTTTCCCTCTTCAAAGGAAATAAATTAAAGTTCAAGGCTCCTTTTATTGTCATGTAATAATACACATAACGTGGTGAGATTGTAGTAAAAACACACTGAAATACTGGAGGAACTGAGCTGATCTTTTCAGTGACCATAGAAAGGAAAGATATGTTGCTGACATTTCAGACCTAAGCCCTTAATCAAGGAATATGCAGAATGAACCAGAAGCTGAAAATCTCAGAAAATCTTAGAATTCAGACAATGCTGGTTGCGGGAGGAATCCAAAGCAACTAAAGGAGTTGAATGAATATGATAAGGGGAGAGGTAAGAATTTATCATGTTGGGGGAGAAAAAATGGTGGCAAAGGGCTTGAAAGGCTAACCAAAAACTCCCCAAGGAAAGAGAATAAAAGACAGATAAAAGATCTCCAAAAATAAAAAGAATCCAAAAAGGCAACCAGAAAAATGAAGAGAAGAAAAAGATGGGAAAGAGAGCAAAGATACCAAAAGTAGGAGGAAAAGAAAGGTGGAGGTGAAAAGGCTGACCCTAGGCCTACTAGGACATTGATGGTGGTGGCGGCGAGCCCTGGAACTTCCTGAGAGGTGGATGACTCGCCTGGGAGGGTGAGAAAAGAGGACCCAAAAAGGTTCGATTGTGAGGGGGCTAGGGAGAGGGTGTGACTGAGGCAAGTGCTGATTGCGAGGTGGTGGAGGCGTGTGGATGGCAGGAGTACCCATGTCCCATGGAAGTGGTGGCAATGGTAGTAGCATTAGCGGCGGAGGAGGAATGGTGGACCAACAGAGAAAAATACTTACAGGACAAAGATCTGAGCGAGGGCTAGGAGGACACCACAGTTGAAGTGGCTTCATAGGAAAGAGGTGGCGGGGCTGGCAGGCGATGGGAACAATGCAACCAGGGAGGCGTGGGGACCCAGTGGAGAGAGGAATGGGTGGGAGGTGAGGACAGCACCAGTCCAACAACTTCAGATGACAAAGAGAAAGAGACAAGAAGAGGAGAAGGAGAAGAAGAGAAGGTCTGAGAGACAAGGAAGGCAGTGGGGGAGGGGGGGTTGGAAGAAGGGGACAGAGAGATTGTTAACCACTACCAGGGACATTATGGAAGCTATTAGAAAATGCAAAAAATCATTAAAAAAAACTGGTTGTAGGCCAGAATGAAATTAAAGAAAGGTTAAATAATGTAACAGAAAGGGTAATGGTGACAGAAGAGAGACTAGATAGGGTGGAAGGGAGATTGGAAAGGAGGGAGAACAAGATGGATGTATGGATAAGAGAGGGAAAAATGTGAAAAAATGGATTTTTCAGAAAACTATAATAGGAGAAATAATATAAAGAAATTGGTGGTGAAGGAGGGTGCAGAGGGGAGAGACCCAGTGGGATTCTTTAAAAAAGTATCCCAGAAGTAATGGGGAGGGACCAAATTGGGGATTATTTGGAAATAGAAAGAGGCCACTGATCTACTGCCTCTCGTCTGAACCCAGATCAAAGACCCCATTCCGTCCTGGTCAAGCTCCTTCATTACCAGTCAAGGAGTGAATTTTATGGGCAGTGGCAAGGGGAGAGAAGGAGAGGAGGGAGCCAGCTGAATATGAAAGTGAGAAAGGTCCTCTTTTTTTCCAAATATTAGTGCGGCACTATTAAGGCGTAGGAAGGAATTTGATGCAGTTAAAAAAAAATTAAAGTAAAAAGGGATTGAGTTCACTCTCCTACACCCTGCAACTTTAAAAATAACAAAGGCCAGGAAGGGAGAGGAAACCAAAGGAAATAAACAAAACATTTAGAAAGTTTTATAAATAATTGTATAAATCAGAATCAGTCGGAGATTCTGTTAAAATACAGGTAGTCCCTGACTTATGACCACAATAGGGTCAGAAGAATTGGTTGTAACTCAGGTTGATCGTAAGTCAGGGAATGGAGTGCTGTGGGGAACGGGGACCTTGGCTGCCGCTGTGAAAGGGACCTCAGGATTTCAATTGAAAAGGGGACCTCAAGCTGGCATAGGAAACAAGGAATGGGGACCTCAGGCTGTCGCGGAGATTGGGGACTTTATGCTGCCATGGGAAATGGGGAACGGGGACCTCGGGCTGACACTGGGAATGGGAACCTCAGGCTGCCGCGAGAAACAGGGAACGGGAACCTCAGGCTGCTGACAAAGAACGGGGACTTTGGGCTGCCACAGGAAATGTGGAACTTGGGCTGCTGCTGGGAATGAGGACTTCAGGCTGTTGCGGGGAACAAGAAATTTGGGCTGCCACTAGGAACAGGGAATTCGGGCTGCTGATGGGGAATGGGGACCTCGGACTGCTGATGGGGAATGAGGATTTAGGGCTGCCATGGGAATGGGGAGTGGGGACTTAGGGCTACCGCCGGGAGCATGGACCATTGTATACCTTTAATACAAAATATGTACTTGTACAATAGTTTTAATAGAGATTTAAAACAATTTTGGTCATATGTGCAGGTGGACATAATTCGCATAGGTTGGAAGTAGAGGACTACCTGTATATGATTTCTTGCTTACACTGGAATGACCAAATTTGGATCAGGATGAACAAGAGGGGCTGAGTGTTTCCTTCTCTAGAAAGGAGATCAAGGAACAATTGGGCTCATTACAGATCAACAAATCACCAGGGGAGGATGGGTTCCCATCAAATTTTACAAAGAGTTCAAAGATCTCTTCATGTCCCTTCTTATGAGGGTGGTGGATTAGGTGGCAGAGACACAAACAACAATCATTGTAGTGATCTGGAAAAAGGATATGGATCCACTGAATCTCTCCTTCTATAGACCCATTTCATTACTGGATTCGAATTATAAAATTATAACAAAAGCATTGGCACAATATTTGCTGAAGTTGACAAAGCCAGACCAAGCTGGATTTGTAAAAAAAGAGGGAATCAGCAGAAAACATAAGTAGATAACTTAATATAGTGCATCTGGCACAGTTGGGGGTGGACCCAGACCCGAGTATGGTTTTGGGATGGAAAAGGCCTTTGACAGACTGGAATGGGACTTTCTGTTCAAAGAACTGGAGAAATTTGGACTGATACTCATTCATTAATTGGGTAAAAACATTCTTCCATAAACCCCCAAGCTAAAATTGTAACAAACAGGCAGGTGTCTCTGGTGTTTCCACTGGGTAGGTCCAGTAGGCAGGGTGGCCCACTGTCCCCAGCATTGTTTATATTAGCTATTGAACCAATGGCAGAAGCCATCCAACAGGATCCAGAAATAAAGGGTTCAACAAGGGCCAGGAGAACAAAAATCAGTTTATTTGCAGATGTTGTACTAGTGTATTTGACTGACCCAGAGGGATTGTTGGCCAGGCTGAGGACCACACTGGAAGATTATGGCAAGATCTCTGGGTATGATAAATGTAAAATCATGCCTTTGACAAAGGGGAATTAAAGACAGTACCAATAAGGGAGTCAGTTTAAATGGCTGCAAGAGAGCATTAAATATTTGGGGATAAAAGTAGATAAGGATTTGAGTAATTTATATAAACTCAGTTATCTCCCTTTGCTTTGGAAAATTGAGGATGATTTGGATAGATTGAAAACCCCGCCCATAACTTTTGTGGACAGGGCTAATTGTGTTAAAATGAAGGTGATGCCAAGACTGCAGTATCTTTTTCAGTCCTTGCCCTTTCCATTGTCCCAAGACTTCTTTAAAGCACTCAGCAGATGTGTCAAGAAGTTCTTGTGGAATGGTAAGGTGGCTGGGTCTCCATGGAAAAATTGACTGGGGTTATGAACTGGGAAGTATGAAATTAACAGACTTCAAAAAAAAAATTATTGAGTGGCACATTTGAGGTTTATCGCTTCTCTCTATAAGGGAGTTGGTACCCCCTCCTGGGCACAAATTGCACTACACACTGTAAGAGAAAAGATAGCAAGAGAGTTAATATACAAGTAGGACACTAAATTGATATCAAGGGAAACAGATAACCTCATATTAAAACGTATCATCAATGTATCAGGCCAAAGGTGGGGTTGTCTCCTTAAACCCCCTTGTTCCAGAATAAATTAATACCTACATCTCTGGATAATAAGATTCTGGACACCTGGTGTCAGAAGGGGATCAGGTGTATTGAGGATTGTTACGAACGAGGGCAATTCACATCATTTGAATAGCTGACGAATAAGTATGATTTGTTGAAGAAACCTTCTTTTGCTATCTTCAATTAAAATCTTTCTTAAGGGATAATTCGGGACAATCTATGGCCCTACCTGTGTAGTGACACGGGGATTCTAATTCAGAGGGGGAATACACAGATTTATTTCTATTATGTATCTCCTATTCCAAAGTGGGGGCCCGAAGCTGGGCTTACAAAAGGCAAGGGAAAGGTGGGAGATGGACTTGGGCACAACAATCCACAAGCAGTGCTGGTCAGACCTGTGTCGGGACACCATGACAGGAGTTATTACTGCCAGATACTGGTTGGCGTAATATAATTTCTTGCATCAACAAATCCAAACCAGAAATTTCAGAAATGTGCTTTAGGTGTGCTGTGGAAATTGCAACCTTTATCCATTCAACCTGACTGTGTACAAAGGTGAGATCCTTCAAGGAGGACCAGAGGGACATTCTGAAAAAAATTACAAAAGTGGATTTTACACAGATTTCAGAATTGTACCTTTTTGGAAACATTTAAACTGTCCAAGTACCAAATTCAGTATGTGAAGGTTGCCTTGGTGGTAGCCAGGAAATGTATAGTGCTCACGTGGAATTCAAAATCCTAACTAAGTATTACACGATGGAATATGGAAATGCAGAGCTGTATTCCCCAGGAGAAAATTATGTACAATTTGAGGAGGAACTATGACACATTTGTTGGGGTATGGAAGCCTTATCTGCAGCATATAGGTATGCAGATATAGCTACACCCCTTCCAAATAGAAGAAAAGTAAAAATCCATTCTAATAATGAAATGGATGAGATAAATGAAGTGGGTCAGAGTACAGATGACATGGTCTTGTTTCATATCTTTTTCATTTTACTTTGTTACTCTTGGTTTATATTTGGTTCCTTTAAGGGTCACCAACTCTATAGATTTTTGGTTCTTTATGTTTATTTAATTTACATAATCTTTTCCTTGTGGTATTAGGGTATAGGATGGAAGGGAGGGGGTGGGCAGGAGAAAATGGATTCTGAATGTAGTGTAATATATTATTGTTGAGAAGATTGTACTGCTGTTTTGGATTTGTGAGTCTTGGAAAATCAAAAATAAAATATATAAAAAAAATAATTTATCACTTGTGCAAAAGGAGACAGGAAGGGAGATACAGAGCTGGGAGAATGGTATGGGTGGGGGGGCTTAACGAAAGCCAGAGGTTGATATTAATGCCATCCAGTTGGAGGGTGCCCAGTTGGAAGGTGAGGTGTTGTTCCTCCAATTTGCAGGTAGTCTCAGTCTTGGTGTCATGTCAGCAAGAAATGGAAGAAGGAATTGAAATGGATGGCCACTGGGAGATCCATGCTATTGTGATGGACAGAGCTGAGGTGGTCAACAAAGCAATCTCCCAGTCTGCATCCACTCTCTGATGTAGAGGAGACAGCTCAGATGAAAAGGAGGGTTGCGACAGCTTCATGGTTAGATGAACTTGGGATATGCTCAACCCTTGATTTTGAAACATCATGAAACCCTCACAAATGTGCTACTGTTTTGTGATATGCAGATCACTTATTCTCTTCAGTGAAAAGAAATAATTTTAAGCAGGATTCAAAACATATTTGATCAGTGTTTTCAAGTTACATAATTTATAACCTTTTACCTTGTTTGCAACCATAGACAGCAATCAAGTGAATCTAAAGCTGAAGAAAAGTCTGAAGGGGAAATAATAGATTTACCATGAAATCCTTAATCAAAATAATTTGCAATTTTAAAACAGGCAATCGAGGCTCCCTCCCACTAGGGAACTTCATTAATATTAATAACGGCAAATCCCAAGGGTTGATTCCAATGCAAATAAAGGATGATAAGGGGAGAGGAAATTATGAACTTTATTTGACCTATTCTGGAGCCACCTGATCTCAACAATCTACTCAGTTGGCTGGGAAATATGGGTCACAGACTGTATTCCTACATCCTTACATCATTGTGCTTCCAAATCTCCACAAAGAAACATTCTAGTGAATGATGTCTCATCAATTGAGCTGAGAATGATTCACTCACATGAACTCCCGGTGACAAAATAACACTACCAGTTGAAAAACATTGAAAAATATTTCAACAAAAGTAATCACATTATCGTCAGGATCTTGTATGTTCCCCAAAAAGATGAAAGATGATTCCTCAAAGAAATTTCATGAGAATTGGATAGGTACTTGAGGGTGAAAAACATACTGGATTACCAAGTAGTGGGTACATGGGTTTAAACACAACAGCTTTTCAAAGATCCATTATAAACATAATGGAGTGAATGATATTTTTTGTGGAATCGATTTACTGCAATGTCATGCCAACCAAGCTCATCCCATTTGTTTGTGTTTGGCCCATGTACCTCTGAACCCTTCCAATCGATGTACCTGAATGTCTTCACCTCTGTCACTTACTCTGGCAACTTCTTCCATGCATCCACACCCTCTTTAGGGAAGATGTTGCCACTCAGGTCCCTTTGTTTCGAGCCCAGAGGACCCCAAAACCTAGCTGCAATAGATATTCACCAAGACAAATGGTTACTTAAACAAAAGTTGTTTAAAGATTATTGAAAGCATGAAAACAGAATCACATTTTATCTTATCACTATTAACTTATCTAACTTAACCTCCTAATTCTAAGCATACGTGTATTAATGTGCGTGTAAGTTTAAAAATGTTCTTTGATTCACAGTCCAATCTCTCTTCTCATTGTTCCAAGTTTACTGGTTGCAGGCAATTTTTATATTGTGCACAGAATTTAACATTTATGAAGTTTACCAGCTGCTTGAAAGGTAAATGGTTACTGCTTAGGAAGGTTCTTGTCTGTTTTCAGAGAGAGATTTGTTGTTCCTGGACAAAAACGGATTCCTTTTAATCAGCCACTTTAGTGCCTTGCTGAAGAAACTTGCCCCATCAGGGTTTTCCAGATGATAACCTCTTTCTATCAGGTCACCACAGAGTTCCTTTTTGTTACTCTTATTTCAAGTGAAACATTAGGCAGCCAGTCCTCTCCTCTTGCATGAATCATAAGGGCTTTGACCAGGCTGAACTAAGTACTCACAACCAGTCTTCCGAATGGGGGTTTTCCACAAGGTTGCCAGCTTGTCCTTTTCTAGTCCCAGCTATTGCTGCTGAATGAAAAACTGCAGAATTGATATCTCCCCCCTCCCCCCCTCTCCAAGAGAAAAGCCTGTTTTACTCTCTCTGCTTGCAAAACCACATCACCCTCTTAGAACAGCAAGCACTCCTCAGACAGACTGCAGCTCTGAACCTAATCCTCCGAGTTCTTTCATCTGTTGCTTTTCAAAACAAAAATCCATTAGTGAAGTGCCTTGGGCACTCCCCAAAGCTTTTGCCAAGGTATTCAGAGCAGGCTATCTGACTTGAGCAGAGCACCAGTATTTTAAATGAGATCTGTTTTGAAGTGTTTGTATGTGATCTGGATTAAAACCCTGCCCCAATTTATCCTTTAAAACATATTTATATACAACATAAACACAACACATTCTGTCACACCTTTTAAATCCTTCCCCTCTTGGCTTAAATCAATGCTATCTAGTTTTAGATTCACCTATGGTGTGAAAAACGCTATGACTTTCTATCTTACCTAGGCCCCTTGTAAATTTATAAATCTCTACAAGGTCTCCCCTTAGGTTCCTATAATGTAGGGAGAAAAATCCCTGCCTATCCAGCCTTTCCTCATAATTCAAGCTCACCAGTTGCAGAAACATTCTCGACAATCTTTTCTGCACCCTTTCGAGCTTCACAAGATCCTTTCTCTAGCTGGGTGACCAGCTAGAGCCTTAAGACTACCTGGATGCATCCCCGATCCAAACACTGGCACCTCCTGGACTACATCCTGGTGCGAGAAAGTGACAAACGAGATGTGCTCCACACCAGGGTCATGCCCAGCGCAGAATGCCACACTGACCACCGGCTGGTTCGCTGCAAGCTCAACCTTCACTTCAAGCCAAAGCCCAGGAACAGTAAAGCCCCCAGAAAGAGGTTCAATGTTGGAAACCTGCAGTCAGACGAAGCGAGAGGAAACTTCCAGGCAAACCTCAAAGCAAAGCTCGACGATGCAATCCGCCTCATGGACCCGTCCCCTGAAACCCTCTGGGATCAGTTAAAGACTACCATACTGCAATCCACTGAAGAGGTACTGGGCTTCTCCTCCAGGAAAAACAAGGACTGGTTCGATGAAAACAGCCAGGAAATCCAGGAGCTGCTGGCAAAGAAGCGAGCTGCCCACCAGGCTCACCTTACAAAGCCGTCCTGGCCAGAGAAGAAACAAGCCTTCCGTCGCGCATGCAGCCATCTTCAGCGCAAACTCCGGGAGATCCAAAATGAGTGGTGGACTAGCCTCGCCAAACGAACCCAGCTCAGCGCAGACATTGGCGACTTCAGGGGTTTCTACGAGGCTCTAAAGGCTGTGTACGGCCCCTCACCCCAAGTCCAAAGCCCGCTGCGCAGCTCAGACGGCAAAGTCCTCCTCAGCGACAAGATCTCCATCCTCAACCGATGGTCAGAACACTTCCAATCTCTTTTCAGTGCCAACCACTAAGTCCAAGATTCCGCCCCGCTCCAGCTCCCTCAACAGCCCCTAAGGCTAGAGCTGGATGAGGTCCTCACCCAGGATGAGACATATAAGGCAATTGAACAACTGAAAAATGGCAAAGCAGCAGGTATGGATGGAATCCCCCCAGAGGTCTGGAAGGCTGGCGGCAAAACTCTGCATGCCAAACTGCATGAGTTTTTCAAGGTTTGTTGGGACCAAGGAAAACTGCCTCAAGACCTTCGTGATGTCACCATCATCACCCTGTACAAAAACAAAGGCGAGAAATCAGACTGCTCAAACTACAGGGGAATCACGCTGCTCTCCATTGCAGGCAAAATCTTCACTAGGATTCTCCTAAATAGAATAATACCTAGTGTCGCCGAGAATATTCTCCCAGAATCACAGTGTGGCTTTCGCGCAAACAGAGGAACTACTGACATGGTCTTTGCCCTCAGACAGTTCCAAGAAAAGTGCAGAGAACAAAACAAAGGACTCTACATCACCTTTGTTGACCTCACCAAAGCCTTCAACACCGTGAGCAGGAAAGGGCTTTGGCAAATACTAGAGCGCATCGGATGCCCCCCAAAGTTCCTCAACATGTTTATCCAACTGCACGAAAACCAACAAGGTCGGGTCAGATACAGCAATGAGCTCTCTGAACCCTTCTCCATTAACAATGGCGTGAAGCAAGGCTGTGTTCTCGCACCAACCCTCTTTTCAATCTTCTTCAGCATGATGCTGAACCAAGCCATGAAAGACCTCAACAATGAAGACGCTGTTTACATCCGGTACCGCACGGATGGCAGTCTCTTCAATCTGAGGCGCCTGCAAGCTCACACCAAGACACAAGAGAAACTTGTCCGTGAACTACTCTTTGCAGACGATGCCGCTTTAGTTGCCCATTCAGAGCCAGCTCTTCAGCGCTTGACGTCCTGTTTTGCGGAAACTGCCAAAATGTTTGGCCTGGAAGTCAGCCTGAAAAAAACTGAGGTCCTGCATCAGCCAGCTCCCCACCATGACTACCAGCCCCCCCACATCTCCATCGGGCACACAAAACTCAAAACGGTCAACCAGTTTACCTATCTCGGCTGCACCATGTCATCAGATGCAAGGATCGACAATGAGATAGACAACAGACTCGCCAAGGCAAATAGCGCCTTTGGAAGACTACACAAAAGAGTCTGGAAAAACAACCAATGAAAAACCTCACAAAGATAAGCGTATACAGAGCTGTTGTCATACCCACACTCCTGTTCGGCTCCGAATCATGGGTCCTCTACCGGCATCACCTACGGCTCCTAGAACGCTTCCACCAGCGTTGTCTCCGCTCCATCCTCAACATTCATTGGAGCGCTTTCATCCCTAACGTCGAAGTACTCGAGATGGCAGAGGTCGACAGCATCGAGTTCTTGCTGCTGAAGATCCAGCTGCGCTGGGTGGGTCACGTCTCCAGAATGGAGGACCATCGCCTTTCCAAGATCGTGTTATATGCCGAGCTCTCCACTGGCCACCGTGACAGAGGTGCACCAAAGAAAAGGTACAAGGACTGCCTAAAGAAATCTCTTGGTGCCTGCCACATTGACCACCGCCAGTGGGCTGATATCGCCTCAAACCGTTCATCTTGGCGCCTCACAGTTTGGCGGGCAGCAACCTCCTTTGAAGAAGACCGCAGAGCCCACCTCACTGACAAAAGGCAAAGGAGGAAAAACCCAACACCCAACCCCAACCAACCAATTTTCCCCTGCAACCGCTGCAACCATGTCTGCCTGTCCCGCATCGGACTTGTCAGCCACAAACAAGCCTGCAGCTGACGTGGACATTTACCCCCTCCATAAATCTTCGTCCGCGAAGCCAAGCCAAAGAAGAAGACTCACCAAAATCCTGTACACTTGTAACATGGTGTCCATGACCCTGCACTTAATGCCCCAACCAATGAAAGC
Organism: Narcine bancroftii; assembly: GCF_036971445.1. Lineage (NCBI taxonomy): Eukaryota > Metazoa > Chordata > Chondrichthyes > Torpediniformes > Narcinidae > Narcine > Narcine bancroftii. The sequence continues at coordinate 382,584,043 of NC_091469.1, read as the reverse complement.
AACCATGCCAAACGCCTTTTTCAGCACCTTGTCTACCTGTGTTACCACTTTCATGGAATTGTACCTCTAAATCTCTGTGTTTCTAAGCCCTAAATTTGTATAATTCCAGGTCTGAAGTCATGATCTTCTATCTACCAAAGGCTGTGCAAAGGCTACGATAATAGTAAAGGTAGCATATGATTCTCTTGATCCCATTAAAAAAAAAATCACACAATATCCAAAAGACGACATTGGAGAAAAGCACTATCTACTAAAATATCACCATTTTCAACTTACTTACATTCATGAAATTTCAATAGTTTTTGATAAACTCTTCATGGAAATACTCATGCATTTGTTCATACGGAAAGCTCCACACCATTTACTGAAGGATGCAGGAGGATGGGCCTGACAATCACACCCACAAACCAACTCATCCTGCTACATTTTTGTGCCCTCCTACGATAAAGATTCAAAGCAAGACCCTGGAAAAGCTGGATAACTTTACCTATTGGCAAAGGAAAGATATCAATAAGATTGAAAAGTGCAGAGAAGTTTTATAAGGATAGGTTAAACAAGTTGATTTTATTTCCTGGATCATCAGAGAATGAGGGGATATTTAATAGAGGTTTGCAAAATGATGAGGGGTGTAGTTAGAGCAAAAGCAAGCAGACTTTTTTGTCTGAGGTTAGATGAGACAAGAACTGGTGGACACGGGATAAGGGTGAAAGGTGACATTTTTAAAGGGAACATTAGGGGGCACTTCTTCATGCAGAGATTGGTGAGACTTCCAGCTGAAGTGGTGAATGCGGGCTCTATTTTGACATTTAAGAAAAATTTGGACTGGTACATGATGGGAAGTGTTTGGAAGGATCTGGTCTGGGTGCTGGTCAATGGAATTAGGCAGAGTAATGGTTTGGCTTAGACTATTTCTGTGCTGTAGTGCTCTATTTTTCTAAGATGACATTGATGATGAAAATCACAACCACCTTTAAAGGAAAAGACTATTTGAAAATCCTGGCACAAACCCATGGTGTATTGGGCAGAATGAACCTTGTCCTCATGTGTTTTTGTGACTTGCTGCAGTCTCCTCAAGGCACTGGAAAATATCATTTGCAAAGTGTCTGCAAAATCCTCTGAATTCATTGTAAGGATTCATGTCCAATGACGTATCCCAGTCAACAGCCTCAGAATTTCAGCCCTCATTCACACAGTCACCTCCATTGGTCACGACACATTGTTTCCATGTCTAACATCGGTCCGCTGAAATATAATTTTTTCCAACTTGATCCTAAGGGTTTGCTCACGAAAAAGACAGTTTTCAGAAATGGATTTCTTTAGTCTTTCTCACCATCTACAGATGTTAAATTACAGGTGGGAAGCCTCAGGGAAATCCTAACCAGTCTAAAGCCAACTTTTTTTTGTCTGCCTAGAAATAACAACAAAGAAAACCAACACATCAATTCCAGGATCGATTTCTTGCCTTTGGATTTGTTTGTGTGATTTGTAATATGCAATGGAGGGTTGAGCCATTGCTACTGTCAGCCATTGGCAGTAAAAATGCACTCATTCTGAAGTATTTACTGTTCATCAGTTTTGGATATATGCTTTTATACTCCAACAAAGGATATACTGTAGGACTGATCATTCCTCATACCTTCTGAACCTGTGGCACAGTCCCAAAGATTGGGCAAATGGCCATTTGGGATTCTCTATATTTGCCACTTGTGAGATTAAGCTCGTCATAAAATTTCAAGACCATAACATTTTTGAAGATCAAATTAATTTATGTCTTTCCTTCCATTCAAATAAATGAAAGAAGTGACACTTATTGTTTAAATGTGGACTTCCATTTAGAACTTCCTCCCCAGTGACCAGTTCTAGAGTCTTTCATGATACCTAGACAGGCAAAATAAAACATTAGTTTAAACAATCAATGATGTTATGTTGAGAAATTTCCAATGAACTTTATGCTGGAATGGATTTAAGGCATGTCAATTATCCTGTTACATCAAAATTCATGCAATCGAGCTACAAGGCCTGTAATTTCTTGTTCAATAACGCGCAGTCTGGTCCTCCTCTGGAGTGATCTTAGTAAATCAAAGGAAGGAGTGCCACATGAAGAACAAAGCCATCCCATACATCCTTGCTTACAAATCATGCCTAGGCCACAAGGGTAACTCAAGACAGGAAGCATCCAAACTTTCCAATTTGCAACTGTGATTGAAAACTGTTCTGTTGAAGCAAGTTTCAAATTTAAATTTTGAGGTACAGCATGTTAACAGGCCCTTCTGGCCCTCCAGCCCATGCCTCTCAAATACATCAAATAACTTACAAACCCCTAGAACCTGTTTTGAAGGGTGGGAGGAAACCAAAGAACCTGGAGGAAACCCACACAGATACATGAAGAACATCCAAGCTCCTTACAGACAGCGCCAGCTTTGAACCTGGGTTGCTGATGTTGCGATAGAATCTTGCTAACCGCTACACTAACCGCACTGCCTCACTTGAATCAAGTCAAGGATAGTGTCCCAAAGAATCAGATATCAAGGGCTATGGAGAGGGCTTTAAACTAACAATGACTGGGGTGGAGGGAAAGTGGAAAGGTTACATGGTAGAGCCAAATTTTATATTGAAAGTTTAAAAACAAACAGCTTGAAGAACTCAGTGGGTTTAGCAGCATCTATGTAGGTGGAGGGAGGGTTAACATTTTGGGTTGAGCTCCTTCGTCAGGACCGATGAATCCTGAAGCAAGATCTCCATCCAAAATGTCAACTTTCCACTTCCCTCCAGGGATGCTGCCTGACTTACTATTTTTTTGCTCCATATTCCAGCATCTGCAGTCTCTTGTTCAAGTTTGAATTTATCATCATCTGACTATACATAGACACACACACATATTAATTACATATATACATAAAGATATAATTTAAATATATATATATTTATTTATATGAAAATAAATAGTTTAGGATGATTTACTCAGTTACATAATACTGCTTATCAATTTCACAGCCTGTGGGAAGAAGCTATTTACCAGTTTGGCAGTCCTGGTTTTGATGCTCCTGTGTTTCTATATTAAGCTTTAAATGCAACACTACAGGGCAAAGATTATCTAACTAGCAGAGACAGAGAGAATTTAATACCAGTAGTAGATGAATAGATAAAATCAACACTACTTTTGAATGTGTGGAGCATTTGAAACAAAATACTTCAGATAATGACACAAATAAAGACTCATGGGAGTTGAAGATTTCAGGGCACTCAATGGTTGGAAAAGACAAACAACCACATTGTGATAGAGTTATCCCGAGGAATAAAGAGGCTGTAGATGAGAACAAAGAAGTTAGGGGGTCAAAAGTTGGTAGGTAAGAGTAAGAAGAACACATTCTTTAAGTATATTAGGAGCAGAAGGCTTGCTGGGAATGAGTGGGTTTCCAGCATCCAAAATCAATCCAGGAGATGTGGATAAGGTCTTGTGAATACTTATTACTTGAATTCACCATGGAGGAGGACATGGAGGACAGTAATGTCAGGAAAGTGTACGTTGATAGACTGGACCAGATGAGTATTAACAGAGAGGAAATATTAAATGCCTTGGAATGACTAAAAGTGGATAAATAGGCAGGCTCAGATGAGATTTATCACAGGAATTTACTGGAAGGGAAGATATTGCTGAAGGACTGTCAGAGATTTTTAACCTTCTGTTAACCTATCTTATCAATTTGACTGAGGGTTTTGGGAGGTAAACAAGAAGATTGATGAAAGCAGAAGGATAAAGGTTGTCTAATTGGACATTAGCGTGGCACTTGACAATGGTCCAGCATGGAGCCTAGTCCAGATGGTTAAAAAATATGGGATCCAAAACAAGCTGTCTAATATGATCCAAACTTGGCTTGGTGATAGGAAGCCAAGTGTAGTGGTGGAAGATTGTTTTTCAGATTGGAAAACTATGCCCGATGGTGTACCATCACAAACCTTGTTGTTTGTGATATATACTTAGGTCTTTTCTGTGAATGACACCAAAATTGGCTGGGTAATTGACAACAAGGAAAGTTGTATCAGTGACAACAAACACCTTGAGGTGGAAAGTTGGGCAGACTATTGGCAGATGGAATTTAACCCCGATAAGTGAGAGGTGATGAATGTTGAGAAGTCAAATTCAAATAGCTTTATTGTCATTGTACAAGTTATACAATGAGATTAAAAAGACAGCAGTTCAAGGTTACTAATGCAGCGATGCAACCACAGGCAGCACCACAGAAGTTAAATGAATAATTTAATTTACAGTGCCGTATTTGTCCTTTATGTGAATGGAGGGGGGGTGTCGGCTGTATGTATGATAGATGTGGAGAACAGAGAGGGGAATTTGTGGATATGTGTGTTCAGTATAGAGACAGCCTGGGGGAAAAAACTGTTTCTGAGTCTGTTTGTTCTTGTCTTGATGGACCTGTAGCGTCTGCCAGAGGGTAGTAGGTCAAACAGATGCAGGGCAGGGTGGGTGGGGTCCCTTATTATTGCTTGTGCTCTACTGAGGCAACGAGAGGTGTTGAGATCCTTCAGGAAGGGTAGGGAACATCCAATAATCTTTTCTGCTGCCCTCACCACCCGTTGAAGTCTTTGCCGCTCTTCTTCAGTGCAATGGGAGAATATGTAGGACATATGTAGTAAATGATAGGCTACCAAAGAATATTGATGAACAGGGATACCTTGGGGGTCCAAGTCCATAGTAACATTAAAGTGGCAACACAGATAGATAGGTGGCAAAGAAATCAAATGGGGAAAGACATTGAATAAAGAAGCTGGGATGTTGGAACTTTACAAAATATGATCCGGCCACAATCTATACTCCTGGTCACCATACCATAGAACCACAAAACCACATCTCACCTTTCACCTTTAACCCATGTTCTCATTCTTGTTTCATCTAATCTCAGTTGAAAAAGACTGCTTGAATTTATCTATGATACCCCTCAATTTTGTATAACTCCATCAAATCTCCTCTCATTCCAATACACTCCAGGGGATAAAGTCCTCACCTATTTAACCTTTCCCTGCAACTTAGTTCCTGAAGTCCCAGAAACATGCTTGTAAATATTTTTCTGCACTTTTCAATCTTATTATCTTTCCTCTTCTAAGATGACTGAAACTGCACATAATGTGATTGCACTGGAAAAATGCAGACCAGATTAATGCTGGATGTTGCTTTAATTAGTGGACTTTAGTTATGGAGAGAGATATGAGAGTCTGGGCATATCTTCTCCTGGTTGACTGAGGTAAATAAAATTCTAAGAGGAATAGATAGGGTAGATTGTCAGAATCTTTTCCCCATGGTAGGGGTTTCGAAAACCAGAGTGTATAAAGGTTTAAGGTGAGAGGAAGAGAGTTTTAAAAGGGAATTTGAGGAAGTGGTTGATATCTGAAAATTGGTGCCAAAGAGGTGGCTGAATCTAATACAATTACTATATTTAAGAGGCATTTGGACAAGACACTTAAACAAGGAAGGCAAAAAAAGAAAATTTATTGCGGGCAATTAGGATTAGTGAAGGTGAGCAAAAAAGTCACCATGATTGTGCCAAAGAGCTAGTTTCTGTGGGGTAGATCTTCATAACTCTATAAACTAGGAAAGGGGAGAAGATAAATAGTTGGATTAATGAAGGTCAACAAGACAGCAGCATTGAAGAAAGTTCCAATCATTGATGAATGGGATGCAGTCAGTTTGGGTGGACAAGAGATACAGAAAGAGGCAACGAACACTATTTGGAATGGGTTACAGGTAGCTTAAACTCAGCAACAGGGTTGGAGAGAGAATTAATCAAGGAATAATAAAAGTTTGCAGCAAAGGTAATACATTAATTATGGGGGTTCTTTATTTCATATAAGCAAGGAAAATCAAATGGCTCAAGTAATTTGGAGCTTGAATACACAGAATGCATTTGGGAGTTTTCTGAAAGAATAATGCATGGAACCAACCTGGGAGACATATTAGACATTCTGTGTAATGAGACGAGTTTAATTAATAACCACAACGTAAGTGATTCTCCAGGGAAAACTCAATTCGATGGTGATGGTGGTGCTTTCTCTCAAAGGAACAAATTAAGACAGTTCAGACATTTGAACTTAAATTAAGACAACCATCTTGAACTCAGGACTAATGCAAATTAGGAGATAGGTTAATGGTTGTCTAGGAGACAATGTCAGTATATAAATAAGTATTTTAAAATTCTCACCAAATGTAGCAAGAACACCACTGAATTCAGGAAGCAGTAAAGATTTTCCATACTGGTGGGGCTAGACCAGGGATGGAATACAGATTTCATATAACAGATTTTTTTTTATAAGACATTTGTGTCACAAAAGTGCTAGGTCATGACAAATTGGGACAAGAAGCTTCAATCACCTAATCTTGACATTCAGTGGTATTCCCATCAATGGGAATCAACTATTATCAATATTGTGAGGATCCCCACCAACCAGAAACTCAGTTTGACTAAACACACACACTTATATTAAGCATAAGAAAATATCTGATTGTTATTCAGCATGAAACAGGCCCTTTGGCCAACTCATTCACGCTGACAAAAGTAGCCTACTAGGCTAGTCCCATTTGTCTGCTTTTGGTTCATATCCTTCTAAACTATTCCTTTCCACATCTTTTGAACATCAAAATTGTGCTTGCTTCTATGGTTGCTGCTCAAGTCCCTCTTAAATCTCTCCCCACTAGTCCTAGGGGCATCTACCTGATTCAAAGACTGTGAGCATTCATTTTATCCATGGTTTTATAAACCGTTATAAGTTCACCCCTCAGTCTCTTGAATTCGAGAAAATAAAGACAAAGTTTCCCTCTCCCAGTAACCATTCTTCTCATGTAAGCAATATCTTGGGAATCTTCTCTGTACCTCTTTCAACTTACACAGAATATTATAGCACAGTACAAGCCCTTTGTCCCACAATGTTGCACTAAACTATGTTAACTTACTCCACAACAATCTATTCCTTCCCTACTTCCACTGCTAACTTATTGATATCCTTCCTATGGCAGGGTGACCAGAATGCCACAAAATACTCCATGTGGTTTCATAAACATCTTGTACAGCAGAATTATCAGAACCCAACTTTTGTGCTCAATAACCTGCCCAATAAAGGCAAGTGTTCCAAACACCTTGTCCACCTGAATTTCCACTTTCAGGGAACTGTACAACTGTACCCCTTAGTTCTTTCTCTCTGTACTACAACACTCTCCAAAGCCTTGCCATTCATTATACAAGACTTTACCTGATTTGACTTATCAAAGTGCAATATCTTAAAATTATCAGAGTTAAATTCCATTTGCCACCTTCTCAGCTGATCCAGATCATGTTATGAACTTAGACATTCTTTCTCATTTACTGTGATCTGCAAATTTACGAATCATGTTAATTTTAACTACATTGCTATCCAAATCGTTAATACAGTCAACAAACCATAGTGGACCCAGCACCGGCCTCTGCAGCATGCCGTTGGTCACAGGACTCCAATCAGAAAAACAACCTTCCACTAATGCCAATTTTCAATCCATTGGGCCAGATCCCCTTGGATCCCATAAGACCCAACTTACCAGACCAACCTGCCATGAGGTACCTTATCATTGCCCTAGCCTCATCAATCCTATTTGTCATCTCTTAAATCACTTCAGCACAAAAACAGGCTCTTCCATGGAAACTGTAGTTCTGCTTAGTCCCATCGAACTACACCTGGACCATAGCCCTCTATGTTGCTCCCATCTGTGAACTATCCAACCTTCTCTTAATTGTTGAAATCGAACTTACATCCACCACTTCAGCTGGCAGCTCATGCCAACTCTCGCCGTCTTCTGAGTGAAGAAGTTCTCCCGAATGTTCCCCTGAAACATTTCACCTTTAATCCATGTCCTCTCTGTCTCGTTGGGTTCAGACACAGTGGTTATAAAAATGACCTTGAGCCTGGAGTCGCGTTTGTAGCTTGCTTTATTTTACCATACACTTAGTGAATATCTACCTGCTAGTCCTGAGTCCCTTTCTCTTCAAGATGCGGAAATCCCGCCCCATGACGTCATTGGCCTGCTCTATGTCCCACAAATAGTGTTACACCACATCCCCCTTTGTGTTCAAAGTCCCCTTTTCTGTGGCTTCACCCGCTCCAGTTACCTTTATGCATTCTGATACAAATACACATATAACATTTACAACACACAAGTCTTTCTTGACTCTGGGTGTTTTACAGTCTCTACAGATTCAGTCTCTGAGGTCTCTTTACTTCTCGCTCTGACCTAGTTCTTATTATACCAGGCGAACTTTGTGTTTCAGTTGGCAGAGTCTCTGGACCTGCCTTTGCAGGAGTGTCCGTTTCCAGCCCGTGCTCTTGTTGCTTTTCACCTGGAGACTCTGGTATGGGAACGAGATGTTGACGATTCCATCTCAGTATCCCTTGTGGTCTGCTAACCATGTACGATCATGGGCTGTGATGCATGGAAGTTACTGTACCTTGCTGTCTTGCATCAGAGATCCACACCTCATCTGGTGCCAGCTTTTCCAGGTCACCCATTCTGTGCCTCTCGTTGTACCACTTTGCCATTCTTATACCTCTTCTCCCTCTCCTCATTCTGGAGTTGTAGCAGGTTTGGGAGTTCTGGCTGCAACCTCTCTTCAAGGGTTAGTAGAATTGTGTGAAGGTGACGTGCCATAAGCAATTGGGCTGGACTGTAGCTGTTGCTCAGTGGTGTGGCTTTGTACACCAATAGTGCACAGTAAGGGTTTTTGCCTTCTTGAGAAGGTTCTTCAATGTTTGTACAGCTCGCTCTGCATCGCCATTGCTTTGTGGATACTTAAGGCTACTGGTCACATGCTTGAACCTGCAATCCGCTGCGAAGGGTTTCATATTTTGCCCAGAGAATTGTGGACCATTGTTGCTTACTAACGTCTCTGGAATGCCATTCAGTGCAAACATCGATTTTAAATGAACAATTACATCAGTAGTTCATCTCAGACTGAGTTGTGCTATTTCTAGGAATCTAGAGAAATAATCCACCACTAATAAGTATGTGTTCTCTCCAAGAGTAAATAAGTCTGCGCCAAGTTTTTCCCATGGTCTGTCACAGGGAATTTACTTGGCATCAGTGGTTCTCTTACATTTGTCCTTTCCTGGATGCACCTCAAGACAATTTTGCTTATTTAATTACTCAGACCTGGCCACCACACTGTTTGATTGGCAAGCTCCCAGCACTTTACAACCCCCTGATGGCCCTCTTGTATTTTCTTGAGTAACTTGTTCCACATGTTAGCTGGAATAACTAATCTCGTACCAAGCATTGTGCATATGCAGAACTGCCCTCTTTTACCAATAGTGTTTGACTGATCCTTGTAACTGGTTTCTGTCTGGCCAGCCTCCAATGCAGTATTTCATGACCTGCGCATACACTGTCAGCGCATAATTGCTCTCGGAGCTCTGTCAGGTACCTGTCGCTTGTTGGGAGGTTTTCCATCACCGTCTCGATTGGTGTCCTCCATGAGGTCTTTGTCAGCACTCGTGGTTGTCTTGTAGTGGGGAGCGAGAGAGTGAGGTACTTCCCAGGTGTGTATGAGATCATGTATGAGTATCTCATCAGCCTCATCCTGAACCTCTGTATCTGTGGTGGCAGCAAATCCAGCATTTGCCCACCTAGCAGACTCACAAATGGTTAGTGGTCTGTCACCAACTCTAACTGTAGTCCCAAAATAAAATCGTTGAATCTGTCACAAGCCCAAGGCAGTGCCAATGTCCCTTTTTCCAGCTCCGCATACCGTTGCTCTGTTCCTGTTAGCAATCTGGAAGCATAAGCGACTGGTGATTAATTGTCTCCATCCTTCTGTAGTAATACTGCTCCCAGTCCATATGATGAAGAGTCAGCTGATATTTTCAGTTGCCTATTTGGATCATACAACTGAAGTACCAGTGTGGATGATAGCTCTCACTTGAGGTTACTAAATGTCCTCTGTTGCTCATGTCCCCAGCTCCATTTTTCTTGGACACCAGGTCTAATGTTCGTTGGCTCCTTCATGTCCTGCACAGCTCTCATCTTGTCTGGATCTGTCTCTTGGCTTCTGCTGAGATAACATACCCCAGAAATTTCACCTGCCTCCTTACAACTGCATGTTGAGAGTGACCCCTGCCTTTTCTGCTCGTTCTAAGACTGCATGGACCTTCGCGTCATGTTGGTCCTTTGTGGTCCCCCAAATGAGGATATCATCCATGTGGCAGGCCTGCAGTAACCTTGGCCACTATTCTGTTCTGGAAGTGTTCAGGGGCAGAGGAGATACCAAAGGGTAGGCATTTTCACATCAGGCTTGAGTTTCATGATGTATGCCTTCTGTACTAGCTCGAGTCCATTGCAAAGTTTGGGGTATGCCTTTCTGACTGTCTCTGGTCTAGGGTGTCCAAACTGGTCTGCTCAATAGCGCCACTTGTAAGTCTCTTACCACGTACACTTCTTCTATGGTGCTCCTCTCTCTGTATGAAAGCATTTCTTTTGCCGATCCCAGGACCATTGATTTCACTTCCCCCAGACCGTAGAGTGGCTTTTGTGTTTTTTCTAGCTTGCTGTCTCTGGGTAGAATTCTTTTGAACACCTGCTTGGGAATGGCTGTAGCATTGGCCCCTGTGTCAATTTGGAAGGCCACTTTGCTACCTCCTACTTTAATGTCAGCCATCCAGGGCTCCTCGCCTGATGCTATTTCTCAGAGGAACAATCTGTCCACATCCTCCGCTACCTCATTCACCATAGGGGTTGACCTACAGACCTTTCTGTAATGTCCTCATTTGCTGCAGCTGTGGCATTCTGTACTCCTGGCTGGACAATGAAATGCTGGGTGGAATGGAAGTTTTCCACACTTGGCGCATGTCTTGCGCTCTACTTTGCTCTGCATCATTGTTTTAACTTTTTGTTGTCCTGGCAATTGCCCTTTGCCTTTAAACTTCTGCTGTCTTCCTCTCTTAAGTTGCTCTGTGTCTACTGCTAGTTTGCTTCCACATGTTTTTCGCAAGTCGGTTTGCTTCTGCTTTATCACCTCTGTCTGTCTAGCCATTGTGACTACTTTCATGAGGGTGAGGTCTTTGTTGAGTTGCATTCTCTCTGACAGTGACGAATCTCTTAGACTCAGTATTAGTCTGTTGCATAAATGTTCGTCATGCAGATCCCCATATATGCAGTTCTCTGCCAGTGCACACAAGGCTGTAATGAACGCATCTACTGTTTCTGTAGGCTACTGCATTCTCTTGTTGAATTTTGCCCATTCATAAAATAAATTCTTCTTAGGCACGAAATTATAATTGAATCCCTTCTGTACTGCATCATACTGCTGCTGTTGCACGCCTGTTAAGTCTAGGCCTCGTAGCATGTCATCATCCTCGTCCCCATGTAGTATACCAGTGTATTCATCTGGTTAGCTTCAGAGGAATTATTTAAATTACTTGTCAGTCTGAAGCGCTCAAATCTTTCGATCCACTTCTCCCACTCCTGTGGCTTTGAGAAGTCAAAGGGTTCTGGAGGTTTTATCGTGAAAGTTGCCTTTGGAAGAGCCGTCACTCCCAATTGGGGTGCCTCTACATGTTCAGGCCCGTCCTCCATCTTAGCTTTTATTCTTTCACAGCCTTTCACTTTTATTCTTTCACAGCCTGCCCTTCTCTCTGTGGCTCAAAGCTCCACTCCTGACACCATGTCATGTTGGTTTCAGACACGCTCATTATAAAAATGACCTTGAGCCTGGAGTCACGTTTGTAGCTTGCTTTATTTTATCATATACTTAGTGAATATCTACTTGCACAGGCTTTTCCCTGCTAGTCCTGAGCCTTTCTCTCCAAGATGAAGAAGTCCAGTCCCGAGACGTCATCGGCCTGCTCAATGTCACACCAATAGTGTTACTCCACACTCTCATTCTTCCCTCATTCAACCTCAGTGGTAAAAGCATGTTTGTACCAGAATGTTGTATACCTCTGTCAAATCTCCCCTCATTCTCTGTTGCTCCAGGGAACAAACTCCTGACCTACTCAACTTTACCCTAAAACTCAGCTCCTCGAATCTCAGTAATATCCTTGAAAACATTCTTTGCACTCTTTCATTCCTGTTGCTAGGAGACAAAAAAAACTCTGGAGGTGGTCAGCATGGCTTTATGCAATGGAGTTTGTACCTCACAAATCTGATGAGTATTTTTTGAAGTGACAAACCAGGGCAGTGAACATAGGAATGCCTATCCAAATGCTTATAGACCTGTTCTTCAAAATACGCTCCAGCAATTACCCAATGACTGACGTCAAACTCACTGGCCTGTCCTTGCCAACCTTCTTAAATAACAGCACAACTTTAGGCAACTTCCAGTGTTCTGTCATTTCACCCAAGGCCAGAAATGGGTCATTTCACCCAAGGCCTCTGCTATTTCTTCTCTAAATTCCTACAAGGCCTTCATCATGCCTTGGGCATTTGTCTCTGCACTCCAAGGCTGCCAATACTGGCACTTTTTACATGGCTCAGGAGATCACAGCTCGTTTTCTTCAGTTCTTTTATCTTCACATTAGAGACTCCTGAAAGTTATTCATTTAACATTTCACTGATTTCCTGTGGCTTCACACAAAGGCAGCCATGTTGACCTTCAATGGGAACAATAATCTCACCAGCCATACTTTTCATACATCTGTATAATCTCTTTGAATTTCCTTTATCCTGCCTGCCATCTCTATCTCATGTCCACTTTTTGCCCATCCAATGTCCCTTATAAGTGTACTCCTACAGTTCTTCTGCTCGCCAAGAGATTAGTTTGATCTTGACTGCTTAAATCTGATGTAAGCTCCTTCTTTCTTCCTGATTAGAGCCTAACGTCCCTTGTCATCAGAGTTCTTTAAATTTGTCAGCATTGTCCTCCACCCTATCAGGAAAGTACTATCTCACCTTTAAATGTCTTCCACTTTTCACCCACCCCCTTCAACCTCTAAAATTTCCTGTTTGCTAGCTCCAAATTGGCCTTTCACATATTTAGTCTCTTAAATAGTGGATAGTCCTATCTTTCACCATAACTATTTTAAAACTAGAAGAGTAACAGGGGTCTGTCCCAACACCATGTCACAAGGCTCCAGCCCAAATATCAGCCTTCTTCTATTACCTTTTATTTTTTATGGGCCAGTGAATTTCGCATTGATATATTAAATCACCATCTCACCATGTACCTGCATCTTCTGAATCAGTTTACAATGAGGGGTAATCAAATGTCTTTCTAACATTCATATATATAACATCCACTGCCCTACCTTCATCAACCACTTCTGTCATCACCTCAAAAACCTTTCATCCATGCTTATTGGAAGAAGGAAATGAAGAGATTGCTGGGGCCTTGACAACAATCTTTGGAGCTTCACTAGCAACAGGTGAAGTCCTGGAAGACCGAAGAGAAGCTAATGTTGCACTTTTGTTCATGGAGCAAAATAAGGATAATGGAGGAAATTATAGTGCAGTAAACCTAACATCAGTAGCAGGGAAACTACTGGAAAGAATACTTAAGGATAGAGTTTACACACCATTGGAAAGTTATGCTCAGGTAAGGGACAGTTAACATTGCTTGGAAAGGGCAGGTCACATCTTCCAATGTGACTGAGTTTTTTGAGAAGGTGAAAAAGGTGATCGATGAGGGAGAACAGCGGATGTCACCTGCATGGGCTTTAGTAGGGCATTTGACAAGGCCTCGCATGGTAGGCTAATTCAGAAAGTGCAGATGCATGGTAGCCATAGTGAGTTAGGGGTTTGAATTCAGTATTGGCTGGCCCACAGGATAGTCATTGAAGGGTTTAATTGTGGCTGGTGGCCTATGACCAGTGGCGTTCTGCAGGGACCCATGTTGTTGCTGATACATAAAATTATCTGGATGAAAATGTGGCTGATCAGTTAACAGGTTTGCAGATAACACCAACATTGGTGGTGTTTTGTGCAGTGTGGAAGACTATCAAAGAATACAACAGGATGTAGTTCAGCAACAGATATTGCCAGAGAAATGGCAGATGGAATTTAATCTGGATGAGGCATTGCACTTTAGGAGATGAAATGACAGGGGACCATATTCAATTAATGGCAGGGCTTTTAAGAGCGTTGATTTGCAGAGGAATCTGGGGGACCTCATTGAAAGTGGCCACGCAAGTGGATATGACGGTAACAAAGTTGACTTTATTGGGCAGGGCACTGAATACAAAGGGTAAGGAAGTCATGTTGGAGCTATGCAAACTTTGGTTAGACTGCACTTGGAATGCTGTGTGCAATTCTGGTACTTATTGACAGAAAGATGTGGAACCTTTGGAAAGGATACAGAAGAGGTTTCCAAGGTACAAGTTATGGGGAGAGAATGGATAAATTTGGTCTGTTTTATACAATTGTAATAGGCATTGGCAGGGTGGACTGTGAGAATCTATTCCCTAGGATAAAGATGTCACAGACTAGAGGACATCTATTTAAGGTAAGAGGGAGAAAGTTTATTGCAGATGTCCAGGGCTGGGTGCCTGGAAAGGGCTACCAGGTGTTGTGGCAGAATCAGATACAATAGTAGCATTTAAGAGGCTTTTAGATAGACATACAAAGTTAAAGAGATGGAGTAATATCTATCAAATGCAAGTAGCAGAGTTTAAATTTGATCTAGACACCATGTTCAGCAGACATGTGGGCCGAAGGGCCTATGCTGTACTGTTCAAGGACTTTTTTAAACTATGACTAAGTTTACTTTGAAAATAATCCTAATTTTCATTCAGATCAATATTTGTAAAGAAATATAGATTTAATTTCCTCCTCCCTGCCTGCTAGCTATATCACTAACCCTCCTTAGTTTCAATAACATTGACTCTGATCTTAACCAGCTCAGCAGTTTTCTTTGTGATTCTAGCTGAGAGAGTTAAAAAGGAAGCCCTATTTGCCTCTGCCTTGGTTCAGAAAGCAAGCAAATCCTCTGAGCTAAATGATACCAGACAACTCAAACTAAGGGAAGCTATTTTGAGGACACTTTAGACATTAGTTTTATTTGACTTGCTTCTTCCTGAGCACTGCAAATGGAAGATACAATTCCCAAGATTGTTTGCAGAACTTCAGAGCAAATGACACAATATTCTTTTCAAGAAGTTTTGATTCTGAAATAGCTGATTTGTTCCACATGGCTTTCCACTCTCTATTTTCACCCCTTATTGACTTGTTCCAGGTGAAACATCCAACTTTCAGTCCTTCAGTGAGGCCATTCACATGCTTCAGGTTACTGGAAGTAAACATTTCCAATGACCTGACCTAGACCAACCAATGGTCAAGAACTCACACCAATGCCTCTACTTTCTTTGAAGACTAAGGAAGTTCAGCATGACCCGCATGATTCACAACTTTTACTAGAGTACTACTGAGAGCATGTTTGCTGGGTTCATCACAGCATGGTACAGGAGCTGCTCTGCTCAAGATTGGAAGAGTTATAGAGGTGGTGAATGCAGGTCATAAAATCATGCAAACTTCCCTCTCTCCCATGGACTCCATCTTTTTCTTTCTTTGGCTTGGCTTCGCGGACGAAGATTTATGGAGGGGGTAAAAAGTCCACGTCAGCTCAGCTAACATAATGAAAGGCACATCATACCATGGATACACTCTACTCCTTCCTCCCATTGGGAAGATGGCTCAAGATTGTGAAAGCACACACCAACAGGCTTAGAGGCAGTTTCTTCTAACAATTTTAGAAGTGCTATAATGCTTCATCTATATCTCTGATGCGTCAGAAAGTGGTTTCAGTTCAGCACAAATATAAAACAATACAATCATTCCTGCTGACTAACTAATCTGGGTTTGTAGTCACTGGAAAATTGTGCATTGGTACACACAATACATTGGATCACAAAACTACTTTGTGATTTTTGCTATATTTGGTCTTTTGTTATGAGCATTTTCTTACAATTGGTTCACCCTTAATCTAGAGTACATGGTGGCTACTTAATTATTTTAACATGAATGATCCAAATATTACCTGTGTAAGAAGATAAAAATTAAATTATCAAAATGTTTCCCAATGTCTTTCTTTTAAAAATAATTTCTAATCGTTAAGCTACTGCTTGACATTGTCAGGGTAATGTGGTTTTAACTCCTACTCCTGTCCCCTTAAAGAAAATATATAAATTTGTTCTACATGTGGGTGTGTGGACAATTATAGATCCTTGACACCACCAATGACTACCAAAGAAATCGACAAGGCATTTATTTATGACTCCCAGTACACCTTAAGTGAATTAATTCATTGAATTTGAAAGAAATAGATCCAGTTAAACTGCATTTTTAAATATGCACATTTAAGTTAAAATTTGTATTTTATTTTAATTTAATTGCACATTATTCAGAAGAAGGAAAGATATGCATTTTCATTGCTCATAGAGGTTTTTCACATTCAGATAATCCGTGCAGTCATTGCCACTGGGCACAGTTAGTGTTAAAACATAGCTTGTTTACTGAATAATTTGGATTTCTTTCTGCATCCTGGCTTACTGCTTGCCTCTATTCAACACCAATTTAATGATGCTTTCTTGTGCAACCAAAATAAAATCATTATTTATTTCATCAGAGGTTGTGAGTCTATGGATCTTGTTGCCACAGGTGGCTGAGGAAGCGAGATTGTTGGGTGTATTTAAGGCAGAGATTGACAGGTATTTGATTGGTCAGGGCATCAAGGGTTAAGGGGAAAAAGCCGGGAAGTTGGGGTGAATGGGAAGATGGATCAGCTTATGATTAGAATGGTGGAGCAGACTCGATGGGCCTAATTCTGCTCCTTTATCTTGTGAAATTTCTTCCTGCAGTGTGTTAGGTCTGCTTTGTTCATGAATGAGTGAGTCAAACACCAGACTGAGTCGGAATCAAGGTTCTTTGTTCTTTATTGCCGGATTGTAACACTTGCAACTAACAGTGTTAGTTGGAGAAGGCGCATTCTGCCGTTATCAGCAAGTGGTGTTTTTTATATACCTTAGGATACGTACTTAGTAAATTATCATACCATGACATTGTCCAATGAATAAACTGTTGCTATCCTTCTCTGCTAGTTTCCTGCACATCAATTTGTCATCCCCACTCTTATCTTGAGAGTACAAGGTCACAACTGCATCTTGTTACGGCCCAGCACTGGGTGACTCCTTCTACATTCCCAGCTCATGATGTTTTTACCTAACAAGTGATACTTCTCAGATTTATTGTCAGAGAACATACATAATATCACATAAAACCCTAAGATTCCTTTATCCTACTGGTGCAACTGAATTACTATTAATTTGGGTAGTGCAAAAAATAAATTGTACACAGCAAAAAGATGTAAATAAATAAAAACTGCAAACAAATAACAAATGTAAACAAACTGACTGTGCAATAGAGAGAGAGAACAAAGAAAAACAATAAAGCGCACAAGTAAGAGTTCTTAAATGAGTCTCTAATTGACTTTGTTGTTGAAGATTCTGATGGTAGAGGGGTAGTAGCTGTTCCTGAACCTGGTGGTGTGAGTCTTGTGACCTCTTGATTGCAGCAGCGAGAACAGAGCATGTGCTGGGTGATGTGGATCTTTGATAATTGCTGCTGTCCTCTGATGGCAGCTTTCCCTCTAGATGTACTCATTAGTGGGGAAGGCTTTGCCTGTGATGTCCTGGGCTGCATCCACTACCTTTTGGAGGACTTTTTGCTCAGGGGTTCCCATACCAAACTGTCAACCAGCCGGTCAGGACACTTTCCACCACATCTTTGTAGAAATATGTCAGGGTTACTGGTGTCATAGCAAACCTCTGCAAACTCCTGAGGAAGTAGAGGTGCTGACATGCTTTCTTCATGATGCCATTGGTATATTGGGTCCAGGAAAGATCCTCCAAGTTAGAGACTCCCAAGTACCTAAATTTGCTCACCCTCTCCACCTCTGAACCTCCAATGATCACCAGATTGTAGACCTCTGGCTTTCCTTTCCTAAAGTCAACAATCAAATTAGCTGTGGATGAGTACGTCCCCACCAAATCATTCAGGGTTTTTTCCCAACCAGAAGCTCTGGACGAACAATAAAATCCAGAATTGCTGATAGTCAAATCACAGGCATTTAAGCCAAGAGATCCAGATCAGTACAGCAGGAGGAGATATGATCTGTGGAAAGCTATCTCCCAGGCAAAGTGGAGATTCCAAATGAAAATGGAAACAAGGAACAGACAACAGCAGTGGCAGGGCCTAAATGCCATAACCTGTTACAAAACCAAATCTGGTAAAGTAGCAGATGACAAAACTTCTCTCCCAGAAGAATTCAACGTCTTCTACACAGTTTTGATGACAAAAGCAGTGAAGAACCACCCCTCCGCACCCCTACATCCCCTGACTGTATCTGAGGATGATGTGTTGCTGCCTTTAGGAGAGAGAATCGGAGGAAAGCATCCCACCTGGATGGAGTGCCTGTCCAAGTATTAAAGATAGATGCTGATCAACTTACCAAGGTACTGACAGATATCTTCAATATCTCACTCTAGCAGGGTGTGGCACCCACCTATTTCAAACAGGTGTCAATCATACCAGTGCCCAAGAGGACTGCAGTAACCTGCCTTAACGACCATCAACCAGTGGCACTTATATCAACAGTGATGAAATGTTTTGAAAGGCTGGTGATGAAGCCTATCAGCTCCGGTCTGAGCAGTGACATGGATCTCTTCCAGTTTACCTATTGTAGATGGTGGATGCCATCTTACTGGCCCTATACAAAGCCCTGGAATACCTGGATAACCAAGATGAATACATCAGGATGCTCTTTATCATCCACAGTGCATCATTTAACACCATCATCCCCGAAAACTGATCAGCAAACTCCAAGACCTGGGAATTAACTATGTAATTGGATCATGGATTTCCTCACCTCCAGACCACAATCAGTGATGATTAAAAACTACCCTAGATGTAATAACATGGAGATTCTAATTTGACAGGGGAATGTATGTAAATTTATCTCTAAGATGTATTACATATTCCAAAGTGAGGGCCCAAAGCCAGACTTACACATGTCGAGGGAGAGATGGGAGTCGGACTTGGGCACAACAATCAATGTGGCTGGACAGTGTGACTGGAGTCATCAATGGCAGATACAGGATGGTGCAATACAACGTCTTGCACCAGCTGCACCTCACCACAAAAATGACATAACTTAAATCCAGAAATTTCAGAAATGTGCTTTGGGCATGGTGTGTAGTTGGATCCTTTGTAAAAGGCTGAGATCCTTCTGGGTGGACCTGGGGAGCATTCTAAAAAAAAAATTACAAAAATCAATTTTTCACAGGATCTGGAGACATTGGGGATGTGAGTTCTAGACTGTCCAAATATCAAATTCAGTTTGTGAAGGTCATCCTGTTGGTAGCCAGGAAGTGTATAGTGGTTACGTGGAAGTCCAACTCCCAATTAAATATCACACGATGGAATATGGAAATGCAGAATTGCATTCTCTTGGAGAAAATCACATACAATCTAAGGAGAAAATAGGACACATTTGTGAGAGTGTGGCAACCCTATTTGAAATACTTTGGCTCGCAGATTTGACTAGCTCCCCCTCTTTTAAATTATGGGCGGTATAACAATCTATCCCAGCAGGGAAATTAGTGGAATTAAGGAAGTAGGACATGACACAGACAACGTGCTCTTGACCCGACTAGTATTTATATCTGTATAATTTATATGACTGCATGTATTGGGATAGAGGGTGTGGTGAGGTGGGGAGGTGAATAAATATAGACTATGTTACAATAGTGTAGAAAGGGATTGTGTTGGTTGTTTGAATTTTTTGAGTGCATGAAAATCAAAAATAAAATATTTAAAAAAAATTGATAAGAACTTCTCCACCATCTCCATCAGTACCAGAACATCACAGGACTGTGTTCTTGGCTCTACTCACTTTATACCTACGTCTGTTTAGCTCGGTACAACAATAACACCATCTACAAATTTGCCGATGATACCACAGAAGTGGGTTGTATAAAAGAAGGGGACGAGTCAGCATACAGGATGGAGATTGAAAACTTGGCTGAATGGTGCACCAACAACCACCTTGGACCTTCAATTAGTCCTTCTGAATCATGCCACTGATTTTTCAAAAGCATGGTTGAAATAAATTAATCTGACTCTGCATCAATCCTGGAAAATGGTGATAGAGCTAACTAATATAAATTTGAAACAGTTTCTTTTCTAATGTTTACAGAGTTTGCAGAGATAATCCATGATCTATTTTAGATACGGGAAATATTTGTATCTTTTCCTGACAGCTTCAATCATAATAATTGCTTTCATCAAAAAATTCCATGTAATCCTTTTGCCAAGATGACAAAGTAATATCTGAAGAGTAATACAGATCTTAGTAATTTTACTCTACAGTAAATGGGTTTGATGCCTCATTTATTGAATGATTATCAAAAAGATCATTTTACCTTTTTAAGATCATAAGCCATGTACTGGAGATATATTATTAACAAAAAGCATTAGGTATTTCTAAAATAGTTTGAATACCAGAACAGTATTTCCATTTACTGTATTCTCTGTTACCAAATTATTCCTTTTTCAGAATGGAAACACAAGGAACATTTGTCCATGTTATCCCTCCAAAATAAATCACTGCTATTTAATTATAGATTAATTTCAGTTTTCATATTAACTCTTTCAGACAACTCTTTCAGAGCATTGAGTTCAGGAGCAAAGATGCCACGTTACAACTGTACAAGACATTGATGTGATCACTTGTGGAGTACTGTGCATAGTTTTGGTCTTTCAGCTAAAGATTATTTTGCTAGAAAGGGTGCAAGAACATTACAGGGCTGGTAGGCTTGATTTGTAAGGAGAGGCTGCATAGATTGGGTCTTTCCTCCCATCAGTGTAGAAGACTGAGGGAACACCTTATAGAGATTTATAAACTCATGAGGGACAAAGATAAAGGGAATAGGATAGATGAATCTATAAACTTGAGGACATCAATTTAAGGTGAAATGGGAAAGATTTAAAGGTGACCAGAGGGATGTCTTCTTCACAAAGAGTGGAGTGGGTATATGGAACAAGCTGGCAGAAGTGGTTGAAGCAGGAAAATGCTTTAATTTTTACATTTTATTTACAGCACAAAAGAAGCCAATTACAGCCTATTTACATCCAAATTAATCTACCACCCTGTATATTTTGGAGGGTGGGAGGAAAGTGGAGCACCGGGAATAATCCATCCAAGTCATGGGGAAAACATACAAACTCCTCACAGACAGCACCGGATTAGAACCTAAGACACTGGCACTGTAAAAATGTTGCAGTAACTGCTATTTTATGACAGTTGAAAGACATTTAGACATGTATATGGATTGGAAGAGCAATATGGGGCGAATGCAGCCAAATGGGACTAGTTTAGTTGGTATGGACAAGTTGGGCTTAAGGAACTGTTTCTGTGCTGTTGAATTCTGTGACTCTGTGATGTCCAAAGGTAAAACTGCTACTCTCGGAGCAGTAATTTTTGGCTTGAAGAGAGAGGGTTGTTTCAGACGAGACTGGAGATTGCAGATCTGGAATCTGGAGCAAAAAAATTACATTGAAAGAAATCAGATGATCAAGCAACATCTGTGGAGGCAGATGGATGGTCAATGTCTTGGGACAAGACTCTGCATCTGGACTAAGAGTGCAGAAGGAAGGCAGCCAATATATAAATGAGGAAGAGTGAGGGGAAATGAAAGGGCTGGTAGGTGATCGGGAATCAGATGTGGGGAGGATGATGGACAGTTGGAGTCATGTTAGGAAAAGGAAATGTTAAGATAGAGGCAGGTAGGTGATAGGCAGATCAAAAGATTGATAAGAACTTCTCCACCATCTCCATCAGTACCAGAACACCACAGGACTAGGCCATTAGGCAGGCGAACTGGCCCCGTTAGTCATGCACGCGGTGGGGCAGCCAGCCAAAATGCACCATTAGGGATTTCCTCCCGACTTCGTCACTTGGCTCAGAAGCCCACGCTTGGGGACACATGTGACGCCCCGGTGACTTCGGGACCCCAGCGTGGTTCTCAGCCAGGTCCGGGCTGGGAGTATAAGATCAGCCAGGCAGCCTGCAATAAATCAGTTTTTGCTCACAGAACTCAACCCATCTGGTTGTGCGATCCTCTAGTTAGCAGTGTAGCCGCCACTACATTACCATGAAAAGTTACCTCGTTAACTCATTTGTTCATGCAATTGTATTTAAATAGAAATATAGGAGAGGAACTATAATTAAAATGGCTCAATCGACAACTATTATAACTTTCCTTGAAAACAACAAGATAATTCCTGAGTGCTTCCATTACTATTGTATCCTTCCTTCCTGACCCACTCCGCACCCCAGGCCCTCAATGGGCACAAAGGTTCACTCTTCAGAACTTCATTTAAAAATAAAAGGAAATGAGTGGTTAAGGATAAAAGCATTGAGATAATGGTTAACTAATTTAATTGGGATGAAACAGAACTTTGCCAAAATTAATACTCTGATATACAAGATCACCAAGCAATGGAAGACAATAAATCAGAAGACTGAAAGAACAAGAGAGTGCAGACACTGAAATATGGAGCCAAAAAGAACTGGTGAAGGAACTCAACAGGATAGGCAACATCTATGGAGAGAAATGCACAGTCAATGTTTTGTGTTAAGATCCTTCTTCTGAACTGAAAGAAGAGGGGAGATAACCAGTACATAGAGGAGATGGGAAAGGGGTGAGATGAGAGATGGCAAGTGACAGTGATCCAGGTGAGGAGGGATTGATTAGCAGGTAGTCAGGTGGTGGAGGGAAGGGTGATAGCTACAGAGGTTGGGAGATAAGTGGATTCATCTACAAAGGACTGTAAATCATTGAATCTGATAAGAAAGCAAAGTGAAGATATTAAAATAGATGCTGGTTAACTGAATGTAATATGAACTCTGAACATAAAAACATAGGCAGCAAGACTAATTTTTGAAAGCTACAACCAAGAGCCAAAATTATGACCAAATAGACTTCTTCCATGCCAGAGAATGTAGTTCTAAAAATGATTACATTCAAGGCTGGGTGTCTGTAGATGAAAAATCAACACAAAAACATTTCTTACTCATTTCTTTATTTTGATGGACGATGAAGGTTTTGAACTCTGAGCTTCTTCTGTTTCACACAAGGCAAAACTGTACTGGCTGAAATTAAAATCTCAAAATTAAGCAATGAAAATGTTATGACAATCTTAAATGATGTAGGTCATAGCTCTTCACTTACTTTTTAATTATGATCCAAATATTAGTGTCATATTTCATACCCATCATACGTCTGCCAACGACTTTAGATCAATGTTACCTGGTTTCTGACCTACCTATTTTTTATACAATTTAGGTCCTTCATAATTTCATAAAGCACATTTTGTCTGCCCTCAATCCTCTGTTCCAAATAAAACAACCAAATCTTTTCTCACAAATGTTCCACAGTCTATAGTAATCCACTGAGCATTTAGTGTTGCCTGTTTTTACTTAATACAATGAAACTCTCCATATTGGAGCATTGCAATCCTATAAAAATAAACAATATATTTGCTTATCTCCTCTGCATCCTCTTTACCAGCATAGCAATATAGAAACAATGAAGTAAAACATGTAACCCAGCGAAAACTGCTAATATCATAGGCTGTTCTTTGGCTTGGCTTCGTGGACGAAGATTTATGGAGGGGTATGTCCACATCTGCTGCAGGCTCATTGGTGACTGAGAAGTCTGATGCGGGACAGGCAGGCACGGTTGCAGTGGTTGCAAGGGAAAATTGGTTGGTTGGGGTTGGGTGTTGGGTTTTTCCTCCTTTGCCTTTTGTCAGTGAGGTGGGCTCTGCGGTCTTCTTCAAAGGAGGTTGCTGCCTGCTGAACTGAGGCGCCAGGATGCACGGTTGGAGGCGATATCAGCCCACTGGTGGTGGTCAATGTGGCAGGCACCAAGAGATTTCTTTAAGCAGTCCTTGTACCTCTTCTTTGGTGCACCTCTGTCTCGGTGGCCAGTGGAGAGCTCACCGTATAACACGATCTTGGGAAGGCGATGGTCCTCCATTATGTATGTATAATACATACAAATATCAGATTTTTTAAAAGTGCCCAATTTAGTGCCCAGAATGCAAAGATCATAAACCAGGAAGATTTCAGTCCTGAAGAAAGATCAGGCAGTTAAATGACATACCTTTGTATTAATTTCAACTGTAAAATGGCCAAGTCATCAGCTTCCCAAAGATACCACCCTAAGTCAACTTCTACTACAGGATTTTTCGATGGCATCCAGCAACTAGTAAAATATAATCGAATCTGTCTCTAAGCCCCCAGTCTAAGATGACACAAGCTTTCCTTTTTTTAAAAAATATAAACTGCCCCACATTTAAGGATATTACACTGTATAGAATACACATAGATATCGACTTCATTTACTGTTGTAAAACAGCTGACAACAACTCTAACTCCAAAGTAAATCAAGACCAAAGGTGGCATAAACCAGGCAGTAGATTCAAATAGTCCCCTTCACAGAATAAAGGAAGCTTAAGGATCATCTCAATTTTTACTGAGGAGGAACCTGAAACTCAATGCCAGCCATCAAAGATCAATTCAGAACAAGTGGAAAAACAGAATTATCATGTCGCTTATTTTAAGATTCTTTTCACATGCAAGGACAGGCCACTCGGTACTGTTTATCAGTCTATGATGATCCAAGAATTTACATTGCCTGTTTTTATTTAATATAATTAAGTTCTCCATATTGTAGCATAATACACCTTTGTAGCAGCTACTACGGTAGATGCTACTAAATAAAGACAAACACACACAAAGGTAGTCAACTCAAGACTAGTTTATTGCAGACATACACAGACCTTTTATTCCCTGCCTGTTAATGAGCTCGTTAGTGAACAGCTGCTGGTCCACAAGACCAGCAGGTTAAGGCTATGAGCATTACCGCTCCACGCCTTTAGGCAGGGGCTTCATCTGATCCACTCGCTGTACTTTAGCGCCCAGCACTGCAAGCCTGCTATGTGTCAGGTAAGTCTGTGAACAGACAGTGGCAATTCGTAATAGCATGTTGTGCACCTGCTACATCAGCCCCCAGAATTGTCACCATAACTTGAGATGCCAGATACGCTCGACTTAGGTGGACGTCCACGTCGCCTGGATTGAGGGCACTGAACTGATGAGGTAGGGTCCGTATGGGTGGGTTTAAGTCTGCCCACGGTGAATAGCTGTGGATGCCCTCCCATGTCTAATGTATATATCACTCCATTTCTCAATCACACAAAATGGTCCTTCATATGGTTTTAGTAACGGTGCCCCTGGATCCTGTCTTTGTATAAATACAAATTCAGTTTTTAATAGTTATTGGGGCACTTGTTGCCTAGATTTGCCATGCCAGTTGGTAGAGGATGGTTTGCTGTTAGCTATAACCTTGCGGAGTTGTCGCAGGATGTCCATGTCTGAATTGCTTGTGAAGTGAATATCTCCTGGAACCATAAGGGCCGTACCTTACATCAATTCTGCAGACAGATCTTCTTTTGGAGCTGTTTGTACTCCTAGTAGAACCCAAGATAGTTCATCAACCCAGTTGGGGCCAGTGTGTCAGGTCTTCAGTGAAGATTTAAGTTGTCGATGGAAATGTTCCACCAGGCCATTGGACTATGGATGGTATGCAGTAGTGTGGTGCAACTGTGTACCACAAAAATGAGCCAAGGAAGCCCATAATGTTAAAGTGAACTGTGGTCCACGGTCCAAATCTAGCAATCCAATTTAAGATGAACATTCCAACACATGCCTCAGTATCACTGACTGGTAATGGAATGGCCTCTGCCCAGCGTGTGAAGTGGTCTGCTACCGTGAGAATATACCTCATGTCCTGTGATACTGGTAATGATCCAACCAGATCCACGTGCATATGCTCAAATCTTCTGCGTATTGTCAGGAAAGGCTGCAGGGGTGCCTTGGTGTGGTGTTGAATTTTCGCAGATTGGCAGGATATACACGTTTGTACCCATTGTGAGACTTCCTTTTACAGCCCATGCCACATGTACTTGTTTGACATTATTTTGACTGAAGTCCTGATTGATGGGAGTGATAGATTGTGAATATCATCAAAAAGACACAGTCTCCAAGATAATGTGACCAATGGTCGAGGATAGCCCAACAATACAACACAAAAGAGTTCTGGACTACCTTGTTGTGGTGCCACCTGTTGAATGTAGAGTCCAGTAATAGCTGTACTGTATGCCTGTATATCCGGATCCGCGGATTGTGCCGCAGCCAGTTCAGCAATGTTGATTCCACCTTGAATATGGCACACACTTGATCTAGACAGCACATCTGTGACCAGATTGTCCTTTCCCGAAATATGATGTACGTCTGTAGTAAACTCTGAAATGTATGACAAATGTCATTGTTGTCTTGTCGACCAAGGATCTGTGACTTTGCTAAAGGCAAAAGTGAGCAGTTTATGGTCTATGAATATGGTGAAATGTCGATCTTCCAAGATATAACAAAAGTGCCTTATAGCCAGATAAAGTGCTAATAGTTCTCGATCAAAGGCGCTGTACTTCATTTCCACTGGTCTTAGATGATGACTAAACAAGGCAAGGGGCTGATAATGGCCATTGACGTATTTTTCCAGAACTGCACTAACAGCTGTTCCCAAGGCATCTGTGCTAAGCATCAAAGCAGCTTCAGGATTTGGATGCGCAAGCATTGCTACTTTGGCTAATGCCTTTTTGGCAGACACAAATGCATCCTCTGCCTCTGCGGTCCAGGTAATGTTTTTGTTTGGAGCAGAGATTAGGTCAAACAGGGGGGTGGCAGGATGTCAGCAATCCTGGGAATAAATCTGTGATAAAAATTTATCATTCCCAAAATCTTCTGTAGCCCTTTGATGGTGACAGGTCTGGAGAATGTACAGATGTCGTCTTCCTTGCCTGATAATGGAGATATTCCGCCTGCTGTAATTTTATGCCTTAAGAATTCTATGGTTGACTTGCCAAATTGACACTTGTCAAGGTTAATTGTCAGACCAAAGTCTTGGAGTCGTTGGAAAAGGCAGCACAAATGCAGGCGATGATCTTGCTCATTTTGACTCGCTACAAGGATGTCGTCCAATTAAATAGACGCAAAGTCTAAATCTCCGCCTAGAGTGTCCATAAGCCGCGAAAAGTTTGCGCAGCATTCTTTAAGCCAAATGGCATTCTGAGAAATTCAAAAAGACCAAATGGTGTAATAATAGTGGTCTTGGGAATATCATTCTCATGAATAGGTATCTGATGATATCCCTTAAATAAATCAATCTTTGAAAATATGTGGCAATGATGCAGATGGGCAGTGAAATCCTGTATTTGTGGAATTGGGTATCTGTCAGGTGTAGTGACATCATTAAGCTTACGGTAGTCGCACAGGGCCTCCATCCACCTGTCTTCTTGGGTACTATATGCAAAGGTGAGGCCCAAAGGCTGTTTGAGTGTCAGATGATACCCAATTCTTCCATTGCTTTAAATTCTGCCTTTGCTTGCCGCAATTTATCAGGCGCCAGATGACAAGCCCTGGCATGGATCGATGGGCCTGACATGTCTATGTAATGAGACACACCATGGGCTGTTGTTGAGACATTGAAGTTAGGGGTGAGAATATGGGGAAACTTGTTGAGTAGAACTGTATATACATCCTTGTGTAATGTATGTACTCTGAGCTGTGAAACTCTCCCCTTGATGCACCCCAGTGGATATGTCTGAAAGGTGGTGGTGTGAATTAATTTTCTGCGTTTTACATCTACCAATAAGTCATGGGAACATAAAAAAATCCACACCCAAAATGGGTTGAGCGACAGAAGTGAGAACACAATTCTGATGGAACATGGTTCCACCTATTCCGATTGCGACTCGTCGCAGGGTCAAGTGGCTTTTTTTTTCATGCATCCTTTCAAAACAGGTCAGAGGGAGCAAACTAAATTCAGCACCTGCATCTACAAAGAATTTGCACACCCGCATCATCCTGAAGATACAATAGGCCTGCATCTATGCCAGCTGCTGAGGCCACTAATAGCAGCCGGCTCTCTCGTTTCCTGACTTCTTTTTGTAGTAGGTACATGACTGGATGCACTTATGGGCATCTTTTCCCCAGCAGTGATTATAAAAACACCACTCTCGATGTTCATCAACACATTCCTCTTTTTTGGATTGGACTGCAGATACAGGAGGCTGGTAGGATGAGGGAGATGCTTCTGCTGCAAAAGCTGGATGTATTCGGGCAGACTCTCACTCTCGTGTAGAAGTACGATAGAGCCTGTCAGCCTCTTGATCCACATCATGGGGACAGCTGAAATCCATGTTACGAATGGGTATGGCAACGTGAGTTGGAAGTTTTGACAGAAATAAGGTTTTGTAAAGCAGACAATGGGAATGACCATCTGACAATCCCAGCATCTCATTCATCAGGTCTGATTGATTCTTGTCACCTAGGCCTTCCATGTTCAAAAGACACATGTCACACTCATGCCTAGCAAGTTCCAATGTGTCAAGAAGAAACTGACGGAACCTGGTGTACTGGTCTTCTGCCGGAGGATGAGCAATAAATTTGCATACTTGCGATGCAGTGGCTGCGTCCAATGTACTCACGACATGCCAAAATTTTGTGTCTTCCGCCGTTATACCCCGAAGACGAAACTGGGTTTCAGCTTGAAAAAACCAAATCCGAGGCTGATGAGTCCAGAAAGAAGGCAAATGAAGCCCAAATGCATTAACTGTCATGGCGGCGGCAGTTGTCGCTGCTGTTGAAATTTCCTCCTTTTCAACAAATTATTCAAATTCGTTGAATCTTAACTTTGTGGTCACCAATTTGTAGTGGCTACTACAGTAGATGGTACTAAATAAAGACAAACACACACAAAGGTAGTCAACACACAAATAGTTCATTGCAGAAATACACAGACCTTTTATTCTCTGCCGGTTAATGAGCTCGTTAGTGAACAGCTGCTGGTCCACAGGACCAGCAAGTTAAAGCTTTGAGCCATTAGCGCCCCACGCCTTTAGGTAGGGGCTTCATTTGATCCACTTGCTATACTTTAGCGCCCAGCACTGCTAGCCCATGATGTGTCAGGTAAGTTTGTGAACTGATGGTGCATCCACTAATAGCTGAATGCAAGAAAATCTACAGATGCTGGCATAAAGTGAATTATACCCCCTCCCCGTGTCTCTCTCTTTCCCTATCCTTAATGCCAGCTCCCCACCCCTCCTCTCTAAAACAGTTATCCCCTTTTTAGGCCTCTGTCCTCTTCCACTATTACTTCTCAGTCTTTTTTTCTCTTCTACCATCCCACCAGTATCCACCTAATTCCCCTGACTTCTCTCCTCTTCCCCCTACCCCCCACCCCAACCTTTTTATTCAGGATCCTGCCTGTTTTTGCCTAAACCTGACGAAGCAGGCAGTAAGCATTGGTTACTGGATGAGATTCTCCAGCATATTTGTGTATTGTAGTTCAACAAAAAAGTTGGTAAGTGCTGGGGATGCCTTTGCTAGCCACATGGATACTTTTACATTTGAGAAGAACATAAAGGACAATCAAAATGAAAAGAAACTAACCTTACTTAGATAATTGAGAGCATGGTAAAATATAGTCTTTAAGTTTTTAAAATGTAGTGAATCTATACCATTCCATGAAACCTACATCCAGCAAAAACCATTGAACCCAAAGAATTTTCTAAATTGAGCCCTTATTCTCAACCTATTTCTCATTAACAGATTATGTGCCAATTTAG
Organism: Narcine bancroftii; assembly: GCF_036971445.1. Classification (NCBI taxonomy): domain Eukaryota; kingdom Metazoa; phylum Chordata; class Chondrichthyes; order Torpediniformes; family Narcinidae; genus Narcine; species Narcine bancroftii. Next base: position 382,554,279 of record NC_091469.1, on the reverse strand, counting down.
AAAAGGAAAATGATTTTAAAAAATTCTAACATTATCAACATAGATTTTTTTTTAAACTTCAGTTCCAGTTCTACTGAAGAGGGGAAATTCATTAACTTATCCAAATGTAATAATAAAAGTGAATTAAATATGTAGCAGACTTCAACAGAAATTTTTATCTGAAGGTTGCACCTGGCAATTAGAGTCAGGTGAATCAGGCAGTTGCATTTGAAAAGCTCAGATCAGCAGGAAGCTGATTGAGTAATAGAGATCAAGTGATCTTGTGATACAGGGTGGTATTAATTCACTTCCAATCAGCAGTCTAGAGAGATGGTACTTTTTGAATGGAGTTCCACATAGTACATGCAGCAGTGAATACTGAAGTTTACAACTGGCTAGTTTTTTTTCCTAATGTGTATATTAATTGTTCAGTTATAGAATCTAAAATCTGTAAGTGAGAATCTTCCATTCCTTTTAGTCTTTTGAAGATGGGCTATATTTATATGTGGGTATTTCCCCTGCCATATGTAAGTAGAAATAACTGAATCAAATGAGTTTTTAAATAAAAATTGGGAATAAAAATGGGTAAAGCTTGAAAAAGGTACAGAAATTTGGGCAAACTGTTCAAGGATTGGTGTAGATTAGGTATCTAAAGTTATAAGGATCTTGTATTTGAGATAATTTTGCCTCTTTTGAACAATTATCAGCCAAATTTAATCTTTCTAACAGACATTTTAGATATTTATAAGTTAGACAATTTGTTCAGTCCAAGCCTTCTTATTTTTCCTCCAATCTCAAATACTAATATTCTTGATTCATTTTTAAACTTTTTTTTCATGATGGAATAATATAATGTACTTATAATTTATTGGATTTAAGATCTGCCTCAAATGGCTGGGATTAAGAATGATTGGGAATGAGATTTGAAGATTGGAACTCTTCTCTCAGCTTGATTCATGATTCTTCATTTTGTGCAAGGCATTGCTTTTTACAATTTAAGGTGGTACATAGAACACACATGTCCAAACTTAAATTATCTTGTCTTTATACAGATATTTGATCCACTATTTGAGAAGTGTAAACTTTGTTGAAGCATCACTGATCCATGTTTTGGAAGTCCTCAAATTTAGAGAGATTTTTGTGAAAACATTTTCAAAACTTTATCAATGATTTTTAAGATCAAACTAGAGCCATGTCCATTATTTACTTTTTTGGGTTTTTTTTCAGGTGAATCAGATATTCTCTGAGGAGAAAGTTTTAGCCTTTACCATGCTGATAGCCAGATGAGCAATTTTATTGAAATGGAAAGATGACTCTTCACCTACCCATACAGTGGTTACATGATGTAATGTCCTATTTCAGCTTGGATAAGAATTAGATACAACATTAAAGATAGAAAGTTTGAATTTGTAAAGATGTGAGGCCCATTCATAGAATACCATCATGATTGGAAGAATTAAGAATTTTGAATGTACTGGAGAATTCCTGTCCAATCCATTTTTTCCCTTTTATAAAATAACCTTGACTAGAGGGAGAGGTAGATTAGATTTATTTCTTAGGTTTTTTTTGTTTTTTAATTAATTTTTATTTGGATTAATTTGGCAAATAAGTTTCAACATGGTTATCACAGATCAATTCAATAATTTATCTCTCATGTGGATTAAGGAGCTGTTTAATGTATTTATATCAATTTTTTGTATGTTAATGAGATGTGTTGATTTAAAATTTTATGTAAGCTGTATGTTACACTCAATGAAAATATTTTTTAAAAAAAGAAAAGAAAATAGTGTTGAAACACTGGAGAAGATTCAGGGAGAAATAAGATTGAATGGGATAATAAAAGTATCAGATGCTGTTTCATTCATCAGTAGAAAGATGTGGATTTTTAAATACTTGAAGAAAAACTATGTAAATACATGCAGACTATTGATTTAGCTTGCTGGCATAGCTAATGACAAAAAATGAACAAATCTCAGCTGGAATTGTAACTGATTCCCCTGTTGAGCAGTGGGTCTGTGGAACAGAGTTCTGGCCAGGGCAGCTCATGCTGCATGAATTGACTAGTTGTAAAGTTAATCGGAGACTCAAAGGATTGTGTCCACCTAGAATCCAACAGAATTTGATAGTCACATTCTAGATTTTTAACTCCTATTGCAGCATGTGGAGGATCAAAGGGATGAAATCTTTCTATATATCCTTCATGAAAATCTGTTGCTTGATCAACTTTGGTATCTGACTGCAATACAGCAGCTAAGACCCTGTGTTTTATTTATTTATCTCTCTCTCTCTATGCTTTTATATATGTATATGAATCAAATTTGCATAATCTGCTTTTGTAGTTAAACTGCAATGATCATCCTACATCTTACAAAGAATGGTAAAACTCAATTTTTCAGACCGAATGAAATTGTGATTTAAAAGATAATTACATTTGTTCCCCTATTTCATTGAATGAACAGAAGTGAAAAAAAAAATTTAAATCTGCAATGTAAAGTGTGTTGAAATATTAACCAACTGATATATGAATCTGAAATATTAAAAAGATTTTCTTGCATGTCAAGTAAGTTTTAGTTTGCCTCCCAAGAAAGATAATTATACAGCATTCCAGGTAGAATTGTTTCTCTTTGCATCTCACCAGTGGGTTGGTAGATAAATGCATCAAACAGTACAGGTGTAAGATAAATGTATTTCAGTTCTGATTGACAGTTGGCTGATGTTTGAGGTACTCCTCCTGGCTTTTGAACTCTTAAGAATTTGGGTTTATCCCTTGAATGCTGTATGAGTGACCCCAGGGTAAAGATAAGTTACAGTCAACAGCAGGCCAAGGAGTGATGCACCCTACATTAGATCTGCTGAGAGGGCATGTCAAGTGATTTACTCCTCACGTGGTACAATTCCAAAGTATAATAGTTAAGCATGGCAAAGCAGATTTACCTCATGCCCATGGATTCATGCCTAACAATGTCTATCTGATAGTCATGAGTTTTAAAGCATGGAAACAAACCTAACTCATCCATTACAGTTTGTCTACCTTACCTAGTACTGATTGCCTATGTTTGGCCCATATCTTTCAAAACCTTTTGTGTGTCTGCCTAAATGCCTTTTAAAAGTTGGAATTGTGCCTACCACCTCTCCCACTTGTAATGTGTGTTGTTTTTAAAAGGTGCTCCTCAGCTCAGTCTTTTCCCTCTCACCTTAAATCTATGCTGTCTTGTTTGAGTCCACCACCCTACCCTGATGAAGCTATAAATCTGAGAAATTTTCCATTTAAATTCTGTGTATGCAGTGATGCATTTATTTATTAAGGATTTTTTTGAGAAAACTGAATGTAATATTTCAAAGTTTGTCAATTGGTTGAGATTCTAGGTTGTGAGGAGAGCATCAGGTTTCAATGTGACTAAGACAGATTGAGGGTCTGGGCAAAAACATGGCAGATGTAGAATAACTTGAATTAATGTGGTAATGCATCAGTCAAGAGAACTGAAAGCCAAAACATTAATAAATGGAGTCAGATGGGGAATGTATTAATGGACCCATGTGTCCTTGTCACTGAAGGTAAATGTGCATGTGCAACACGCAGATGAGAAGTTGGCTTTCATAGCAAGAGGATCGAAGATGTTTTGTTTGAATCATACAGGACTGTGGTGAGACTAGGCCATTGATTCCTTGGATGGAGGGATTGATGTGTAGCAGAGCCATGGCAGAACTACAACTCCTCGAAGGCATCGAACCAACTATGTGATGTTAATGCATGATGACATTAGCGTATGTTGAGCTCATGATTCTGGCTTTTAAAAAAAGTTGCGCGGGTTATGAAGATTAATTTTTTTAAATTCTCTCTAAAAACGCCTTGGGTGATTATTTTGTCATGTTCTCTGCAATTCCAGTAGCCACAATTGATGGCGCTGACAAGTCCAAAATGACAAACGTGGTCTCTGCAACTGTTACTGTGAAGCTACCACCTTTTTGGACAGCTGAGCCTGAACTGTGGTTCCAACCGGCTGAAGCACAATTTCACCTTCACAAAGTCGAATTGGACACCACTTGTTACTATTGTCTTGTCAGTGCCCTGCACCAGGCTGTCACTAAGAAGGATCCTCCATGTGCCAGCAAGTATGACACTTTAAAAGCTCTTTTATTCCATTTATATGGAATGTCCCATAGGAAAAGGGCAGCCAAACTACTATATCTTGATGGGTTGGGAGACTGTGCCCCTTCAGAACTAATGAATGAAATGTTGTTCCTGGCAGCTGGCAAAAGGCCCAATATGTTATTCAAGCAGCTTATTTTGAAAGAGTGAATGCCAGATGATATTAGGCTCTTGTTATCGAAGTGTTCATTTGAAGATCCAAGGGCTGTAGTAGCAGAGGCAGATATTCTATAACCTGGCTAAAAAGCACAGCTAAAAAAGACAAGTCTTTGCAACTAACTGCACTGATATTGACCCCATGTCACTCTCTAGAGGTCTTAGCACATCATTCCCTACAAGCAGAGAATGCCCCAAGACAAGAAAAAAACATGTGGACATCTTGTCTTGGTGTTATTTTCACAAGCATTGGGGAGAAAATGCCCGCAAGTGCCTTCCACCATTCTCATTTGTGGGAAATACCCAGGCCAACTGCCAGTAAGGACTGTGGTTGTTGGCAAGAAACCTGCAAGCATACTGTGTATATGGGACCAGTTGTCCTAGCGAAATGTTTCTGGTGAACATGGGTTCAGAAGATGGTGTATTTCCATCCATCGGTTTTGACACACAATCCTACCCCAGACCAGCAACTACGAGCAGTTGACAATTCCAACATTCTAACCTTTGGCACCAGGAATATGAACGTCAAGTTTGAGAATCATCTCTACACTTGGCCATTTATTATAGCAGCAGTATCCAGACCTTTGCTTGGTGCAGATTTTCTTCAGGCTCATTCATTTCTCATTGACTTAAAAGGGCATCGGCTAATAGATGGAACTACCTTTCAGAATATTCCTCTGGCAGATGACTGCTCTGCACCTTCAAACATTAAGTAAACCGGTAGATGAATTCTCCAACCTGTTGGAAGATTTTCCTGAGATTACTACTCTACAATTTTTCACCTCCTCTGCAGTGTTACTCACTGCATTTATAGTAGGGGCCTGCCTTTCCATGCTAAAGCACGTTGCCTGCCTCCAGAAAAGCTGCATTTAGCTAAGGAGGAGTTTGCAAAGATGGAGGAACAAGGCATAATTCGTAGGTCCAACAATCCCTGAGCATCTCCATTACATATGGACCCAAAACACAATGGAAGTTGGTGAACATGTGGAGATTACAAGTAGCTTGATGATGTCACAATTCTGTAACATTATCCAATACCTTGTATTCAGGATTTCTTAGCTAATTTGCATGGATGGAAGATCTTCTCTAAAATAGACTTGGTGTGTGGCTATTGCCAAGTACCAGTAGAGCCAGAAGACATTCCAAAAACAGCAATAATTACCCTATTTGGGTTTTTTGACTTTATGAATGCCATTTCGATTAAAGGATGCTGCTCAATTACTTCAACAGGTGATGGATGGTTTAGGACATGGTATGATCAATGTCTTTTACCTTGACAGTTTGGTGGCCAGTGCGACTAAGGAAGAACATTTGGAACATCTTCGTACACTTTTTATTCATCTTCAAGAATGTGGACTGACAGGGAGGAGTCGTGTGATGGAGTAGTGGCTAGTAGGGTAAAACCAGTCCTCCAGAAAAATAAAGACAAGAAAAGACAAAAGTTCAACAAATATAAAATATAAGAAATGGAAGATAAACTTGCAGAGAAGAGAAAGAGGATGGCACCCAAGAAGGAAAAAGTGGTGAGGAAGCGTAAATGAGGTGTAAATAAGATATAAGATGGCCACATTGAACTATATGACTTTAAACATTAATGGAATACATAACCAAATTAAAAGGAAGAAGCTGTTTAATTTACTGAAAAATGAAAAAGTAGATATAGTATTTGTGCAGGAAACTCATCTAACTGTAGTGAAGCATAACAAATTAAAGAGACTGGGTAGGACACATAGCAGCAGCATCATACAATTCAAAAGCTAGAGGTGTAGCCATATTAATTAATAAAAATGTACCAATCAAAATAGAGGAGGAAATAATAGATCCAGCAGGGAGGTATGTAATAATAAAGTGTCAAATATACTCAGAATTTTGGAATTTGCTCTATATATGCACCTAATGAGGAAGATCAAAAGTTTATGCAGGATATTTTTTTGAAGATTGTAGATACACAAGGAAATGTATTGATAGGAGGGGATTTTAATCTTAATTTGGATCCAATGTTGGATCCAAAACTAGACAAAAGACAAGCAAAAAGAATAAAGTAGCCAAATTTATGGTTAAATCAATGCAGGAAATGAAACTTATGGATATATGGAGTAGGCAGCACCCAAGAGAGAAGGAATATTCATATTATTCAAGTAGGAATAAAACATACTCAAGGATTGATATGTTTTTTTGTTGGCCCATATTCAAGGGAGAGTTAGAAAAACTGAGTATAAAGCTAGACTACTATCTGATCATTCACCTCGTTATTGGCAATAGAACTGGAGGACATCCCACCAAGAACATATAGATGGAGGTTAAACTCCATGCTACTTAAAAGGCAGGAATTTGGAGAGTTTATTGAACGCCAAATTAAAACATATTTTGAAATAAACACTGAATCAGCGAAAGACAAATTTATATTATGGGACGCAATGAAAGCCTTCATTAGAGGGCAGATAATAAGTTAAAAAAGCTGCCGAACAACAAAAGGCCTGGAGAGGATGGATTTCCAATAGAATTCTATAAAACATTTAAAGAGTTATTAATTCCTCCTCTCCTGGAAGTAATGAACCAGATAGAAGAAACATAAAACTTGCCAGATTCATGTAAGACAGTAATAATTACTGTAATACCAAAGACTGGGAAGGATCCATTAACACCAACATCATATAGACCAATATCTCTACTTAACTCAGATTATAAGATAATAGCGAAATTATTAGCAAACAGATTGGCCGATTGTGTACCAAAAATAGTAAAACAAGATCAAACTGGATTTATTAAGAAAAGACGAACAGCGGATAATGTCTGTAAACTTATTACTCTAATTCAGGCAGTTCAAGGAAATAAGAAGCCAACAGTGGCTGTTGCTTTAGACGCAGAAAAAGCATTTGACAGAGTAGAGTGGAACTATCTATTTAAAGTAATATAAAGTTCAATTTACAAGAAAAATATATAAATTGGATTACTTTGGCTTGGCTTCGCGGACGAAGATTTATGGAGGGGGTAAAAAGTCCACGTCAGCTGCAGGCTCGTTTGTGGCTGACCAGTCCGATGCGGGACAGGCAGACACGATTGCAGCGGTTGCAAGGGAAAATTGGTTGGTTGGGGTTGGGTGTTGGGTTTTTCCTCCTTTGCCTTTTGTCAGTGAGGTGGGCTCTGCGGTCTTCTTCAAAGGAGGCTGCTGCCCGCCAAACTGTGAGGCGCCAAGATGCACGGTTTGAGGCGTTATCAGCCCACTGGCGGTGGTCAATGTGGCAGGCACCAAGAGATTTCTTTAGGCAGTCCTTGTACCTTTTCTTTGGTGCACCTCTGTCACGGTGGCCAGTGGAGAGCTCGCCATATAATACGATCTTGGGAAGGCGATGGTCCTCCATTCTGGAGACGTGACCCATCCAGCGCAGCTGGATCTTCAGCAGCGTGGACTCGATGCTGTCGACCTCTGCCATCTCGAGTACCTCGACGTTAGGGGTGTGAGCGCTCCAATGGATGTTGAGGATGGAGCGGAGACAACGCTGGTGGAAGCGTTCTAGGAGCCGTAGGTGGTGCCGGTAGAGGACCCATGATTCGGAGCCGAACAGGAGTGTGGGTATGGATTAAAGCATTGTATAATGGACCATTGGCGAAGGTAACAGTAAATGGATATGTATTGAGCCAATTTAAATTAAGTAGGTCAACTAGACAGGGATGTACATTATCCCCCTTACTGTTCATCTTAGCAATAGAACCATTGGCAGAACTGATAAGAACAGAAAATAAAATTAAAGGGATAAAAACAAAAGAGTGTAAAATCAGCTTATTTGCAGATGACATCAAAGTACACCTAACAGAACCAGAAATATCAATAAAAAAATTACATAAGAAATTGAAAGAGTATGGAGAAATATTGGGGTACAAGATCAACGCAAATAAAAGTGAAGTGATGCTAATGAGCAACGCGGATTATACAGAATTTAAAAAAGAATCATCATTTAAATGGCAAGCACAAGCAATCCGATACCTAGGGATCAGGTTAGATAATAACTTAAGCCACTTGTACAAACTAAATTATTAGCCATTAATAAAGAAATTGCAGGAAGACTTAAAACACTGGATAGAATTACCGCTAACGTTGATAGGGAGGATAAATTGCATAAAAATGAATATTTTTCCAAGGATAAAATACTTATTTCAATCTTTACCAATTCCCTTAACAGAGAAATTCTTTAATGAACTAAAGAAAATAATAAGGAAATTCTTGTGGAAAGGGGAAAAACCGAGGGTAGCATTAGATAAATTAACAGAGGTATAACCAACATGGTTTGCAGTTACCAAACTTTAAAAATTATTATAGAGCCGCACAATTAAGGTATTTATCAGATTTTTACCAGACAAGGGACAAACCAGACTGGACTAAGATAGAACTAGATAAAATGAGGGAGAAGGTACTGGAACATATACTTTATAAGTGGGATGAAAAGCTGGTGCAATATAAAAGCTCACCAGTATTGCATGATTTACTTAATATATGGAAGAAGATCCACTTAGAAAGGAAAAAACGAATGACCAAATACCAAAATTGTTATTGACACAAAACCCACTAATCCCTTTTATAATAGATAATCTTTCCTTTAGAGAATGGCAGAGAAAAGGAATCAAAAGAATAGAAAATATTTTGGGAAATATTTTATTAACATTTGAACAGTTGAAGTACAAATACGGAATAACTCGTGGTACAATGTTTGCATATCATCAACTGAAAACTTATTTAAAGGATAAATTGGGAAACCGACTGAGATTTCCAGAAGGAAGCAGCTTTGAATATGTGATTACAGACACAATGATAATTAAAAGATTTATAATGAACATGTACAGTAAGCTGCAAGATGAGGAAAATGAAGCATGGGAAAAGTTGTGTTCTGAAACTATGAAGAATACAATAAACACAAGGTTACGCATGATACAGTATAATTGGTTACACAGATTATATATCATGCCCCAAAAGTTAAAAGGATGGGATCCAACATTATCAGATAGATGTTTTCACTGTAAGAAGGTAATGGGAACAACAGTACATGCAATTTGGACATGTATGAAAGATGAAAATGTTTTGGGAAGATCTAAATCAGATATTAAATTTCTCTTTCTTTCTTTGGCTTGGCTTCGCGGACGAAGATTTATGGAGGGGGTAAAAAGTCCACGTCAGCTGCAGGCTCGTTTGTGGCTGACCAGTCCGATGCGGGACAGGCAGACACGATTGCAGCGGTTGCAAGGGAAAATTGGTTGGTTGGGGTTGGGTGTTGGGTTTTTCCTCCTTTGCCTTTTGTCAGTGAGGTGGGCTCTGCGGTCTTCTTCAAAGGAGGCTGCTGCCCGCCAAACTGTGAGGCGCCAAGATGCACGGTTTGAGGCGTTATCAGCCCACTGGCGGTGGTCAATGTGGCAGGCACCAAGAGATTTCTTTAGGCAGTCCTTGTACCTTTTCTTTGGTGCACCTCTGTCACGGTGGCCAGTGGAGAGCTCGCCATATAATACGATCTTGGGAAGGCGATGGTCCTCCATTCTGGAGACGTGACCCATCCAGCGCAGCTGGATCTTCAGCAGCGTGGACTCGATGCTGTCGACCTCTGCCATCTCGAGTACCTCAACGTTAGGGGTGTGAGCGCTCCAATGGATGTTGAGGATGGAGCGGAGACAACGCTGGTGGAAGCGTTCTAGGAGCCGTAGGTGGTGCCGGTAGAGGACCCATGATTCGGAGCCGAACAGGAGTGTGGGTATGACAACGGCTCTGTATACGCTTATCTTTGTGAGGTTTTTCAGTTGGTTGTTTTTCCAGACTCTTTTGTGTAGTCTTCCAAAGGCGCTATTTGCCTTGGCGAGTCTGTTGTCTATCTCATTGTCGATCCTTGCAACTGATGAAATGGTGCAGCCGAGATAGGTAAACTGGTTGACCGTTTTGAGTTTTGTGTGCCCGATGGAGATGTGGGGGGGCTGGTAGTCATGGTGGGGAGCTGGCTGATGGAGGACCTCAGTTTTCTTCAGGCTGACTTCCAGGCCAAACATTTTGGCAGTTTCCGCAAAGCAGGACGTCAAGCGCTGAAGAGCTGGCTCTGAATGGGCAACTAAAGCGGCATCATCTGCAAAGAGTAGTTCACGGACAAGTTTCTCTTGTGTCTTGGTGTGAGCTTGCAGGCGCCTCAGATTGAAGAGACTGCCATCCGTGCGGTACCGGATGTAAACAGCGTCTTCATTGTTGGGGTCTTTCATGGCTTGGTTCAGCATTATGCTGAAGAAGATTGAAAAGAGGGTTGGTGCGAGAACACAGCCTTGCTTCACGCCATTGTTAATGGAGAAGGGTTCAGAGAGCTCATTGCTGTATCTGACCCGACCTTGTTGGTTTTCGTGCAGTTGGATAATCATGTTGAGGAACTTTGGGGGACATCCGATGCGCTCTAGTATTTGCCAAAGCCCTTTCCTGCTCACGGTGTCGAAGGCTTTGGTGAGGTCAACAAAGGTGATGTAGAGTCCTTTGTTTTGTTCTCTACACTTTTCTTGGAGCTGTCTGAGGGCAAAGACCATGTCAGTGGTTCCTCTGTTAGCGCGAAAGCCGCACTGTGATTCTGGGAGAATATTCTCAGCGACACTAGGTATTATTCTATTTAGTAGAATCCTAGCGAAGATTTTGCCTGCAATGGAGAGCAACGTGATTCCCCTGTAGTTTGAGCAGTCTGATTTCTCGCCTTTGTTTTTGTACAGGGTGATGATGGTGGCATCACGAAGATCCTGAGGCAGTTTACCTTGGTCCCAACAAAGATATTAAATAAAATCACAAAAAATAACATACCAAAAAATCTTTCATACCAAAGATCTTTCTTCTAAGTAACATGAGCCTCAAATTGGATAAAACGCAAAAAAGATTTACTATGCATTAAATGGTAGGCTATTGAGATGTGCAGAGCAACAAAGGGATTTAGGAGTGATGGTAAATAGTACCCTCAAGGCTGATACTCAGGTGGATGGTGTGGTGAAGAAGGCATTTGGAATGTTGGCCTTCATAAATCGGAGTATTGAATTCAAGAGTAGGTTATGATGAAATTGTACAAGGCATTGGTGAGGCCAAATTTGGAGTACTGTGTACAGTTTTGGTCACCAAATTATAGGAAAGATATAAACAAAATAGAGAGTGTACAGAGAAGGTTCACAAGAATGTTGACAGGATTTCAAGGTTTGAGTAACAGAGAAAGGTTGTGCAGACTAGGGCTTTTTTCTCTGGAGCGTAGAAGATTGAGGGGGGACTTGATAGAGGTGTTTAAGATTTTAAAAGGGACAGACAGAGAAAATGTGGATACGCTTTTTCAATTAAGAGTGGGGGAGATTCAAACTAGAGGGCATGGTTTAAGATTGAAGGGGGAAAATTATAAAGGGAACAAGAGGGGAAATTTCTTTACACAAAGGGTGGTAGGGATGTGGAATGAGCTTCCGGCAGACGTAGTTGAGGCGGGATCATTAGTTACATTTTAAGGATAGACTGGATAGTTACATGGAGAGGACTGGAGGGGTATGGACCGGGTGCTGGTCAGTGGGGCTAAGAGGGTGGGAATTTGTTACGGCATGGACTAGTAGGGCCGAACTGGCCTGTTCTGTGCTGTAAGTGGTTATATGGTTATGATAGCCTTAGCAGTAGCAAAAAAATGTATAATGTCAACTTGGAAAATGGAAGAGAGCCTGAGAATACACCAATGGTACATGGAAATGAATAAATGTATTCCATTGGAAAAAATAACATAATTTAAAAAATAGTCACATTATTTGAACAAATTTGGGAACCATACATGGAACATAACAGAGAGAGTTTGCCTCAGACCTCCACCCCCTAAAATGATAAGACAAAACAACTTGATTCAGTGTGTAAAAGTAGTTGACACATTTTTCTTGTTTATTTTTCATTGTGTGAAGACATTGTTTTATGTTTTTATTGTATTGTATATGTTGAATATTTTTTGGTTTTGGAGGGAGATGGGAAGGGGGGAAAAAAGGGAGAAAATGCCACTGTGTATATTTAATAAGAAATGTTTGTATATATTTTGGTTGATATGGTTCACAGTGTGAAAAATAAAAAATATTAAAAAAAAAAGAATGTGGACTGACCATCAATCCAAATAAATGTGTTTTTTGGACCAGAAACAATTGATTTCTTGAGGCATAGGATTAGTTAGGAAGGTGGGACTCTACTCACATCCAAAGTTGAGGCCACTACCAAATACTTAAGACCTGCGACAGTTAAGCCTGCAGATATTCTTGGGAATGGTAAATTTTTACTGTCTGTTTCTTCTGGGAGCAGTTCGTATCGTGAAGCCTCTTTTCAACTTACTGTCTGGAAATGTCAGAACCTACCATTGGACTGAAGGGAGAAACAATGCCTTGAAAACTAAAGATTTGCTGGCTCATACCATTTGCTCAGCTACCAAGTCTTAAATGCAGTCACAGCCCTTTCTACAGATGCTTCCTGTATAGCCTTAGGAGGTGCACTTCATCAATGTGTCAACAGGCAATGGAAACCTTTAGCATTCTTCAGCTGCCTTCTTTGTGAAGCAGACAAGATATACAGTGCTTTTGATAAGGAGGTTTTGGCCATTTACTTGTCTATTTGACACTTCTGTTATCTTTGGCGTTTTCCAAGGTCGCAGAACCTTGACAATAATGGCAATTATCATTTATTTCAGAATTTTCCACAAAAATGCTATATATTTCTGGAAAAGACAATGTAGTAAGTGATGCACTGTCGCTCTTTGCTTCACTCAAGGTTTCATCTGTAGATCAAGGTACTGACTACACAGCTTTGGCCGCAGCCCAAGAACATGACCACGAGATGAATAATTATCCAACTGCCATCACAAACCTGAAATTGAAAGATGTCCAGTTTGGAGTTGATGGAAAACTACTGTAATATGCCAATGAGATACCCTCTCCCAGTAGTTCCGGCATCATGGAAACATCAAGTATTTGACTCTGTGCATGGTTTCTCACATCCATCGATTAGGTCAACCATTTGTATGGTTTCTGACAGGTTCATGTGGCACAGACTTAAAAAAGACATAACACAAATGGCAGGATCCTGCAATGCCTGGCAGAAAGTAAAAGTTCAGTGGCATACTAAGGCACCACTGCAGTTCTTCACAGCAGTTACTCATCATTTGGCTCATGTCCACGTGGACATTGTTGATCCATTTCCTGTTTCAAGAGGATACAGTTATCTTTTTACAGTAATAGACCGGTTTGTCCGAAGCCTTGCCTATGGAAGATGCTAGTGCAGACACTTGAGCATGGGTGTTCTTCAGTTCCTGGGTGTCTGGTTTTGATTTACCAATGCATGTTACTTCAGATAGAGGACCACAATTTACTTCCTCAATGTGGACAGCCTTGTTTCACTTGCTTGGTACCACAATTAATCATATGAATGCCTATCATCCCCAGACTAATGGAATGGTGGAAAGATATCATCGACATCTTAATTCAGCCTTGATGGCTCAGTTAGAAGGGCTGCCCTGGGTATTACTGGGCCTTAGAACAACTCTAAAGGAGGACCTCCAAGCTTCACCTGTGGAGCTAATGTATGTGCACTGTTGGTTGCCCCAGGGCATCCTAACTCCAACAATGATCCTAGGACCTATTGAGCAGACTAAGGGAGACTGTAGGAAAATTGACCCCTACACCACCATCGCATGGAGAACACTCCTTTTTGCCTGAAGACCTCAAAAACTGCAAATGTGTTTTCCTATAGGGGAACAGTTGGTCAACCTTTGCAGGTGTCTTACAAAGACAAACTAGGTCAACCTATATTTTGGACATTGGAGAGGAGTCAGTCTTTCACTATTGACAGGCTTAACCAGCTCATGTGGACTTCTTTTCCACTGCAGTAGCCAACAGTCCATCGCAGAGGTTGACCACCTAAAAGACACCTTTCTCCTGGTTCTTGGGGGGGGGGGGGGGTGTGGGGAAATCCATTTGATTCACTCTAAAAATGCCTTGTCTGAATATTTTGTCGTGTCCACTGTGATTCCAGTGTCCACAGATGTACGATGAGAGATTAGGTCAATTAAGTTTGAAGACATGGGGGGACAAAACTGGAACTTACAAAATTTTTTACAATGCTAGACAAGTTAGATGCAGGAAGGATGGTTAGAATGGTTAGAATGTCTGACAACAACTTGGGATAAGACCATAAGAAATAGAAATTGATAAAGGCCATTCAGCCCCACTGAGTCTGCCTATTTCATCATGAACTGATCCATTTTCCCACAGCCCCACTGACTGGTCTCCTCTTTATAAACCTTTGATGCCCTAGCTAATCAGGAACATATCTATGTCTGTCTTGAACATACCCAATGACTTGCCATCTATAACCACCTAGGCAACAAATTTCAGATTTACCATCCGCTGGCTAAAGAAATCCCTCCATATCTCTGTCTAAATGGATACTTTCTAATCCTGAAGCTGTCTGCATATCCTCGTCTCAACCACCATAAATTTAAGGTGAAAGGAGAGTGATTTTAGAGGGACCTGATGGGAAACTTTTTCATTCAGAGGTTAGTCCATAATCCTGAACAAGCTGTCAGAGGAAACTGGAGTGTGCACAATTCTGACAATCAAAAGACATTTCTTGGTTCTTGATTTGGACAGATACATGGGGTGAGAAGGTTATAGATGTAGGCAAATAAGACAAGCCCAGAATGCCAACTTGATCAATGTATTCAAGTTGGGTTGAAGGGTCTGTGGATTCTGTATGCCCATGGGGCAGAGAGGTAGGTAGGCATAGAGAGATTACCAATCTAGGCCCGACCACCTTCCAGCTCTTGTTTGAAAGAGTTTCTTGTTATTTCAGTGGAATAAATCACTCAGCAGTGTTGAATATCAAAATAAATTGGGTGAAACAAAATTTTAACTCCAACAATTGTGTATCGGAATTGAAGAGTCTGGTGCCTTCAATAAAAGTGGAGAGAAAAGACAAAAGTGATGCAAACAGAAAATGGTTAAAATATTCAATGGGCCAGACAGCAACAGAAAATTGAAAATGCTGTGAATGAGAAATGAAAACCAAGTACATTCATCAATCAGGTCAGGTGTGATCTGTGGAATAAGTAACAGAATTAATGCTTCAGGTCAAAGATTGTCAGAAATGGGAAAGAGAAAAAGAACTGGATAGGACGCAAGGAATGTCTCTGAACATGTGATGCCAGGGTTGCTGTGGCAATCAGTTATTGATGAAGCCAAGTTTTTGACAGAGACCAAAGCAGAGGAGTGTGAATCAGCCTGTTGGAGAAAAAGAGAAAGTCACTCGTGAAAATTTTTTTTGTGCATCACCTAATAGCTCCTTTTGTCCATCAAGAAACTTGTTGGCCTCCTCTCCCATAGATTGATTTTCGTCCTGATTCTGGCTACAAGTAGTCTACTAAACACCTTATAACCTCCAACAATTAACTCATAATTTAAATTGTTAGGGATGATTCGCATGGAATCCCAGACTCTGCTACCAGCCCAATTTTCTAACTCCTTTCCAACAGCTGATAAAATTTCTGTTAACAGTGGCTTCATGAACAGCAATCCTAGCATCATCCTTTTGAGAAATGTTCCATGTCCTCTATTAACATTAACTCTGTTTCTTTTTCCTCACTTCCTGCCTGACCCGGTGAGTGTTTTCATTTCAGATTTCTAGAGTTTGTAGTTTGTTTTTTTTTTCATCTACAATATCCCTATATGTTGAAAAGTGCAGCAACTTGTCTAAATGAGGCTGGAATTCAAAGTTAAATTGGCTGAGCCTCATGCATCCAGGAATGGGTAGGGGAAAAGAATGCAAGGAGAGTGGGGTTTGGCTTTGGAGGTACTGACAACCTCAAGTATTTCAGATGTTCCAAATTCCTACTCCAGGTCAAAATCAAAGTTCAGCTTATAATCAAATAGTAATAAATGGAATATACAATTTTGCTAAGAGAAATCACTTACATGATTTATTATTATTCAGATAATTAGAATTGATGCATTTAAGTAAGTCACAATAGTTCTTCACCATGAAAATTTGTTTCTCACTGTGCTGACTGGTATTCATCAATCAATGATTATGAAATAAATAGAGCTTGGGTCAGCTTATTAAAGTATCCTTCATTCAGTTCAGTCATTTGCATGGAGACATTTGAACAGTTTATCTGTTTTAATTCCCTTTTAATAATACAATCCCATATATCAGTCAACTTAAGGCTGGCCTGAAGCTACATGTAAATTACCCTTTATTGCTTTCCTCTTCTGTTTCACTATATATTGATTAAAAATGAACCTGGACATGCGAAAGAAGACCAAAACCAAACGATAATAAGACAATGAACTTTTATATTGCTTCTTCACAATGTCAAGTCAAATGACAGAATTTATAAAGGCCATTGTTCAAGCAAAGAATTAGTGTTCAATCAGACCTCGGGTAAATAAATAATTGAACACAAACAAAATAGCTGGGTATTTCCCTGACTGCTCAAAATAAAGCAGAAAAGCACTGCACATAAATAATAGATGCAGTTCTACTGTGATGGTCATTATTTAGATTTTGTTCTCTTTCAAAACCGCATCAAGCCAGCAGTTAAATTTAAAAAAACAGGACATTCTAGTTAGCTAAAATTGGCAACTTGTCAAAGATTGAAGCAGATTGAAAGCGATTTTAATGGCTGAAGGCTTTGACAAAATCTTAAGGAGTCTACGGTTTAGAAGCACAGCTACAGGTCCTTAACAATTGATAGTTTTTGACAGAGAATACATTCAATATAAGAGTTATAATGAAACTGTACTTTGAATTTGTAGCTGTTTCGATACTAAGATTGGAGCTCCATAAAACACTGGTGTGACCACTCTTGAAGTATTGCATTCAATTCTGGTAACCTCATTACAGGAAATGTAGTTACTTTGGAGGGGATGCAGAGAAAATTTACCAGGATGTTGCCTGGATTGCATAAAATGTCATATGAAGCAAGACAAATATGGCTTTTCTTTGGAATGAAGAATGAAGGTGACTTAAGAGATATACAAGATTTTGAGGGGCTTAGAATAGGGTGAGCTTTTTCCTGGGTAGTAATAGCAAATATCAGAGTATATTTGTTTAAGGTGAATGAATAAAAGAGCTTATTCTGTACTGTAATATATGCTCCATGAAATACCTCCAGAAGAGAAAACATTGCTATTTTAACAATTAGAAGCCCAACTTCAGTTGTTACTTTTATTACTAAACACACACCACTGGAGGAACTCTGTGGTTGAGCAACATCAGTGGGAGAAAATGAATGGTAAACGTTTTGAGCTGGAGCCATTCTTTTTCTCCTACTGATGTTGCTGCGTTCCTCCAGCAGATTGTTTAGCTTCAGATTCCAGCTTCTGATACCTGTCTCCATATTGCTCTTACTGCTGAAATGCAAAGATGAAATATGGTTGGAAAGGGAAGTTTAGTCTTACTGAATGAAATGGTGACCACAAAGAACTAAAATTGGGTCTGCTTATTTATTGGGTGACAATTTCAAAGTATTTCAAATTCTTCACCATTTCTGAACGTGCGATGCCAAAACAATTTGTTTCCACTAATTTTCAATTTTCAGATCTCAGGCCAAAAGTTGGTTTTGAGTCTATCTGAAGATTTATCAGGCTTTCCTGATAATATTCAACTTGTTAAGCAACTGAGTCGTTATTTACTTTGCCATAATTTTTAATTTTTAATTTATTTTTCACACTATGAACCATACTGACCAAAATACACATAAACATTTCCCTCTTGAATATACATAGTGTCATTTTCTCCCCTTTTCCCTCCTCCTTTCCCACCCCCTCCCTACCCACTAAATGTTCAACATGTAAGATACATTAAACCCATTAAACAATGTCATCACACAATGAAAATAAACAAGAAAATTGTGTCATCTACTTGTTCACACTGGGTCAGTTTATTTAGTCTTCTTCTCATTCTGTCATTTTAGGCGGTGGAGGTCCGCGGTAGGAGTTCTCTGTTGTGTTCCATGTATGGTTCCCAAATTTGTTCGAATACTGTGATGTTATTTCTTAAATTGTTATTTTTTCTAATGGAATACATTTATTCATTTCTATGTACCATTGCTGTATTTTCAGGCTCTCTTCTGATTTCCAGGTTGACATAATACATTTTTTTGCTACAGCTAAGGCTATCATAATACATCTTTTTTTGTGCTCCATCCAAATCGAGGCCAAGTTCTTGTATTACTTAGAAGAAAGATCTTTGGATTTTTTAGTATGTTGTTTTTTGTGATTTTATTTAAAACCCGATTTAGATCTTCCCAAAACTTTTCCACTTTCTCACATGCCCAAATTGCATGTACTGTTGTTCCTGTTTCCTTCTTACAGCGAAAACATCTATCTGATACTGTTGGGTCCCATTTATTTAACTTTTGGGGCGTGGTGTATAGCCTGTGTAACCAATTATATTGTATCATGCATAACCTCGTGCTTAATGTATTTCTCATAGTTCCGGAGCATAGCTTTTCCCATATTTTATTCTTTATCTTTATGTTTAGATCTTGTTCCCACTTTTGTTTGGGTTTACAGCTTATTTCCTCGTTCTTTCTCTTGTAGTTTGATGTACATGTTTGTTATAAATCTTTTAATTATCATTGTGTCTGTAATCACATATTCAAAACTGCTTCCTTCTGGTAACCTCAGCCTGCTTCCCAATTTGTCCTTCAGTTGGTGGTATGCAAACATTGCACCGTGAATTATACCATATTTGTACTTCATTTGTTCAAAAGATAATTTATTTCCCAAAAAACAATTTTCTATTCTTTTGATCCCTTTTCTCTCCCATTCTCTAAATGAAAGGTTATGCCATAATTCTTTTTAAGAAGCTTCCATTTGCCACTTAGAATGCTAAGCCGATCTTCTTGGATTTTCCCATGATTTGTTGAATGATCAAAACACACGTGATTACCTTAGTGGTTCACAGGTACTGGGAGAAAGCAGTTGAGCTGACTGCAAAAACTTTACACATCATATAATGGTAATCACACCACCCACTCTGCCAGCAAACTGCAAAATATAGGTTGGTTACAACAGGGATGGAGGCCATTCAGCCCATATCAGTTCCATGTATGTGCAAATCTGCACCCTTCCTCCAGAACTCTAAATTATTGCATTTCAGATATTATGCAATTCATTTTTGGATGTTGAAATTGGCCTTGCTTCCATTATTCCTACTTGCAGTACAGTTCTAACCCTAACCACTTCCTACATACAAAACCTTTCCCTCACAATGATTTGGATCTTTACCATTAATCTTCAGTCTGTATCCCTCGGCCTTCACATCTCCACCAATGGAGACAGTTTCTATTAGCTGTCTCCATCCATTGTAATACTGGAGCTTGCTTTTTGTTTCAGGATCATAAGATGTTGAGCAGATTAGGGCCATTTGGCACATCGTGTCTGCTGCACCAATCATGGCTGAGAGGCTCTGATGCTCGGTTAGAGCATTGATCTTGTAAACCAGGGATCGTGAGTTTATTCCTCATTTCTGGTGGGGGGGGGGAATCTCTCTTTCTTACAGTCAACAAAGTTAAAGAATTTCATGTATGTTACATTCTAGATGTAGTATTACATGACAATAATGGAACCTTTACCTGTAATTTTCCTCTCAACAACCTTCTGCCTTCTCCCTGTAATCTTTGTGCCTTTACTATTCAAGAACTTCAACTTCTGCTTTAAATGCACCCATTTTCTTTTTTTTAATTTTAGTGACAGCTCAGTAATAGCCCCCTCTGGCCTATGAGCTTGTATTGCCCAAATACACCAATTAACCTACAAACCCCATGTGTTTTTGGAAGTTGGGAGCAAACTGGACAAAGACAGAAAATTCTCTTCCGCAGTATTAGAATGCCTGGGGCAACAAGGTTAGTGTAGTAGTTAGCAGTGCCAGCAACCTGGGTTCACCCATTGTTTGTAAGGAGTTTTACATTCTCCCAAAGACTTTGGGTTTTCTTCAGGTGCTCTGGTTTCCTCCCACATTCCAAAGACGTACGGGGTCAGTAGGGTAATTGGTCACATGAGTGTAATTGGGTAGTTTGGACTTGTGGGCCAGAAGGGCCTTTTACCAGCGTATCTCCAAATTTAGACAAACAATAAAAACGTACATGCATTGCCCAGTAATACTTACTTGGGATGTGTAAACTGGTCGATCAAGCTAACCTTCTCCACCAGGTCGCCAGCAATGTTACGCACCAAATCATAGAAATCATTTTCTTCATATCCTTCTCGTGGAATCCAAAAAGAGATGTCGTTTATTAAAGGTGGGTATTTGCTAATCGGCTGCAAAAGAAAAAATAATTAATTAAAACATCCATTTTATTTATTTAAAACCAGTTTGGTGAAATACTTTGGTAGTTCGGATAGCATCTGAAGAGAGTTAACATTTCAAGTTGATGAGATTGTATAGAAATGGAAGATGGTGGAAGTTACAGGGCCATCAAAAGTGGGCGCCAAGGATACAAAAGAGGAATGTGCAATTGAAAGTTTATGGTCTAGATATTCTCAGTGTTTCTTCTTTGAATGACCTCTACCTGTCCCCATTTCTCCTAAGATTCACACTTAAAATCTGTTAGATGTGGAAAATTGTCAGGGGCAGTAGTGCAAAACAGGTGGCCACCTGACAGACAAAGGCAAATACTTTACATCAGCAGACCTCATAGAACCATTGCAATATTGGCCAACTAAGCTCATACCACGTCTAATTTTTAGACCCAAATCTAGGTTCTCTTTCATTTCAGACAGCAACAAAAAAATGAGAAAATGGTCAGTTATCTTACCTTTTGGGGGGGGTGGGGGGGTGGGGGGGTGGGGGGGAGGGAATGCTGTTAACTCCTCAGCACTGCTCAGACTCTTTGAATACTGAATAGCTCCAGCATTTTATGGGTTGATCATGTTTCTAACATCTGCTATCCGCAAATGACAGGAGGTCACATTTTTAAAAATCAAGTGATTAAGTTTCATTCCCTATGAGTTACTATGCAGCTCGGTAAAATATTTTGATTGTCCTCTTCTGATCTCTTGCACATATTCAGATTTAAATTCTAACATCATTTTGCTGCCAAGACCCTAAACTCTGCAATTCTCTACATACACCTCCTTAAAGACAGGTCTTTAAAAATGACCTCTTTGCACATATTTCTGGCTAGCTACCTCTTGTGTATCTTGATGCCAAATGCTGTTTGACTAAATTCCATTAAAACATAATTGAACATTTTAGTTCATTAATACAACTGTATAAATGTAATCTTAAGCTGTGTCTCTGACAGCTTATTTCCATGCAGTTTATGCACTTGCATTTGTCTCTCTCATTTAATTGTAACACTAGAGATTGACGAGACTCATACATGTCTTTCAGGACAGATATCTATCTCTTACAGACTATCAAATTCTCAAAAGACTGTACTTCAGTGCTTTGACTGAGTTGTGAACCAATCCAGACTAGAAGTGGCAATGTGCTTGAGTTTTAACGTCTGATCTTGCTTCACAATCAAAGGCTGCCCTCCTGACTACCTTTGCTAGAATAGCTCAAATGGCAATGAATATGCCACAGAATCATAAATGTGTGCCCAGGTCAAGAGTCCAGAAATGTAAACACAAAAATCCAGGCTGATGTTTCAGTGTAGAGTTAAGGCTATGGTAACTAAAGTGCCATTTGAAAGAGATGTTAAATATGTTCTGGTCTGCTTTCTCAGAAGTAAAATAGCCCAGTCAATTTTGTGAAGATGAAGCTGAAAAGCAGGGCCACCAGGGTGGTAATCTCAGGATTACTGCCTATTCCACATGCTCGTGAGGGAGAAAAGAGCAAGATCAGGCAGATAAAAGTGTGGCTGAGAAACTGGGGCAAGGTTTTGATTCTTGGATCATTGGAATCTCTTCTCTTTGCCAAACAGCTTTGTTTCTGGTAGTAGGCTTAGATATATATATATATATATATATATATCTATTTATCTATATATCTATATACATATCTATATCTATATCTATCTATATCTATATATATATATATATATATATCTATATACATATCTATCTCTATATCTATATCTATCTATATCTATCTATATCTATCTATATCTATCTATATCTATCTATATCTATCTATCTATATCTATCTATCTATATCTATCTATATCTATCTCTATCTCTATCTCTATCTCTATATATCTATATCTATATATCTATATCTCTCTCTCTCTCTCTCTATATTACAATAACAATTTATTTGATTGAGAATGCAGAGTACCTTGGATGAAATGGTGTGATCTAAGTGTAATTTTTAAAAAAACTTTTAATATGTATCTTTACATACTCTATTCTTCAACAACCCTTGAGTCTAGAGGTGGATGAGGTCCTTACCCGGGAAGAGACATATAAGGCAATTGAACAACTGAAAAGTGGCAAAGCAGCAGGTATGGATGGAATCCCCCCAGAGGCCTGAAAGGCTGGCGGCAAAACTCTGCATACGAAACTGCATGAGCTTTTCATGCTCTGCTGGGACCAAGGAAAGCTGCCTCAGGAGGGATGCCATCATCATCACCATGTACAAAAACAAAGGTGAGAAATCAGACTGCTCAAACTACAGGGGAATCACGTTGCTCTCCATTGCAGGCAAAATCTTCGCTATGATTCTCCTTAATAGACTAATACCTACTGTCGCCGAAAATGTCCTCCCAGAATCACAGTGTGGCTTTCACGCAAACAGAGGAACTACTGACATGGTCTTTGCCCTCAGACAGTTCCAAGAAAAGTGCAGAGAACTAAACAAAGGACTCTATATCACCTTTGTTGACCTCACCAAAGCATTTGACACCGTGAGCAGGAAAGGGCTTTGGCAAATACTAGAGCGCCTCGGATGCCCCCCCCAAGTTCCTCAACATGGTTATCCAACTGCACGAAAACCAAAAAGGTCGGGTCAGATACAGCAATGAGCTCTTTGAACCCTTCTCCATCGACAACGGCGTGAAGCAAGGCTGCGTCCTCACACCAACCCTCTTTACTATCTTCTTTAGCATGATGCTGAAACAAGCCATGAAAGACCTCAACAATGAAGACGTTGTTTACATCCAGTACCGCACGGATGGCAGTCTCTTCAATCTGAGGCGCCTGCAGGCTCACACCAAGACACAAGAGCAACTTGTCCGTGAACTACTCTTTGCAGACGATGCTGCTTTAGTTGCCCATTCAGAGCCAGCTCTCCAGCGCATGATATCCTGTTTTGCGGAAACTGCCAAAATGTTTGGCCTGGAAGTCAGCCTGAAGAAAACTGAGGTCCCCCATCAACCAGCTCCCCACCATGACTACCAGCCCCCCCACATCTCCATCGGGCACACAGAACTCAAAACGGTCAACCAGTTTACCTACCTCAGCTGCACCATTTCATCTGATGCAAGGATCGACAAAGAGATAGACAATAGACTCGCCAAGGCAAATAGTGCCTTTGGAAGACTACACAAAAGAGTCTGGAAAAACAACCACCTGAAGAAACACACAAAGATCAGCGTGTACAGAGTCGTTGTCATACCCACGCTCCTGTTCGGCTCCAAATCATGGGTCCTCTACCGGCATCACCTACGGCTCCTAGAATGCTTCCATCAGCGCTGTCTCCGCTCCATCCTCAACATTCATTGGAATGATTTCATCACCAACATCGAAGTACTCGAGCTGGCAGAGTCAGCAAGCATCGAATCCACGCTGCTGAAGACCCAACTGCGCTGGGTAGGTCACGTCTCCAGAATGGAGGACCATCGCCTTCCCAAGATCGTGTTATATGGCGAGCTCTCCACTGGCCACCGAGACAGAGGTGCACCAAAGAAGAGGTACAAGGACTGCTTAAAGAAATCTCTTGGCGCCTGCCACATTGACCACCGCCAGTGGGCTGATATCGCCTCCAACCGTGCATCTTGGAGCCTCACAGTTCAGCGGGCTGCAACCTCCTTTGAAGAAGATCGCAGAGCCCAGCTCACTGACAAAAGACAAAGGAGGAAAAACCCAACACCCAACCCCAACCAACCAATTTTCCCTTGCAACTGCTGCAACCGTGCCTGCCTGTCCCGCATCGGACTTGTCAGTCACCAACGAGCCTGCAGCAGACGTGGAAATAAATCTTCGTCCGCGAAGCCAAGCCAAAAAAAGAAGAATTTTTCAATGTGGAATTTCAATTTCAATAAAAATATTGATATATTTAATTTTAACTCGTATGACCAACATATTAAAATGGGTTCCTAAAATATGGTTTCCTAAAAGAAATCTGAGCACTAGTCACTTTGCTGAATTGAAAAACTGAGATGTGACTGAGAAGTGCTTAGCTATCTCCAAGGTGGGACCGGTGGTGGGTAATGAGCAAGGTTGCATGATGGAGCATCAGGGCAGAGGCCCAGGTTTTGAAGCTTGTTGAGGGTATAAGTTGTAGTTGATGAAAAGTAGTCTGGTGTAGGTGTTGCAGTTGCCTTGGTGATCCAGGGCTGAGTGGAGAGCCAGTGAAATTTCATCTGCTGTGGAGCAAATGTGGCAATAAGTGAATTTCAGTGGGTCCAGTCCTTTGATATGATTTAATTCTGGCCATGATGAACCTCTCAAAGCATTTCATCATAGTAGATGTGAGTGTTCCTCTTGGACGGTCATTGAGGCAGCTCACTTTGCTCTTGGTCACTGACCAGGTATGACTGATGTCCTTTTGAAGCAGGTGGGAACCTCTGACCACAGCAATGAGTGACTGAAAATGCCCATGAACACTCCAGCTAGTTGCTTGGCAGAGGCACCATCAGCTTCATGCTCTTGAAAGATATTCTGATGTTGGCCATAGGGATATATCACAGGATTGGCAGCTTCTGCAGGGATTCTCATTGGTATCATTAAATTCTCCTTTTCAAAATGAACATAAAAGGTGTTCAGCTCATTTGCCACTGGCCTGACTGCTACTGCTAGCCATTGAAAGTCATTTGCCCCCCCTCCCTCACCTCCATTCCCAGACAAAAGCATTTGAAATGATTTGCCTGTTACTGAGAGGGAGGGCCACTGGTGAACCCTGAATTGTGTTTCTCGCCTTGCCCCTCAAGGTGGTCACCCATCTACATGCTAGCTGCCCTCAGTGAGAGTCTCATCTATGATGCTCTCATCAAGCCAGATGCTCCTGTTTGTCATGAGCTGCAGCTGCATACACTTCCCATAAATGGAGTCACCAGGGAGAGCACAGGGATTGCTGACTTCCCACATTCTCCAGCAACATTCCACCTACAAATGCTCTTCATTGACTACAGCTCACTATTGCTGATCAAGAAGCTACAAACTCTGGGTATTTGCACCCCACCTCTGCAACTAGATCCTTGACTTCCTCATCAGAAGGCCACAATCAGTACAAACTGGAAACAAAATCTCCTCACTTAGCGCGTTTAGCCCACTGCTCTACTCATTATTCACCCATAACTGTGTGGCCAGGCACAATTTAAATGATATCTATAAATATGCTGATGACACCACAGTTATCAGCAAAATCATAAATGGCAATGAGGAAGCATACGGGGGGGGGAAATAGATCAGCTTGTTGAGTGGTGTCACACCAACAACCTTGTGCTCAACATTAGCAAAACCAGGAGGAAGTCAGGGGAACACAACCCAGCCTTTAAGGGCTCATTAGTGGAGAGGGTTAGGCGAAGGCCCCGATCCGGGCAGAGAGTGGGAGGCGGCGGCCCCAATCCAGGCACAGGGTGAACTGCGGCGGCCTCGGCCCCGGTCCGGGCAGTATGGACCGACCAAGGAGGGGAGGCAGGCCCCTCCAGCCCGGGTAAGAAACCTGCATAGGAGAAGGCCACTCCGATATAAAACCTACGACCCAAGGACCTCGCTGCCACGTCCCAGCTTGCTTGGCCACGGCACACGAACCATGGGTGTAAAGGGTGGGGCCAGTACTGCGCGCACTGCACTCCACCTAAAAGCTCCTTTGCGCAGGCCCGAGGACAGGTCCACGTCCTCCCCCTCCACGTCCTCCCCCTCCACGTCCTCCCCCTCCACGTCCTCCCCCTCCACGTCCTCCCCCTCCACGTCCTCCCCCTCCACGTCCTCCCCCTCCACGTCCTCCCCCTCCACGTCCTCCCCCTCCACGTCCTCCCCCTCCACGTCCTCCCCCTCCACGTCCTCCCCCTCCACGTCCTCCCCCTCCACGTCCTCCCCCTCCACGTCCTCCCCCTCCACGTCCTCCCCCTCCACGTCCTCCCCCTCCACGTCCTCCCCCTCCACGTCCTCCCCCTCCACGTCCTCCCCCTCCACGTCCTCCCCCTCCACGTCCTCCCCCTCCACGTCCTCCCCCTCCACGTCCTCCCCCTCCACGTCCTCCCCCTCCACGTCCTCCCCCTCCACGTCCTCCCCCTCCACGTCCTCCCCCTCCACGTCCTCCCCCTCCACGTCCTCCCCCTCAAAAGATGCTCACAAACTCAAGCTAGCATGCTGGAACATCAGAACCATGCTAGACAAGGCTGACAGCCACCGACCTGAACGTCGGTCTGCCCTCATTGCACATGAACTCCTCAGACTTGACATCGACATAGCCGCTCTCAGTGAAGTCCGCCTGGCAGATGTAGGCAGCCTCCAAGAACACGGCGCGGGCTACACACTCTACTGGTCTGGCAAGCCTTCGGATGAACGACGCCTATCTGGTAGGCTTCATGGTCAAGAGCTTCATTGCCTCCAAACTCGAAAACCTTCCGACAGGCCTCTCGGACCGAATCATGTCCATGCGACTCCCACTTCAAAACAAGCGTCACATCACCCTCATCAGTGTCTATGCTCCAACCCTCCAGGCGGAACCAGCAGAAAAGAACAAGTTCTACACCGACCTGCGCAACCTCATCCAACGTACCCCTACAGCCGACAAGGTTGTCATCCTGGGCGACTTCAACGCTCGTGTCGGCAAAGACTCAGAAACCTGGCCAGGAATCCTGGGCAAGCATGGCGTCGGCAAGTGCAACGACAATGGGCGCCTCCTGTTGGAGCTCTGTGCAGAACAGCGACTTGTCATTACAAACACCCTTTTTCAGAAGAGGGACAGCCTTAAGACCACCTGGATGCATCCCCGATCCAAATACTGGCACCTCCTGGACTACATCCTGGGGCGAGAAAGTGACAAACAAGATGTGCTCCACACCAGGGTCATGCCTAGCGCGGAATGCCACACTGACCACCGGCTGGTTCGCTGCAAGCTCAACCTTCACTTCAAGCCAAAGCCCAGGAACAATAAAGCCCCCAGAAAGAGGTTCAATGTTGGAAACCTGCAGTCAGACGAAGCGAGAGGAAACTTCCAGGCAAACCTCAAAGCAAAGCTCGACGTTGCAACCCGCCTCACGGACCCGTCCCCTGAAACCCTCTGGGATCAGTTGAAGACTACCATACTGCAATCCACTGAAGAGGTACTGGGCTTCTCCTCCAGGAAAAACAAGGACTGGTTTGACGAAAACAGCCAGGAAATCCAGGAGCTGCTGGCAAAGAAGCGAGCTGCCCACCAGGCTCACCTTACAAAGCCGTCCTGTCCAGAGAAGAAACAAGCCTTCCGTCGCGCATGCAGCCATCTTCAGCGCAAACTCCGGGAGATCCAAAATGAGTGGTGGACTAGCCTCGCCAAACGAACCCAGCTCAGCGCGGACATTGGCGACTTCAGGGGTTTCTACGAGGCTCTAAAGGCTGTGTACGGCCCCTCACCCCAAGTCCAAAGCCCGCTGCGCAGCTCAGACGGCAAAGTCCTCCTCAGCGACAAGATCTCCATCCTCAACCGATGGTCAGAACACTTCCAATCTCTTTTCAGTGCCAACCGCTCAGTCCAAGATTCCGCCCTGCTCCAGCTCCCTCAACAGCCCCTAAGGCTAGAGCTGGATGAGGTTCCCACCCTGGATGAGACACATAAGGCAATCGAACAACTGAAAAGTGGCAAAGCAGCAGGTATGGATGGAATCCCCCCAGAAGTCTGGAAGGCTGGCGGCAAAACTCTGCATGCCAAACTGCATGAGTTTTTCAAGCTTTGTTGGGACCAAGGTAAACTGCCTCAGGATCTTCGTGATGCCACCATCATCACCCTGTACAAAAACAAAGGCGAGAAATCAGACTGCTCAAACTACAGGGGAATCACGTTGCTCTCCATTGCAGGCAAAATCTTCGCTAGGATTCTACTAAATAGAATAATACCTAGTGTCGCCGAGAATATTCTCCCAGAATCACAGTGCGGCTTTCGTGCAAACAGAGGAACCACTGACATGGTCTTTGCCCTCAGACAGCTCCAAGAAAAGTGCAGAGAACAAAACAAAGGACTCTACATCACCTTTGTTGACCTCACCAAAGCCTTCGACACCGTGAGCAGGAACGGGCTTTGGCAAATACTAGAGCGCATCGGATGTCCCCCAAAGTTCCTCAACATGATTATCCAACTGCACGAAAACCAACAAGGTCGGGTCAGATACAGAAACGAGCTCTCTGAACCCTTCTCCATTAACAATGGCGTGAAGCAAGGCTGTGTTCTCGCACCAACCCTCTTTTCAATCTTCTTCAGCATGATGCTGAACCAAGCCATGAAAGACCCCAACAATGAAGACGCTGTTTACATCCGGTACCGCACAGATGGCAGTCTCTTCAATCTGAGGCGCCTGCAAGCTCACACCAAGACACAAGAGAAACTTGTCCGTGAACTACTCTTTGCAGATGATGCCGCTTTAGTTGCCCATTCAGAGCCAGCTCTTCAGCGCTTGACGTCCTGCTTTGCGGAAACTGCCAAAATGTTTGGCCTGGAAGTCAGCCTGAAGAAAACTGAGGTCCTCCATCAGCCAGCTCCCCACCATGACTACCAGCCCCCCCACATCTCCATCGGGCACACAAAACTCAAAACGGTCAACCAGTTTACCTATCTCGGCTGCACCATTTCATCAGATGCAAGGATCTACAATGAGATAGACAACAGACTCGCCAAGGCAAATAGCGCCTTTGGAAGACTACACAAAAGAGTCTGGAAAAACAACCAACTGAAAAACCTCACAAAGATAAGCGTATACAGAGCCGTTGTCATACCCACACTCCTGTTCGGCTCCGAATCATGGGTCCTCTACCGGCACCACCTACGGCTCCTAGAACGCTTCCACCAGCGTTGTCTCCGCTCCATCCTCAACATCCATTGGAGCGCTTACACCCCTAACGTCAAAGTACTCGAGATGGCAGAGGTCGACAGCATCGAGTCCACGCTGCTGAAGATCCAGCTACGCTGGATGGGTCACGTCTCCAGAATGGAGGACCATCGCCTTCCCAAGATCGTGTTATATGGCGAGCTCTCCACTGGCCACCGTGACAGAGGTGCACCAAAGAAAAGGTACAAGGACTGCCTAAAGAAATCTCTTGGTGCCTGCCACATTGACCACCGCCAGTGGGCTGATAACGCCTCAAACCGTGCATCTTGGCGCCTCACAGTTTGGCGGGCAGCAACCTCCTTTGAAGAAGACCGCAGAGCCCACCTCACTGACAAAAGGCAAAGGAGGAAAAACCCAACACCCAACCCCAACCAACCAATTTTCCCTTGCAACCGCTGCAATCGTGTCTGCCTGTCCCGCATCGGATTTGTCAGCCACAAACGAGCCTGCAGCTGACGTGGACTTTTTACCCCCTCCATAAATCTTCGTCCGCGAAGCCAAGCCAAAGAAGAAGAGTGGAGAGGGTCAAAATCTAAAATTCCTGTGTGTCAACATCTTCAAAGGATCTGTCCTGGAGCCTCCAAAGTCGATGCAATTACAAAGAAGGGGTGCCAGCAGCTATACTTTGTGGTGTTTGAGGAGATTCAGTTTGACACAGAAGACTCTCAAACTTCTACAGGTGTACCATGGAGAGCATTCTGATTGATTGCATCACTGTCTGGCAGGGAAGTGCCAATTCTCAGGACAAGAATAAACTCCAGAGGGTTGTTAACTCAGCCTGTGACATCAGACACCTGACTTCACTCCATCGAGGACATCCATGTGAGGTGGTGTCTTAAAAAGACAGTCTCTATCCTCAAAGTCCCCCACCACCCTTTTCAATCTGCTACCATGGAGCTACAGGAGCCTAAAGATGAGAACTCTGCAGCACAATGACAGCTTCTTCCCTGCTGGCATCAGATTCCTGAATAATCAATGAACCAAAAACACTGCCTTATGTTTTGTACATTTTTAAATGTATTGTTTTTAGGTGGTTTATATGAATGTTTTCACTATAATGCTGCCACAAAACACAGAACTTCATGACTTGCTCATGACAATTCTGATTCTGAAATTCTTTCAGCCCTTCTTGGGCAACACTTCTAGCAAATCTTGTTAGAAGAAAGAGAGACCCTGACCCTCCTATATCTCCTGCCTTCAGCTTGCACCTATTGGCTCCAAGAGTGAACGTTAGCCAATCCACCTCATAAACCAATACTTGAAACAGTCTCTGATTTATGACATCAGCAACCCTTCAGCTCATCAAGTCTATTCCAGCTTTGAGTCCCATTACTGTATCCATTTCCATGTGTTGTCTCTTACTTTGCCATTAACTTCTTTTCGATTCTCGAAATGTACTGGTAATTAACGTTAGCCAAATAAACCATTGTTCAGCATTTGGGAACAGCCAAGGAAACCCATTAACTCCATTTGGTCAGCAAGTGAGGACCAGATTGAACCCAGGTCAAGAGAAGTATGATGCAAACCACTCAAACTAGTGTACTGCCTTGTAGTCTTAACAGATGCTACCTATCATTCTAAATCTTCATTTTAATGTTGTTATTTCTGATCTTGATACTTTTGCATATAGCTACTGGCTGATGGCTTGAAATAAATGGTACATGAGATGAGAGGAATTCAATTAGTTTTGGCCAGATAGTCACTCTTGGTTAGAATGGGAATAACATATTGGAAAGCTTCTCAAACTGTTTTATCCTCTATTGTACATTACATACTGTAATGCTATAAAGGTTTAATTAATTGTACAACGTATATGGCAATAAAATCAATGTACATGTGCAGCTGAACATGTACAAGTTACCCCAATTTTACGAAATTTGAGCATTCCTACAGAACCTTTTGTAAGGTGAAATGGCGTAAAGCGAAGGAGCGATTACCATTGATTTCTATGGTGGGGGGGTGGGGAAATGTGTTCCCAGACCCAAAAAATAACCTACCAAATAATACATGAAAGATAAAATAACACTAACATATAGTAAAAGCAGGAATGATATGATAAATACAACCTATATAAAATAGAAATAATGTATATTCAGTGTAGTTTCACTTCCCAGAAATGGGAAGACAGTGTGTTTTGACAAACCTGCTGGCTGCCCTATGACACCATCCACTTTTTGTAAAAACTAAAATTCTTTCTTAAAAGCGAATTTGCATAAAGCGAGTATTTGTAAAAAGGGGTACTGTACTTTTTTTATTTTTTTAAAACTACTAAAAAATACAACCGTATGTTTACTTGAATTAAATTGTGACCTTAGAAACAAAGAAATATATAACATATAGTTATGCAAAAAAGACCTGTTCAAAAAAAAGTGGCATTGGTGAGCCATCTTTACTGTTGCCTCAACTTGCTGGCTCCACGAGAGGTATTCTGAAAAATGGCCTCTCAGAAACCTAACCCTCTCAAGTTCTAATGCTTTCCACCTCTGTCCTATTAATGTTGTCAGCTGTGCAGTCCCTCAGCCCCTTTCCTAAAATCAACAATATCTTCTTGTTTGACGCTAGTAAGTTTGGAATATCCCAATTCTGCGGCATCTATTTGAAAGATTACCAAGAAACATATGTTCGAGCAGATGACTGTGAAAAGCTCCAGGAGAGCACAACTCCTTCTGATTTAAATATATTAATTGAATTAGCCATTTCAGATGAACAACATTGGCTGGGCTGGAGTCAAACATGGGCTACTTTGATCAGGATTTCAAATTTCCTCCTTTGAAGGGTGCTAATGAACTAGATGGTTTTTTATGGCAAAATCAGGTTGAATTACTGAATCTCAAATACTGCAAATCTGAAATAAAATAGAAACTGAAGGAAAATCTCAGCAGGTCAAACAACAAAAACTACTGGTAATTGTATTTCCATAATCCAGATCAACAGATGCTATGGTGGGATTTGCAATGTTGTCCCAGGACTCTGGCTTAGTCCAAACACAGAAATGCTGGAGGAACTCAGCGGGTCTCCGTGTTCATAAGAGATAAAGATAGATAACCAATGTTTTGAGCATAAGCCCTTCAAAGTATTGTCAATTATCTATCTTTACCTCCTGTGGATGCTGAGACCTGCTGGGCACTGTTCACTCTAAGGCAGGGGTCTCAAACTCAATTTACCCGGGGGCCGCTGGAGGTAGAGTCTGGGTGAGGCTGGGCCGCATCAGGTTTTCCACAAGAAAAGCTCTTACAAAAACATTCCAATATTATCAAATGTCTTTATTTTTATTTTTTAACACAAAATAAGATGAAAAAATAAATAAATTAACAATTCATAAGAAAAAAAATAAAATCAATCAGTAATAAATAAATAAAATGAAAATAATAATAATGAAAATAATAATAATACAGCAGATATAGAAGACTGAAGAAACCACATATAGTTGCTGACTGGAGAAATGTAATTATTATTATTCAGATTCAAATGTCTGTATTAACAGTTCTTTAACCTTTAACTTTCTGAACATGAATGGAACATTGAACATAAACTGTTATGAACATGTCTTCTTCTGCCTACTTCTTACTGCTAGAGATCTGGCAGCGCTTCCTCTCGCATAGCCAAGCCACATTTGCCTTAAGGGAGGAGGCAGTTGAGACCCTCAGTAGGGCTTGAAGATGGTCGTCAGTAAGTCTGGACCTGTACTTGGACTTGTTGAAGTTCAAGGTAGAGAAGAGCTTTTTGCACAAGTATGTGCTCCCAAAAAGACACATGGTCCGCTTGAACATTCGGGAAAGCTCAGGGAAGCTGGGGGGCAATTCTCTCAAAAATTGCCCATGCTTGTCTGCTTTTCCACTCACCTCCCTGAACTTGGTTTTGAGCTCAGAGTTGCACTGCAGGTCAATGAACTCCATTCGAAGCACAGGAGGGGCATCTTGCACATCAAAGGAGAAGGGGTCTGCAAAAATTTGAAATGTGGCTCTGTTTCGGTGTTTAGCTGATGCGTCTTTTCGGCTTTTTCTGTCCCGCTGAGCAACAACTTCCGGGTTCAGACTGGCCGCCAAAACGCGTGAAGCGGGAGCGGCCGCGGAAATTGCGCATGTGGCGCGTGCATATAATGACAAATAGAAAATGCACACAAATATGCTTATATTCGCAATAAGCCTAGCCGATGTCCCGCCCCCGAGATTGGTAGGTTCGTTCAGCTCCGCACACAACACTGAAAAGTGCCAATCATATCAAACTCGCGGGCCGCACTAACATTAAACTTTCTTATTAAGGCGGGGCCACAAACTATCGTCCCGAGGGCCGCAGTTGGCCCGCGGGCCGCAAGCTTGAGACCTCTGCTCTAAGGTGTGTGTGGGCATATACGTTTTGCAACCAACACAAAGGAAATCGATGAGCGCACAAAAGGTTAGTTACACAAAATGTAGTAATAAATTGAAAATAATCTCCTTCAGCTATAAACAAGTTAATGCCTTGTGTCTAAAATATCATGATCCTCCAGATGAAAATCTGCAATAGTTAGACAGTTAAAACCATTTCAAGTTTACATTTGCACAAGCATTCAGTGCACACATTTGTCACAGGAAAAAAAATTTGTACAGCATAGGATTTTTGCACACACGGATTACTAAAAATTAGAGGGAACATTGCTGCTGAGTTGGCTCCGGGACTTGTTTTTATAAAATTCAGTGTCTGCAGTCTTTTGTTTCACTCTAGATTAGCCTAGTCATTTAATTACAACGCCAGCATCAAACAAAACTTTTATGGGAAGGACTGCACCAGCATGAGTTCATTTACAAAAGTTGTTTTCAACTTTTTTCCCCACTCCCATACCACCTTAATAACCACAGCGCACCTACAGCATGTAGTCTATGATTAGTATGGGATTACTTAAAGTGGTATGGGGGGGTGGGGGGGTGGAATTGAGAACCACTGATTTAGAAGGTCAAGGTATCTTGGTTGAACATCTGACAATCAGTCAAACAAATTTGCACCTCCACCATTTTCCTTTTCTTTCCGTCTTAATGGGCCTTTGTCACTGCTTTATATTCACCAACATTGCTTAACCTTTCGGTACCATGACTTTCTCTCTAGGTATGAAATACATCTACATCTGAGGGTGGCATGTTTCCAGCTGGCCCCAAATAACAATGCAGCAGGAATCTACATCTCAAGAATCCAGCTGAGCATTTTGACAGTGACTGAAAAAAATACTGGAGATGCTGGGAAGAGTTATTTACATAAAATACTGTGAGTCTTAGCAAATCGGGAAGCTTCATTTGAGAGAGAGCCATATTATCTCAGTTCAATTAAATTTAAATCCAGCTCCTGAGTGTTGTTGGGAGATGAGTTTAAAATTTAAACTGTGGTTAGTAAGGGATTACTTGGGTGATATCTGAGTGGAAAGGAAAAGGTTGAGAACCAAGGTTTAAATATATTGTGTGAGTTTATCTAGGTTCAAGTAACCAGTAGTCAAATGGAGATCTGAGCAGTCAGCCCCATCAGTTGGGCACTTCATAGTGCTGCTTTTTGGTTTGTATAATGTAATGGATATGGAAAAGTGGGCTGGAGAAAGATGTATTTCATGAGAAGCTTCCAGCCTTGGAAGAAATCCAGAGGAATAGTGACTTATTAGTGATCTTGGGCATGATGAGGGCATATTTATCATCAAAAAATATACATGTGGCCCACATAGCCTAACATTTTCTCTGGAAGTAAATGGCAGATATAATTAGTTGTGTACAATAATATCTACTTTCATCATTACATCTGGTGTCCCTCAGGATCAATGCATTTCATATAATTTCATATCTGCATTGACTCTCAATATCAGCATGAGTTTCCATATGTGCACTAATGATGATCAGCTCTACCTGATCTCTTACTCTGTGAACTTGTGCAGCAAGGAAGCAGGCTTTTCAGTCTAATTCATCCAGGTAAATCTCAGCATCATGCTGAGCTAATTCTATTTTTCTGCATTGGACCAACATCTCTCCCTTTTCCTATCCATGTCCAAATGTCTTATAAATGCAGTTGTCTCAACCCCTGGCAGCTCATTCCACATACCCACACTCTCTGTGTGAAAAAGGTGCCTCTCAGGTCCTCTTTAAATTTTTCACCTCTCACCTTAAATTTATGCCATCTAATTTTAGACTCCTATCCTGGGGGGAAAAAAGACTGACAATCCATCTTATTCATTTTCTTCTCCAAGGTCATCATCTCTTAATCTCCTTCATACCAATCTATCCAGCCTCTTTATAAGCTCAATCCTTCAAGACTCAGCAAACATCTTTGTGAATCCCTTCTGCTCCCTCTCTAGCTTAATCACATCCTTGCTAGTTAATAGCAGAATTATGTACAATATTTCAGGTGGAGTCTCAATGTTTTGTTCACTGTAATACTACATCCAAACTCTTGTATTCAATATCCTGTTTGATGAAGGGAAGTGTAACATACACCTTCCTCATCCCCTTATCTACCTGTGCCACACTTTTAGGGAATCGTATACATGTGTTTGGACTTGTAATATTCCCCCCCCCCCCCCCCCCAAGGCACTATGTATGCCTTGCACTGACAAAAGTCTTGAAGTTGCATCACTTTGCACATGTCTGTGTTAAATTCTATTTGCTTTTCTGTGATCGACTATCCAGTTGACTTGGATTCTGTTGTAGCCTTAGACAACCTTCTTAACTATCCACCACACTACCAATTTTGGTATCATTTACAAATTTACTAATTGTTCCCCCTCCATTTTCATCCAAATAGCTAATATTTATGATGATCACTCATTAGATCTAACTCCTCAGGCTTCTTAATAGACCTCCAATAATCAACAAGCAGATGTTTCTTCCAACTAAATATTAAGAAAACTAAAACTGTCACATTTAATCTATGCCACAAACAATGCTCGAGCCACTGACCTCAGTCTGATCTCTGAAACTAAACTGTTCAAAAGCGTGATATCTCATTTGACAACCCCCCCCCATAAACTTCCAGCTTTACATTTTGTGCCATCATTAAGATGGCCTATTTTCTCTACTGGCATTTTTTTTCTGACTCTGCCCTTGTCCCAACTCATCACATGCAGAAATCCTCACCCATGCCTTTTAAGCCCCTCATTCTAAACACAGTCATCTAAAACTCAGTAGCCCTGTATCATCTTTCTTGCTCATTGCCTTGCAGAGACTGACCTGAAATGACTCCCAGCTTGATTTTATAATACATATCTTGTATCTTGTTTGCAACTCACTCTTATGGCCTTCAACCCTCTCTATGCCTATATCTCACTCGGGTCCATCAAAGTACAAGAAGTCTACTTTTCACCATTTTAGACCTTTGGCGCCACCTGATTCCAAAAACTTCACCACTACCACTCCTCCTTGAGTCTTCTCACCTCCTCTTCCTTATTCCTGATAACCATGTCCAGCCAAACCTCTGTTTGTTCCCTGTATCTCCCTATATGCTTGGACTCCAAATTAATTTAACAATATTCAAGTGAAGCACCAGGAAAGTTTTTATTCATATAAAGGCAATATATAAATGAAATTGTTCCTGATGTTAATCATGGTTCAGTAACCAAACACTTTCTGGTCCAAAATATTTTCCTTTATTTTAAATGGACATATTGTTGTTGGTAAAACAAGAAAGCCTGTTGTGAGAATACAGTTAACACACAACAGACTGTAAAAGGCTTCTTGGCAACAGATTCAATGACAAAACGAGCTTATTTTGAGAAGGTACAAATGACCACAGAATCAATACCAGTGATTTTCATCATGTGGGCTTGCTTTCCTTCAATTTCCAATGACATTCAGTTAAATAGATTTTTAAGTTCATGTTGCACTGATTTTTAAAATAAAATAAAAATTGTTATTCAATTTGCAATGACTGTAATACTGGAGAACAATAATAGAAAGTGGAACTTGCTGAGAAACGGTTCACACTGAGCTGCTTTGGTGCTAGTATGCCATATATACTGGTATTGAGAGCAGCACTGCAATGCGGTGCTTTGGTTCTTTAATCCTAATCAGTGGCTGGGCCTCAGGCAACTCTTAGCAGAAAGAATGGCAGACTGCAGGACCTTAGGGATAACAGCTGACACCCTTGCAATATGTCATGCCAACAAAACACCACCAGAAGAACATTTCTGAATAATTTGGTGCCTGTTCTCTGCCTTTGTGGTCTCTGAGAGGAGAAAATGTGTTGCAGTGACCGTGACGTCTATGCCTGCTCCTTTGCAAATTGTGTAAACACACCCCTCCCTGAACATCTATCTGGTTATGCTTCATTAGACATGTATATGTCCAATAGATAGGGCATAAAGGATAACACCATCAATATGACATTGAACAATGAAGATGTGCAACAAGCAGAGACATTTGTTCAAAGGGGACACTTTTTTATTCCCAGAATAGGGAAAGGAAAATTGTTTCATTTTTTTGCAAATCAGAAATTCATTTCCAGGAGTAGTGACACTAGTCTATGAGCAAATTTAAGTGCATGATGGACATAATGCCATTTGTGGATTATAAATATCTCAACAAATACTCAAAAAATGGGCCAGGAGAGAAAGCTTGAGCTGTAAAACTATAGACCGAATAAAACATGTACGATTGTTTAGTTTAATATAGTAAACAATAAATTAAAAACGTGACAAGTAAATTATATTTCCAGCTTGTGGACCTCTACAAAATGCTGCAAAGTAAATGAAATTTCTTTGGCAAAGTAATTTTTAAATATTTGCTGTTTTTAGTTGGTACTTAAATGCAGTAAACATTTTTTTCTGATTCACATCCTCCTACTGCAGTCATGAGAAGAGCTTTAATTTCACTGCTTGTGATACATGTCAAGTAAAATACCCTTGCGAATTGAGAATATTGTTTCTCAGGGGAGGAGGGAATGTGGTTTATACAGGACATCAACTGATGCATAAGCTGGTTAGATGGAAAAGCTAACAAAACCCAGGAAGCTCTGTGACTCGAAAAGAATAGAAGGGGGAATTGATCCCAACTATCAATACTGCAAAAAAAACATGCACCATTGGACAGCTGCACACCTCAAACCTTCTGCCGGTGGGACATGAAGAGCAATCTTTAATCGTCCTAATTTATTTCAAAAGAGCACCATCAAATAAAATCTGACATTGGGCTGAATTAGGTACGATTAGAGAATTTGAACAAAAGATTAGTCGGAAAGGTAGGTTTTAAGGAATACTTTAAAAGGAGAAAAGTAGGGAAACAATAACAGCAAGGAAATTTCACAATCTAGGGCCTGGGGAGGTGGTCAATAATAGTGCAGCCATTATATCAGGAAATATAAAAATGCAGACATGGTGATTTTTTAAATTTAAATTTTAAACTCCTGATATACTTCGAATAGTGGGAGGAAACCAGGACCCCCAGGGAAAACCCACACAGACATGGGGAAAACTTACAAACTTACAGACAGCACGGGACTCGAACCCCAGACCTGATTGGTGTTAACTGCTTCACCAACCATGTGGGCCCTCTAGAGGACTGTAGAAAAAGAGAGGAGCAGAGGGACTGTAGAATGAGAGTGATGGAAGAATGAGAAAATAGAAAATTTCAAGACAGACATTTCAACCAAGTGCAAGCTGGGAAGATGAGACCAAATACAGCAAAGCTTCTTAACCTCTGATCTCACACAGCACTCCATTCTCTTTACATCTACAAACAAGGGCGGTGCTGAAATGATCTGGCAGACTGACTCCAACCTTGGCGGCCACACACCAATTCTTGGACAGCTCACATATCATGCCCCCACCAATGAACACTATGCCACTGTCTACCACACTGTCATAGACATCATTGTAACAGATGTCCCCTCCAAAGCAATGAACCCCTCATCTATTCTTTGTTAACTTATCAAGTGCAACTCAGTTCCTCATTCTATTGTCCATAATCTAAAACTTTCTACCCCTTTGTTGCAACATAATCCTCCAATGAAATTTGGGAATCCAGCCACATAAATAGGAGAATAAAATTATTGATGGTGGACCCTCCAAATCTGAGATGAGATGATAGAAATGGAGAGTATGGGGTTGAGCACTGTCTCTCTCCCTCCCACCTTCAAGTCCATCCAATTCATTTTTCCCTATCAGGTCTTCCCCAACAGCTTTCATTATACCACCATTATCACCTTGGCATGCTTTATCACTACATCTCTCCACCCGACATGACTCATCTTCTACCTGACCCCTTTTCCTTGTCTTTCTCTCTCCTAATCTGTCCATCATCCTGCTTTACCAATCACCACTATTCAACCCCTTCTGCCCTGTCCACATTGTATCAACCATTTTCCCTCTACACTTTCAGTCTTGGAGAATTTCAGTACCAATAATTATTTTTCTCCCACCACTTATGCTGCTCAACTCTTGAGTTCTCTAGAGGATCATTTGTTGCAACAAAGGTTTAGATGGCTTCAGATTTATGGACGATAGAATGAAGGAGTGAGTTGCAATTGATAACAAAAAACAGGTGAGGGTTCAGCAACAACTGAACCAACACACTGTTGCAAAATGGAAAGATTGTGATGGATTGGTTCTTAGACCCTTTATTGTTTGTGATATATATTGACCACTGACTATTATTGTAATGCCACCTATTTTTTTCACATCATTGTAACTGTGAATATTTATTATCTTTTTAATTTAAGGTACATTATTGTAGATTTTTAACAAGTACTAGCTTGGCTGCATCAACAAAGAATTTCAGTCACTGCACAATGTGTATAACAATAAATTCATTATCATTATCAGTAGCCAATGTAAGAGGTAAGATTAATAAGCTTGTGGATGACATAGCAACTAATGGGAGGAAGGTTGACTGAGCTAACAGCAGGATATAGATCAGATGGAAAGTTGGGCAGAGTACAGGCAGATGGAATTTAATCCCGCCTAGACAAACAAAATGATGAATTTGGAAAGTCAAATAGGAGGAGGACATGTTCAGTAAATGGAAGAGCACTATAAAATATTGATGAACAGAGATTATGGGGTTCATGTACATTCTTAAAAGTGGCAACAAAAGTAAATAGGGTGAAGTATAACAGTTTGGACATTATGTTGCAACTTTTTAAAAATCGTGGTTATGCTAAATTTGGAGTACTGTGGGGAGTCCGGTTGTCAAACTTTTGAAGGGATGTGGTTGTGCTGGAGAGAGCACAGAGGAGAATCACCAATATATTGTGTGGATTGAGGGACTTCAGTTATGGGGAGAGTCTCCACAGGTTGGGTGTTTTCCCAGAGCGAATGGGGACTGAAGGGGTGATGAATGATAATAAATGATTATAAGAGGCAATGGGGAGATGATCAAAATCTTTTTCCTATGAGAGGGGTATTGGGCATAGATTTAAAATAAGAGAAAGGAATTTCAAAAGCAAT
The DNA here is from genome assembly GCF_036971445.1 of Narcine bancroftii. Lineage (NCBI taxonomy): Eukaryota > Metazoa > Chordata > Chondrichthyes > Torpediniformes > Narcinidae > Narcine > Narcine bancroftii. The sequence continues at coordinate 382,513,418 of NC_091469.1, read as the reverse complement.
CTGATGGATACTTTTTACAGAGAGCGGTTGACATTTGGAACAAGGTGGTGGAATCAGATACAATCACTGTTTAAGAGGCATTTTCTCAGATACTAAAAGGGTATGGTCTTAATGCAAGCAAATAGGAATAGAGCAGCATGATAGCAAAAGGCCTTTTTTGTAATGGATGTTGATGGCTTTGACTGCATATTAAAATTAACATTTTTTGGATGATATTGTTGATGGGATTTATGTAAATTAAAATGAGGACTAAGGCTAGATCCTCATGAGATATCAGAAATAAGATGTGGGAAAAGTGAATAATCACTGTTTGGCTTATGACTGGATTAAAGGGGAAAATACTAGGTAACCAATGGCTCTAAAGATTGCAAAACCCCAAAATTGATGGGTAACCTTGGAAGCAAAAAAGAAATGGCTTCAGAGGAGATTGCTAAGCAACAAGAGGTGACAAAGTGAGGAATTGAAGGCTATTTGAACTAAGTTATGTCATTGATAAAATGCTAGATTTAGTTATTAATTAGTATCAGAATATTTAGAAATTGAAACATAATTAGGTTTAATAAATGGAAAATGGGGTTGATAATTGTTAATATTCTCCAAGGATATATGTTACCCTCAGCAACTATCCTTTCCTACTCTTTCCCTGATCAAACTGACCACCATGGTCGCTGAATCAAATTTCACCACTCTTCTTCCCATCCAAATCACACTGCTGGGGGACCAACACAGATGCACAGTTGTCGGAAAGGAATCAGATAGGGCAATATCAGCAATGATCTTTTCCTTGTTTCTCTGTAGAATGCTTTGTGGAAATTCAGATCAATACCAGATCAATTCAGATGCTTGTAACTTTTTGTATATAAAAAAAATCAGTAGAAATAAACTGGATCATTTTTAGACTATCTGTTCTCAATGGGATGCAGCAGGGCATCAGTCTTATACAACTCGTGTTAATGACTTGGATAGACTGAGGATTGTATGGGTGCTCAGTAAGTGACAAAATCCATTGCATAAAGTTACACACAAGAAGAATAGCAATACACAATGTCCACTCCATCTCCTTTATCAAACCTGCTTGTCACTTCAAAGAAGTCCAATAGATTTGTCGAGCAAGATTTAAGGAAACCAGACAGTGGCAAATTTATGGAATTTATTGCCACGTGTTGTGGAGGCCATGTCATTGGGTGTATTTAAGGAGAGATTGGCAGGTTCTTGATTGGCCTGGCATCAGAGGTTCTGGGGGAGAAGGTCAGGCAGTGAGGTGGTATAGGAAAATGGATAAGCTCATGAATGAATGGCAGGGCAGACTTGATGAGCTAAATAGCTAGTTTTTGCTTCAATGTCTTCAAACTTAATATCTCTTGATACTGGTAATTGAATTTAATGTGTTTTTTAAACAAAATACCTGTTTGGCTGCAAGTATAACTATCAGTGCATATGCTGGTGGATATTGATGGGAGGGAAGAAGAAGAAAAATGCTGGGAAGGTGTAAGGTAAAAACATCATGAGATGGGACCGGAGAAGGAGTCACCCAGTACTAAGGAGTAACAGAATGCAGATGTGACCTTGTACACTCAAGATAAGCTTTGCACTAACAAGAATGATGTGCAGCAGACTAACAGAGAAGGATAGCAACAGTTTATTCATTGGACAATGTAATGGTATGATAATTTACTAAGTACGTATCCTGAGGTATATAAAAAACACCACTTGCTGATAATGGCAGAATGCGCCTTTTCCAACTAACACTGTTAGTTGCAAGTGTTACAATCCGGCAATAAAGAACAAAGAACCTTGATTTCGACTCAGTCTGGTGTTTGACTCACTCATTCATGAACAAAGCAGACCTAACAAAGGGGATAGATCTCACAATGGAGAGGAAAGGGGGATGGGGAGCTGGAGGAAAAGAGATAGGGAAAGAGAGAGACAGGGGAGGGGGCTAATGGAAACTGGAGAAGTTTATGTTCATGCCATCATGTCGGTGTTTGCTGTTTTTTCAGGGCCTGTATGCTTTGGTGGCCATTCAGTGGAGATTTGCTCTTTTGATTCCTGGGGGGGGGGGGGGGGGGGTGGGGGGGTGTGAAGAATGTTAATTTTAGAAGAGTACAAAGTTGTATTGAAACATGAAATATTCTGGGGAGGCTTGGCAGGATAAATGAGCATCTAAAACCAAGGGACTTAAATTTCTGACAAAGGTGACCCTAAGAAGCAATTTCTTCTAACAGGATTGTGAACATTTGAAGCTCTCACTGACAGACATGTGCTGGCTGAGTCTGAACTGTAATGAAAATATGTGAGGTCAAGCAAAGGAGAAAACTTGATGAAAGAGAAGAAAGAAGTGCAACTATAAAATTTATAAGAAACAGTATGCTTAGTTCTTGAGCAAAATATACACAAATGAACAGAAGAAAAGGTCAATTACATACATTTCTGACCCCAGCTGTGCTTGGTCTGAATATATTTCTCTCACCCTTTTACACAACTGCCTGGAAACACTGGGCAAAAACAGAACTGCAGAGATGCACTGAATGTTCTGGATTATGAACATCTACTTTTGGATATCCTCTATGCATAAGCTCCCATAATATTAAATTCAAAAGTCCAATGTGCACACATATTCCTATGAATGATAGATCAGGTCCCTCCCTCCCTTCTTGCTCACTCTCCACTTTCAGCAATTGTCCTTTCTCATCAGTTTTTGATGCCACTCATTACACTGCAGAGGAGATTTGGTTACCATATAGAGTGATTTACTTTTCTGACTTATGGACAAAACTGATTTAAGAAGGCCTGGAAAAAGAAATGTTTATTATCCAGGGGTAGCCTCTATTTTCCTACTTCCATTTTGCCCCAAGAAAACCAAACATTTGAAATTTTAAAGGGAAGAAAATGGCTGCAAAATATGTTGCACGAATTATTTAGGGAATAAGAATTTCCTTGCCTAAATTTAGGGTTAATTTTGTTTCAATATTCAATAATTTTCCTTATTTGATTGGGTTGAGTTTTTTTTGGATTATATTAGTTGACTATCCATCAGAGTTCCATAAGTGAGCAAACTCCACATTTGAGCCTGGTGATGGCAACTTCCTTGATTAAATGTCCATCTCATCTGATGTATAAAGTACTGCGATACTTTATACTGATGCCATGAATGGGTAGGCAATGAAGGTTAAAGTTTAAAAAAAAAGCTGGACCATTCATGACCAAGATACAAGCATCCAGTCTACCATATAATATTACCTCTGGATTGAGATGCAAAAACAAAAAATGCTTGGATGTGCTAAAATCAGGCAGATTGTGGATAATGTCACCTCACATTGTTGCAGCTTCTTCAGATCCAGCAAACAGAATAAGTGTCAGGAATGTAAAGGGAATGCAGTTCAAGTACAGGAGGATGGAACCAAGGATTACCATCTATTCTCCTTACAGGGCAACTGCACACCAAATCCAGGCACAAAGACATTAGAATAGGTTCAAATTTGTAAATGCCACCTCGGGCACAATTACACATGACAACAACAGCCCAATCGTCAAAAAAGTCATGACTAAAATTTTGTATGCACTTTAAACTGAAAAGAAGGCCATTTTGGTATTTGTTATTTAGAAGTACAGTATATTTTTAAGACAACCTTTATTAGCATTTTTAGAACACTGTGGTTTATTCAGGAAGTGTTAAATTAACAAACATGCACAGAGTTAACTTTCCACCAACTTGTTTATTTTAAAAAAATTAACAATGTATTTTATTTATAAACTGAATGGTGCTCATCTCCCTTCATTTACCACCTTGCTGGAGCAGAATTTCATGTTATTTTAGGGCAAGTCCAACATCAAATGTCTGCTCTCAGGCTGTGTTTAACCAGCAACTTTAAGGTGTGAAACTTAAATCTTACTAACAAAGTGACAACAGGGATAACTGAGAGGTATCCAGATGTCTCATGAAATTTATGTCATTACACTGTCATCTCATCTCTAGATCTAAAATATTTCTAGAAAATGGACCAAACACCAATGAGCCAAGCATGGAAAATGAGTATGACCTTACAACTACTGTGAACATCCTAAGTAATGAATTATTTGTATTAAATAATACAATGTAGAACCATTCCAAAGCTCTGACTTCATTATTTATTTGTTTATTTCTGTTTCAATGATTTTGTGTTTTTAGGAAATAGAAATTTTAAAGCATATAAAAATTGGATGGATAAGTAACGAAGTATGGGAGGACTAGGTTTTGGACATGGCCTGTAAGCTCAGGTGAATGGTACAAACCCATTAAGTATTTCCTCTGCAAGCTCTTGGTATGGTAGAGAAATGGGTCCTTCAGCCCATTTTTTCAAACTATTATTTCACCAAGCCTCATTGACGTACTCCTGGACCAGAGCCCTCCGTGCATCTCCCGTCCAAGTACTGATCTAATCTTCTCTTAAATGATGAAAATGAACCCATCCACCACTTCTGCTTGCAGCTCATTCCACATTCTCACCACTCTGTATGTAGAGATTTCCCCTAATGTTCACCTTAAACATTTCCACTTTCACCCTTAACCCATGTTCTCTGGTTCTCATCTCCTCCAACCTCAGTAGAAAAAGCAGTTTACATTTACCTGATCTGTAAACCTCATAATTTTGTATTCCTCTATCAAATCTCCCCTCCTTCTCTAACACTCCATGGAATAAACCTTCACCTTTTAACCCTTCCCAATAATTCGGCTCTTTATAACATAACATAACAATTACAGCACGGAAACAGGCCATTAGGCCCTTCTAGTCCGCACCAAACCAAACACCCCTTTCTAGTCCCACATAACATAACAATTACAGCACGGAAACAGGCCATTAGGCCCTTCTAGTCCACACCGAACCAAACACCCCTTTCTAGTCCCACATAACATAACAATTACAGCACGGAAACAGGCCATTAGGCCCTTCTAGTCCGCACCGAACCAAACACCCCTTTCTAGTCCAACATAACATAACAACAATTACAGCACGGAAACAGGCCATTAGGCCCTTCTAGTCCGCACCGAACCAAACACCCCTTTCTAGTCCCACATAACATAGCATAACATAACAATTACAGCACTGAAACAGGCCATTAGGCCCTTCTAGTCTGCACTGAACCAAACACCCCTTTCTAGTCCCACATAACATAACAATTACAGCACGGAAACAGGCCATTAGGCCCTTCTAGTCCGCACCGAACCAAACACCCCTTTCTACTCTTTATGACTCTACATGTGATGCCACTTTCAAGGAATTGTGTATCTATATTTCCAGATTCCTCTGTTCTATCTCACTCCCCAGTGCCATACCATTTACTGTATATGTCCTACCTTGGCTTGTCCTCCCAAAGTGCAACTCCTCAATTATTAAATTCGAACAGCCATTTTGCAGCTCATTTTTCCAGTTGTTCCAGATCCCACTGCAAGCTTTGAAAGCCTTCCATGCTATCCACTACACTCCCAAAATTGCTGCTCCAATTTAACACATTTACCTTAGAGATCAACCCATCTGACCATTTCCTTTCCCAATCCACCCCATTTTGGAATTCTTTTCCTGCTGCACTCCTAGTCTTTCTCACTGGATTTGTCTCTTCATTCCTTGTCCATTCATCAGATACTTTACAATAATCTCTTCCAAATCCCAAACCCATATTCCTTCAGACCTTGAGGGAGGATCATTGATGTAGATGATAAACAACAATGAACCCAGCACCAACCCCTGGAGCACACAACTGGTCATAAGCCTTCAGACATAAAGGCAATCATTTATTACTTCTCTCTAGCTTCTCCCACAAACCCAATATCTAATTCAATTTACGACCTCAACCTGAATATCAAGAAAATAAACCTTCTTGACCAACCCACCCCCTAAGGAGGACAATTTTCCTGGTAATCTCCTAGCAAAAAAAACTTTGATTGGTTAGATATGACCTATCAAACACAAAGCCAGGTTGATTATCCCTAATTTTTCCCCATCTATCCAAGTACTTACATATTCAGTCTTTTAAAATACCTTCCAGTAATTTACACAGACCCACTGGCCTTCAATTTCCCAGATTATTTTCATTCTTTTTGAAACAATGGAACAACATTAACTATTCTCCACACCTCACTTGTGCTGAACAGTTAACAGAGCGGTTAGCACAAGGCCTTTACAGCACCAGTGATCAGGTCCAGAGTTCAAATCCCTCGCTGTCTGTAAGGAATTTGTGTATTCTCCCTATATCTGCATGTTTTTTTCCCTGGGGGCTGTGGTTTCCTCCCATCATTTGAAATGTATTAGGGCTGTAGGGTAATTGGGTGGCATGGATTTGTGGGCTGAAATGGCCTGTTATTGTCCAGTATGTCTAAATTTAAAATATCTCTGTACTAGCCTTCCTCAAGGTCTGAAGGAATATGGGTTTGGAAGAGATTTGGAAGAGATGATTGTAAAGTATCTTGTGAATGGACAAGGAATGAGGAGACAAATCCAGTGAGAAAGACTGAGTGCAGCAGGAAAAGAATTCCAACAGGGGGTGGATTGGGAAAGGAAATGGTCAGATGGGTTGATCTCTAAGGCAAAGTTAAGGAAAGAATCAAAATTAGTTAGATAGGTGAGGATTCCTTGCAATGGCCCAAGTAGGGTTCATCACATAATTAATGTTAAGGTTGCCTTCAACTCTCAAGTTAAGATTTACCTTGGTATTTTAGATTCAAAGATTTTGCAGACCAATTTGAATAGGAATTTTGCACATGATTACTCAGCTGCTTTGGTATGCATGTATATTACGTTCTCCACACCTGTCCCGCATCGGACTTGTCAGTCACAAACGAGCATGCAGCTGACGTGGACTTTTTACCCCCTCCATAAATCTTCGTCCGCGAAGCCAAGCCAAAGAAAGAATATTACGTTCACAGAGGACAAAGACTGAATATTTGGTGGTGTACTTCTCATGTGCAAAATATTCCATTGTGCCTAGCAATTGGAAGTTTCATAAAATTCTATCAAGAATTCCATTTAACAAATTGCACATTGAATAATTTCACAGCTGAGTTATTTTAGTTGTGTTAATGTCTTTTACTTTCCATTTTATTTTCATTCTTCTGAACTCTAGTTATCAAATTGCCTGCCTGGAACCTCCTTATTACACAGGTGCCAACCTCTGGCCAGCATTGGACTACAAACCAATGCCAACTGACTCCAACTGCAGCAGGATATTAAGGGTTCTATCTGGCATCTTGTTGCCAAGGAGACCCTGTTGTGCTGCCTCATTTGTTCATCTCTTACTTGATTTGTTTATTCTTCTTTGTAAAAATGTAAATGATGTCTTGGGTGCATTCCAGATCTGACATGGTGATATTTGATTAAATAACATCAGGGTAGGAGATTAAACTTTACCTGAAGTGCAGTAGCCAATCTGGGAGAAAATGTGAATTCTGAGGATAAACTCAGACTGAAATCTTGATTATCACACAAAGGTGGTACAACCAAGCAACTAATGGCACAATGATAATTCATTTTTTTTTCTTTTATTGGCTTTTTTCAATTGTCTTATTGAATAAGAACCACATTTCCCAGCATGCAATGCATGCAGTTGGGTGGAAACTGGAAGTGACATATGACAGGGGTTGTGGTTGGAAGTTTGGTTGAAGCACTTCAAAGAAAAAGTCTGTTAAGTTGTTCTTCTTGAAAGTACAAGCATAACATGATGTCAGAAGTGGGACACGCATGGAAGAAAGGATAACTACATTGGAGAAGCGATACCTTAATGTACAGAGAGAATCAACCTCATTACATGACATGAATGACAAACTGGAAAATGAGTTGGCAAATAAAGATGAATTCTTACGCCAGCTAGAAGACGAAAATAGTTACAGGAACGTCTGGAACTTGCTGAACAAAAACTGCAGCATACAATATAGCAAGCAGAAATGTTACCAGAAGTAGAAGCTGAAGTTGCCCAGCAAATTTCAGCTCTGACAAAGGCTGAAGAGCGGCATGGCAGCATAGAATACAATAAGTGACTGTCAGACACAGTGGACAGATTGTTGACAGTCTAATAGGCAACTTCAGCTGCATTTAGAGAAAAAATGGCTTCATGAGAGGATAAGAATATATTGATACAAGAATCTGAACTCTTTTTAAAAAAAAAATGAAGAGTCTCTTCATGATAAGGAATGATTAGCAGTGAATTTGAGTCCTTTGTCAATACTTGATGGCTTCTGAGAAGGAATCACGTGGATCTACGACCACAAGCTCTAACCCATAGTCATGACCCAACACCTGTCGGTACGCAAAAGGGTCCAGCACAGAAAGAAAAAGAACATGTGGTTCAGAGTCCACAGAAAGACAAAGTCTAAAGGGCCTATCTCATTGGCCTGTAGACTAGGTGGCGACCTGGTGGCAACTTGAGTCTCCACGACGTCTCCTGGAGACTAGCCGGGTCTCTGGGGAGCTGCGGGAAATTCAAATGTGCTCGATTTTTTTTTTTTTGGAGACTTTTTCTAGTCTCCAGCAGGTCTCTGTGACGTCTCCATCAGTTGTGGCGATGTCGCAGAGACTAATTTTGTCCGTGACTGGGGAGGTGTCTCTGAGACCAGCTGGAGACCAAGGAGACTGAGGTAACATTGCGGCGACATTGTGGAGACATCGCAGCAATTGCTGGAGACGTCGCCGCGACTTCCAGGCGAATTGGTTGTCACCTTGTCTGGAGACATCACGGATGTTGCCCTGGCATCACCTTGGTGAGAGCGCAAGCCATTTTTTGTTCTCCTGAGTTGCCGTGACTGATCAGTCACGGTGACGTCTCCACCAATGAGATACCAGTGTAACACAGCAAATGGAAACACATAGACAGAAAAGGAAACACATAGACAAAAAAAGACTATTAAACCACCTCAGATTGATTGAAAGCTGCTGAGTGGAAAGAGATTGGCCATGGAATGTAGATACTTTTGTTATGCAGACATAGTATTGTATTTGTTTTTCTTAAAAGGGGAAAGATGTGTCATTGTGTGTAAATAGGAACCACATTTCCCAGTATGCAACGCACACAGTTGCCCAGAAACTGGAAGTGACATGGGGAGGGGGTTGTGGTTGGAAGTCGGTTGAAGCTGCTTAAGGAAAATATAAAGTTGGTTAAGTGTTAAATCTACATAGTCTTTCTTCTTGAAATAACAAGCACAACATCTTGGATATAAAATTCCAAATTGAAGATGAGGCCAGTCTTTCTGACTTTTGTCAGAGTCTGGCTTTACATGAAAGAGCCACTTCCAGGAATTAAATTGACATTATCAATGATCTTTAGAAAATGGAGAGAAGCCAGTAACAGAAGAACAGGGCAGTCAGGCAGTAATTCCACAGTAAACAAAACCAAGCACTTTTCTGAATGCCAAAGACATTTTAGTATCTGGAAGCATCCTCTTTTTGGGTCATCTCCAAAAGTATTTCTGGGATTTTGAGTTGTACGTGAACAGGAAACTGTTGAATTCTGACAAACAGATCCAAAGACATTGAAATTAAATGTCCATTCCTTCAGATGCCTAAAAGGTCTATTTGGCGGCTCACCTAAGTGTGTGTCGAATCGGCTCAAAAAGTCGCGAGTACACCACAGATGTCAGCCATTGGGAGGAAGCTGACTGCGGGGAAAACAGTGGGCCAGTAAATTATGCCACTTCTGCCCCATGGTGCGTGAGGTTTCCAGGGAGTGTTGTTTTTATTTTATTTTTTTTAATGTGTGCATGAAAAACCAGTACAGATTTTCCAACTGGACACTATTTGAGTCGGACTACTATTTTGTCTCATCATGACACAGCATGATTACGTTGGTGACCCTGATGGGCCCAACAGATTTTTGACCTGACATGGGCATCACAGCCTTTCAGAATGCTGTTTCTTTTAAACTGCCTTTTTGGACGGTCCAGTCATAGGTCTGATTTGAGCACCTGAGGTACAATTTAAAATCAGATGAATAGTGGCAGATGCCACCAAGTACTATTACGTGGTAAGCACCCTCGACGAGGAGACAGCAGGTCGCGTGATCTATTTCCTGCAGTGTCCACCGAGTAACGACAGGTATAAATCGATTAAAGCTCTCCTCGTCTGAGTGTTTGGTTTCTCTTGCCGCAAACCAGCTACGCACCTACTACACATGGACAGCCTAGGGGACCGGGCATTGTTGGCATTAATGAGTGACATGCTGGTGCTGGCTGATGGCCATAGGCCCTTCATGCTCTTTGAGCAAATTATTTTAGAACAAATGCCCAGAGATATCCATCTCCTATTAGCTGACGAGGTTTTCAGTGACTCCTGCAATGTGGCCACCCATGCGGATGTCCTATGGTGCGCGAAGCAACAGGATGGGTGCCCAGTCACAATTAGTGCTGCGTCACGCCTGAAGGCCCAGGCTCCACATACCTCAGCAGTGAGGCAGAACACAGCCCCCAACAGAAATGACACCAACATAAATTCTTGGTATTTCTACCACCAAAGGTGGGGTTCCAGAGCACACTGCTGCCGACCTCCAAGTGTGTTTTCAGTCGTTGCTCATGGCTATAGTGGCTGCCACCATCACAGCCTGCTTTATCTGGGATAGGCACTCTGGGTGCAGGATCTTGGTGGACATCGGAGCTGAGATCAATGTCTTCCCTCCTTTGGCATATGATACGCGGAACAGGAAGGCAGGGCCACTGCTAACTGCAGCAAACAGCAGTGCCATGCACATGTAAGGGACTTGGTTCAAATCCCTGCAGTTTGGGTCCAACAAGTTCACCTGGACATTTATCCCAGCCATGGTATCCAAACCATTGCTTGGGTGGATTTCCTCAGGGACCACTCCCTACTGGTCAATGTAAAGGCAAGATGGTTGGTGGATGCCAAGACTTTCCAAATGTTCTCACTAGGAGATGCCAACTGCCCACCCTACACTTGGACTCTGACGAGTTCAGAGAATGCATTCACAAGGCTTCTGATGGAATTTCCGGACATAAAGCCACAGTTCTCTGTTGTGATACCTAAGCCTGGCATGGCACATCTCATCCCCATGCAGGGACCTCCACTCCATGCCCGAGCCCGCAGACTGCCACCCGACAAGCTCTGCCCATCAGAGGAGGAGTTTTGACAGATAGAGGAGATGAAGATTGTACACAGATCCGACAGCCCCTGGGCATCCCCACTCCACATAGTGCCTAAGGCAGCAGGAGGATGGAAACTGTGCGGTGATTAAAAGGACTAAATGATGCCACCACTGTGGACAGACACCCTGTGTCCTATGTACAGGATTTCACTGTCAACCTGCAATGGGGCTTGCATTTTCTCGAAGATGGACCTCGTCCATGGTTACCACCAAATCCCCGTGCATCCGGACATGCTCAAAATGGCCCTAATGACACTGCTGGGACTCTTCAAGTTTCTCTGGATGCCATTCTGTCTGGAAAAACAAAGCACATTCCAGCGGTTGATGGGATGGGACATGAAGTTCATCTACCTGGACGACATACTCCATCATGACAAGGTGACAATCCACAAAGAGCACAACACAGCAGTGAATGATGAAAAAATTGAAAAACAAGTTTAGGATCAATTACAATAATATATCCCCAAAAAAATATGCATTTTGTGAACTACATAAATGTAGCAGCAATATCAGCAGGGATTATAATGGGGAATAAAGAAATTGTTGGACCACTTTTTTCTGTCTTCGCTGCAGAATGTATAATAAATATAACAGCAAATGGAGCCAAGGGTCCAATGACAGTAAAGAACTTGGTTATTAATATAACTAAAGTGCTGGAGAAATTAATTGAAGGACTAAATCAGACAAATTCCCTAAACCTGAAAACCTGCATCCTCTGATGTTACGGCAGAAGCTGTAGAGAAAGTGGATGCATTAGTGATAATCTTCTAAAATTCCCAAAATTCTGGAACTGTCCCAACAGATTTGAACATAGAGAATGTAACATTGCCAAAAAAAATTGAATCCATCATTTAGTGTAGAATAATGAAGTACTCGGGGGAAAAAACCCTAATGTTATTTGGCAGAGACAACAACATTTTTTTGAAGAAAAAATACTGCATTACAGATGGACGAGGGAAAACTAATGGATAGTGTATATCTGGATTATCAAAGGGCATTTGATAAAGGTATCATGTAATAAGTTGTTCCATGAAGTAATGCCTCATAATGTTGAGGTAATGGTGAGACTGATTTATGGTTAAAATTATTAGGTATTTTCGGGTTGTCATTGTTATGAAGTCCTGAAATTTGGGGTTTCCCAGCAGCATCATATAGTACAAACATTCATATTATGACCATCTTACAACGTTACTATTTAAAAAAAAAGCAATAATGCACGAAAAATAAGGCAGTATCTTTGGTTCATTGAGTATTCAGAAACAGGGGGTGTGGCAAGATGCGTAGAGGGCAGACATGCAATCCTACTCCTCCTCAGCCAGTTTTTTAAGCACCCATCTTTAAACTTCATCTAAGTGAATAAAAGTTGTGTTTTTATTTTTGGGAACATTTTTTGGCTCACAATGGCGACTAATGTTAAAAAAAACGAAAGCTCAATTACAGAAGAAACTACCTTCTAAAAGTGCTGAAGAACTGAGGCCTACCTGTTCAGTTGAACCCACGGAATTGTTGTTTGGAACCTCCAAGGCACAGAGAATTCCTGCCAGGCTGAGTATTACACCGGCACCGACCTTGTCTTCACAAGATGGCCCTGGCATGTTGACAAGCTCGGTCGGTGTTGAATCGTGCTTTCGCGATGTTGGACGCATGGGCGACCCGGCTGAGAGAAGGGCCCTTGAGCCTGGGCTGCCATCAGGTGAACTGGGGATGCGCAGAATGGCATTGGAAACTGCCTCTGTGTGGTCCCTGGGCTTGCCGGGGTCCGTGAATTATTGGACCATGTGTGGACAGTGGGGGGGCCCGAGCGGCGGCGTCCCAACGTGGTCGGGATGCCACTGTCAGGTGTACAAACCTGCAGCCGCACCGGGAAGAGCCCGACAATGTTGGAAGAAGAGGACTTACCTTTAACGAGCAATTCACAGGAACAATTGGAGGTGGAGTCCAGAGAAGGTAAGCCTCAAGATGTGGAACTGGAATTTGGAATGGAGTCTATTTGTGCATTTCTGGAAGGGATTGCTTATCATATGGACAATATATCTAAACAAATGACTCAAGGGTTTTTGGAAGTGACAACTAAAATATCTAACATGTCTGAAGATATATCTGCACTTAAGAGGGATGTCAATAAATGTATTAAATCGGTGGATATTGTGCAAGAAAATTTTTTAAATATTGCAATAGCTTTTTCTGAATGTAAAGTTCAAGATGTTCGTAATAAGGAAAAAATAGAGAAAATGGAAGATTCGTTTGTGGATTGGGGAATCCAGAAGAAAGATTTACTGAAAAAAAATTGACTCTTTAGAAAATCAAAGTCGGAGAAATAATGTAAAAATTGTGGGTCTTCCAGAAGACAATGAAGGGTCTGATCCAATAAAAAATTTTAAGAGTTGGATTCCCAATGTGTTGGGTAAAGAGTTTTTCTCGGGAGGTCTAGTATTGGAGAGGGCACATAGTGTTACGAAAGAAACCGTTACCGGGACAACCACCACGAGCGGTCCTAGTTCGGTGCCTGAACTATCAAGACCGAGAAATGATACTACGGTTGGCGGGACAGAAGGGACGACAGAGTCAATCTCCAATGATGATCCGGAATAACAGAGTATTTTTTATGCAGATTTAAGTCAAGTAATTATTAGGCGACAACGGGAGTTTAATTCAGCTAAAGAAGTACTGCGGCAGAAGGGTTCTAAATTTGCTTTTCGATATCTTGCTGTGTCTTTTATGGTAACTTTCAACCTCAATTTTTTGCTAATTCATTACCCGATTTACGAAGACATTGAAGAGTTTTGCCATCATTGCCCAAAAATAGGGGAAATGGAAATGGGAAGAATGGAAAAGGGAAGAATGGAAAAAATGGAAAGAAAGGGGTTTTAACACAGTCTTATCGACATTGAAGACCCAGAACAATCACTGGGAATGAGTCATTGGGTTGAATATATTTACAGTACAGAATTGTATTAATATGAAGTATTTCTGGCTGGGTGGGGGGTGGATAGCACTGAACTCTTTGATAGTCATCTGCCACTAGTGGGGTTTACCACACCCAGTTTTTTTAGGGCATTACTACCTTTAGGTAGTGTTTCTTTTTTGGGGAGGGAATAATTAAAATTTTTTCTATATATATTTTCTTTTTTAAAAAAATATTTAGGGGAGGGAGAGTGGTTTTCATTTATTAGAAGGGGAGTGATATTTTGTAGTAAGTGACTTATATTGTTAGTTTGTAAAGATGTCTAGTTTGAAATTTGCAACTTTTAATGTTTGGGGGTTGAATAATCCGATTAAGGGAAATCGAGTTTTGGCTTGTATCAAGAAAATGAAAATTGATATTGCTTTTTTACAAAAAAACACATTTGACTGAAAAAGAAATTTGAAATTGAAGAGAGATTGGGTTGGGCATGTGTTTTTTTTCTTTATTTAATTCTAAGTCGAGGGGTGTAGCAATTCTAATTCATAAGAATTTGTCTTTTGAGTTGCATACTATGGAAGGGAATGCTGGAAGGGTTTTAAAGGTGAATTGTAATGTTTTTACTGAATTTTGGACTCTGCTTAATATTTATGCACCTAATGTGGATGATGAGTGTTTTATTTTAGGTGCTTTTTTTGTTATTAAATCAAGCTAATGAAAATATTTTAGTTGGGGGAGATTTTAATTATGTCTTGGATCCTTTGTTGGACATATCCCTAAAAAGTATAAAGAAATCAAAGATGGTGATACAAATTGGGGCCTTGATGAAGGATTTAAATTTGGTGGATATTTGGAGAAGGGTTAATCCAACAGAGAAGGATTTTTCTTTTTATTTGTCTCGACATGACTCATTTTCTAGAATAGATTGTTTTAGTATCGGCTCATTTACAAGGAAGGGTATCACAGGCAGAATATAAAAGCAGGGTTATATCAGATCATTCTTTATTATTTTTTTTCTTATGTAAGTTCAGAAGTGGTACGTTCATCTTCTAGATGGAGATTTAATACAATGTTTTTGAAAAAACCCGAGTTTGTTATCTTTGTTAAAGAACAGATTACTTTTTTTTGTCTGAAAATGCTAATTCAGTAAAACGTCATTTTGTGTTATGGGTTGCGTTAAAAGCTTATTTAAGAGGACAGATTATTAGTTATACCACTAAAGTTAAGAAACAGTATATGGTTGAAAGCTTTGAACTAGAAAAGCAAATTGATGAATTGGAGAAGGAATTTCAAAAGGAAGTGACAGAAGATAAAAAGTGGCTTTGACTTAATTAAAATTGCGTTATAATGCGTTGCAGACTTATCAATTTGAATGTTTAATTAATTGATCTAAGCAGCAATATTACGAGTTGCGTGAGAGGGCACATAAAGTACTTGCATGGCAGTTAAAGAAGGAACAGTTTTCACGCGTTATTAATGCTGTAAAAAAGAATTCAACAGTCACCTATAAACCTCAGGAAATTAATGACCACTTCTATTCACTTTATAAAAAATTATATATTTCTGAGGGAAAAAAAGGATAATGGTTCTATTGATTTTAAAAAAATCTAAGTTAATGTTATCAGCATTAGAAGCGGAGGATGTTACAGATTTGGAAGCTCCGTTTACAGAATTAGAAATTAAGGCGGATATGTTGGAAATGTCCAATGGAAAGTCACCAGGTGATGATGGGTTTTCAGTGGAATTTTATAAAAACTTTTTATGTGGATTTATCTTCGGTGTTCGGAGAGGTATTACAACAAATGACTGAACACTATGAGTTACCAGAATCTTGTTCTAGTGCTTTAATTACTCTAATTCCAAAAAAAAGATAGAGACCCGTTGAAAGTGCTTTCGAATAGACCTATTTCTTTACTGAATGTTGATTATAAAATAATAGCAAAAATGTTAGCAAATCAATTTGCTAAGTATTTACCTAAATTGATACATGTTGATCAAACAGGTTTTATTAAAAATAGAAATGTTTCAGATAATATTCTTTGATTGATTAGTTTGGTCAATGCATATTGACAGCAGCCCAACCACCCAATGGTGGTTGCGCTTGATGCGGAAAAAGCTTTTGATAGGATTGAATGGGATTTTTCATTTAAAGTACTGGAGACGTTTAAACTTGGCCCTTTTTTAATTGGTTGGGTTAAAGCTTTATATACGAACCCGACTGCTCGGGTGGTGACAAATGGTCAAGTTTCATCATCGTTTAAATTGACACATTCAACTCGACAAGGTTGTCCATTGTCACCAGCCCTGTTTGCATTGGCTATTGAACCATTAGCTCAAACAATAAGGCAGAATGAACAGATAAGAGGGATGAGAGTTATAGATGAAGAGTATATGATCAATTTGTTTGCAGATGATGTTTTGATATATTTAACAAACCCAGAACATACATTGCCACATTTACGGGAATATTTATTACGGTATGGAACATTATCTGGATATAAACTTAATTGAGATAAAAGTGAAATTTTACCAGTTGGAGAAGGAGATTATTCAGAGTATAAAAATATTATAAAATTGAAATGGTCTGATAAAATTAAATATTTAGGAATAATTGTAAATACTGAGTATCAATCTTTATACAAGTTAAATTATGTTCCATTATTTAAAAAAGACTAAAGCAGATCTAATTAAGTGGAAAGATCTTCTGTTAACTTTAAATGGTTGAGTTAATTGTATTACGATGAATATTTTTCCTCGTATTCATTATTTATTTCAATCAAATACAGTGTTATCTTTCAAAGAGTTTCTTTCAGGATTTAAATAAAGTTACAAGAGAATTTTTATGGAAAGGTAAACTACCACAGGTAGCATTCTATAAACTTGCTTGGAAGTATGCATTAGGTGGGCTTCAATTACCTCATTTTCAAAATTATTATGAAGCAGGCCAGTTGAAATTTATTAGTAGATTGAGATATACCAATTTATATTTTGATAGAATGTAAATTTGTTGAGGGAATATAATATGCTGATATTAAAACATTTATTAAAATTATGGATTTAAAAAAATAAGATTTTAGGATCAAAAGGTAAATTGTCAATTTTAACTTCATTATATAATAATCAACTTATTTCTTTTTCAATGTTTAATAGTCATTTAAAGAATTGGGATTCTAAGGGTATAAGAACATGACAGGATTATTTTGTAGAGGGTCAGTTTCTTTCTTTTACTCAGTTGAAAGGGCGTTTTGATATTGCTGAAAATTCTTTATTTGTTTATTATCAACTTCGATCTTTGATGAAAAATATGTATGGTAGAGAGATGATTTTCCCTGTATTGACAGAATTCGAGTCTTTGATTTCTTCTATACCAAAATGGGGTTATATTTCTGTTATGTATCAAGTACTGAAAGACAATATGGATAAGTCAGAATGGGAGAAATCTAAGCTTAAATGGGAAAATGATTTAGCTTTTGTTTTTCCAAAAGATTACTGGGCAGATGTGTCATGATAGTGTGACTAAATTGACGAATGTATGGTATGGAATGGTTAATTATAATTTTTTACATCAATTGAATTTAACACCAGAGAATTTGAAAAAATATGGTTTTAGTCATTTTTGTTTTAGATGTGGTGTGTGTACTGGAACTTTTTTACATGCCGTCTGGTCTTGTATGTATGTACAACCATTTTGGGATGAAATTAAGTTAATTTTGGAAAAATTATATAATTTTAAGTTGCCATTAGATCCATCTATTCTTTTTAATGGGTCATATGATTTCTTTAAGGGGATTGGGGTTGGATAAATTTCAAATTGCATTTATATATTTAGCATTGTCTGTAGCTTGAAAATGTGTAGCAAGTACATGGAAAGATAATATAGTGATTAATATAATGTGATGGCATAATAAATTGAAAGCTTGCATTGTTATGAAAAATATCGTATAATTTACATGACAATTTTTTTGTTAATAAGTGGTTACTATATTTGGAATATATGCATTTAGATATATTTTGATTTATTATATACTTATATTTTCTGTATATATATTTTTAGCTCTGCTTAAGGGACCTGGCTGATGGGGTGGGAATTTAAAAAAAATTTTTTTTAAAGTTGTCTTGTTTTTAAAATTTTATTTTTTTTATACTCATAAAATTTTCTTTATGGAATGTACTGTATTACTATTAATGATTCTTCAAATAAAGTTTTTTTTTAAAAAAAGAGTATTCATAAATATGATGGCAGCGGGGAAGAAGCTGTCCTTGTGCCACTGAGTGCTAGTCTTTAGGCTCCTGTACTTTTTTTCCGATGGTAGCAGAGTAAAGAAGGCATGGCCTGGGTGGGTCTTTGAGAATAGAAGCTCTTATATAGATATCCTTGATGGAGTGAAGTTGGGTGTCTGTGATGTCGCAGGCCAAGTTAACAACCCTTTGGTGTTGGCAGCTCCATACCAGGCAGTGATGCAACCAGCCAGAATGCTCTCCACAATATACCTGTGGAAGTTTACGTGAGTCTTCTGTGACATACTGAATCTCCTCAGACACCTCACAAAGTATAGCCGCTGGCGAGCCTTCTTTGTGATTGCATCATTGTGGAGGCTCCAGGACAGATCCTCAGAGACCTTGACACCCAGGAATTTGAAGTTCTTGAACCTCTCAACTATTGAGCCCTCGATGAGGACTGGATCATGATCCCCTGACTTACTCCTGAAGTCCACAATCATCTCCTTGGTTTTGCTAACATTGAGTGCAAGATTGTTGCTATGACACCACTCAAAGAGCTGATCTATCTCCCTCCTGTACACTTCCTTACTGGCATTTGTGATTTTGCTGACATTAATAAGCAACATAAAGATGGAGAAAGATTAGGTGCAGAAGAGTCCAAGGAGGAATTTCACTGAATGTGTACTGATATTGGTTGGGTGAAAATTGAGGAAAAGGAAAACAGATATATTTGATTTTGTAAGGCAAAAAGCTATGGAGGACTGGGCGTAGCCACTCGATCAACAGGGCCAAATATTCCAGTTAACTTTCCTCCATCTCCTTCACCAAAAGGTTGGGGATTGCTGCAACAACGAGATCATTGTCATGGATTTTGATTATTTTTATGCCCTGTAGATTACAACTTTTCAGACTCATGCTGTGGAGAATGTTTGCACTTGGCCTGTGCAACATTACGGTGAAACTGTGAGAGTACATCCAGGATCAGAAATCCTCAAAGAGCAACAAGAAATTTGCAGCATTGAGCATAATCCTTCCAGAGTCATCTTGAGAACATTTTCTATGTAGATCTGTTTGAATGGATAATTTACATGTACTACACCAAAACTGAGACTGACTTGGTTTGATTCATTTTAATGATGGAAGACCACAAGAAAATATTTGCTTTAGGTATTGCTTTGCTGCATTGACAAATAAACTGGACTCTCGTGTGTCCCTGTTTCAGTCCATATAGAGAGCTCTGGATACAAGCTGCATGTCCATCAGCAAGCTGGATGCACATCATGCTCCAAACACCTCCTATTTGATGTGTTACATGTAAATTACCAAGTTAAAACAGACCAACACAGGCAGTCATAATGAGATGAGCCTGAAAAGACCACACTTATTGCTGCATACCTTCAGTTATTCATGCTGAGGACTCCTGATCCTTCAAGGACTTCTTCAGTCTAATTACAATATGACATAAACAAGCTATGCAAAGCACTTTGCAGCAGTAATACTGTATCGCATGAAAATATAGTGCATACTTTTCTTGCTCTCAACTTCCCATTTCAATAAATTATTTGTTGGGATTGGAAAGCAGAGCACAAAAACACAGACATATGAAGAGCAGGAGAGGCCACTTGACCCCTTTCACTTGCTCCACTATTTAAAAAGATCACAATCTGATTGTAATCTGCACTCTTGTCTGCAGTGACCTTTCACCCCTTTGTTTATCAAGTACCTATTATCTATCTTGCTCTGCCTTAGGAATATTCAAAGAACAGATAGGATTATTTTGAGTTTAATCAAATCCCTCAAAATTATCTCATTGGGCAAAGACCATGAATTGCACTTGTTCTCTGTTGGATCATGTTGTTAACAAATCCATCAAGGAACTTCTAATCATCTACTAGGAAACAATCATAAAGCACAAAATATTTCTGTAATATTTTTAATGTTTAATTAGGAAAATGTTTCTACTGATGAAAGGTCAAGCATCTGCTTAAATGTCAGACAACGAGAAGCCCAAGAAAGTTGTTAAATAAATATTAATACATGTTTGATTAAACACTTGATTGAAGTATGGGTAGTAATTACTAGACTGTTGAAAATCAGAATTAGATCAGACTGATGAAGGGAAGACAAATATTATGAAACCATTTAAAGGGCTATAAATGTTTCCTCACTTTGAAGGATAAGTAGACACCAAGGCAAAGCCAAACATAAAGATTGATGAAACACAAGATGGAAGCTGCGAATCCCACTACTGAATCCATCAATGGCCTGAACACCCACATCAATTAATGTAATGTACATTCAAATAACCTTTTACGGTGGAACAGATCTGCAAAAAGATGACAATAAAACTGGAAGAAGAATGGTATTTCACTGCTACATGTTTGTAAGTGAACACACCAATCACATGCCAAAGCAGGAGCGCCTTGTGAAGACTATATTTATAAATGTCATAAATCTTTTTGGGAAATGCTGTTAGGGATTCTGTAATTTCATGTGTGGAATACAAAAAAAGGACAAGTAATTGAATTTTATTGCTTAATTAATTAATTGTAATATAATCTGCAATTCTGTCTGTGAAAAAGAGCACTTTCATCCTTCTTTCTGTCCTTGAAGAAAGCCTTTTCATTCCTTCCATGTCTTTACATGAAGTAACTAAGATATGGACTAGTATCTAGAATACCTTGCCTTCATATGCTGAAATACTAACATGATAGATGCTGCAAGAAAATCTAAAGCAAGTTTTGAAGCCCATACAATTGCTTACTTTCCGGTGAATCTTACCATAAACATCAGGAAAGTTTGTTAGTTTTGACTGTAAGTAACAAGATCATATTCATCGCTATTAATATTTTCAAATTTAACAAGTCTCCAACACATTTTTATATGGACAGGAATTTGGAGTGATAGAAATATAGGTTACCAATGTCATGTATTAACATATGCTATTTCAGAGCAATGGAAGGACATCCCAATTCCCAAAACAGAATAATTTATGTGAATGACTTTGATAAGAGAATATTTTTCACTCCTAAGAAATTCCTTAGCATTAGAATATCATTTGGTCTGAAATCTCCATGTTATTCCCCATGACACAGGATCAATTGTATTGAAACATGCTGCATTTCATGCGATGAGCAACATGTGCATTTGATAGCTTCAATCTTTATTGTGTAAATTACAAGATATTTTTTCTGTAATATCTCTGAAGATGTCCATAAATAGAAATAGGAAAAAATTGGTCATCGTCTGCTCATATCATTAAAAGACCATCAAAATCTTATTACCCTTCTATGATTTTCCAAATACAATGTCTTTGCTTTCTGCCTTTTCAAGATTACATTCACCAGTGTTGAATGTAGTTCCAACTTAGCTGTGCCACTCATAAATTGGCATACAGGTTCATTCTCCTCCCCCACCTTCAAGCCTCATACCCTACCCCCACATTTATTTTAGAGCCTCTAACGTTGAGGGAACATGGTTAATTTTAATCTGTTTGGTTGAGTTCACGATCTTATTCTGATGAAGTCTCAACTCGAAATGTGGAGGATTTCACTTGCATTATTAGTGCAAGGTGTTGCCTCCACAATTTCTCTTGCGTGTCTGCAGCATATGACCTACTTTGTGCTTGGAATAAGTCAAAACTAGTTTGTATTTTAAGTTCTCACTTTAGCTCAACATTCTTCAACTTATCACACATTTACTTCACCCACTGGGCCTAGGATCTAGTTGTCCACTCATATCTCCAGAATTCCAAATCTTAAATGCAATTCATATCTTAAAAAGATTTGTATTTGTGAAGTTTTATCTCCAACTTGTTGTGCAAACCTTATGAATAGAAGAAAACCATTCACTTTTATTGTCACCAATTTAATTTTTAAATTTAGAGATACAGCATGGTAACAGGCCCTTCCAGCCCATTAACCCATGCTATCCAAATATACACATATAACCAATTAACCTACTAACTCTGTACATCTTTGGAAGGTAGGAAGAACCCAGACTACCTGGAGGAAAGTCATACAGACACAGGGAGAACATACAAACCGCTTACAACAGCAGCAGATTTTAAACTGAGTCGATGAGAAAGAAACACACACACACACAGAGGTCACTTGGATAGTGTTACAGCAAGCAGAAGTAGCTGGGACTGGAACAGGACAAGCTGGCAAGCTTATGGAAAGCCTAGTTGTAAGACGGCCTGGTCAAAGCCCTGTGGTTCATGCAAGAGGAGAGAACTGGCAGTCTAATGTTTCACTTGGAATAAGAGTAACAAAAAGGAACTCTGTGGTGACCTGAAAGAAAGAGGTTATCATCTGGAGAACCCTGAAGGGGCATGTTTCATCAGCAAGACACTGAAGTGGCTGATTAACAAGGAACAACAAATCTCTCTGAAAACTGACAAGAACCTTCCTGAGCGGTAACCATTCACCTTTCAAACACCAAAGCCTGGTGAACTTTATAAATGTTAAATTCTGTGCACAGTATAAGAATTGCTTGCAGCCAATGAACTTGGAGGAATGAGAAGTGAGAATGGACTGTGAACCAAAGAACTTTTCTGAACTTGCACACACATTACATACATGTGCGCTTAGAATTAGAAGGGGGTTGTTAGGTTAAGTAAGTCAATGAAGTTTGATTCTATTTTCATGTTTAAATATAATTAAAAGCAACTTTTGTTTAAGTAACATTTGTCTTGGTGAATATCTATTGCTGCTGGATTTTGGGGTCCACTGGGCTCGTAACAATAAGCTTCTTACAATGTTCCGGTGACTCTGTGGCTGCTATTACAGACAGAAGCTTTATTAACATTGAACTTAAATTCCCCAAGTGGAATTACAACTGAAAAGCATACAAAATTGGAAATGGTCAGTCAGCATGTACAGAAAGGGAACAGACTTAACATTTCATGTTGATACTTCATCAGAATTGGGCAAACTTAGAAATAAAAAAATGTTTAGAATTGCAAAGAAAGAAAGAAAGGGACAAATAGAATATAGAAAGTCTGTGATAAGGTGAAACCAGAGGAGATGAGTGATGGGTTCTTTAACCGCAAGTTATTAACTCAGTGAGAGAGGATGGTGAAAGCTGGTGACTAACAGAAAGTGGACCAGAGGGGTTGGTTCATATGTCAATTAATCAAATGACTAGCCCAATAATTTAACCATTGTGCCACTGCACCCTCACTTGGTAATGCTTGAGATTGTACTGGATTTCTTCTCATGGTATATTAGTCCTTGCAAGAAAAAATTGTGTCTGGTGTATACGTTCTCTATCACCACAGCTACAATCTGAATTTCCAAAGGTGCTAATGGTTATTCATGAAGATCTGTTTCATGTAAAATGAGAAACCTACATTCTCTTCCATATTTTTCTTCATTGCAAAGAAATGGAGGTATACTCACTGCACAGTTGCATTTGTCATCATTTTATCTCCAATAGACTAACAACCTTAAACGGTTGTCCAATCTTTGTGCTGCTTGGGAACAGTGAGTCAACTCCTGGGTGAAGATCAATGCCTCCAGCTCTGATAAGAAATTAACAAAGCCAGTGGCCAATTTCCTATAGTTCTCTTGTATAATACCCATTGGTGATGATTGATTCCTGCAGAACTGGGATTGTGCTACAATTCAGTTGCATTCCAACTACCAGCATTAAAATTGGAGGAAGTCTAAAGCAGCACCTTTATGTTAAATTCTACCCCTCCTGTTCTCAGTGCAAACTTCAATTCCTCTTTTTGTTTCTACACACAACTACTGTTTGTTTAACATTTAATCTGTTTTAATATCTAATGTTGGTGACTTATACCACCATTGTATTCCCTACTGGGTGTAATTCTGCCTGTTTTCTCTTTCTATGTTAAAAGGTGTTCATTTTATGCATGCAAATCATGATATGGAACTCATCACTCATGAAAACAAAAGTAAAATACTAAAATAATAAAAACAGAAAATGCTATAAATGTTCAACAGATCAGTTAGCATCTGTGGAGAGCAAAAGAGTTAATGTTTCAGATAAACAATATTTTTTATCAGAATTGAAAAGAATTACACTTATACTAGGACGAAGTGGAAAGGGTGGGCCAGAAGGGCCTGTTACCATGCTGTATCTATAAATTAAAAATTAAATTAAAACATTTAAAAATATCATTAAGAAATGAACTATTGGACTGACAAGTGAAAGGAAATAGCTCAAGACTCCAAACTTATAATGCAGGAACAGACATCAAAAATTCCATCAACAACGTAACGTACTCTGCTGTAACATCTCTCCACACTAACAAAAATGGTTAAAAACAAGTACAGGTATAGAAAGCATAACTGATGCACTGAAACTATCTCTTGCTTAGAAGACAAATTTGGATTAAAGAACAATTAGATCAAGAAATAAAATCCAGATTTAACAAAGAGGAGAGAAGAAAACAATAAACAAGTACATCAATACTATTGGTCATATTGTCTTATTTAACAGGTCCATTTTTATTTTAGATGAAATTTGCCAGTGTAAGTGTGGTCTGAAGCTGTGGAAGATATACAGCAGCCTCACTGCACAGGGGAACACCAGGATTTCTGCTAAGCAGAGAGGAACTACTGCAGCTCCTCAGCATTGTAAATCCAACCAAACATCATCCCTTCCAATATTCTTCTTTGAGCCCTATCACCCCAGATTTCTAGCCCTTCGTCAATGGAATGTTTTAAATGATCTGATGGCTTGGTTCCAAAGTCAGGTCATGCATGAAGGAGTAAAACAGCTCAGTCAGAAATGTTAGATCTGTTGACAAATGGGTGCATGGCAAACCTCAACCTTGATTCGGTTACCTTCCTCTATAGCAGGGGTGTCAAACTCAAATTCACAGAGGGCTAAAATTAAAAACTTGGACTAAGTCGAGGGCCGAACTAAATATTTATTGAAAATTTTCAACAACATCTGCATGCTTTCTCTTCTTTCAACATATGTAATGTTAAACTTTTTCTTATTAAAATAAATGTTTAATAATAGTTTTGGATAAACTCTTTCCAGAAGCATTAACAAATGAGAAATAAAATATTCAATAAATAATATTTCTCTATAGAGGATTTGTCAAATGTTGCTAGTGCGCTGTCAAATAGTAAAATCTAAGGCTATTGAGAATGTGGGAGAATAACATGATTCCTGAAACAATCAAATGGGTGACTGATTGTGGGCATGAACTCTAGCAGGGTTATTTGCCATGCCCTTTTTCCATTGGTACAGATATCCTTTGATTTACACACTTTTCAAGTTTTATGCCTAGTGAGCTTGTATCCAGGTGCAGGACCATTTTTAACCAGGAATATATTTATCACTGTGACATGAAACTATTGGAAGATCGTTTTATCCTGAGATTAAAGTTCATAATACTTACTCAGGCCTGTGTGCGGGAGGGCAGGGCTTGCGGGCGATCGGGTTGGACAACGACAGTGCGGGGGCATCGGCTCTCGCTGCAGGGCGGCATCTCGGCGGATCAGCGGCCCCGTCACCGTGAGTCGCGGGTCGGCTTGCGGCAGGGAGGGAGAGTGGGCAACGGTCCTGGCGAGGTCAGACCCGAGGCCTCCGGTTTCGGGCGCTGGGAAGCGGCCTTGGCTTCCCCTGACACCGGCCAGGCCCCAAAACCAGAGTCCACGGTGAGACCCTGCAATGTAAACAGAGGAGGTGGGGGCGATTAGCGGGCTGACGCCAATGCATTCTGGGATTTGTTGTATTACTGTGCATGCGCTATACTTGCGCGGCGGCCAGCGGGCCACCTCTAATACATTTTTGATATGATCTTGCGGGCCAAATATAATTATTTGGCCCGCGGGCCAGAGTTTGACATGTGTGCTCTATAGCCTATTATTAAATCTGTTGCTGAAAGAACATGTTAACTTCCTACTCATCCCCATCTGCTGCTCTCCTATTGTTACTTATATAAACTACATCAAAAAGATGATGCAGATAATATTTGGGGAAAGATATTTTGTTTCTACAGATACAAGAGTAATTAAGTGCATCCAGTACTAATGATGACAATGGAGTTTTATCTCAACAGTTCCACAGCTTCCGGCTGCATTTTAAAGCAATAGAGCTGAGAAATTGGATTGGAAAGATTGTAACTTTTATCATGGGTAAATTGAAAGAAGAAGAAAAAAAATTGGTTTTGCTCTGAATCGTTTATGCTCATTGCACAGGTTAGGCCAGACACTTCCCTATAATGATCCACCATAGCATAGGTGTCATTTTCCTTTGTATTTTGTAGATGTGAAGACAAAGACAGAAGTTGAATCAAAAGTCACAACTATTGATGCAATAGTTAAGTGGAAATCATTCATCAAGTTTGAAAACAAACAATTTAAAATGACCCCATGAATACATTTTACATTTGCACCATTAAAAGTCATTTTGGAGTTCAAGATTAGTTCATTTTGTCACTTCCATCATTGATATAGCAAATATACAC
Source organism: Narcine bancroftii (assembly GCF_036971445.1). Classification (NCBI taxonomy): domain Eukaryota; kingdom Metazoa; phylum Chordata; class Chondrichthyes; order Torpediniformes; family Narcinidae; genus Narcine; species Narcine bancroftii. Next base: position 382,486,725 of record NC_091469.1, on the reverse strand, counting down.
TTGAATCTCAATATTACAGCCAAAATTACTGAAAACTTAATTAATAAATGGCCACTTGTATGTTGGACTATAAACATTCTCAATAGATCCTGTAGCATTAACTCACCTACAGGAAGCTAAAGTAAGCTAAATTTTATTTCAGACATTAGAGGATACTAACAACTTTTTAAATAAGTGCCACAGAGGTTCCAAAGAGTTAACTAGAAGGAAAGACTGTTTTGCCACCTAACCACAATACACAGAGAAATGGGTATTCCTCGGATGGGAATATTGCAACATCTAACCTTGGTTGTATTAACACCCTTTTTAGATATTGTCAATAAGCCAAACCTATCACGAATCCTTAAAATATGTTGCCCTCCATTACAGAGATTATACTGTTGCTATGTGGATAAAGCATCGTCAAGACTCTTATGCCATCATTGAATCAGTGGGCCAACTCTCCACATGCTAGCTAATATGGCAGGATGAAGCTTCATTTATATTTAATAAATATGCAATCTAACACAGTTGAGACTCACAGTTAATCATTTTACATCCGTTTTTTTCAATATCATTAGATTTTTATCACTAGCCATCAATTGCAAATTAAGTAAAAACAAACTCATTCTCTGCTAGAATCAAAGGTCAGTGGCAAGTAACCAAGTGCAAATAACGCCCACATCTGAAAAATATATTTAATTAATCCTCTAACTAAATTATTTCTGAGCAGTCTTTCATAGTTTTCCACAAAAAAAGCATCTGTTGGATTATAGCGAGACACATAAATGCAATTTCCTGTTCAAACTGCACAAAAGAGATATACAGCTGTAGTCCTGGTCATAATTTATCAAGAAAAACTTAATTAATTGTTTGCTCACCTACAAATCAAAAATCTTTCCTTATTTAACCTTCCATAGACTTATGCTTGCTGTCTATATATTCAAATTTATAACAGCTTTATATAAAATAGTCCAGAGAATTTGGAACAATTTTTGAAATCAACCCATAGTATAATATTTTAAAAACATTTTCAATCCTGAAACATTATCTGTTTCTCTTTCCATAGATGCTGCCTGACCTACTGAGTGTGCAATTTTTGTTCATTTTTCAGATTTTGAGCATCTGCAATTTTTTTCATTTTCTGGAAAAGTGAGGATGCTACCATGATATTATTGGTAAAAACACAATTCTGGAGAAACTCAGCAGGTCAAATAGTGATCTTATGTAGCAAAGATAGATACATAACCGACGTTTCGGGCTTGAGCCCTTCATCAAGGAATGAATGTTCAGTGAGATGAATAAACTAATCAAACTGAGAGGCTTTGCCCTGGATGCTGTCAAACATCTTGAGTGAGACTGGGACTGCAAATGAGAAGTATTCCATTGTGTTCTCGAAGGTTAAAAGGCTATACAGAGAACCAAAGGTAATTTGCTATAGGATTCCCACTCTCTGACATGCTCTGGCAGTATTTATGTAGTTGCTCCAGTTAATTTTTTTGATCAAAAATGATCCCCTGGCCATCGATGATGAGGTCGGTGATGGGAATGACACTGAACATCAAATGTAGGCAATTAGATTTCCTCATTTTGAACATGACTATTGTCCTATATTTGTAACACCCAAAAGTTACTTTATGGTGAAAGGAAGGTCACTCATGAAGCAACTGAAGATGGCTTGTCCTTAAACCCCGGCCTGAGAAACCCCTGGATTGCTGTACTGGGGTTGGGATGATTTGCCCAAGAAGCAGACTCTCAGTGGGTCCAGCAGCATTGATACACTTTTAGCTTTAGCAGATGCTTCATCTACTGAATTCTTCCAGTGTTTTGTTTTCTGTCCCCCATTCCAGTCTCTTTTTTTATCTTCTGGATGGTTAGAATCATATCTTAGAATGTTATTTCTTTGATCCCACTGACTTTGGTTTTACCAAAGCTCTTTGATGATATATGGAGTCAAATGATGTATTGATGTTAAAGGTAGTCATTCTCACTCTCACATTGATCCACGTTTTTTTTGGATGACATCATCCATCGGCTTGTTCATCAATGAGAGTTGTCTAATTCGGTAATAAATTGCCTCACAGTTCGGCGGGCAGCAACCTCCTTTGAAGAAGACCGCAGAGCCCACCTCACTGACAAAAGGCAAAGGAGGAAAAACCCAACACCCAACCCCAACCAACCAATTTTCCGCTGCAACCGTGTCTGCCTGTCCCGCATCGGACTTGTCAGCCACAAACGAGCCTGCAGCTGACATGGACATTTACCCCCTCCATAAATCTTCATCCGCGAAGCCAAGCCAAAGAGGATGTTGCTTCAATTTAGTACACAGAACATTCCTAGGCAACTTTGCACATTGCTAGTTAGATGGCAGTGCTGTCATTGTACTGGAATCACAAATTTTCAGCACCTAAAATGAGATGCCGTCTCATCTTACAGCCTTGGTTGTATCTAATGCTAAAGCTCATGGCTAGTCCTCGAGGTCATTTGGAAACTATCTTAAGTCTGGGTTCTATAATAGTGAGGGTCTCAGGTGAAGCCGAAATGGACCAGCCATGATTGTAATCTACTCATGGATAGGGCTCTGCTATTCCTGAGGATGCGGCTTCTCCTGCAGTGGTCTGATTGTTTACCCAACACATGCAATCAGATCTGGTAGCACTTTTGATCTGATCTGTTGGCTGCAATATCATGTGACCCAGGCTTTATATGCCATCTTTGCACATACATAGTGCAGCTCCTGCCACTGCTTTCAGTTAGCAAGAATTGGTCTCTCACTTTGTTCATGAGTATGTGGGGAAATAGATCTCTGCTGAGATGCTTACACCACCTGCCATCACATTAGGTTGAATGGTAGCCAACAGTATGGGAATGAAGAATTTTGAACTAGGGAACTCTAATGCTCTCTGTTTAAGGGACTATTTTTCTCAACAGCTTCTAAAATGATAACTGAGATTTGAGCAGGAAATGTGTGATTGTGTGGCAGCATGAACTGGCACAATGAAAATAGAAATCTACAGCACAGCACAGGCCTTTATGCCCAAAGTGTTGTGCCAACCTAATAGCCTATTAATAACAACTTCCTAGAATTTTCCAACTGCATTACTCTTTATTTTTCTCAGTTCTATATACCTAAAAAATCCACTGTCGGTAGGGCATTCCATGCACCCACCACTCTCTGTGTGTAAAACATCTCTTGCATACCCCCTGTATTTACTCTCAAGCATCTAAACACTATGCCCCCTGGTGTCAGCTATTTCAGACCTGGAAAAAAAGCCTCTGACAATCCACGCGATCAATGCCTCTCATTATCTTATACATCTCTATCAGGAAACCCTCATTCTCCATCGCTCCAAGGAGAAAAGACCAAGTTCACTCAACCTATCTTGACAAAACATACTCTCCAATCTTGGCAACAACCTTGTAAATCTCCTCTGCACCTTCTCTATAGCATCCATATCATTCCTACAGTGAGGCGACCAGCAATAAACTCAGTGTTCCAAGTGGAGTTTAACCAAGGTCTCACAGTTAATGAAGGACAATAAATCATACACCTTCTTAACAATACCATCAACCTATGCAGCAGCTTTGAGCGTCCAATGGACATGGACCCCAATTTTTACATCTCTCTAGATCTTTAGTTCCAACTTGCTGTCCCCATTTCATACCATAACCATATGTCCAAAGTTATTCCCCACATAATACATATATATTGCTCTCATGCTTCCATGGTAGGAGGGCTAGTTAAGAAGTTTGTGCAGTGATTGGTCTTAGTTTTGTTGTTTTTGGTTCAATATATTGGAACTCCCAAACTAATATCATAACTATAAACACAAGGACTGTTATGGCTCATGGTAAGAAATTGAATCTGTGAGGCTGAGAAAGACAGAAATTGCTAACAGGAAGAAGTTGACATATTTTGTGCATATTACATTTTTTGTATTATTATGTGACAATAAAGGAATCATGAATCTTGAAATTAAAGCATTTTAAAAATGACAAAAATCTAGGATCAATTACCAGGGACACAAAAATGAAAAGGTCAGTTAAAAATTATAATTGAAATATTTACAAGTTATATGTAACATCACTAAGACTCTGGATTGAGCTGCCAATTCATTCAAATGACCTAATGTAGTAGAAAGAAAAACAGAGTATACTTAACCTGAAATGTGATGTTCTGGTCAATGTGAGTAACCTGGAATTGTTTGAAGAATCGTTCATCCTCACTCCAAAACAGGCGAATGTCCGGTATTCCAAACAAGATCATGGCTAGTCGTTCAAGACCCAGGCCAAAAGCATATCCAATTCTATCTTGGGCACCAGCTGAAATCCATAAGAAAGAAAGGCCTTATGCAGAGTGTATCAACCAGTCAAATTTCAGACTACCTGCAGAAATATTAGGCAGAACCTAGGCAATATTTCTTAGGTGAAGAACACAGCAACTTTCAGTTATGTAGCGCCTTTAACTATTGCAAAAGAATGAGGGGAGAGAGAGAGAGAGAGAGAGAGAGAGAGAGAGGACGGGATCCTAAACCAAATCTATCTCTGCTTCCTTTGAAAAGCCAGACGCAGTCCATTCTCCCTTCCAATTAAATGGCAGACTTTGAGTTGCTGATCCTACCGTGGAAAATGTGGGCTGCTTCCCATATTTCATGAGCCACCTCTCAACAAAGATTGATGTCAATGAGGAGCTTCATGCCATTATCCTTCCATGCATTAGCATAATCTTTGGTTGATTGAGGAAAAGGGTAATTGAAGATCAAGATAGTAGACTTGACAGAAGTGTTCCCTGAACTCCTACATACTTCTGCGATTTGTACTTCAAGGTACTAGAAAGACAGCACTGCTGCTGTTCCAGCAAAATGAAAGAAAAGTGAACCAATGTCAGTGTCCTCTACCTGATTAATGAGTCAGCTCTGTTGGGCAGCTGTATCATTCACATGCCCATTGCCAGACTGTCATCGGATATTCTGTTCTGAGCTCTGTCCAAGGGAAGAGGTAACCAGGTTGGCCAAGGGATAGATTCAAAGAAGTGCAACATTCCTACTGATTACTGAGGACCTCTGGTCCCAGTCATACATCAAGAGCATACAGAAACCATGTGTAAATGGTAGGAGTGCATCATCTCATAAATTAGCCATGTAGACATCTACCCCATCAGTGGAAGAATCTGGTTCTCACTTTCAACTCATCAGTCACCTCCTACAACTAAAATGGAGCAGATCATCTTCCATCCTGTGGGTACATGAGCATTATTAAGCAATTTTATCCACACCTCCCTCCCAGGACAATGGTGAGTGGGCTGATTTTCCCCTCGAGTCCAAATCCAAGATCTCTTAAGTCAAATTTATTGTCATCCAATTGTACAAGTACAACCCAACGTAACAGTGTTCTATGGTCTTGGTGCAAAAATACATAGGGTGGGATACAACCAGACATGACACACATACAGGCAATCAATACATATGCACGACAAGTATTTCATTTATACAAATAAATAAATATTGCTTCATGAATATGAGCATCTCAAATGATTAGTGTGAGTAATTCCTTTCTCATTGCCCATGGGAAGAAGCTGTCCGTCAGCCTGGTGGTGGTTCTGATACTCCAGTATCTCTTTCCTCTTAAGGTCGCTGTACATGTTGTTAGGACATTCAAGAAGGCCTATGGTATGCTGGGCTTCATTATTCAGGGGATTGAGTTCAGGAGTCAAGAAGTAATGTTGCAGCTCTATAAAACTCTAGTCAGACCACTCTTAGAATATTGTGTTCAGTTCTGGTCACCTTATTGCAGGAAACATGTGGAAGCTATAGAGAGGGTGCAGAGAAGATTTACCAGGATGTTTCCTTGATTGGAAATATATTTTATGAGTCAAGATTAGTACAGCTGGGACGATTCTCTTTGGAGCGAAGAAGGATGAGGGATGACTTAATGGAGGTCTACAAGATCATGAGAGGCATTGATAATGTAGATCAGCCAGCACATTTTCCCAGAGCGCAAGTAGCAAACACCAGAGGACATTTCTACAAAGCGAAGGGAGGATTGTTTAGGGGAGATATCAGGGGTAAATTTATCTCCACAGAGAATTGTGGGTGCTTAGAATGCATGGCCAGGGATGGTGGTAGAGGCTAGAACAATAGGAACATTTAAGACACTCCTAGACAGCCAAATGGATGAAAACAAAATAGAAGATTATGAGGTAAGGAGGGCTTAGTTTTTAAAATTTTTAAAAAATTTAAACATACAGCGCATTAACAGGCCATTTTGGCCCACTAGTCCATGCCGCCCAATTTACACCCAATTAACCTACACCCCTTGTACGTTTCAAATGGTGAGAGGAAACCAGGGTCGCTGGGGAAAACCCACGCAGATAGTGGGAGAACATACAAACTCCTTACTGCAGGATTCGAACCCCAGTCCCAATTACTGGCGCTGTAAAGGCATTACTTTAACTGCTACGCCAACCATGCCGCACTTTTTGTAGGTATTTATGGGCTGGCACAACATCGTGAGCTGAAGAGCCTGTATTGTGCTGTAATTTTCTATGTTCTAAACCATAATTTAAAAAGCTTTCAGATCATCCCTTTAGCAAATAATGAATTTGCAGTCTTCTGACTTTCCGTGTTAGGATATCCACCCCCCCCCCCCCCCACCCCCAATTCGTGTTTTATCTCTGGATTTATTTTATTGTTATGTGGAGAACAGGCTGTACACACTTCTCAAAATGTGAAGTTTTATTATAGTTTATCATAGCAGCTCTACTTTTGAATTCTGTCCTATTAGAAATGGACTTCAGGGCTTGTATTCCAATTCTCATTGTCTCTTACATTCCTACTTCTCAAAGATGTGTAAAAAAATTGTAAAATCAAGTGGAAATACGGAGTGAAGTTGGAATAATGGATTACAACTGGAGCTTTGATGAGACCTGTTTGACCTACTGAGCAGTTCCAGTAGTTCCTCTATTTTAATCAGATTTCCAGAATATTCAGCATTTTTCTCTTGGACATTAGAGACGTACCATTTTCCAATATTTTTCCTGTACCTTTTGGATTTTACTTCTTTCTTGGCTATTCAGGATGGATGATACCCACCTCAATCCTCTGCCTTGCTTATTATAAATGTGACATTTATCAGTCATTTCCTTCCTTTAAGTCTTTAGATTAGCAATATTTCCAAATGCCAAGGTTATGGTTTATAAATATATTGTTAGCTTTTAGAAGTCTAATTCCTGTCATAATTTTCTTTTTATTATTCACAAACTGCAGAGTATATAACCAATTCTTTTCACATTATTTATAAGTTGTATTTGTAATTTTTTTTTCACTCCTTGGAATATTCTTACCACTTTTGTCAGTTTAAGTTGTAACAGAATAAAGCACTAACTTTTGATACTTCTATACTTTAATACAGGGTAGCCAACCTTTGACATTCCATGCATCAATTTTTTCACGCACGTTCAGATGCGCCATACAACACTTTTACCCTCATTCAATTCTTGTAAAAATGTTAATATAGACATATTTAGCATTTTTAAATGATATTGATTTAATATAAAATCAAGATAAACATTACTTACTTTAATGAGACTTTTGAGTCTATTTTGATTTTGCCAAGTTTTTAATGTTTGGAATTAAATTAGTTACTGAGAGCAGCAGAAAATTCTATTATGTGATAAAGTGTTTTCACAAACAATGCACGACACCTTTCCTGATTGACCTGCTATAAATAAGAACTCATTTTCCCACTGTTCATTGAATTTATGCTCTCACTTTCTGCTTTTCTTTTGTTCATTTACTTTTGCACTGTGATGGGTAACTGAATGTAAAAACAAGATTTAATTTTCAAAAAAGTACAAAATTGAACAAAATTGAAACTTGCGACGCACCGCTGGTGCAGATGCCTGGTGCCTGAGGATCAAACAAGTATCAAGCATGTATTAAATAGTTATGGAACGATTGCAGAACAAAAGTCCTTCTTTCCTAGTTGGACTCTTGAACATTTAAAAAAAATTGAAAACAAATTAACATGAAAGAAAGCAACATTCACCAAAAAATGTAGCTAAATAATAAAATCGCTAAAAATAATTGCTAAGTTTTAGACATTCTCAGTAAACCCCATTTCTAGCTCTAAGCTATTTGAATTCCTGTTATAGAATTTCTACAAATCATTTTTTTGGTTAGTACTTTTTGCACGAGTAAGCTTACTTTTTTATTATTATCACTGGGAAGCAATGTGCCACTTTCGGCTCAAGTGCCATAGGTTGGCCATCCCTGCCTTAATAGATATATTTGATCCATCTCCTGAAGCTAAGGTTGGTTCACAAAGTATGATCATTCTGTTCCATGGCTATCAGATCCTGGGCACCTAAGTGACAACCTAGATGAGGGAAACAATTGTGATTCTTGCAGGGTTAAAAATAAACTGGCAGCATCCATAGTGGGAAATGGATATGACATTTTGGGACAAACCTTTTCTCAAGGACTGGGAAAGGAGAGAAAAGATGACAGTATTAAAAGTGGCGGGCAGTAGGTGATAGGTGAATTGAGAAGAGGTGAAGGATGATAGACTGATGGAGCCAGTAGGGCCCACTGGAGGAGTGATTGGACAAAAGAAGCAGGGCAGTGATGGGTGAATCATAAAAAAGAATGGTGACCAGATGCGAACAGTGCGGGAGGAGATAGATGGGTGGGAGAAAAGCAATTCGAGAAGGGGAAAGGAACTGGGTAATAAGGGGGTTGGGGGTGATGTTAGAAAAATATGGATATTTCTTTTGCTCTATATTTCAAAACCTGAAGACTTTTGTCTCTCCATTGATAAATGGTGTATTGGAATGGCTTTGGTGCAGTTATACAGCAATTATTTTAGTCATTGCTTGGCAGAAATAGTACTCAATTGCAACCAAGGGGCAATGCCTAGCTTGAAAATAGCCATGAACTTTTGCACAGGATCTTTATTGCCTAGGATTAGGATGCAGGCTCTGTTGGTTGAAAGGGTGGAAAGTCAAATAGGTCTGTCACATTGTTGAAGGAGGTGAAGGATGGATGACAAGGGTGGCAGGAGGATGAAAATCACAAGGGAAAACGTAAGGGATATTGGGACAATATGCTGGGGATTGGGAACCTTGTATTTGAGCAAGCTTCTCCTTCATTTGCATATCTCCCTGTTCAATGCCAAATGATTAAAACCATTGTCCTTAGAATCCCCAGAAAAATACGGTTAAAAGTCCAATGTAATGTGGAATGAGGTACAAAGTTCTTGTTTGGCCCTATTTCAGAAATCAGAGGGTCCAAGGATGCCTCACAACAGGAAGAGCCCAGTCTCTAATACCTAAATTTATCAATTTTCACTTACAAGACTGAAAAGCAAATGCACAACCTAATCCAATTTCTGGACATACCTATAGTTTCTATAATAATTAGAGTCTCTTTAAATGAGTTTGGAATGATGTAGCATCTTTGAATCCTTGATTTCCAGTCAAAGAGTTGCACTGAGACCAAGTTTTCCTCTCAGGGACAAGTATTTCTTCACTCAGAGGGAGCAATGCATTTTGGTGGCCAAACACTGCAGTTTCTTGCTCTGGCTGAAAACCAATTTGCATTCCCATCTTTGCCATCTGAGGCAATATGATTATAACATTTGACTAAAATTATCTCTTTTGATTGCACGCCACTTTATTTACCCAGTTAGTCTCTGATCCTGGAAGACTCTCCAGGATTCAGGTGAGTTTAAGCTAGAATGACAAGGGGATGGAAACCAGAGCAGCAGGCTATCATGTGGAGAGGTTGGGGGATCTTAGATGTTATGACAAGTAAGTCTGAAAGGAAGGACAGGAAGAGATGGGCTAATGAAAAGAGTGCAACTGATGGGTTATATTTATTTCATTGCAGAGTAAAATGGGTAAGGAAGGTGAGCATAGATAATTACATGGAATTATGATGTGGCCCTTACAAAGATTTGGCTGAGAATTACTAACCAGTACCAGAGGCTTAGATGGGGCAGAATTTCTTAAGTGCATCTAGGAGAGTTTCTTGAAGCAGCATGTAAGATAGTCCAACTAGGAAGGGGCCATACTAGATAACGACATAAGAGCCGGGCCAGGTGATTGGAGTTTCAGTGGGGGAACATTTTGGGAATAGTGATCACTTTTCCTTAGCTTTAAAGATAGTTATGAAAAAGATTAAGCTTGGGTGAGTGTAAATTATGACATGATTAGACAGGAGCAAGGTGGGGGGGGGGGGGGGGAGTGTAATTTGGAACAGGTGACATGTGTCAATTGTTTAAGGACCAAGTAATTAGACTCCAGGACCTGCAAATTCCAGTGCGAAGGAAGGATAAGATCTACGGGCAGCATGGTTGATGTAGCGGTTAGCGCAACGCTGTTATAGTGTCAGTGACGGGACCAAGATTCAAATCCCACACTGTCTATAAGAAGTTTGTATGTTCTCCTCATGTCTTCATGGTTTTCCCCCACCATTCGAAACGTACTGGGGGTGTAGGCCAATCTGGCGTAATTGGGTGGCACAGGCTCGTGGGCCAAATGTTGACATACTGTGCTATATGTCAACATTTAAAAAAAAAATAATACAGATAGCAAGATAACGTTGGATGATAAGGTCATGAAATTAGTCTAGAAGAAAAATGAGGCAAATGTAATATTCAGGGAGCTATAATTCAACAGGGCCCTAAGAAGAACATAAAGATTGCAGTAAAGAGCTCAAGGACACGATGAAGGCCTAAAGGGGCCAGGAGACATTCTTGGCAAGCGGGGTTATGGAAAACCACTGGCATTTTATACTTACATTAAAAGCAAGATGACTAAGGAGAGGTAAGGAACATAGGACAGAATTTATGCTTAGAATAATTTGCAACAGGGTTTACCAAGGAAAAGGACATAGACAGTGGTAAGGAACAGAATGTGGAGAATGAATATGTATAATGACATTTTAAGATCAATAAAGTGGTGTTCGGTCTTTTGAGAAGCATTAAGGTGGATGTCCACTGGGCCTGATGGAATATATATCCATCCTTGGTTATTATGGTTATTGAAAATGAAGAGATTGTTAAGATCTTTAAAAGATCCTATCTAGAGTCAGGGACAGGAGAGGACCCAGAGGAGAGGAAAGTGGCAAATGTTATATCTATTCAAAAAAGGATAATTTAGGAAATTATTGATCAGTAAGCCTCACATCAGTGATAGAGAAACCTTTGGAAAGGATACTTAAGGCTGGGATTTATGTACATTTGGAATGGTCAGATGAGGAACTGTCAACATAACTTTGTGAGGGCAGGGCATGTTTTACCGATTTGATAAAGTTTTTATAAAGATGGCTGATGAAGGTAGAGCAGTGGATGTTGTATGCATGGATGTCAGTAAGGTTTTTGACAAGATTTATCAAGGTAGGCTGATTCAGACATTGTGGATTTGTGATGAGTTTAGATACAAAATTGGCTGGTCAATAGAAGAGAGAGTAGTGGTGGAAGGCTGATTTTTGCACTGGAGGCCTGTGACCAGTGGTGTTCCACAGGGATTGGTGTTGGGACCCTTGTTTCAGATCTCTCTCTCTCTCTCTCTCTCTCTCTCTCTATACATATATATTTATATAATGACGGATAAAATATAGTTGGGTGGGTTAGTAAGTTTGCAGTTGATGTAAAGATAGTGAAGCATTGGAGAATAGGAGCCCTCAATATCGGTACAGGTACAACAGAGATGGAGGATCGAAGACTGAGTGGGAAGAGGTGCAGTCCAGATAACTGTGAGAGTCAGCTGGTGTGCAAAATATTTAGATAGTTTGTGTTCCAAGATGGAGATAGAGAGTGGCGTGGTGCACTAAATCTGTCTCTCAAGTCATGATATGAGTAAGATAATTGTTGACATGACAGTTAAGAAACTGCATCAATACCTGCACTTTGTCAGATGACTAAGGAGGTTTAGCATGTTCCACTTTGTCCCTCAATAACTTCTACGAGTGCACCATTGAAAACATGTTGCTGGATGCATCACAGCATGGTACAGGAGCAGCTCTGCTCAAGATCTGAAGAAGCTACAGAAGCTAGTGAAAGCAGGTCAGAATATAACACAACCTCTTTCCTTCCTGGGCTCTATCTTCATCTTCCATTGCCTAGGAAAGGCAGCCAACATACTGAAAGACCCATCACACCCCAGTCACATTCTCTTCTCCTCCCATTGTGGAGAAAGTTTAAGAGTGTGAAACCTCCACACAGGTAGGACAGCACAGTTAGCATAGTGGGTAGCATGATGTTATTTCAGTGCTAATGACCTGGGTTTGAATCTGCTGCTGTCTGTAAGGAGTTTGTATGATCTCCCTGTGACCTACCTGGTTTTTTTCCCCAGGTGCTCCAATTTCCTCTCACCCTCCAAAACATAGAGGTTGTAGGTTAATTGGGCGTAATTTGGAGGCCTGGGCCTCAATGGCTGGAATCAACTTCTACTGTTTTGTAAATAAACAATAAATAAAATAAATAAATAAAATCGTTTCTTCCCCGCAACCATCACACTCCTGACCAAACCCCACAAGATTACTATCATGAAGCCCTTACTTGGCACTAATTGATCTTCTTTTCATTGTAACTCTATACTCTGTGATTGTGCTCTTACTTTATTTAGCTGTATGATGGCCTTCTCCTGCTCCTACTTCTTATGTTCTGAAATTTGGATGAGTGGTATAATCTGGGTGGAGTTGATAGAAATGTGGGGAGATAATAGGTTTGGGTAGAATCAATGTGAAGATCGATCGATGAGTTTTCATACTGTGTTTTTTGATGATGGTACCTGAACTTTCTGATGACACCCCTAAATATGTAAGAAAATCAGTTGTGGAGGTTAAAAGGAGGCTACAAAAGGATATAGGTAGGCCAAGTAGGTGGAGAATGATCTGGTAAATGGGATATAATGAGGGAAAATGTGAAATTCTGAAAGGAAGATTTTAAAAGTTGCACATTATCTAAACTGTGAGAAACTAGAAATCTTTTGCAAAAGCTTTACTAACACCCAGAATGGGCAGGTTGTCATATAGAGAAAGGTTAGGCAGCCTAGACATTTTCCCAATGGACTGTGAGAAGGGTCAATTAATTATATATTCCAAGATCCTGAGGGGTGGATGTGGAGCTTCATCTTCTTGGGGCATCTAAAGCAAGGAATCACTATCTAAGAATAAAAGGTCACCCACTTAAGACTGGGGTGAGGTTAACTTGTTTCTCTTAAAGGGGTATGTTTGGAATTCTCTTTTTCAAAGGGTGTGATATGCTTCGTATTCACCACAGTTGTCATAATCAGCAACTGTCTTTTTAGGTCATCTCAAAGATCTTGTTCCTTCATGTCCCATATTTGTTGAACAGCTCCTTCATTTGAAGTTGAGATACATGTATCGCCCACGTCCAGAAATAAAACACAGATTGTCCTTCAATAAATTACATTGTACAATCTCTATTTATTTTCATCTGGACAAGAGAATGAACAAGTAATATGAAGCAAATGTATAAGAAGAGCTGGCAAATGAGGATGATAAGCAATTAAATGTATATAATTAATTTACTAGATTGTTAAAATTTAATTTGGTCAGAAAGTTTGTTGCTGGAGAATGCTCTGAATAAATTAAGTATATTCCTCACAACACGCTTTTTTGTTATTTTCAATTAAGAGCCTACTTAAGAGAGAAATTAGGATCTGATATGATTTTATAAGATCTTACAGATTTAGAACAGATAATTGTTGATGGAATTATGAAAAAATTAATTTCAAATGCATATATGTTGTTTCAAGAAAAAGCACCTAAAGGAAAGATGGGAATAAAATTTAAACACAACAATAGATCAGCAGGTTTGGCAAGATTTATGTAAAGAAGTTTTGTCCAATACTATTAATGTAAGGTATAGATTACTTCAATATAATTTTTTACATCAATTGTATATCACAACTCAGAGGTTGAATAGATGGAAATCAAATGTATCGGATCAACATTTTAGATGTGGAAAAGAAGTTGGAACCTTTGTTCATTCCACATGGTCTTGTCCAAAGGTTAACCCTTTTTGGATTTCCGTTTGTTAATTTTTACAATGAATTACTGGTGTTATTTTTCCATTACAGTCTTAATTATTATTGCTTGGAAATTTAGAGAATATAACTCCTAAATTATCTTTATCAGATTTTCAATTGAAATTTGTTAAATTAGTTTTGGTAATAGCAAGGAAATGTATTGCTGTTAGTTGGAAATCCGATATTTCATTAACACTAGGATGATGGCATACAGAGATTCAGTTATATTCCTTAAGAAAAATTTACGGGGTAAATATTCTGTATTTCTACAAGCTTGGAGCTTGTATGCTAGAATAATGAGATTAAATCTATAATTTTTTTTCTTTGTTTTGAATTATCCCAACCAGTGAAGCTTTTGGGATCTTTGAGCGTCATCTGAAGCAATCCAAATGAATATATAGTTATGTTATTCTATATTTTAGATTTAGATTCTAGTTATTGGGTTTAATAAGAGTTAGGGAGGGGCAGGGTTTATTTGGTTTTTAAGAGTTTTCAGTTTTAGTTTTTTTCAGTTTTAATAGTTTTTTTCACTTTTTTTTACTATATATCAACATATATTTATAAACACAACATTGTGATTTGATACTGTTATAATTATCATATATGTGTTGATTTAAATAAAATATTCAAAAAAGAGAATGCTCTGAATACTATCAAAATTCATTGTGCTTATAGCTGAATCATATCTAGTCAATCCTCTGCTTTCCATAAATTAAAAAAAAATTAATATAGATTTTGGAAAAGAAGAGGGAAGATGAGCATATACAGTGCTCATCCACTGAGATTTGTAATGGACAAAATAAATTGTCGTAATACTATAACTCTTAGTCCATCACTCTTACAGACATGATCAAAATGTTTAATGCTTGAATTGCAGGGCTAGCCAAATTATCACAAAAAGGTTAAACTCCTAACTTCTTCACTTCTCCCAACATGTATTGTGCTCTCAGTAAGGGCAGAAAATAAACATGTAAATGTTTGAAAAATGACACACAAGAATAGGGTGTTCCGACATGCCAAAAAATCATCCTTTGCTTTCCCTCCACCAAGCCTTTACTGAGTGCCAGTCTGAATGTCCCACTACACAAACAAGCATCATATCTAGCACAGCTTTGAATTGTTAAAACAGAAGGTCATCTTGGAAATTTTACAAATACCAGAGTTAAGATTATTAATTAATTCCCCTTTCAATTAAGATTGGTGAGCACATTATCATAAGTTACTGACCATTTATATACAACTATCCTCCACTCTGGAGAAATTGCCCAGCATTTCTCTTTAGCTGATAAAAGTGTTGAAAATAATATTCTGTGGCAGCTCACATCACTGGCCCTGCTTGAATCGTCACGTGGCAGGGCAGCAATGGGGAAATGGTGTCGTCAGAGGTTTCTCTCTGACTCCAGTATCCCTTTCAGTGTGCGCCCTGAGCAGCGATTATGATGTCACAATGCACCAGGCGACTGAGCTCATGCTGCCCTTAAAGGGGCGCACTGAATTTGAATAAAAACTGTTGTTAATGACCCTCAACGTGGTGGCTGTGTTTCTTCCACTCCTCACACCGCCACAGTGGTGACCCCGACGAGCCTATATGTTTTTCTGAACTCAAAACACTAAGGATTCAGCAGAGGTTAACGCTGTCTCCATCAAGCTTCCCCCCTTTTGGACCCACCGACCGAGAACGTGGTTCAGGCAGGTGGAAGCACAATTTCAACTCCACAACATCTCCTCAGACGCCACGATGTTCTATCATGTCGTGAGCACTCTGGACCAAGATACGGCAGCAAGGGTGGACAACATCATCCGCCACCCCCCCGGCTACGGGCAAGTACACCACCCTCAAAGACCTGCTGCTTGGAATTTTCGGGCAAACACCTAGATGGGCTTGGGGACCATAGACCGTCGGTGCTGATGGACTAAATACTGACCCTGGCAGAAGACCACAAGCCTTGTTTTCTCTTCCACCAGATATTCCTGGAACAGATGCCAGTGGACATCCAGCTGCTCCTCACAGATGAAGAATTCTCGAACCCAAGGAGAGCAGCAGCCCGTGCGGATGCCCTCTGGTTCACGAAGAGGGAGAACGAGGCAGCCCTCAACCAGGTGGCACGACCAGGAGCAAGCCGACCACAAACCACTCCCAAGACCAAGGCAGAGAAGGGCCAGTTGACTTGGTGTTTCTACCACCAACACTGGGGAAGCGCAAGCCTGTAAGTGCTGCCAGCCCTGTGGATTTCAGGGAAACGACCAGGCCAGCTGCCATTGATTGCTGCAATGACTGGCCACACAAATAACCTCCTTCATGTGACAGACAGATCCACCGGCCGCCAATTCCTGGTGAACACAGGGGCTGAGCTCAGCGTCCTTCACCCCCCCCCCCCCCCCCCACAGCATTAGAGATTAGCACCTGATCTCGAGGACAACCCTGCGGGCGGCAACGGCTTCACCATCAGGACCTACAGCACCCGCGGGGCACAGATCCAGATCGGGAAGGAGAAATTCCACTGGAGGTTCGTTGTAGCGCTGTTAGGGGTCGACTTCCTCAGAGCTCACGGCCTACTGGTTGACATGAAGGGGAAAAGGTAGGTCAACACCCGAATGTTCCACTCCACCCGACTGGACACAGCACGAGCCCGCAGGCCCGAAATCGCCACCATAGCCAGCGCCAGGGACGTGTACGGCGAGATCCTCCACGAATTCCCTGCCATCTTAGAGCCATGGTTCAATGCCACCCTGCCCCAGCATGGAGTCTTCCACCACATCACACACAGGGCCCCCGCTGCACGCTAGACCCAGACGACTGCTGCTTGAGAAGCTCTAGCAGGCAAAGGAGGAGTTCTCTAGGTTCCAGGAACTGGGAAACAGCTGGCGCTCGGACAGCGCCTGGGCATCGCTGGTCCAAATGGTCCCAAAATCGTCCGGGGGCTGGAGACCGTGCGGGAACTACTGTCGGTTGAACGACGCAACCACCCTCAACAGGTACCTGGTGCCCCACATACAGGACTTCTCCGCCAACCTCCATGGCACACAGGTCTTCTCCAAAATGGACCTCGTGCGGGGATACCATCAGATCCCAGAGCATCCAGACGATGTGGGTAAAACGGCCATTATCACCCCTTTCGGCCTCTTTGAGTTCCTGTATATGCCCTTTGGTCTAAAGAACGTGGCCCAAACGTTCCAGCGCCTCATGGACGCGGTTGGAAAAGACCTGGACTTTGTGCTCATTTACTTGGATGATATTCTCATTGCCAGTCGCAACTGCGACGAACACAAAGCCCACCTCCGCACACTCTTTGCCCGGCTGGCGGACGTCGGCCTCAAGATCAATACGGCCAAATGCCAGTTCGGCAAGGAGTCCCTCCAGTTCCTGGGGCACACCATTTCGGCAGCTGGGACCATGGTGGTGCCAGAGAAGACAATGCTGTTCAACGATTCCCCAAACCCTCCTCCCTGAAAGGCCTCCAAGAGTTTGCGGGGATGGTGAACTTTACCAATGTTTCATCCTCGGAGCTGCTTGCACCATGCACCCATTGTTCGCGCTCATGGCCACTAAAGCAAAGACTTTATTGTGGTCAGAGGAGGTAAACAGGGCTTTCATTGCAACAAAGTAGGCTTTGGCCAGTGCCACGTTGCTGGTGCACCTGCGGCCGGAGGTGCACACGGCGCTCTCCGTGGACGTCTCAGCTACGGCAGTTGGGGGGGGGAGGGCCCGGAACAGTGGTTCAATGGACAATGGCACCTGCTGGCCTTTTTCAGCAAGCAGCTGTGCCTGCTGGAGCTCAAATACAGCACCTTCAACTGGGAGCTCCTAGCACTGTATTTGGCCATTTCCGCTACTTCCTCAAGGGCAGGCCATTCACAGCCTTAACGGATCACAAGCCCCTCACTCAAGCACTGGCGAAGGCCAAGAATCTGTGGTCTGCCAGACAGCAGCGCCACCTCTCATACGTGTCTGAGTTCCCGACCGACATCTGACACAGAGCCGACAAGGACAATGTAGTGGCGGATGCGCTCTCCCGTCCAGCCATCAACACTCTCGCACCTGGCCTGGATTACGAGCAACTGGCTCAGACACAGAGGAATGATGTGGAGACACAGGCCTTGCGGACCGCCATCTCTGGCCTCAAACTGAAGGATGTCTGGGTCCGGCTGCCCAGCAGCCCGGACACATTGCTCTGCGACTTCTCAACAGCTAGTGGTCTCGTCGCACTGGAGGGCAAAGATCTTCAGCTCACCCAGCGATAAAGACGACCATGCGGGTGGTCGCAGAGCAGTTTGTATGGCACGGGCTGAAGAAGGAGGTGGAGGAACTGGCCAGGAAATGTACCAGGTGCCAGACCTCCAAGGTCCAGCAACACACGCAAGCCCCCATCCAGAAATTCGACCCGGCGGTTCGCAGATTCCAACACATCCACGTTGATGTCGTTGAGCCCCTGTTGGTGTCCAAGGAGGCTCGTTACCTCCTCACGGTGGTGGATCGGGCCACAAGGTAGCTGGAGGCCGCCCCGATTAAGGAGGCCTCCACGGAGACGTGCGCCAGGACTCTGGTCAGCCAATGGATCACCCGTTTTGGAGTCCCGGCGCACATCACTAGCGACAGAGGGGCGCAGTTCACGTCTGCCCTGTGGACTCAGGTGGCGAAACTGCTGAGGGTCAAGCTCCACCACACTTCAGCATACCTCCTGCAGTCCAACGGGTTGGTGGAAAGGTTCTACAGGCACCTGAAGGCATCGCTTACGGCCAGGATCTCCGAACCAGACTGGGCGGACGAACTACCCTGGTTCTTCCTTGGGATTAGGACGGCACCCAAGGAGGACCTGCAAGCTTCAGCAGCGGAGATGGACTATGGGGCAATGCTTTCCCTACCGGGTGAGATTTTCGGCCCAGACCCTGACACCACGGCCACCGACAAAAACCTGCTGGCCTACGCAGACGACTGGCCTCCCTAGCTCCCCCATCCCCGGCACGCCACAGCACCTGGCCGTTTCATCTCCCCAAAGAGCTTGACTCGTCCCGTTCGTTTTCGTGCAGAGGGGACCACAAGGTGCACCCTACAGCGAGTGTACGAGGGGCCATACAAAGTCTTGCATCAGTCTGGCGGAACCTACACCCTGGACATTGGGGGGGAGAGAGGAACTCTTTATGACCGCCTGGAGGCAGCCCATCTGGAGTTATTACAGCCAGTACAGACGGCCGCGCCCAAGCGCCGGAGCCGGCCGCCAAATCGACAGGATGCATAGCTGGTTCTGGGGGGGGGGGATTGTGTGGTGGCACACATCCTCATGGCGAACCGGCCCCACTTGTATCACCACGTGGCGGGTCAGCTATGGGGAAATGACGTCGTCAGAGGTTTCTCTCTGACTCCAGCATCCCTTCCAGTGCGCATCCTGGGCAGCGATTATGATGTCACAATGCACCAGGTGACTGAATTCATGCTGCCTTTAAAGGGGCGTGCTGAATTTGAATAAAATCAGTCGTTAATGACCCTCAACGTGGTGGCTGTGTTTCTCCCACTGCTCACACCGCCACAATTCTATAATTCAAAGTAAAAGAAGCATTGACACAAACAAAAAGTGAAATGCTAAGTTCTTAGTTAACATACCTGATGAGAATTTACAAACTGTCTCATACAATAGGATTTGTATATCACCTGCAATTTTATGGAATCTTTAAAAGGATTAATAAAACTTCTGTGTACAGTAAAAGTCTGAAAATCCGAATTCCAGAAATCTGGACAACCAAGAATCCAGACTTCTCGAAAACTCTCGGCTTTTGCACGCATGCATAAGTGCCACAGATGCACTGCTGCAACAAGCGATCTCATGGAAGTATAGAAATGTAAGAAAAAAGATTTTTATTTGCTTTTTTGTACTTTGTATTTTATATGAAAAAATGTTTTGTTCACTAATGGACAAAATTTATTGTTTATTGTCCTTATATTTGAATTTTAACAGTTTTGCCCAAGAATCTGGAATATCGGAAAATCTGGACTGATGCAAACCCTGAGCAGTCCGGAATTTAGGACTTTTACTGTATTTGAGAACAAAACTGCCTAACAGCACACACCAAGTTGATGAAAGAATGAAAGGGAAAACCATACAATTATACAGCTGTTGCCTGTTTCAGTCTTTATGAAGCTGAAAAATTCAACTCTCTTCAAATCCACAATCTGCCACATACACAAAAATTAAGGACTTCAATGCTCTCCTCAGTAAGTGCCTCACCACAAAGTGGAAATGTCTATTAAATGAGACTAAATTTAAAATAGACCAATTGAACTGTTACGAGCCCAGAGGACTCCAAAACCCAGCAGCAATAGAAATTCTGGTTAAACAGAAGTTGCTTTTAATTTTCTTTAAACATAAAAACAGGATCAAACATTAATTTATTACTATTAACTTAACCTAACTTAACCCCCTTCTAATTCAAAGTGCACATGTGTATATATGTTCAGGAAAGTTCTTTGCTTCACAGTTCAATCATTCACTTCCCACTCCTCTAAGTTCACCGGTATCAGGCAATTCTTATATTGTGCACAGAATTTAACATTTATGAAACTTCACTAGGCTCTGATGTTTAAAGTTAAATGGTTATCACTCAGGAAGGTTCTTGTTGGTTTCAGAGAGAGATTTGTTGCTCGTTGGACACACACAAACTGATTTCATCCAATCAGTCACTTCAGTGACTTGCCGAAAAAATTTGCCCCATCATGGGTTTTCCAAATGATAACCTCTTCTTCCAGGTCACCACAGAGTTCCTCTTGTTTCCCTGATTTCAGCAGAAACACTCTAGCCAGCCATTTCCTCTTGTAAGGACAACAAGGCTTTTGAATAGGCTGAACTCAGAACCCATCTTCAAAATGGAGTCTTTCAACATTGCCATAATGTAGCCTCAACTGCTAATGTAGAATTCACTCCTCTCTCTCTCTCTGAGAAGAATCCTGTTTGCTCTTTCCTCTCTCTGCTTGTAAAAACCAAAACCTCTCCCAAGGCTCCAAACCCAATCTTTGAAAGATCTTATCAGCACTTGAGTCTGGACTTTTCCATTTGCTCTTGCTTTGAACATTCTTTCCAAAGCAGTTCCATTGTCTTTTGCAAAGCCAAATGAGTCTGAATCTCAAGCTTCAGTAAAGCTCTTGCATTTTAAATGAGATGTCTTTTGTGGGGAATCACGCTGCTCTCCATTGCAGGAAAAATCTTCGCTAGGATTCTACTAAATAGAATAATACCTAGTGTCGCCGAGAATATTCTCCCAGAATCACAGTGCGGCTTTCTCGCAAACAGAGGAACTACTGACATGGTCTTTGCCCTCAGACAGCTCCAAGAAAAGTGCAGAGAACAAAACAAAGGACTCTACATCACCTTTGTTGACCTCACCAAAGCCTTCAACACCGTAAGCAGGAAAGGGCTTTGGCAAATACTAGAGCGCATCGGATGTCCACCAAAGTTCCTCAACATGATTATCCAACTGCACGAAAACCAACAAGGTCGGGTCAGATACAGCAATGAGCTCTCTGAACCCTTCTCCATTAACAATGGCGTGAAGCAAGGCTGTGTTCCCGCACCAACCCTCTTTTCAATCTTCTTCAGCATGATGCTGAACCAAGCCATGAAAGACCCCAACAATGAAGACGCTGTTTACATCCGGTACCGCATGGATGGCAGTCTCTTCAATCTGAGGCACCTGCAAGCTCACACCAAGACACAAGAGAAACTTGTCCGTGAACTACTCTTTGCAGACGATGCCGCTTTAGTTGCCCATTCAGAGCCAGCTTGACGCTTGACGTCCTGCTTTGCGGAAACTGCCAAAATGTTTGGCCTGGAAGTCAGCCTGAAGAAAACTGAGGTCCTCCATCAGCCAGCTCCCCACCATGACTACCAGCCCCCCCCACATCTCCATCGGGCACACAAAACTCAAAACGGTCAACCAGTTTACCTATCTCGGCTGCACCATTTCATCAGATGCAAGGATCGACAATGAGATAGACAACAGACTCGCCAAGGCAAATAGCGCCTTTGGAAGACTACACAAAAGAGTCTGGAAAAACAACCAACTGAAAAACCTCACAAAGATAAGCGTATACAGAGCCGTCGTCATACCCACACTCCTGTTCGGCTCCGAATCATGGGTCCTCTACCGGCATCACCTACGGCTCCTAGAACGCTTCCACCAGCGTTGTCTCCGCTCCATCCTCAACATCCATTGGAGCGCTTTCATCCCTAACGTCGAAGTACTCGAGATGGCAGAGGTCGACAGCATCGAGTCCACGCTGCTGAAGATCCAGCTGCGCTGGGTGGGTCACGTCTCCAGAATGGAGGACCATCGCCTTCCCAAGATCGTGTTATATGGCGAGCTCTCCATTGGCCACCGTGACAGAGGTGCACCAAAGAAAAGGTACAAGGACTGCCTAAAGAAATCTCTTGGTGCCTGCCACATTGACCACCGCCAGTGGGTTGATATCGCCTCAAACCGTGCATCTTGGCGCCTGACAGTTTGGCGGGCAGCAACCTCCTTTGAAGAAGACCGCAGAGCCCACCTCACTGACAAAAGGCAAAGGAGGAAAAACCCAACACCCAACCCCAACCAACCAATTTTCCCCTGCAGCCGCTGCAACCGTGTCTGCCTGTCCCGCATCAGACTTGTCAGCCACAAACGAGCCTGCAGCTGACGTGGACTTTTACCCCCTCCATAAATCTTCGTCCGCGAAGCCAAGCCAAAGACTCTGTTTGTGAAATGACCTACACTAAACCTACCCATAATCTATCTCTTTTAAAGACATAACCATAATAATATAACACATTGTAGTTAGGGCTACAAAAGCTCAAATGTTCAGCCTTGCATAATAAATTACACTATTATTAATGTTGCAAGGGGAAAAAATACAGTACACCCCATTTAATCTCCTCTATTTCATCTTGCAGCCTGTTTTCCAAATAATTGAAGTAAGTCTTCTTTAAAAGTTTGCAACCTCAACTGCATTATCAATTGAAATTGACAACTACTTAGTCATCAATAATTTCCTAATCCTAATCACTGTTTATTTGTCATCTCTCTGAACTTTCTTATATTTATGAGTTTCTCTAGCACTTTTGTGAATTACAATATTTATCAATTATGTTTTTCTCTTCAGAATGCAGCAAGCATTAAAAGCATGTGCATAACTTAAATTATCCAGATCTTTTACACAATAAATATTAAAATCTTGTTTCTCAGCAATATTGGTAAATATGTCTTCCAATTCATAGCTTTCATCATTTCAGATGGGATATATATCCCAGATTAATGAAATAGGCAAAAGAGGAGATTGGTGGGGCCTTGAAGAAGATCTATGTCCCCTTACTCGTAACAGGTGAGATCCTGGAGGACTGGAGAGCAATTAATGTTGTTCCTTTGTTCAAGAAAGAAAATGGGGATAGTCCAGGAAATTATAGGCAGGAGAGTATCACATCAGTGGTAGTGATGGTTTTGGAGATGATACTTAGGCATATATTTTATGTGTATTTGCAAAGTCATGGTCAGATAAGGGGCAGGCTGCATGACTTTGTGGGTGGCAAGTCATGTCTTGCAAATTTGATTGAGTTTTTTAGCAAGTGATGAAACTTTGATGTGAGTAGGGCAGTGGATGATATTTTCAAGGATTGAAGAAATTGGACAAGATCCTTCATGGTGGGCTGATCTATAAGATAGCATGGGATCCACTATGAATTAATAGCTTGGATTCAGAATTGGCTTGCTCTAAAAGACAGAAGGTAGTGGTTGAAGGATGTTATTCTGACTGAAGGTTTATGACAAGTGGTGTTCCACAGGGATCAATGACAGAATCCTTGGTTTTTATCTAAATTAACTTGATGATAAAATAGATCAGTGTGTTAGTAAGTATGAAGATGATACAAAGATTGCTAGAGTTGTAGACAGGGTAGAGGGCTACATCAAGGATAAAGCAAAATATAGACCAGTTATAGATATGGGCAGAGAAATGGCAGATGTGGTTTAATCTGAGCAAGTGTGCAGTGTTGCACATTGGGAGGTCAAATGCAAGGGGAAAGTACAAAGTTTATGGCAGGACTCAGAACAGCAATAATGTACAATGGAGTATTTTCCAAGATTCAAGAAAGATCTGGGAATCTGTCAATAGCTTCCTGAAAGGAGCCATTCAAGTAGATAAGGTGATAAAGAAGGCATGCTTGCTTGCATCGGTCAGGGCACTAAACATGAAAGTAAGGAAGTCATATTGTGGCTTTATAAAACTTTGGTTAAACTGCAGTTAGAAGACTACATTCAATTCTGGATGCCCCATTCAAGGAAGGATGTGGAATCTTTAAGAGGGTGTCGAAGAGGTTTACCAGGATGTGGCATGAACTGGAAGTTGTCAGCTATGGGGAAAGGTTGGACAAACATAGGTTGTTTTCTCTGGTTCATCAAAGGCTAAGGGGAGATGAATAGTTTGTAAAATCATGGTATATATAGACTAGGAAGGCAGTATCTTTTTCCCCCAGAGTAAAACTGTTAAATAAAAAAGGCAATACATTTAAGTGAGGGGGGGAAAGCTTAAAGGAGATGTACAGGGCAATTTTTTTTAAATACAAAGATGGTAGGTGTCTGGAAGGGGCTGCCAGTTGTAGTTCTGGAAACAAACACCTTTAAGAGGCTTCTAGATAGACACGTGAATATACAGGGAAGTAAGGGAATAAGGATCCTGTGCAGGCAGAAGAGATTTTGTTCCTATGGTCCTATGCTGTGCTGTTTCATGTCCTATCTTACACATTTTGTTCAATAAGCCTATTTCCTAAATTACTCAAAAAGAAATTGCTATGTAGCCAAAATTTGTTCCCATAATACAAAATACTTCAGTTATCATGTAATATATTCAGAACACATACCAGGAAGGAAAATCAAAGTGGTGACCTTTATTTTTGGCATGAGCATCTTCAAATAACACAAATGATTTTGATATACAGTAATCAAGTCATAATAGTACGTTTAGTGTTATCAGTAGCACGTAAATGTGTAGCTAGTACTTGGAAGGATAATATAGAGATTAATATAGCACGTTAGCATAATGAATTGAAAGCTTGTATTGTTATGGAAAAAATTACTTATAATTTACATGATAATTATTCTTTTTTTGTTGATAAATGGTCTTCTTTGGAGTACATGCATTTAGATATATTTTGAATTGTTACTAATGCTTATAATATATTTTTTAATTTATATCTTTGGCTCCCCTTAAGGGAGCTGGCTGATGGGGTGGGTGGGGTTTTTATGTTTCTATGGTCTTTTTTATGTTTTTCCATTTTGTTGTTTTTCTTTTTATTAATTTCTGTAAAATTAATTTCTGATTGTATGTTGTTTTTTATTATCTTTTAAATAAAGTTTGAAAAAAAAATCAAGTTATAATATATTTTGTTGACTAGATCAAATCAGTTTCAAGCAATTTCACATATTGTACTTCAAAATATCAAAGAAAATGTTTGAAGAAGAACTGATAATCCAATGTAGGTGCTTAAAGAACTTTATTTATGAATTACACGTTAAGATCCTGGTTTATGATCTGTAGAAGGCTCCAGATGTTCAGTCATTGCACATACCAGTATCTAAAGATCAATAGATTTTTAGATATAAGAGAATTGAGGAACTAGAAATATTACTAATATTGCTAACCAGAATGAACTGAAATAGAAATGGCTGTGTCCTCTTTGCCTTGAACTGTGTTCTTTTTAAATGTAAAGGACAAATAAATTAACATTTTAAATCCTCTCAATTAACCAGAAGTTTATTAATCAGATCCAGCAATATTTTAAGAGTTAGAAAATTTAAGTATTCAAATCAATGTCAGTGGAATCAGAGAGAAAAAAAATTCAGAAATTACCCAGATCACACTATATTTCATTTTTACTGAGATATCTCAAAAACATGCTGCACCTAAACCTTTCAGGTCTGATAGGTGTGGAGCTTCCAGAGCTGTTATTATTGGACTTCCCAGAGATTCTTTTCCAAAAATATTTTATGATTAATTTATTGTTGATAAAGAAGAAAACCTTTCAATGTCTTGTCACATCCATACATTCCGATAATGTACATTGTTACATTCATTCTCTATTTAACACCATTACCACCGCCTTGACACCTTGTCGTTACTTTCCCTTCTGTTGTATGAGCAGCTTCCTCTCAGTCTCACCCCTTAACGCCTGATACTGGAAGGACTCTAGTCTGTGTTCATTCCCCACAATGTCCTCGCATTAGCTGCACCAAGCTTTCATGCATTCCTCAGTGCAAATGCCTGCAGCCTGAAATGTACCATTCAGCACCATTCAAGCTAAGTTTATTGTCATTTGATTGTACAAGTACAACCCAACGAAACAGCATTCTCTGATCCTCGATGCAAACCTTGCAGACACACAACCAGACGTAACACACATACAGACAAATAATACATATAAAGGACAAGTATTATATCTATAAAAATAAATAAACAAATGAGTCTCAAATGGTTAGTGAGAGCAGATCCTTTGGTCGTTCCACATTCTCACTGCCCATGGGAAGAAGCTGTTCCTCAGCCAGGTGGTGCTGGCTCTGATATTCATGCATCTCTTCCCCAAGGGGAGCAGGTGAAAGATGATGTGTGCAGGGTGTAATTGGTCCTAAATGATTTTGCACACCCACATCAGCCAATGATACCAGTAAATCTCAGCAATCATACCACACTGTGATGCAGTCAGCCAGGATGCTCTCGTTAGAGCTCCTATAGAAGGCTGACATAATGATGGCCAATAGCCTTGCCTGCTTCAGTCTTATCAGGAAGTGCAGTTGCTGTTGCGCCTCTGTGACAAGTGAGGAGATGTTGAGTGTCCATGATAGGACACTGATTAATTTGAAGAAACTTAGTGCTCTTCATTCTCTCTACAACATAGTTGTTGATGTGTAGTGGAGGGTGGTCATTCCTCATCCTCCTGATCTCCATGATCATCTCCTTCATCTTATTCACGTTGAGACTCAGGTTGTTACTCTTGCACCATTTCATGAGATTTTCCACCTCTTCTCTGTAGTGCAACTAATCCTTGTACTGATGAGACCAGCTACTGTTGTGTCATCTGCAAACTTGATGACGCTGTTGGAGATGGATCTGACAATGGTGTTGTGGGTCAGCAGTGTGAACAAGAGCCGGATGAGCACACAGCCCTGAGGTGCACCAGTGTTCAGTGTGACTGTAATCAATATTCTGCTACCAACCCAAACAGATTGTGGTCTTTTTGTGAGAAAATCCAGGATCCAACTACAGAGAGGGGTGATGAGACCTAGCAAAGACAGCTTCTCCACCAGCCTCTGGGGAATGATCGTATTAAACTCTTACGTTGAAGTCAATGAACAGCAGCCTGGTGTATGAAGCATTATTCTCCAGGTAGGCCAGGACAGAGTGAAGTGACAAGGCAATAGCATCATCTGGAGAACCATTTCTTCTATAGGCAAATTGAAATGGATCCAATGTCTCTGGAAGATGTGCTTTGAGGTGTTGCATCACCAGACGTTCAAAGCATTTCATAATGGTGGAGGTCAGTGGCATAGGGCCTGTAATTGTCACCCTCTTGGGTATCAAAATAATGGTGGCTGTCTTGAACCCTGCAGAAATGTTGAACTGCTGCAGTGAAATGTTGAAGATGTCTGTGAAGACCTCGATCAATTGGTCTGCGCAGTCCTTCAGTACCCGACAAGGTACGTTGTCTGGTCTGCCATTTTATGTGGGTTCACATTGGATAGGGCTCTCCTCACCTCGGCCGCAGTTATGCAGGGGGCTAGTTCATCAGGGGGACACACAGCTTTCTTTGGCAGCATCCTGTTTTTACTCACCAAACTCCAAACTGTGCAGTCCAGAAGGGCGGCATTATTGTCCTTAATTCGCAGGGGTTGACTTGTGAGTACCTCACAAGATTGTAAACTAGGTGTGCTGCAAGACCAACAAGTTTCAAGCGTCTGGGAAGTGCCTTGGTTAACAACACTAAGCAATCAAAATTTCACATTCCCCTCTAACCTCCAATCACCTTCCACCATAGTTTGCAAAGCATACCCATTCTCAACAAAGGATGCCTACCTAAAATATTGACGAACTTTTTCTCTCCATGGATGCGGCATTACTCACTGAGTCCCTCCAACTTCTCTTTGTTTCAGCCCCTGCAGTTGTGTTTTGGATGCCTGCACTCTGGTAGGATGCTCCTTATTTACATTTATATATACAGGTGGTCCCCTACTTATGACCTATGTGACTTGTGACCATCCGGACATACGACTGACAAAGAAAATACTGTATAAATTTTTAAAAATAAATAAAAATATTTATAAATATAAAATTATGCATCAGGTTCCGGGGATCCAGGGGCTGATTATTTTGACGGACTAACATGGCGGCGGCCACAAGCCGGGCTGAAACTCCACTGCCTCCAAATGTGTTCTATTTTCAGAAGGTGATGCCCTGCGGTGGTGGAAACGGGTCTTTCCAGTGCCAGGTGGGCTGGGACGTCGTTGAAGTGCAGTAGTTCCAGTTTAAGAATGTGTCAGTCCGGAGTAACACATTCCAAATTTAAGACCATTTCAAGATCCAATCAGTCAATCAGAACAGAACTTGGATGTATGTCAGGGACCATGTGTATATATAAATTCAAAGAGTAGAATTTAACTTAAGTAACCACTAACACTGACTTAAAACAATCAAAGTAATATTGCAAAACAACCAAAACCAATTGTTCATTGTTCATTCTGACACCATGATCAATAGCATCAGGGTCTAAAATTTAATCGAAAATATTCTATAGGAACTAATATTTATCATAGCCTAGTTTACAATCTTAATGCTTAAGCTTTACTCCTTTATTAATGAAATCCTCTTGGTTCCACCCAATAAGGAAAACTAGAAGTTAATTCCTTGATGCCAGAGAACAAGAACAGAAGACTAATAAAAGATAATAAAAAGTTAAAAGATTTCCTTGGGACTTTCTATGATTGGCACTGGTAGGATGGGGCTCTATGCAGTGTGCTCCAGGCAGTGAAGCACAGAAAGATAAGGGACAAGACCATCACTCTGTCTGCTAAATAGCATCTGTCAATGGAACAACAGGGTTTAATTGCCTCAGAGCTATCAGCAAAATCCATCTCATGTTCAGTGACCATTAAAAAACATAGATACTCTACTGAACTGTATGACTGTATTTAACATAATCTAGAAAATGGTTTATGGTCATTAATTCCATATCTAATAATCCTGGTTGATTCCTTTTTACATATGCATATAAATGCTTTAGAGTTGCAGATACATTAACAGAGAGAATGGTACAACCATTGGAAGGACTTGGACAGGACACAAAAAAAATGAGTAGTGGAGAATCAGAATTCAAGCTGAGTTATAGAAAGCTGAGTTATATTTCTGACAGTTTTATTTCCTTTTGTATTAATACACATATTTTTAAAAGAGGTTAGAAATAAGGAACTTAACACTGAATTGGAGAAACAACACCATCACTGAAAATATTTGGAAACACTAGTTTTCAAAAGGAAATAAAAATAGATTTATGTACAACAAATTTAACAAACATGGTTTTGGCTGTACAGGTTGTACCTCTCTAATCTGCCGCTTTATGGTCCGGCACGCTTTGAATCTGCCACCAGGGCAGCCTTGTTAGCAGTGCTAATGTGCCAAAATCTGTTTACGCTGCAACCAAGTATTTTGGTGATACAATCCTGTTAATTTCTTATATTCATCTGTACTTTAGCCCTTCAGGATGCCATCCAAGAAACCAAGAGGTGCAGAAGATGGTGCTAGTGCTAATAAGTGTTCCCTTAGTGGTCAACTTCTGTTTTCCAGCATTTTCTGTGGTCCGGCAATGTCCAGGTCCCAACATCGCTGGATTAAAGAGGTACAACCTATATTGGTATGTTAATCAGTGGGAGCATTAGTTTGCATAACCAGATGAAAGTTCACCCTTAAAATATTTGCCCTCATTCTGTTTCAGATCAGCTTTCTGCACACTTACAAAACAAAAACATTTTAAATTTCCCTTCTTTCAGTTCTAAAATTTGAGTATTATCCATTACTCAATAAGGTGACAATAGAGGGGCAGGACAGATTTTATTAATTTTGAAAGTGGATTAAAATTTTAATAATTAATTACATCATAAGGCAATTGATACATCAAGATTTTTAAAAAGTGTTTCATAATTAAGCCATTCTCCTGTTCACAGCTGATGACAAGTATGTTCAACCTGCATAAATTCTGAATGCACACAATGAATAAAATTGTTATCTTTGGCTCTACTGGCACTGAGTACCACGCGTTGCAACTACATATCAGAAATTTGGAGATATCCTTCTCACAATCCTTAAGAAATTCGGCAACATATTAATCTCACTTGCACTATATGGAATTGAGAAATAGAAAAATAGCATTACCAGATCAAAAGGAAACAACACTCACTGCAATTTTGAACTTTATCACATGTGTAATATATTGCCACACTGATGAGAGTATCAGGAGGATGAGAGATGGAACCCATGGTCGGAATTTACTGCTGTTTTGGGTTTATGTCGATCATTATCAAATAGAAATGTCCACAAGTTATAATGCCATAGCCCAAGCCAAGCACTTACAGAAGATGGAATGTCTTCTCACATCAGCTTGAATGCGACAGCGTTGCACCAAAAAATCTTGTGTATGAATCAGCAAGAAACCCCATAATGACCTGAGATATGGTTCGAGTTATAACATAAAACAATAACAGGATGCAGAAAACACTTAAGGATATCAAAATCAAGAGGGATAAGGCTTAAGGTGAGAGGAAGGAGTTTTAGAAGAGAAATTTGTTATTATTCAGAGTGGTTGATATTAAGAACTGGCGACCAGAAGAGGAGGGAGAATCTAAAATAATCACTGCTTTTAAGAGATATTTAGATAGGCATTTAAATAAACAAGGCATAGAAAGATATGGTCCTAATGCAATCAATTAATGCTAGTGTAGATGTGCAAAAAAGTTGGTATAGAGGTAGTGCAAAGAAGATCACATTTCTATGCTCTACAACTCTATGACTCAATGCCTGTAACTCCTGAAAGACAAATGTGTTAACATGTTACCACAGCTTGATGATGGGCTTCATTTAAAATAGTAAAATGAGAAAGATGGTAACTTGTAACATGGTAAGTGCAATTCACAAAAGTGCTGGAGAAATTCCACAGGTCATGTAACATCTATAGGAAGTAAAAGGGAGTCACCCCTGTCGTTTTCCTTAAAGTGATAAATGAGCTGATGCCTATTCTGACATTTTTGTTTTGTTATTTGAGCTTTCTGAATAGTTTTGATATCCAAAAGGATGTTTAAACAACAGAGGCTAATAGTGCACAGTGTTATTTATATGCAAATAACCACTACTTCAAACAAGGATAATCTAAAGGGTGTTGTTCCAGATGAACTGCTCTGGTATTAGATTTGCAAAAATAGCATTTCATTGCTTTCTTCCTTATTCAGATGCATTAAATGAAGTGAAGTGGCTGTACTTGTAAGGCAGCTACACTTTAAACTCAACACAAAAGTTATGGCAAGACATTTCAAATTTAAACACTCTTTAACCGATGTTCAGTGTTAATTACTCACAACCAAGCTCACTGTTATTAAAAATAGCTATTCCAAATGCACAGCCTCATTTTTTAATACTTCAATTGTTTTGGAGATGTTTTAAAATAATATTAGCATTTTTGTCTATTTTCTGAAAAACCTGACTTACTTTAAATGTTTTCTGCAATGATTTAGTAGTAAATTCATAATTCACTGCTATCCCTCCACCCTCAAACTCCTCAACAACAAACTCAATCAGGGACTTATTTACGACTCTTTCGTGTACACTTGATTGATCTTTTTTCTCTCTTTCCCTCTGTGCAGTCAGTTTATTTACATTTATTTATTTCTTTATGTGTGTACGTTGATTACAGTTTTTTTTTGCACTACCAATAAGTGGTCATTCTGCCCGCAGGAACGAGAATCAGTGTTGTATATGACGACGTTTCAGATCTCAAGATTTATTGTCAGAGTACATACAAGGCATCACACACAACTCTTGAGATTCCTTTTTCCTGTGGGCGCAGCAGAATAACCATTAAATGGTAGTGCAAAAAATAAACAGTGCACAGCATAAAAATGTAAACAAAGAACTGTAAACAAACTGTGAAATTCAGAGGGAACAAAAAGAAAATCAATAAAGTGCACAAGTAAGAATCCTTAAATGAGTTTTTGACTGAGTTTGCAGTTGAGGAGTCTGAGGTACCTCCTTCCTAATGGCAGCAGTGAGAACAGAGCATGTGGTAGGTGGTGTGGGTCTTTGATGATTGCTGCTGTCCTCCAATAGCAGCACTCCCTGTAGATGTGCTCAATGGTGATGTCCTAGGCTGTGCCTACTACCTTTTGGAGGCCTTTACACTCAAGGATATTGGTATTTCCATACCAGACTGTGATGCAGCTGGTCAGCACCTCTGTAGAAATTTGCCAGGGTCTCTGATGTCATACCAAATCTCCGCAAACTCCTGAGGAAGTAGAGGTTCTGACGTGCTTTCTTCACGATGCCATTGGTGTGCTGAGTCCAGGAAAGATTCTCTGAAATAGTGACTCCCAAGAACTTAAATTTGCTCACCCTCTCCACCTCTGATTCCCCATTGATCCAATGATCACTGGATACCTTTGGCTTTCCTTTCCTGAAGTGAACAATCAGCTCCTTTGTTTTGGTGACATTGAGTGTAAGGTTATTGTTGTTGAACCATTTAGCCAAGTTTTCAACTCCATCATCCCCTTCCTTTATACTGTATAACCCATATCGTGCTATCGTCAGCAAATTTGTCGATGGAGTTATTGTCATACCGAGCCACACAGCCATAAAGTGAGTAGAGCGCAAGCTGAGAACAGAGCCCTGTGATGCTCCAGTACTGATGGAGATTGTGGAGAAGTTCTTACTAATCTTCACTGATTGTGGTCTGGAGGTGAGGAAATACATGATCCAATTACACAGTGGGGTGTTAACTCCCAGGTCCTGGAGTTTGCTGATTAGTTTTGAGGGGATGATGGTGTTAAATGCCGAACTGTAGTCGATAAAGAGCATCCTGATGTATGCACCTTTGCTGTCTAAGTGTTTCAGAGCTTTCTGTAGAGCCAGTGAGATGTAGATATATTACGATGATAGGCAAACTGGAATGTATCCATGACACCGCTCAGACAGGACCGGATATGCTTTCTCATGAGCCTTTCAAAACACTTCATCACTGTTGATATTAGTGCTGCTGGTTGATGGTCATAAAGGCACATTTCTACACTTCTTGGGCACTGGTAATGATTGATGCCTGTTTGAAAAAGGTGGGTACCATGTCCTGCTGGAGTGAGATACTGAAGATATTAAAGATATCTGTGCATACCTTGGTAAGTTGGTCAGCACAGATTTTTAATGTATGCACTCTGACAATAAATATGAAATCTGAAATGTTCTCTTAGTGTTTGCACTGATAACCTTAAGCCTTTCAAGGTAAGTAGATGTGCAGTTGCTTTTTAATTTCTGTACAGTTCAATTCCCAGGAGAGACTGCTGTGCTATTTCCATTTCCCAGATCCAGAAGCTTGCAGCACCAAATATTGTCATCATTAAATAAGTAGGAGCAAGTCTAACTTTGGGTGCTCTTTGTCAGCCTGCCACAGTAACTTTGGATCATTAGTGCATAATAGAAGGGTCCTTGTTATACCACTCTGAAGAATACTTATATATAAAAGCATTTTAAAACTAGTCAAATTTGAGATCTACTTTCGTAAAATGTAGCTTTTCGGTAAACTTGCTCCTCCTCGCAGAGTTTTTACCTTGTGTATGCAGCTTTCTTTCTACATGTAAAATTTCCAAAAAAAATTTTTTTTCTTGATTAGCATATGGTACAGTGGAACATCTGCAATGAAGACATATTGGAGATATTTCTGGCCACCGTTACGTACGACATTATGTTGACTGAAAAGGAATCCACCATTTTTCCCAAAATTTTAAAGGCCAAGTCAGAGCTTTACAGCATAATCGGAGACCTTTCAGCCCAACATGTCCTTGCTGATCAAGCTAACTACCTAAGCTAGTTCTGTCTGCCTGCCCTTGGCCCATATTCCTAAATAAAATTCTTATTGTTGTTCTGATCGAAATGTCTTTAAAATACTGTAATTGTACCAACCTCTACCCTTTTTTCTGGCTGCTCAATTCACTTATCTACCATCTTCTATGTGAAAATGTAGCTCTACTCACCTTGCTCTCTTGTCTTAGACTCTCCCACCCTGAGAAAAAGGCTGACTTTCCTCTCTCAACTTATCTCTGCCCTGCATGATTTTAATTACCCCTGGTATCTGGAATTTAAGCAACCAGCAGCATCAAGCAACAAGCAAAATAACTCAGGAAAATAAATTAAAAACTAAAATAAATAAGAATAAAATAATAGGTAAAATAGACACAAGTTTAAAATTGTAAATGTTCTCTGAAGTAACACATAAACCTTCAGTGAAGATGGGAGCAAATATTCAGACAGTTGAGTGCTTTGGTCATGCTTTACCTAAATTAACTGTTTGAATAAAGAGCTGGTTGATGTTGCTTGTCATTGGAGTGACTCTCTTAAAGTGTATTCTTATCCCTGTTTAATAAGATTCTCCCCATCAGAGGCTTTATCTATAAGGTTGAGTGGTGGGGCGGGGGGTGTGAATTATCTAATATTATTGTTCATATTTTGGGTGACTGTGGAGTGGGATGAAACTGCAGATGCAGCGACAGTTAATTGTTTTCAAAAGAATGTGACTGAAAATAAAGTAAAAAACTTGAAGGTTTATATATTCATGCACATTAAGTTTACTAAGTTTAAGTACAGTATAGTATTTTTGTCTTTTGTAGTTTAAAGTGTTTATTCTTAATGCAGGTTTATTAGTTAAGAGTAAGTCTTAAATAAATACAATTATCCATCATCTACCAATCCCCATAGGTGCTAGATACCAGGGGTTTTATTGTATCTCTAACAACCTCAGCCACCCACACTCCAGGGAGAAAAGTCCCCGCACCTTCAGCCTCTCTAGTCACAGTGACATCCTCGTGAAACTTCTCTGCACCTTGTAGATCTTACAGACCAAGAGTGCACACAGTTCTCCATGTGTGGTCGCATCAGCATCTTGTATATCTGTAGTATGACACCCCAACCTCAATACCTAACCTCTGTCAAGCATGTCAAGTGTCTATTTCACCACCCTATCTACCTGTGTTGCAACTTTCAAGGAACTACCAGTATGTTGCTATATCCCTAGGTCTTTCTGTTTTACAACACTATCCAGGACCCTACCGTTTACCATGCAGCTGGGAGCAAATGCAGGAAAATCTCCCTTTGCTGAGATTTTAAAAAAATCTTTAGATGACAAACATAATTTAGAGCTTACTGAACGTTTTTCACAAGCAAATGTTTACTTTGGCTAGGGTTCTGACAAAGTACCCAAGACCGCACACTACATTTGCTCCACAGGTCCTTGATTTATTCCATATTAACAATGCCTCAGACCACCAGAAAAAAAATATCAGGGGACATGCCCTTAATATTCAGCGCAACCCATAAAAAGCATCTTATTAGTTACGGCAAGCAGCTACTGCTCAGAATATATAAAAAAATGTAAATAAGCTGAAACAAAAATCAGATAATACGGAATAGATTGATTTCACTGTGATTAATTTCATGTCAGATTAGAAATAACAGTGCCAGCTGCACCCAGCCTTTCTTGTGTTATTCTCCCCCTTCCCCTTTCACTTGGATTTCAACAAAATAAAGCCAGAAGTGAGTTAATTGTCATATACATGGATTTAATCACATTGACAGAGTGTTCCGGCCCTCCCTTTAGCAATCCATGTCTAATTGATGTGATAATTTTTTCATCATTAACACCAGCGCATATGTTACAGACAAATCCCTTAGCACTATTATTCCCACTGGTCTATGGCTGACTCTTGAATAAATAATGTGCTGCACAGCAGGCTTTCCTGAGCTTGGCTGCAAAAACAGGCATCAGGAAAACATTACTTTAGCATGTTAAACGGGAACTCCTTCCAATGATCCTATAAACAGGTTAGCACTCCATCTGGGAGTTCTACTGCTAGTATTATTCTTCAGCCTCTCTGGTGTTCAAACTCATCCAGTTTAACAATTGCCCTTTTGAGTTACAGCTGTATTTGTTATCTCCATGGCAACGCTGGATCTCAATCTGCCACACCATACTGCAGCCACAGTCAGCTGAATTCTCTTGTCACCCCAAGTGTCAGACAAAGCCTGGTACATGGACTGGTGGGACAGGACCTTCCCTTCGGGGAAAATCCTTTGGCTGATGGAAGACCTAATTTAATCATTTAGAAATATGCATGATCAAAATCACATAAGCATAATCAAGCATTCAGACTGTTGAGTTAAAAGACTAAATTTTACTAATTTCCATTCAGATTGCCAGAATTAAAATATTTTCTGATCAGTTACTGATTCTGCTGAAAAGAAATAACTACCAAGAAGTTTATTACCTTTTATATATCCTTTAGTGAATGAAAATGGTAAATATACAATGGTCTCTTAATTAATTATTCTTTTACTTTGGAGTCTGTGCCGCTGCATTGGCTGTGGGACTGCTTGAGGTGAATCCACGGACATTCAGTGACTGAAAGTACACTCTTTTGCTTCTCTTTCTCTCGTACTGTAAGGGGTGCCAGGCGTCACAAATGGTGACTCTTTGTCTGCCTTACAGCAGGCAGAAGGCAATTTTGTACATTACATATTCTGTACAATTACATGACAATAAAGGAATCTTTAAGTGTAAATTCATGCAGTGCACTGGCTTGGTTTTCAGTGTTTACTGTTATTACTTCAATATATACTGAGCATATTCTACACTAGATTGCCGCCAAAGATTTACAAGAACCACAAATAAACATAACTCCTTAACGGAAAGGAAAAGTTAGGTAAGATGAAGAATAATACATTAAACTGTGATGGAAGACAGGTAGAATCATTGCAAACGTGTTGGAGCTTCTACAACAAGAATAAGTAAATGTACAGATATAGTTTATGAGCAAAAAACAAGCTGATGGTGGAACTCAAAAGGTCATGCAGCATCTGTGGAAGAAAAGAAATGCTCAACATCTTGGGTTGAGACTGTGTATCAGAACCATACTGATGCAGGGTCTAAACCTAAAAAGTTGACCATCCCTTAAACTACACAGTTATGGCCTGATCCACAAATTTCCACCAGCAGCTCATTTTAGCTCCAGATTCCAATATCTACAGTCTTTGTGTTGACATAATTTATGAAAATTTATGTTCCAAAGATGTACAGGGTTGGGAGGTTAATTGGGTGTATTTGGCCGACGCAGACTTGTGAACCAGAAGGGCCTATTACCATGTGGTATCTCTAAATTAAATTTACAACTTAAAGTTAAAAATTCTAAAAAATTAAGTTTTTTTCTTTGTCCCTTTAGAAATATCTTCCCATGACAGTGCTTAGGAAACTAATTTAAGAACCTGGTTGGATGATGTGGCACACCATATTTCACTGGCAAAACTCAGTGAGAGTCTCAGCATTGGGGATGATGGTCCAAGAGAGGCAGGTGATGTTCGCTCACTTATCCTGTTAAAGGATTGGGAAGATTTTGCAGAGACTGCAATGGGTGGTATCCCTACCTGGTCATCCATGAGCTTGATATTGGGTCTGACTCCATCTGCCCATCAACCCCTCCTCTTCTGGAACAACCTATTGCATGCCAGCCCCGGACTCACTCCTTCCCTCACTTTATACTTTTGATCCTGAGGCAGGGTCTCAACCCAAAATACCATCCATCCCTTTGCCTCCACAGATGCTGTCTAACCCACTGAGGTCCTCCAGCAGCTTGTATTGTGCTCCAGTTTCCAGCATCTGCAGTTTCTTGCATTTCTTTGTAAATTAATCTATTTTTATTCTTCATTCTGTTGCTCTCCTCTGCCAAGTTCTGTACTGGTACAGCTTCTTTTAAACTCCAAAATAAACTATACAACAGTAATTTTTATTTAATGGGATCTTTAAAGTGTTAAAATTCCACAAATCACTACATCACTTCAATTTAATTAAAAATGTTGGTTTGCAGACCACAGCAATGCTACTTCACTATGATAACTAGCAACACAAGTTAAATCCTGTCTTAATAATCATTCAAAATATACCAGGGATGTAAGTTAATTGGGTACGAATTGGGCAGCACGGACTCATAGGTTGAAATGGCCTGTTATTGTGCTGTGTGTCTAAAAAAAATACTGGAATATAGCACATTCTTGTTCTCCTACAATAAGTTTCAATGCAAAGGATGAGAAGCCTCATGACAGGAACACAGATCCACCTTTCATTGCTCAGCAATTTCAGATTTCACTCCATTATTAACAACATTCTAGTATCACAGTCATTGGGCTTCAACAATAATTTCTACTTGAATATTAATAGCATCTTGACTGCCTGAAAATCTTTAAGCATGTTTGAATCTCCAATCCTGCTGCCCATCATTTTGATGGAAATTGTTCTCTCCGCTGGTATGGAGATGGAGCTGCCAAAAACCCTTCTACATATTCACCAAAAAAACTGCTAACTGATTAAACTATCCATGCATAAAATTCAACATCTGCACTTTTCCACAAATCTAAATAGACTGATTTAATACAGAGGGTTGTGTCTCTGCTTCAGTGTTTCTATTTTCCCACTCTTGCAAGATTCAACTCAAACTTTAGCATTGAACATTTGTGTTGTGAAATAGAGGACTTAGAAGAGCTAGATGGAGGCACAAGAAGGCCTTGGCAAGCAGGTTTAAGGAAAACCCTAATGTATTCAATGCATATGTGAAGAGCAGAAGGATGACAAGAGGCAGAGGAGGCAGGGGCAGTCCTAAATGAATACTTTGCTTCAGTGCTCACCACAGGGAAGGACCTTGATTAATGTGATGTCAATATAGACCAAGCTTATGTGCTGGAACATGTTGAAATTAAGAAAGAGGAAATGTTGGGTCTTCTGAAAATCATTAGGATTGATAAGTCTCAGGACCAGACAAGATATATCCCAGGTTACAACAGCAAGCGAGGGAAGAGATTGCTGAGGCACTGGCAATTATCTTTGCATCCTCCCTGGCCATAGGGTGGGTACTGTAGAATTGTCAAATGGCAAAAGTACTCGTCTTGTTTCAAAAAAGGTAATAGGAAGAATCCTGGTAAATATAGACCAGTGAGACCATG
Organism: Narcine bancroftii; assembly: GCF_036971445.1. Taxonomy (NCBI): domain Eukaryota; kingdom Metazoa; phylum Chordata; class Chondrichthyes; order Torpediniformes; family Narcinidae; genus Narcine; species Narcine bancroftii. The sequence goes on along the minus strand of NC_091469.1, from coordinate 382,447,396 downwards.
AGAATTTAGAGAAGCATAGTTTTCTCAAGTATAGTCACTTCGGCTTTGTCAGGAGCAAGTCATGCCTCAAGAGCCTAATTGAGCTTTTTAAGGAAGTGTCAAAAGAAATTGATGAAGGTTGGGCTGTAGTTGTGGTGAACATGAATTTTAGTAAGGCATTTGACCTGGCAGACTCTTTCAGAGATTTATGAGACATGGGATCCATGGATCCTTGGTTATATGGATTCAGAAATGGCTTGCCTGCAGAAAACAGAGGTAGTAGTAGATGGAACATATTCTACCTGAAGGTCAGTGCAGGGATAAGTTCTGGGACCCCTGTTCTTTGAGATTTTTATTAATGATCTGGACAAAGATACAGAGGGATAGGTCAGTAAGTTTGCAGATGACATGAAAGTTGGAGGTGTTGTGGATAGTTTAGTAGGTTACAACAGGATAGAGATAGGAAGCAGAAATGTGGCAGATGAAGTTCAATCTGGATAAGTGTGAAGTGATGCATTTTGGAAGGTCAAACTTGAAGGTGGAGTACATAGTTAATGGCAGAATTCTTCACAGTGTAGAAGAACAGAGGGACCTTGGGGTCCAAATCCATAGACTTCTTAAGGCTGCTGTGCAGGTTGATAGGATAGTTAAGAAGGTTTATAGTATGCTGGTCTTCATTAATTGGGGGATTGAGCTCAAGAGTCGAGAGGTAATGCTGCAGCTCTATAAAACTCTGGTTGGACCACACTTGGAATATTGTGTTCAGTTCTGGTCACCTTACAGGAAGGATGTAGAAGCTTTGGAGAGAGTGCAGAGGTAATGTTGTCTGGATTGGAGATAAGTGTCTTTTGACCCAAGTTTAACATGAGAGGTAACTTAACAGAGGTCTACAAGATTCTGAAAGCATAGAGAGGGTGGACAACCAAAACCTTTTTCCCAAGACAACAGCAGCAAACACTAGAGGACATCTGTATAAGGTGATGGGAGGAAAGTTTACAGGAGAGATCAGGGCTATATTTTTTTTTACACAGAGAATAGTGGGTGCCTGGAATGCATTACCAAAGGTGATGGTGGAGGCCAGTACAGTGCAGACATTTAAAATACTTTGAGACAGGCACATGGATGCCAGAAAAATAGAAGGTCATGTGTGTGATATAGTGAAGGTTTAGATTGTTGAGTAGGTTAATATAGGTCAGCCCAACATTGTGGGCCAAGGGCCTGCACTGTGCTGTAAAGTTCATTCTATGAAGATCAAGTATTCAATGTTTAAAACTTTTTTCATTTGTTGTCAAACTTTACTTAATGGCATGCCCTCTCAAATCTATATTATTTTCAAAAAGTACGAGGTACATGAAAGCAATCAGAAAGTAAAGTACAGTCTGTTATGGCTTATTGCTGAGGGAATTGAATACATTGGGGTGCATGGTGGTGCAGCTAATAGAATTACTGCCACACAGCTCCAGCAACTCAAATTAAATCCTGACCTCAGCTTTGGTTAAATGGCTACTAAAATTCACCCCTAGAGTCCAGTTAGGTGGGTTGAATAGCCTAATTCTGCTCTTACATTTTATGGTTGGATAGGTGGTGGCATCTGGGTGATGGGCATAGGTGACAGGAATACAGAGAAAATCAAATGATTTTTGGGTAGAATTACAGTATAAATGATTGCCTTTTCATTGGTGTGGATGGTGAGAAGAAGGGCTTTTGAACTATATCTCTCCACGATGAAGTTAGAAGTTATATAAGACATTGGTGAGACTACATCGAGAATTCTGTGCACAGCATTGGTCTCTTTACCCAAGGAAGAAGGTTAACACTTTGAATGCAATACATAAACGAGCTAGAGAAACTCAGCAGGTCAGCAGCATACAACCATAAAACATTACAGCACAGAACCAAGTCCTTTGGCCCTTCTATTCTGTGCTGTACTATTATTTTGCATGTCCCACTAACCTGGACACATTACATTACCCTCTATACTCATCTATGTATCTGTCTAAAATTTTTCTTAAATATTAAAATTGAGCCTGCATTCAATGTATCAGCTGGCACATTCCCACTATTCTCTGAGTGAAGAAGCTCCCCTAATGTTATCCTTAAATATTTCCCCTTTCACCATTAACCCATGTTCTCTGGTTTGTAACTCACCTAACCAGAGTTGATAAAACTTACTTGCATTTACTCAGGGCTCCAAAATAATGATCTCCAAAATACCAGATCGCCCGAGATGACAAACTTTTTAAACCTCAGTTGAAATTTAGATTAAGCGCCATTGATGCTCAAGTATTGAACATGTGTGCACTAATGACGCTTAATTAATATCAACAAACATTAATTATTTATTGCTCTACGGATTTTTTTTTTGACAATCCCAGTGACTGGCATAAGAAAAAAGGAGTTTTTCCAAGCTGAAACTGATCAAAACTTACTTGAGATCACCAATTCAGCAAGAATGCTTAAACAGTTTGGCAATTACATCCATTGAATCTGAAATTGGCAGGAGTTTAAACACACAAAATCCTAAAAGACTTTGCAGAGATAAAAGAGAGATAACTTTTTTCATAATAAAAGGCAATAATATGACTTATTTATAATTTATTAAAAAAGATAATTTGTTCCCAACAATGCTGTTCATTTAAATTTTGAATTTTTTTTCTAAACAAAGATAAAATGAATATTTTTACTAAATCATTAAAACAAGTGCTTTTTTTTGAATATTTTATTTAAAAATTTAAAACCACAATACATTCAATTAATAATGAATTATATATATATAAGAAAATACATGTGGTATATAACCTAATCCTCCTTCCCTCCCCACCACCCCCTCCTTCCCAAGTACCCCGAAGAAAGAAAGAAGAAAACGAGATTATCAAGTGGATATATAGATTCAAATTGACAGCCATGGAACAGAGAACCACCACCAGGATGAGCTATTGAGAGCTTAAATTTTCAAGCCAACATGATGTAGATATGGGCTCCATATTTTCAAAAAGAAGTGGTATTCACCATGTAAACTCTAAGTTATTTTTTCAAGAGGAATACAAGATCTCATTTCAATATGCCATCTCTGCATCCCAAAAACCAAATCAGACTTCCAAGTAATAGCTAGACATTTCCTTGGAGCAGCTAAAGCTAATCATAAAAATTCAATTTGATACATAGTTAGTCTTAATTTTAAACTGAACATTTTAATATTTCCCACAAATATAATATTGGATCCAATGGAAGTTTAACCTTTAATACTTTCTCCAAAAATGCTTTAATTTGTATCCATAATGACTTAACTTTAATACAGTGCGAAGTCGAATGAAAAAAAGAACCTATCTCTTTATGACATCTAAAGCATAACTCTGAAGATATTAAATTAAATCTTTTTAATTTTTAAGGTGTTAAATATAATTGATGCAAATAATTATATTGTACTAATCTATATCTTACATTAATAATTTTAGTCATATTATCTTTAAATAACGTTCTCCAATCATTTTGATCTATTGTTCTACCTAAATCATTTTCCCACTTTAATCTTGATTTATGAATATCTAATTTGGAAATTTTCCTTTGAAGTAATTTATATATTTATGAAATAAATGTATTAATATCTCTTTTAGAAAGCAAAATTTCTAACTTAGATTGTCTAGTGTTACGAGCCCAGAGGACCCCAAAATCCAGCAGCAATAGATATTCACCAAGACAAATGGTTACTTAATTATCTTTAAATGAAAACAGGATCAAACTTTAACTTATTACTATTAACTTAACTCACCTAACTTAACCCCCTTCTAATTCTAAGCACACGTGTATGTAATGTATATGTAAGTTCAGAAAAGTTATTTGATTCACATTCCAATCTCACTTCTCATTCCTCCAAGTTAACTGGTTGCAGGCAATTCTTATACTGTGCACGGAATTTAACATTTATGAATTTATTCAGGCTTTGGTATTTGAAGTTAAAAGGTTACCGCTCAGAAAGTTTCTTGTTGGTTTTCAGAGAGAGATTTGTTGTTCCTGAACACAAACTGACCCCTTTTATTCATTCACATCAGTGTTTTGCCGAAGAAACTTTCCCCATCGGGGTTTTCCAGATGATAACCTCTTTATTTCAGGTCACCATAGATTTCCTTCCTGTTTTTCTTATTTCAAGTGAAACATTAGGCAGCCAGTCCTCTCCTCTTGTATGGACTCACAAAGGCTTTGAGCAAGCTGAACTAAGAACTCACAACCCGTCTTCCAATGGGGGTTTTCCACAAGCTTTCCAGCTTGTCGTATTTCAGTCCCAGCTGCTGCTGCTGACTGTAAAACTGATCTCTTTCTCTCTCACACAGAAAATACCTGTTTGACTCTCTCTGCTTGCAAAACCACATGACACTCTTAGAACAACAACTTCCACTCAAAAAGACTACAGCTCTGAACCTAATCCTCCAAGTTCTTTCAGCTGTTGCTTTTCAAAAGAACAATACATTAGTGAAGTCCCTTGGACACCCTTCAAAATTTTTGCAAAGGCTCTTGGAGCTGGCCTGTCTAACTTGAGCAGAGCTCCAGTATTTTAAATGAGATCTGTTTTGAAGTGTTTGTATATGACCTACACTAAAAAAGACTTGCTCCACTTTATCTCCCAAAATCATATCTGTATACAATATAAAACACAATATATTACGTCACACTCAGTTACTTTAGACTTTGACCTAATTGATCAATTATAAAAGTTTTAACTTAATAATAAAAAAAGGGTTATATTTGGAACATTATTTATTTCATTCATTGAAAAGAAACAAAATAACCAGCTTCAAAAAATCTTCTATTGTTTTAATCCACATTTTATTCCACATCTTTAAAAATGGATTATTAACAGTAAAAGGATTTTTTTAAATATTAAGATATTTTATTCCATAATTCAATTAAATGTTTTAATATAGGTGGGTCCTTATTACCAATTAATAATTTAGTATTCCATTTACAAATAAATTCTTGTAAAGATTTTCATTTATTTTAGTTAATTCTATCTTCACCCAAGTTAAAGATTTATCTCAGTCAAACATTCCATTAATAAATTTCAACTGAGCAGCTTTATAATAATTTTTGAAATGTGGAAGTTGTAAACCTAATTCAAATTTCCAAGTTAATTTCTCCAAACATACTCTTACCATTTTCCCTTTCCACAAAAAATTCCTAATTATTGAATTCAAATCCTTAACATTTTTTTGATGTATACATTGAAGAAGATATTGAATTCTTGGGAAGCTATTCATCTTAATACAATTCACTCTACCTATTAAAGTTATAGGTAAATCATTCCATCTATTCAAATCCTCTTTAATTTTATTAAATAATGGTAAATAATTCAACTTATATAAATTATCCAAATTTTTTATTAATTTTAATACCTAAATATGTAATTCCATTATCTGAACACATAAATTGAACAATATTTTTACATTGAGTATAATCTCCCCCAACCAAAGGCATAATTTCACTTTTATCCCAATTCATTTTATAACCTGATATTTACCATATTCCTTTAATCTCATATACAATGAACACAAATCATTTTCAGGATCTGTGATATAAATCAAAACATCAGCAAATAAATTAATCTTAAATTCATCAGTATTAACTTTAATTCCTTTATTATTAATATCATCTTATTAATTGTGCTAAAGGTTCAATTGCTAAAACAAATAAAGCTGGGGACAAAAGATATCCTTGTCTAGTTGACCTAATTAATGAAAAGGCAGACAATATTGTAACCACTTTAGCAGAAGTGTTTTTATATAAAATATTAATCCAACTAATAAACACTGATCCAAATTCAATATTTTCTAACACCTTAAGTAAAAAAACTCCATTCTAATCTATCAAATGCCTTATCTACATCTAATGATAAAACCATTGCTAAATCAAATTTCTTCTGAGAAACATGAATTTAATTAATTAACAATTTTAAACAAATCCAGATTGATCTAATGAATTAAATTTGGTAAATATTTAGTCAACCTATTTGCTAGAACTTTAGCTACAATTTTATAATCAACATTTAATAATGAAATTGGTCTATAAGATTCAGTCTTTAACAAATCTCTATCTTTCTTAGGTATTACTGTATAACTGTACTAGAAAAAGACTCCAGTAAAGTATGGACTTCCATTGCTTGTTGCAATACATCCATTATGTTGCAATACATCCATTAATGGAAGCATTAACAAATCTTTGAATTTTTTTTATAAAATTCAGATGGAAAACCATCTTCACCTGGAGACTTAACATTTTGCATAGAATTAAGAGCATTAATGATTTCTTTAACTGTAAATGGGGAGTATAAATCTTCAGGATCTTGGGAATTTAAAGAACTTTAGGTAAGAAACTATTAATCTTTAATTCATCATTATTATATTGAGATATATATATTAGAATAAAAAATATCTAAAAGAATCATTTACATCTTGAGGTTTATAAGTAAATTTTGAATTTCTTTTAATAGCATTAATAGTTCTTGAAGCCTGTTCTGTCCTTAATTGCCAAGACTATACCTTTTGAGCTCTCTCCCCCAATTCATAATATTTCTGTCTAGTTCTCTGAATTAACTTCTCTGTTCTATAAATCTGTACCGAGTTATAATATATTTTCTTATTTATTAAATCTAATGTTTTCTTTTCAGATGGATCTTTCTGCAAATCTTTCTCTAAATTCTCTATATCTTTCTTCAAATTTATCTACTTCTTTAAGATATTTCTTAATTTTACTAGAAAAACTTATTATTTGACCTCTCAAATAAGTTTTTAAAATATCCCATAAAATAAATTTATTATCAACTGAATCAGTATTAATATATCTAAATAATCCTGAATTTGATTTCTTATATAATTACAAAAATCAAAATTACTTAGAAACGAAGTATTAAACCTCCATCTATAAGTTGAATTAATCTTTTCAGAACCTAAACATGCAATCAAAAGAGGTGAATGATCTGATAAAAATCCTAGCATTATATTCCGTATGCATTACTCGTCCTTGAAATTGAGCTAAAATTAAGAAAAAAATCTATTCTAGAATAAGAATCAAATCTGAAAGAATAATTTCTTCAGATTTATTCTTCTCCAAATATGAACTAAATTCAAATCTTTCATCAACTTTAAAAATTTTTTTGCAGCTTTTGTTTTGGTTATTGATTTTTGTGATTTATCCAATAATGGATCTAAAGAACAATTAAAATCACCACCAATTATCACATTCTCATATGCTTCTGCAAAATAAAAAGAATCCTGAATAAATTTTTCATCATCTACATTAGGTGCGTAAATATTCATAAGGATCCAAAACTCTGAATAAATTTGACAATTCAGTAAAACAAACCTTCCCGCCAAATCAGTAACAGTAGATTTAACATGTGGTTCTGTGACTTTACTTTTCAAAGGTAAAATCTACACATTTTGTTTGTTCACTTGTAGGCTTACATATATGCAATTTTATATTAAAATGCACTTAGATCCATTTGGTCCATTAACTCACATCCACTTTTTAAGCGCACATTTTGATTGCTTTCCATTCTTTCATAGAGATTATAAAGTCTGTAATAAGATTTATTTATATCTCTAAGATTCTACAGACCTTGGCTATGAACCTGGGGCCCTACAAAAAATGTTTCCAATTGTGCTCTGTAGCTCCTAAGGCCGGCCCTACTTTTACTCTCACCATTTATAATTTTGTGTAATACTCTCAAATTCTGCTAATCTCCAGGGAATAAAATACCTGATGTGTTTAACCTTTCCCAGTGCTAAAGTGAGAGATTCCTGCTGCCACCTGGGACCATTAGCTATATCTTCAGTGCAGTATGGTTACCTCAAAGTACCCAAGGCAGTTCATCTATCCAATCTGGTCCCTTAAGATATGCCATGAGAGCTGTTTTCATACGACGGTGAAAACATTCCACTAAGTCATTTGACTTGGGATGATAGGCCGTTGACCAATGCAGTTGCATGCTCAACAACTGTGCAATTGTGGACCTTAACACGGATGTAAACTGAGGTCTTCTGACAGAGGAAATATGCGAGGGCAGTCCGAAATGCGCTATCCTATTGGCAATGAGGGCTTGCACAAGCTGAAGTGGAGGTGTTGGAGAGCAGGACAACCTCTGGCAATTTCATGAACCTGTCTAATATTGTGAAGAGGTTAGTAGCGCCCTTGGATGGGGGCAACGGGCTGATGATATCCACATGGATGTGATCAGACCTGTGCTGCATGGGTGCAAAAAACTGTACTGGTGCTTTGGTGTGGAAATGAACTTTTGAGGTCTGGCACTGGATGCATGTCCTTGCCCAAGTGCTGATTTGTTTGAGCAGGCCTTGCCACATGAATTTGGCCACCACGAGCTTTGTTGTGTATGGCATCAAACACCCAACAACACCACTCAGCAGGTACAATAGGTCTCGGTTGGCCGGTGGATATGTCACAAAATAGGGATGTATTTGCTGGACCAAAACCTATGTCTGCCAATTTCAGTCCTGATATGACAGTGCGATATGAGGCCCCATCTCTTCATCTTCCTACTGAGCTGCTGCCAAAGCCATGTAGTCTATACCAGGAGCAGGTGAATGGAGGAAAGTAATGGTGTTGCAAGACAGTGTGTCGGCAACTAGATTGTTCTTCCCGGTGATGTGATTTACTGTAGTCATACACTTTGAAATGTAGGAGAGTTGTCGTTGTGGTTGTGCTGACCATGGATCTGACAACTTGGCGAAGGCAAAAGTCAACGGCTTGTGATCCGCGTTGATTGTGAACCCTCTGCCCTCTAAGAAATAGTGAAAATTCCATATGGCCAAGTAGATGGCAAGGAGCTCCCTGTCAAAAGCACTGTACTTTTGTTCTGGTGGTCTCAAATTATGACTTAAAAAAGCTAGGGGTTTCCAGATGCCATTGATGAGCTGCTCCAGGACTCCACCTACTGCAGTGCCTGACGCATCTACCATCAGAGCCATTGGCATCTCAACCCTTGGGTACACAAGCATAGTGGCTCTTGCTAGCGCTCTCTTAGCATGCTCGAATGCAGTCGCGGCCTCGTTATTCCATTTCAGTTCCTTGGGATGTCCTGACGAGAGTTTGAAAAGTGGCTGCATAACTTTGACTGCAGCTGGCATAACAAAATAGTAAAAGTTAATTTTACCAACAAACTCCTGCAGGCCATTAATGGTGGAGGGTTTTGGAAATTTGCAAATGGCCTTGACCTTGAAAGGTAGTGGAGCTGCTCTGTGCTGACTGATGCGGTGGCCGAGGAAATCGATTGATGTGAGGCCAAACTGGCATTTGGCCAGGTTGATCACTAACCTGTGGTCACCTAGATGCTGACATAGTTGACGGAGATGGGCCCGGTGCTACTGCTGAGAGTGGCTGGCAATATGGATGTCATCCAAATAAACAAATATGAAATCCAGGCCCCAGGTAACTGTGTCCATTAGGTGTTGAAATGTCTAGGCCGCGCTTTTTAAACTAAAAGGCATATGGAGGAAGTCAAATCTGGAGTGGGCAGGGTTAATGTCCTTTGCTGAAGCACCTTTGATCCTGACAGGAACATATAAACTCTGTACATTTCACCTCTGAAGGCCTTCCAGCTATGAGCCCAACCAAGAGTCTACCATGCTGATTAGCATGCCACATCTCATCAGCATGGGCCGTTAAGCGACGGGGTCAACAGGAAATTGATGTTTTCTGGCGTTTGATCAAGAAAAAGTTGCCTGTAAGTAGACAGGGCTTGTGTCCATCCATGAACGCCAGCATCTCGTTCACTGGCCCAGAAGGAGTACGGTCACTCAGGCTGTCCATATGGAGAAGTCGCGCTGCACTGCTGCATCGGGAAAGGCCAAAAATACATATGAGCAGGACTTTGATGGCTTCATACCTGTTGTTGGAATGAAGCTGGTTTAAGAAATCAACATTATGCCCCGCAGTGTCTTTGTCCAGTGAAGAAATGACATAGTAGTACTTCGTTGCATCCGCGATAATCTGATGAAAATGAAATGGGCCTTGGCCTGCTTGAACCAGACTTGTGGCCGTGAGGTCTAAAACACTGGAAGATTGAGTGCGACGGCATTCTGAGCATCCATAGTGAGGTCCAAAATGTCATTTGGATGTTAGGGTAACCAAGTCACGCGGCTCCTAGAGTTCTTTGTGTCCTCCCAGACACCAGGAACTCCTGATCCTACGGGGGCCTGCAACCAAGGACGCCGGTTCAACAATGGAATGGTGCAGTTCGCCACATCACAATACTCTAAATTTGGCCTCACCAATGACTTGTACAACTTTGACATAACATTCCAACTCCTATACGCAATGAAGGTAAATGTGCCAAAAGCTCTCTTTACAACCCTACATGTGGTGCCACTTTTAAGGAATTAGGTATCTGTATTCCCAGATCCTTCTGCTCTACCCCACCATTTATCATATATGTCCTACCTTGGTTTGTCCTTCCAAAATGCAACACTTCTCACTTGTCTGCATTAGATTCCATTTGCCATTTTCTGTCCCATTTTTCCAATTGGTTCAGATTTCTTTGCAATCTTCTAAAGACTTCCTCGCTGTCCACAATGCCTTCAATCTTTGTGTTATCTGTGAACTTGCTGATCCAATTTACCATATTATCAACTAGTTCATTGAAATAGATATCAAACATCAATGGTCCCAGCATTGATCCCTGAGGCACATCACTAGTCACAGGTTTCTAGTCTGAGAAGCAACTACCAATCTCTGGCTTCTCCTGTATAGTCAATGTTAAATCCAGTTTACTACCTCACTATGGATATCAAACATCTGAACCTTCCTGACTAACCTCCCATGTGGGTTCTTGACAAGGTCTTACTAAAGTTCATGAGGACAACATCCACAGCCTTTCCTTTGTCAACATTCCTCGAAAAACTCTCTAAGATTGTTTAAATATGACCTTCCACAAACAAACCCATGTTGACTACCCATAATCAGTCTCTGGCTATCCAAATATTTCTACATCCGATCTTTTTGGACACCTTCTAATAATTTACCTATTACTGACTAACCGGCCTCTAATTTTTAGGGTTACTCTTGGAGCCCTTGTTAAACAATGGAATAGTATGAGCTGCCCTTCGATCTCCCAGCAGCTCATCTGTGGTTAAGGACATTTTAAATATTTCTACAAGGGCCCTTGTAATTTCTACACTAGCCACCCTCAAGGTGTGATGTAATATCTTGTCAGGCCCTGGGGATTTTCACCTTTATTTGCTTTAAGACAGCAAGCAACTCCTCCTCTTTAATTTGTATAGGTTCCATGGCCTCACAGTTTATATTCCTTGCTTCCCTATATTCTGTGCCAGTTTCCTGAGTAAATATTGATGCAAAAAAACCATTTAAGATCTTTTCAGGCTCCATACATAGCTGACCACTCCAATTTTCAAGGGGACTAATTTTGTTCCTTACTATCCTATTTTTTTAAAGACATACAGCATGGTAACAGGCCCTTTTGGCCCATGAGCCCGTGCCACCCAATTACACCCAATTAACATACTCCTCGGTATGCTTTAAAGGGTGGGAGCAAAGCGGAGCCTCTGGAAAAAAACCCACACAGTTAAGGGAAAGACATACAAACTCCTTACAGACAGTGTGGGATTGCCTTTGATCCTGACAGGAACATATAAACTCTGTACGCTTCACCTCTGAAGGCCTTCCAGTTACGGAGCACGTCCTTCCAGAAAATAATCTTTCATAATCCAAAGACTTATCCTTATCTAGGTCTTCCCCAATACATCCTTCTGTTACTTGCTCTGTCTTGTTCCCAAATAAGAGATCTAGTATTGTACTCTCTCTATTTGGGACCTCAATATTGTTAGGTCTGCTTTGTTCATGAATGAGTGAGACAAACACCAGACTGAGTCGAAATCAGGGTTCTTTGTTCTTTATTACCGGATTGTAACACTTGCGACTAACAATGTTAGTCGGAGAATGCATTCTGCCGTTATCAGCAAAATGATGATTTTTTATACCCTTGGATACGTGCTTAGAACATCATCATATCATTACTTGTCCAATGACTAAAACTGTTGCTATCCTTTCCCTGCTAGCTTCCTGCCTCTCAATCCATCAATGTCTCTCTTATCTTGTAAGTACAAGGATGCATTCACATCTTGTTACAGCCCTGTACAGGGTAACTCCTTACACATTCCCATCTCATGATGTTTTACCTTACAATATATTGATTTAGAAAACTTTCCTGAACAAATCTGACAAACTCTACACCATCCAGCCATTTTACAGTGTGACAGTCCCATTCAATATGAGGAAAGTTAAAATCACTTACTACTGTAACTTTGTTCCCTGCAGCTGATTGCTATCTCTCTGCAGATTTGCTCCTCCAATTCCTGCCATTCATGTGGTCATACCTAAGCTATTCCACAGATCCTCGGGATAGGTTGTTCAGTTGTTTTTTTTTAATTATGCTTTTTTTAGATTAGTATATTAGTTGTTTCTTTATATATAATTATTTATTTATCTGGGTTTTTTTGTTAGGAGAATTATTTCTAATATTGTCACATTTTCACTCTGGAATGTATATATACTTATACTAGATACACTTGGACATAACATTTTAAAATGTTAATAAAAAGATTGAAAAAGAATGTGGTCATACGTTCCTGTTCCTCAGCTCCACGCATGTAGCCTCAGTAGATGAGACTGTCTAGTCTGTCGTGCCTGACCTGCGATATTTTCTCTCCCTTTCATCCCTCTCTCTCTTATTGTTTCTAAAACTTGGAGCATGCTATCTCATTGATGATATTTTGAATCAAGGTACCACTGCTCTCTATTCTATATTTGGCTCGAAGTAAAGCCCGGAAGCTTTCCTCATATCTTTGACAACATTCATCCCCTATTCAATGAAATATTATGTGGCTAATGATGGAGTCGTTAATTTCTTTGCCATTTGTGGTAAAGCTGTGCAGATATTTTCTGCATTATAATAAGTGCACTGACACCAAAAATAGTTAGAAAGTTATTTCAAGACATTCTGAACCCAATAATGTTCATCCTTTCTCAGCTTTAACAACTGAGTTGCCAAAAGACTTTAAAACATTTATATCGTCAGAGTTTATAGATGCCGCTCTTATTGAAATCGATAAGGAGCCAAGGATAAACATTTCCTAAAGTAAGCTCGAGTTTATTCTCTTGTTTAAAAAAAATTCTTCAGCAGCACAAGACTACGAGCCTGTAAATTATTGTGTTCATTTGATTGTACCATTATTAAAAATAATCAATTGAAGTTCATGAATTTTGGTAAGGCAAATCAAAGTGCATTGCAGAAAATGTCCAGGCACAGGCAGCTTGCCAGCATTATTTTGGTCCTGATTTATAAAACTGGAGATCCAGTAAATCTTTATTCTTGAATAAAAATTAAAACAAAATACATAAATAAATAACAAGTGGAGTTCTATTCAGTAGTTACACAAATGAAGAATTCAACTTGTGTCATTTCACATTCTATATTTCCACAGAGTAAATAATCTGTGGATATAGAATGCTGTATTTAGATAAATAATGATGCTTCACTTGTGGATTGCAGGAACTTAAATGATCTGTGTGTGTCATCCACATTATGTACTTACAAAATTAAAAATGTAAGCACAAAATTAATTGTGGAGTATATTCTACAACACTGTACCAAATACATACAACTGGGATGTGGATTCCTGTTTTCCTCACTAATTACTTCTGTTCTCCAGGACTCCTTTACACAGATTTTAATGAAAAGATGCATGGTCAATTTGGACTGAAACCAGCTCTACTTTTGAAAGGCAATACACAAAGTGCTGAAGAAACTCAGCAGACCACACAGCATCTATAGCAAGTAAAGGGTAACCAACAATTCGGGCCTGAGCCCTTCATCAAGGTATGAGCAAAAGGCAGTCAGGGGCCTGAATCCCAAACTGCCTCCCCAGAATAAGACCTTTTTTATTCAGACGTTTGCTCATAACTTGACAAAGGGCCCGAAACATTGGCTACCCTTTACTTTTGGTAGGTGCTGTGTGAACAGTTTAGTTTCTCCAGCACTTTTGTGTATTGCTCTACCTGTTTTGAAGTAAATGCTTTAAATCTGTATTCTCTTTTCTGCTGCCTTGAAAAAGTACCGTTGCTTTTTTTCTTGAACTAATCTACCTCAATACAGCCAGGTGGAGTCATTGGAAAGGAAACATTTCTTCCAGCTTATATAATGCAGAAACTGAATACCGCAATTTTGTTCCCTGTGAATAATCATTAACCACTGGTTGCAATTTCCTCCCTAGCAAATATCAGATATAAATCTGTTTATTCACAACACTGATGCCCAATGTTTCCAAGATGAGTTTTATATCCATGCCTTCATTAAGACAACCCACTTAACATCATGCATTACCACACAGACTCAGCTGGTGTTTTGCTGTAACATTCCTTAACTTCTAGGTTGCTAATCCATTGTACTCCATATCACTTTGTTTTGTCCGTTCTTGCACAATTTGTAATTTGGTTACATATCTACCTATTTTGAAATTCTCTTCCTGATTTTCAAACACTTGCTGCTCATTAAAATTCATTTCTGCAGACCAACAATCCTCCAAGAAGTCTATGTTCCTTTAAGTGGGAACCTTTATCCTCCCCAAACCTAATCATTGCTCATGCAGCCAACTCTGGTATTCTGACCCTAAATTTAGGATAGCGAGGGGAAGTTCAATAGCCAGTGAAGAAAAAATCTTTCCTTGAATTCAGAGATGCTGGACTTCAGGCACCTGAAAGTAGATGAGAGAAGAGGTTGTAACCAGGGTGATAGGGGTCCTTTATAATGTTAGCTGCCTCTTTGAGACAACTCCTCCAGTAGATGACTTCAATGGATGAGAGGTCTCTTCTTCCCAGAATTGGCAATCAGCTCCATTGTCATAGCGATGTTGAGAGCAAAGATTATTGATCTGGCATCCACCCTTCCAGATTCTCAGTCTCCCTCCTGTAACCTGACATCATTTCCTGTTATTTAGTCAACAATGGTGCTGTTGTCCACAAAGTTATAGATGCATTGGAGCTGGACTTGACTGCGCAATCGTGAGTGAATTAGGAATAGAACCAGGGATGAAGCATGCAGCTTTGAGGTGCCCATGTTAATGGTCAGCAAGGAGGAGGTGATATTGTGATCCATAGTGATTGAGAGTCTGCCTATGTGGAAGCGGAGGATACAGTTGCAGTGGGAAGAACAAACTCCCAGATCCCTCATATTGATCATGAGTTTTGGTGGTATGATGGTGTTTTACGCTGAGCTGTAGTCAATGAGCAACAGTCTGACATTGTGTTCTTGTGTTTCTAGTGATGTAACGCGAAGTGGAGGACCAGTGAGACAGCAACTGCTGTTGATCTATTGTGACAAGAGGTGAAATGAAGAAGGTCCATTCTTTCCTGAGACAGAAGTTGATTGACTCCACACCAAATGCTTAAAGCACTTTATCATGGTAAATACAAGACCCACTGGCCAATAGTTGTTTAAGCTACCTGGTTTAGATTCTGCAAGATCTCAATATAATTACCACCAAAAATAGGTGAAAAGCACCTGATTTGTGAGTGATTCACCATTTAGGGCAAACATGGAACTTTTAAGGGGGCCTGTTTCACCATCATGTGCTGGAAGTCACGCCAGCCATGCAAGAATGGCAAAACAGAAATGGTCAAGCTTCACCACTTCAGCCATTCCAATGGAGATATTTCAAAGAGAACATACACACTCCACACAGACAAC
Organism: Narcine bancroftii; assembly: GCF_036971445.1. Taxonomy (NCBI): domain Eukaryota; kingdom Metazoa; phylum Chordata; class Chondrichthyes; order Torpediniformes; family Narcinidae; genus Narcine; species Narcine bancroftii. The sequence goes on along the minus strand of NC_091469.1, from coordinate 382,431,651 downwards.
ATCCAAGTTAAGATTGTATCTGGTCTCTACTAGCTGAACATAATGCCGCCCTTTTTTGTCTGTGGTGCAAACAAAGATTCATCTCAATTAAAACCCATACCTAACGTACTTACGTCCCACCACATTCCCCATTCACATAGCAATCTTGCAAGACTCACATCCATGGCACAGATTACCCACACTGAGTAATCATGAAAACATTATCCAAACATAATTCTGAACTCACTTTCACAGTGGTTAAGAAAGAATGCAGCACCTCACTTCCATGGAAGAAACAGGGTTGGCTATCATTGGATCAACTTTATTTTGAGTCATGATGATGAAGTTGATGTGAGTTTATTGTCATATATTTAAATACAATGTACAGGCACACCAAAATTCTTACCTGCTGCAGCTACACAGTATGTAAAACACACTAACAAACAATAAGTTTAAGTTAAATTATCACAACCTGCCACAAGTGGTAATAAAAGAGAATAAAGATGAAAGGATAAATAAATATCCACAGCTGCAGTCATGCAAAAAATGTGTACTAATTCAAAAGTGCAGACAGATCCTTGGTGTTCCTTGAGTAGTGTCATGGTTAGAGTAGTACAGGGAGGTTCAAGACCCTAAAAGTAACAGCGAGAAGAGAGCATGATGAGTGGTGATGGAGATTCTTTAAGCCTTCTTGAGGCAACATCTCACATAGGACTTCAACTGGTGGTCATGATGGACTTGGTTAGGTCTGCCACTTTTGGTAACCTTCATTCCTGGACACACAAGTTTCCAGACCAGGCCATGATGCAACTGGTCAGTATATTTGAAGCAGTACACATGTAGAGGTTTGACAGTGAACTTGATGACATGTCAAATCTCTTCAGGGGAGACATCAGGAATAAGTTTTTTTAAGCAGAGAGTTGTGGGTACCTGGAATGTCTTGCCAGAGATAGTGGTTGAGTCTGAAACATTAGAGGCATTTAAGAGACTCTTAGACAGGCACAGGGATAGAAGAAAAATACTGGGTAGAGAGGGTTTAGTACCTTTTTTTAAAATGAATATATGGGTTGGCACAACATCAAGGGCCGAAGGGCCTGTACTGTGGTCTCTCTTTGTGTTGGAAATGGCTTTCCAGAGCTACTTAGTCTTCCTGAAAGCCTCTGAATCCCTTTATAGGAATGCCATGATTTTTGTCTTCAACAGATTGTGGATCTCCTGGTTTATCTACAGCTTCTGGGTAGGGTCCACTCATATGGAATGAGTAGGGACACACCCATGCAGTTCCTATTGAAATGGGAAACAACTATTACATATTCATTCAGGTTGCAGTCTTTGAACATGGTCCAGCCTAGTGACTGTAGATAGTTACAATGCCGCTGCCTTGCCTCACACACCAGTTCTATAATGTCTTTGTGATTGTTACAATGCCCTTCAGTTTCTGCCTGTGTGCAGAAAGAAGCAGCACAGCTAAGTGGTCCGAATGACATTCTTCATGGAAGTGTGGCAGTGTTCAAGATTGTTCGATCCCCTGCGGTTGGAGGGCACGAGGGTAGTGGTAGTTTGGGAGGACCTTCTTAAAGCTGACCTGATTGAAATCCCGAGCCTTGATTGATAGGTTATTCAGAATGGCATTTGTTGATCATGCCATGTCGATTCTGAAGTGCCAGATTAATATTTGCTGATGTAGTAATATATACTCTATTCTGGACAAGAGAGATGGATCATTCTTGGGGTTGCACAAATCTTTCTTTCTTCTTTTTTTTCTTTGGCTTGGCTTCGTGGACGAAGATTTATGGAGGGGTAATGTTCACGTCAGCTGCAGGCTCGTTTGTGGCTGACAAGTCCGATGCGAGACAGGCAGACACGGTTGCAGCGGTTGCAAGGGAAAATTGGTTGGTTGGGGTTGGTTTTGGGTTTTTCCTCCTTTGTCTTTTGTCAGTGAGGTGGGCTCTGCGGTCTTTTTCCAAGGAGGTTGCTGCCCGCCGAACTGCAAGGCGCCAAGATGCACGGTTTGAGGCAATATCAGCCCACTGGCGGTGGTCAATGTGGCAGGCACCAAGAGATTTCTTTAGGCAGTCCTTGTACCTCTTCTTTGGTGCACCTCTGTCTCTGTGCAATAGCTGCAATGCAAAACCAGAGGTATCCTCTTAACTAATGTAATACACAAATATGCAGGAGAAACTCAGCAGGTCAGGCAGGATTTATAGGAAGTAAAGGGTAATCAACGATTCAGGCCCAACCTTTCTTTATACCGTCCATAATTCCATGGATGCTGTGCAACCTTCTGAGTTCTCCAGCTCTTTTGTGTATTGAACTCGACATGAGCATATGTAGACTTTATTGTTTGACTCCTCTGAACTAATCTTCTTTCTTGCATCTCACTTGTCCTCATCTCACAATCTGTTACAATTTTCAAGATGGCCTAAATGTTATCGTATTTATTTCCCTCCCCTACTTTACCCTGGTGCTGTTTCACTTTTTGACTGTCAAGAACAGCAACTTGGTCAGGTAAGAGTGGAAAAGTAAGGAGAGCATATATACATTTAAATATAATTTAATCTATTACCTCAAGTAACAACTCAGATACTGACAGTACTTTGAATAGCTTAGAAGCTGACCTGCATGTGGTGAATCATGAAGACAGACAGAATTTAGACTATGCAGGAGAAAAGCATAGAGAAAATACTAGACAATATTCCAGGTGCAATGACACCAGAGTCCTTTTTAACAGAAGCAAGATTTATCACCTTGGTATGAAAATCTTCTTGAAATAAAGATTGACATATTATTTGCCTTCCAAATTCCTGTTGAAGCTGATAGTTAACTTTCAGTAATTTGCAAACTAGTACCTTCAGTCCCCTCAGAACACTAAAACATTTGGCTCTCATCACTTAAATGAGAGGATGACTAAACTTGAAAGTGGGTGTCAAGTTAGTGAAAGGATTCGGTATTTTTGATAGAACATCTGTGTTCTGTCATCTCATTCATTACGGTTAAATACGATGTCATATGCTGAAAATACTTGGTCATTTGGTAAGTGGCATATGATAGGATACATCATCAAGAATTTGTATGTGTGGAGTTCATGGGAGTTTTAACTTAATAGGCTTTCAAAGAAGGGCAAATTATATCTAGAATTGAATACAACATAGATTTAAATTTTGAGTGTAGTACTTCACAAGGTGGGTAAATACCAGATATTCTGCTGAAATAATAACAAGCTTCCTTGGGCAATGGAGAGAAACTAGAATTTGAAACTCAGCACTGGGTCACAGAGAACAAAAGGTGTAAAGGAAAGTCAACCTTTTCCTGCTGTAAAGGCACACAAAGAGTCATTATGATCATTGACCAGCATCCCCAACATTTAGAGAGAGTCCCTTCAGAGACGAGTGTCTATTAATTTGCCTCCAGTGCTCCCGCACCCTTGACAGTCACACAGAGTCCTATTTGATCCATTGGCAACCTGTGCTTCAGATCCAAACCTCCAATACGATCAGGAAGTATTCTGTGCTCAAGACCCTTCGGGAACCTTTCTTACCCTCAGCGTCCTCTGGAACACCGGTTCCGATACCTGGTTCCTATGAGCCTGTCTTCAGCACCCCGTAGCCTGGTGTGAGTCCTTTTACCGTGATTCACCAATGCTGAGCCCCTCACAGTTCTACTGCCATGGTCACCTTCACCTTCCCAGCTTCTCCTTCTGAACAGAGGGTGTTCTCATTTCTGGTGCCTTGCACCAGTCCGCTGCTCTCCTGGAGTCTACAACCCCTCATCGACAGCTGCCAAGCATAGGTACCACTATCTTGGTTATTTCCCTGGTTACAGGATTTAAAAAAAAACATTCGGCTGCTCTATCAAACTGTTTAAAACCTGTTAGGAGCCGTCAGCATCACGACTAAGCGATCCCTCATCTCCCAGGTTTGCATCAGCGGCAACACTACTGTTACAGCAGCTCTGGCAGCACTGCCATTCTTTTTGCACATAGCACAATGTATATAACAATAAACTCATTATTTAATTATCTCTTCCTTTTTGGTCATGATTGCCACAGTAATATCTGAAACTGTGAAACTCAGCTATCAATTACTCATAGCCAGGTGGTAGTTTGATAAAGCAGCACAATTAGAAGTAGATTCCTTCCCTACACTCTTGATAACTTTCTGTCTTGGATGCCTGTTGTTTTATATAAAGTGCCTTAACCTGTGTCAAGAGTCCACTTTCCATTTATACTGATTGTACAAAATTCTTTATCCAAACAGTAAATTCTGTAATTTTCCAGGGATAGAAAGAATAAGACTGTGTGTATTATTTGCTTAGCATACTAAACATGTTTAATTGACTCCTATGTTTCCTCAAGAGACAGCAGTACATTTTACACATCTAATCGCTTCTGTGCCTTTTTGCTTGCCCTATTGACACTTGTCATTATCCAGTGATGCTCCAGGAATGATTATATGGACTATGATACTGAGATATTAGACTGTGTAATATTCAATCTGCGTATTACTGTAAATTTGATCCATCTGTAGCATTTTATGATAAAACTAGAAGTGGTTAATCCATACCTTTCATTCTATGGCACACAGTATGTGGTTCAGTGGCATGTCCAAAGACAGACAGCACAACTAGTTAAAGTAATGATTAGTCAGCTGCATCCTCAACATAGCATTATATAACTAAGATGTAGTGAACAGCTAAGGACTAACATTATCATTAAGAGAGATTGTATTACTGCAAAGATTATTCAGTTTGTACAATCAATGTTTAATTACAATTTCATTTTTCACCAGAGAGTTACTGCTGAAATGGCGTACTGCATCAGTTTGGGGTTGTGCTCAGGAGTCAAATGTGAAGTACATTTTATTGCTAATATAATTGTTATTAAGGTTTGCATTTCATTTTACATTGCATGCCTGCAGGATGGTCTTAACGCATGTTCCATACAATATCATGCATAATAAGAAAATGACAGATGATCAATTGTCCAAAATCATTTATCACAAACATAAATGCCCAAGGGGAGTCTCAGTTACAGAGACATGAATCAAAGAATCTTAATTACTCGGCATTAACTTTTCATGAGCAGATAAATGAAATCTGGGTGAAGAATTGATATTAGGCCCGCATACTGGTCAGATTAACATAGGAGTCCCAAATTTACTTTATATGTTGGATTCCCATGTATCAATAGTCCTGATTGGTTGTAAGCTAATTCATTAAACTTAATGCAGGGCATGTTGAATTCATAATACATTTTCAGAATATCCTGGAACTTAAACAAATGAGGTAGCTTGTTAGCTACTGGATAAATATTAAAGGAGCACTTTTGCAGCTATACAAGATCTTATTTAGACCCACCTTGGAATATTGTATTCAGTTCTGATCATCTCATTACAGGAAGGACATGGATACTGTAGGGAGAGTGCAGAGGAGATTTAGAAGGATGCTGCCTGGATTGCAGAGCATGCGTTATGAGGATAGGTGAAGTAAAGTTGTTCTTTTCTCTTCGGAGTGATAGAAGATGAGGGGTGACCTCAGAGAGGTGTATAAGATGATGAGAGGCATTGATCATGTGGATTGCCAGAGGCCTTTCCCAGGGCTGAAATGGCTAACACCATGGTGTTTGGGTCGAAGTACAAGGGGATGCAAGTTTCTCACACAGAGTGTGGTGGGTGCATGGAATGAGCTGTTGGCAAAGGTGGACGGCACAACACTATGGCCTGTACTGTGCTGTATACTCTATGTTCTGTTCTTAAAACTGTTTTATACTGTATTTTCACTCATAACATGCATACGCATATAATGCACATGCATATAATGTGCAGAAAATCATAAATTGAGTAAAAATATTTTCGTATAACACACACACACATATACTGCTCGGGTATACCATTCTAAATTTTGACTGACAAAAGCAATTTGTATTTAAATAGAACATGAGACAAAGCACATAGCAGTATCTGCCACAGTTAATCTCCCGCAATTAACACACAATCAACTTCCCCCAGAGGTATCATTCGTCCATTATGTAGATGATATCCTGGTGGAACATATTAACAAATTTTGGAGAGGCATCAATTAAATAGATTGAAGACAGGTTTCAGATTTAAGCAGGATTTTAATTCCAATGTTGTCTCATATCAGAGGCACTTGATATGTTAATCTCCTCCCTCAGGGACAGGTCTGGGCAATTAACATTGATAGGGTGCAGCATCCTATCTAGAATGTCCTGTTTATAGGAATACCATGGCATTCAGTAGAAAGAGATATTCCCAAGATCAAAACTTCCCATGCACTCTTTCTCATGCTCACTATAATATTCGCACGCTCGCTATACATTGCCGGCGTGCCTTTCCCACGACCACTATAAATTATGCACATTTTTTCAATGCCTCTATTATATTCCCACACTCACTATAACTTGCTACACCCACTATAAATTGCCGACGCGTCTTTCCCAGAGCCGCTATAAATTGTGCATGTTCTTTCAATGCCACTATTATATTCCTACACCTGCTATAAATTGTGCTTGTTCTTTCAACATGTAAAAATATTCTTGTATATCTTGCATACGTATATAACATGCAGCGGAGGGGGGGTGGGATTGCTTGGTTTGTAAAATACACTATAATGTGTTCATTATATGCATAAAATACGATAATTAGCACATAGATTGCTCCCACGAATCAATTTGAATTCTCAACAAATATATTCAATATATCTTAAGGCATATTCTAACAATTTTGCTGTGTAATAGAGTATAAATATTGGGAGTAATTTGGTAAAATTAGAGTAGGTTACATATATATACACATTTTAAAACAGATCTTATTTGAAAGACTGAAGAATTAATATTCAGGAACATTGCAAAAACCATGGAGAATGCTATGCACATTTCACAAGTAGGTGCTAATTGAAATGACATCATGAAATGAATAGACCATTGTTTGGAGGAGACAAACTGGCTGTTAAAAAGTACCTACAGTGTGCTCACAGAAAGGTCACTCCTGGGTTTTGTTTATCTAAGAAACAGCTTGACCAAGAGAGAACTCCTGTAGTTTGCTGAAGAAGGTGGGGGTTTTTGCAAGTGAGAGAGTCACATGGGCTTCCTAGCAGTTGGAGAGAGAGAGAGAGAGAGAGAAATAGAGATAAGATAAGTTCAAGAAGCTCTCTCAGCTAGTGTGTGTGCCACTGAAAATGGCTGAACAGTGCAAGCCAGGAAAAGCTGGTGGGAAACAGAAAAGTTCCAGAGAGGCAGATGGCTGCAAGTGCTACTTGTCTGATGTTTTTCTTGGAATAAGAGAAACAGAAAGGAACTCTGTGATAGCCTGAAAGAAAGAGGTTACCATCTGAAGAACAGTGATGGAGCAAGTTTCATCAGCGAGACATTGAGGTGACTAATGGTGGTACCTCAGTGGTGGAAATCCTGGAACAACAATCTCACTCTGCAAACCCTACAAGAACCTTCTTGAGCGGTAAACATTTACCTTTTGAGCACCAAAGCCTGGTGAACTTTATACATGTTAAATTCTGTGCACAGTATAAGAATTGCCTGCAACCAGAGAACTTGGAAGAAGAAGTGAGATTGAACTGTGAACCAAAAAACTTTTCTTAAATTTACACATACATCATATACAGGCGCTTAGAATTAGAAGGGGATTAATTTGGGTTAGTTAAGTGTAGAGATAAGTTAAAGTTTGATTCTGTTTTCATGTTCAAAAATAATTAAAAACAACTTTTGTTGAACTAACTACCTGTCCTGGTGAATGTCTATTGCTGCTGGGTTTTGGGGTCCTTTGAGCTCATAACAGTTGACAGATTGAAAATGATGAAGAAATCCAATTCTATTTTTCTTACACTTTTACATCACTTTGATCATATGGACATGATAAAACATCCTCAATTAATACAAGATTTTTTTCAATCAAAGTTTATGTTGGAATATTTAGAATAGGAACAAAAGAGAGTCATATAGTTCTTCAAACCTGCTCGATCATTTAGTGAGATCATAGCTTACTTCATCTTTGGTCTCAACTCCACATTCCTGTATGAATTTTATAATCCTCAATTCCTCTGTAGCCCACGTATTTATCTCAGCCTTAAATGTACAACAATTCGACATTCACAGCTCTCAGGGGCATAGAATTCTAAGAGTTCACAATCATCTGACAGGGAAGATTAATTTAATAGAGCTCTTATCCTGAGATAATGTCCCTATATCTAGATTCTCCCAATAAGGGAAATATCCACACAACACCACTTCCATCAAGGACCCTCTGAATCTTCTGTTTCAAAGTCATCACCTTTTGTTCTTCTGATCTCCCAAATGTTTAGGCCCATTTAGCTCAATCTCTCCTCACTAAATAATGCCTAATTCTAATTATCAATCTAATAAACGACTTCCATCACAAGTAACTCACTTCTTGTAAGACCAAGATTGTATGTAGTTCTCCGGATGTAGGCTCACCAAAGCCTCGAGCAGTTATAGAAAGACTTCTTTAACCATTCGCTTCAGTATTTCATTCATCTTGTTATTCTTCATCTCCATCCAAACTAATTCTACTTTCTGATCTTTGGAGCCAAGACCTTCCTTAGAGTATCTTAATGTCTACAGTTACCTTCACTGTCCAAAAGTCTCAAGACTCATGGCTGTAGTACGATAAACAGTACCCATTCCGTGATTCTGCTCTCCTTATCACCGAGTAATGAAATCTGAGGGAGTTGGTGGGAATGTGGGTAGGATAAAATTTATTAGAATAGGATTAGTGTTAAAATAGAACCTTTGTGGTCGGCACAATCAGTGAGCTGAAAGGCCTGCTTTGGTGCTGTATCCCTCTGCGACTACCATACTTTTTTGCACTCCTCCAATTTGAAAGGCCTCTTGTACTGAATCACATTGCTCATCCTCCCTGCGGGTTCACATCTGTGTAATACTTTGTCCTGGCTGGGCAAGTGATGTGTTGAAGCTCCTGCAACCTTACATCCAGCATGTCCAATCTACCTGACTCAAAGTCATATCTTTCCATTCCCAACCACTATCCAAATCCAGATCAATAGCAAATCTAATAGAATGTAACAGCTCCTTGATCAAAACAGCTGGGTACACCCAAAACATCCCAATTTTTGCACATCAGACTCCAACTTAATAACCCCTCAGCCAAAGTTTCTCATGCTGCAGATATTTTTACAAATATAATGGCTGGGATCTCACTCATCTCCACCTAATCCTACATTTTGTAACTGCAACATCTCACCTTCCTTGCTGTTCCCATCAGAATGATTATTCAATGAAGGTTTCTAATGAACATATATTGTTAACAATTCAAATTAATCCTATATATTTTTTGTAACTATATGCCTTATATCAGCTACAAGCAAAACGATCTATATCCTACTGCTCAAATTTTAAAGAGTTCCTGTTTGAAGTTAATATAAACCACACATTTCAAAGACACCTTCTTCTGCATCTAACCCATGTTCATACAGTTATTAAATTCACAACTTTTGCATAATGTGTAGAAGCACAACCTTTTACAATTTTTTTTCAGGTTAGAACTTTATTTAAGGATATAAGAAGACATAAATCTAATGTAGTTCAACTCTACACACAGTTTTTTTTACAATTTTTAAGCCCATCCTTCCCTATCTAAGTATATGCCAATCCTTCAATCACTTCATAGATTGTCTACAGTAATATTACAGCTCATACTACAAGCAGCGTGTAGCGGTTAGCGCAACATTATTACAGTGCCAGTGACCTGGGTTTGAATCCAGGGCTCTTTGTAAAGAGTTCATCTGTTCTCCCTGTATCTGTGTGGGCTTTCCCAGAGTGCTCGTGTTTCCTCCCACGCTCCAAAACAGACAGGGTTGTTGGTTAATTTGGGTGTCATTGGGCAGCATGGATTTAAATGGCTGGAATCAGCTTCTACCGTGCCGTAAATAAAAGTTACATCATCAAATGCCATCTCTTGCCAGACTTGCATACATATCCTTGCAATACACCTGTGCTGAAAATGTTTGAAGAATCAGGTAGCATCTGTGGAGAGAGAATACAATGTTGACATTCCACGTTGATCACTTCTGCTTCTCTCTTTGCAGACCCTGGTTGATCTGTTGAGCATTTACAGCATTTCTCTCTTTTATTTCAGATTTACAGTATCTGAATATTTCCTTTTGAAAATGTTATTATTCAAGCTTTGGATTTAATACTGAAATCTCACATTATTCTCTGATGAATGAACAAGTGGATAACCACTTATTTCCTAACATTATACCCAAATTGAACCAGGTAGATCAATTGAGTGAGAAACAATTGAACATTTCAGTTTGATGACCAGGACAGAGGAGTCATTGGAGAACAAGCAGAAAAGAATAAAGGGTGTAGACAACAAAAGGACATTAGCTGATTCTGTCTCTGTGAGTGGGGGCAGAGGAGAATGGGGGTCGAGTACGTAAGAAACCAGTATGGAATCCAAAAAATGGACCAAACTATTATTTTGCAATGATTGTGATGTTAGGTTTAAGCATGATTAACTAGCTATTTTATTTAAATTATACAATACTGCACACACTCATGTGAAATAGTATATACCTGGTAACATATCTGCTTTTTATAAATTCCATCGCAATTTTCTAATGATGTCAATGAGAACCAAGATCTGCCACAGCATATAATTAGTGATGACTCATTTAACAGCATCAATACAACTGAATATTACCAGATGTTTGAATGAGATTTACATTCTTGGTGCTGCTGTATATCATAATGTGTTAATGGAATTTTTCAATATTAGAAAAAGTAGTTCACAAGATAATATGAGAGTCACAGCCAGAAATAAGAAATCTAGGTACAACCTAAAGGCAATAGCAGACCAAACGAGTGTCCCAGACAAACCTCACCAACACCTTCAACTTCAGCAAGTAACCATGCTATTATGGACTATTGTGAAGGTAGGCACCATCACATGTGACATGGTCAATGATGATGTCACCCAATTTGATAGCCTGTCCCCATAGTTACTGTCACAGACGTCAGATTGGTCTTCCTGAGAGTGAATCCGTGGTAAGTGACTGCTCCAGGTTAAGTCCTTGGCTGTGTCCAATGAACCTGTGTGGACCAGCTAGCAGAAGTATTCATTGTCATCTTTAACTTCTCCCAGCTGCTAGCTGAATTTCTCATCTGCTTTAAAAAAGAACAATATCAACCTGGAGCCAAAGAAAATCAGGTTGTAGTGTTACAGTAAAGTGCAGGGCATAGACTTGCAAAAACAAAATGCTGGGTATAATTAAAATTGTGTAAGGGCTTCATCCTTTACCAATGAGAAGTCCAGCTAAGTCTCTAATGACAACAGAAAAGAAACTGTCTTTGAATCTGGAGGCTTGTGTTTACAGACTCATGAATCTTTCTCAACCAATGTAAGGGGAGAGAAGAAAGTGAGAACTGCGTGGAATGGGTCCTTCAATATAAAGTGCGCTCCATAATGTTTGGGACAAGGACACACTTCTTTTTCCTTTATTTGGCCCTATGCCTCACAGTTTTAAATTTATCTTCAAACAATTCACATATGAATAAAGTTCACGATTATTTGTGTACATTTTGATTTGACCCTGTAGAAATTACAGTACTTTTTATACAGAGTTCCCCATTTCAGCGCACCATTTGGTTTTACAGGTGTTTCTGAGTACGCAGGTATGTTTAATTACTTCATTGGTGCAGGTGTAAGAGAGCTGGACTTGCTTAAAAGCTTTTTTAACACCTTTGGAGACTGGAGTTGCCATTTTTCAACACGAGGATCAGAGTTAAGATAATGAAAGTCAAAGAAGCCATTATGAGGCTGAAAAACAAGAATAAAGCAGTAAGAGACATCGCCCAAACCTTTGGATCAACTGTTTATAACATCATTAGGAGCACATAGGTGAGCTCAGTAATCACAAAAAGACTGGTAGGTCAAGGAAGACCTCCAGTGCTGATGACAGAAGAATTCTCATCATAATGAAAAATCCCCAAACCCCTTTGACAAATCAGAAACATTCTTCAGGAGGCAGGTGTGGTTGTGTCAGTGACTACAGTTTGCAGAAGATTTAATGAGAAGAAATACTGAAGCTACCCTGCTTGATGCAAACCACTAGTTAGCAACAGGAACAGGATGGCTATATTACAGTTTGCCAAGAAGTTTTTAAAAGAGCCTACAGAACTCAGGAAAAAGTCTTGTGGACAGATGAGACCAATATTAACATATATCAGAGTGATGGGAAGAGCAAAATGTAGCGGCATAAAGGAACTACCCAAAGCACATCACTTCATCTGTGAAATATGGTGGTGGGGGTGTTGTAACCTGGGCATGTATGGCTGCCACAAGTACCAGCACATTTATCTTCATTGATGACGTAACTGCTGATGGGAGCACAAAAATGAATTCTGAGGTGTATAGAAACATCATAGTTGCGTGAGTTTGAGCAAATGCCTCCAAACTCATTGGATGGTGCTTCATCCGACAGCAGGGCAATGATCTCAAACATATTACTAAAGCAACAAAAAAGTTTTTGAAAGCTAAAAACTGAAAAATTCAGTCAGTCACTCAATCTAAATCAAATTGAGCACACCTTCCATATGCTGAAGAGAAAATTTAAGGGGACAAACTCTCAAAACAAGCAGAAGTTGAAGATGGTCTTGCACAGCATCACCAGAGAAGATACTCAGCACATGCTAATGTCTATGAATCACAGACTTCAAGCAGCCATTGCATGCAAGGGGTATGCAACAAAGTACTAAACTTGACTACTTTATTATACATAAAATTTTCACATCCCAAATATTATGGTGCCCTGAAATGAGGGGACTCTGTTTAAAAAGTATTGTAACTTCAATATGGTCAAACCAAAATGTACACAAGTACCCTTCAATAAAATCTGGAATGTGCACTTTAATTACACAGAACCATAGAATATTACAGCATAGAAACAGGCCCTTTGGCTCTTCTAATCTGTACCAAACCTTTTGTCTGCCTCATCCAACCTTCAGCAGGTCAATAGCCCTCCCTACCTCTCCCATCCATGTACCTGTCCAAATTCTTCAATGTTAAAATTGAGCTTGCATTTACCACTTCAGCTAGCAGTTAATTATACACTCTCACCCCTCTCTTTGTGAAGAAGTTCCCCCTCGTGTTCCCCCTAAACTTTACCCGCTTCACCCTTAACATGTGTCCTCTGGTTTGTATCTCTCTTACCTTCAGCGAAAAAAGCCTACCTACATTTACCCTGTCTATCCTCCTCATAATTTTAAATACCTCTAACTTGTTTGACCTTTTCCTGTAACTCAGTTCCTAAAGAGCTGGCACTTTATTTTCTGCACTCTTTGTATCTTATTGATACCTTTCCTGTAGTTAGGTGACCAAAGCTTCACACAATACTCCAAATTTGGGCTTACTGATGTCTTATACAATCTTAGCATAACATCCCAACTCCTATACTCAATACTTTGATTTATGAAGGCCAATATGCCAAAAGCTCTCTTTACAACCCTATCTACCTGTGATGCCACTTTCAGGGAATTATGGAGTATATGTATTCCCAGATCCCTCTGCTCTACCGTACTCTTCAGTGGCCTACCATTTGCTATGCATGCCCTTTCTTGGTTTGTTGTACAGTTGTCTGCATTAGGTTCCATCTGCCACTTTTACAGCTGGTCCAGATCCTTCTGCAACCATCCCTCTTCGCTGTCCACAACACCTCCCATCTTTGTGTTACCTTCAAACTTGCTGAACCAATTTACCACATTATGATCCAGATCATTGATATAGAAGACAAACAACAATGGTCCCCTCATTGATCCCTGAGGCACACCACTAGTCACAGACCTCCATCCACCACCACTCTTTGACTTTTCCCATCCAACCATTGTACAATCCAGTTTACTACTTCATCTTGGATACCAAGCGTCTGAACCTTCCTGACTAACCTACTTTTGTGCGTGGAGAAAATGTGCTTCCCTCCCCCCCCCACAACTGTCTGGAATGTATGTATTGCAGGTGGTCTTGTATCCTCACCAACTTAAATGCATTCAGAAGTCACATCACCTGTCAGTCAAGGTTGGACTCTGGCCACTAATTAGTACACACCTTTTTGTTGGCTAATTCAAATTATTCAGTGTAACTATTGGCTAGACACACAGATTAGTGCTGTCTTTAACACCAGGACAGAGCACATTTCAATCTCTCTGCCTCTTGGTCTGAGCCCTGGACATCGCACCATGCCAGGTCGCTACGTTGCTTGGAAGGGTCATGGGTAAGTTAAACCATAGTATTGATATAGATCAATACTTGTAGTAGAGCAACATCTCCTGATGATCAGGGGTCTGGGAGTATGTGTATACCCTTGTGTGTACAGTGAGTACTAGTAGCCACATCCTGACGATCAGGGTTTGAAAGAGTGTGCTTATAGTGTGTTAATGTCGGCACTGGCTGTGCGAATTAGAAATTGTGTACTGTTTAATCATTTCCTATGTTCTTTTATAAATTGTGTGCGTTTGTGTTTTATTCCTGTTATGATTTTCCCATGCTCTTCTATAAAAAGTGTGCTAATAAAAGCTATGTGTGATTGCAAACCCTTGTGCCCAGACTCATCTCTCTGTGAACCCAATGAACCTGATACATTTTCTCAACACAACACCTCCATGTGGGACTGTGTCAAAGGCCTTATTAAAGTTCACCTAGACAACATCCACAGCTTTTCCTTCACCAACTTTCCTGGTAAACTCCTTGAAAAACTCTATAAAATTGGTTAAAAATGACCTACAAACCAATGTTTTTTTAAATTTTTTAATTTTTCAAACTATGAACCATATTAACCAAAATACACACAAACATTTCCCTCTTGAATATACACAATGTCATTTTCTCCCCTTTTTCCCACCTCCCTTCCCTTCCTCCTTCCCACCCCCCTCCCTACGTTCAACATATACAATACAATAAACCCATTATACAATGTCATCACACAATGAAAATAAACAAGAAAATTGTGTCATCTACTTTTACACAGTAGGTCAGTTCATTTTGTCTTCTTCTCATTCTATCATTTTAGGGGGTGGAGGTCTGCGGTAAGCCCTCTCTGTTGTGTTCCATGTACGGTTCCCAAATTTGTTCGAATACTGTGACTTTATTTTTTAAATTATATGTTATTTTTTCCAATGGACCTACAAACCCATGTTGACTATCCCTAATCAGTCTTTGGCTATCTAAATACTTACATATCCGATCTCTTAGGACACCAAATAATTTACCTATCACAGACATCAGGCTCATTGGCCTATAATTTCCAAGGTTACGTTTGGAGCCTTTTTTAAACAATATAATAACATGAGCAACCTCCAATCCAGCACCAAACACTTAGCTAAGGACATTTAAAATATTTCTGCCAGCGCTGCTGCAATTTCTACACTAGCCTGCCTCAAGGTCCAAGGTAATATCATGTCAGGTCCTGGGATTGTCCACCCTTATTTGCTCTAAGACAGCAAGCACCTCCTCCTCTTTAATCTTATAGGTTCCATGACCTCACTTTATTTTGCATACTTCCCATGACTCTATTTGTTTCCTGAGTGCATTTATTTCACTGATGTAGAGGATGCCACACCAGGTACACTGAATGCAGAAGACTAGATTGAACAATATGCATGTAAAGCTCTGCCTCATCTGGAAGGTCTGTCTGTGACCCTGGGTGGAGGTGAAGGAGGAGACGCAGGGATAATTTTTGCACTTTCTATGGTTACAGCACGAATTGCCTTTGGGGTGGAAGTTTGGGTTTTCGTGGTCCTGAGGTAATTTCTGGTACCTTAGGGTTAGAGTAGTAAGAGGAGACTCAAAAGCCTGATAGCTGTTGGATAACCCATTTTGGTCTGAGATGAGGAGAAACTTCATAACAAAGTTGTGAATGTGGAAATCCCTATAACAGAAAGTTGTTGACGCTAGTTTATAAGATATATTCAAAAGGGAGTTGGATGTGGTGCTAAGAAGTTAAACAAAAAAGTCTGCAAATGCTGGGATCGTCCAATATACAAATATGCTGAGTGTCAGGGTGAAGCCAAGTGTGACAAGGCTAAAACGCTGAGCCTTGCTGGAGTTTTAATGAGGGTCTGGATAGGTTGTCTTTATTTCCTGGAATGGAGGAGGTTGAGGAGTGGAGAAGTCACTGGTTATGCACAGAGAGTGAATTTAGAATCTCCACAGCCTAAATTGACAGTGACTGACAGGTGGTTCTGCAATCAATTCTGAGCAAAGCAACTGGCTTCTTTGCAAGTTCTCACCTTTAGATATGAAATTGATAGATATTTGTCAGTTAACTATATTTATGTTTGCAGACTTAAATGAGGAGCAGTTCAACACTGCCTCACTAAATGACAAAGAGCTTGAGTAGCCATATGACCCTCTCCTGTTCCTGTCTACGAGTTGCGTGATTTATAAACACTAACTCTGATCATACTGCACCAATTACACTGGACAATAATTTTTTTCCAAAAAGGTTTGCTTCCTGAAAAAAATGGAGATTATGATAGACATATTCAAGCTGAACCCAAAGATAATTTCAGATTTTCTGTATCATGCAAGAAGTTGGAGAAACATTAAATTAACTTTTATTGAATTGACAATTCAATAAAATTGGGTTATTTCAACGGACCTAAAAATGTTTTGCCATGGATTTTCATTTGTACTCAGCATGTCAGTGTCCAAAAATAATCAGCCAGCATTGTTAGATTCCAGTTGCCCTGATTGGCTATGGTCACAATGTTCTAGTGAAACTTTACACCATGTTCATTAATGAGTGCACCAAGATCAGCAGGAAAGAAGTCCAAGTGTGACTGCAATAAATGCTATTGTTAAGTACACACACAACGCTAGTGTCCAAAGAACATGTGCATCAACATGCATTCAATCTATATCAATGGAATGCACAATATCTGTACCTATGAGCTGATTTTATAGCCTGTCCGCAACTGTCCTGACTAAGCATGCCCAAGCCTAAGTCAATATTTGCATAGCACCTGCACTGAGTGCGTACTGACGAAAACAGCTTGTTTTGTGGGCAATATACTAGTAGACTTAAAAAGTGACAGGAAATCGCAAAAATAAGTTATAGCTAAAAAACCAGGATGTGCTAGGATATTTTTAAGGTGATTTTCATGATTAGCAGCCCAAAATCCATCAAATGCACCCCAAAGTGTTCAGGAAGCAAAATCTTCTTTGTCCCATATTATGAATAATACAGGTAAATGACATTTCTCCGCAACAAAATTCTTCAATTCTTCAAGAAATCTGTGCACATCCTTCTTCCCATGCAAATAATGAGAGGTCATTAAACAAAAGGTAATAAAAAGATAGTGGTTTTCCCAAAACCCTTACCCAAGGTTCAAATGGGAGTATGATGGATTACTCTCCTGAGTAAGTGTAGCTTCAGCAGCACTGAAAGCCCAACACCATTCAAGGCAAGTGACCCCGAGATTGACATCACATCCATCACCTGAATATTCATTACTCCGTCCACCATTAGCTTTCTATATCTGCAGAGTACAGCAATTGTGAGATACATTGCCAAGGCTCCGTTGACAGAATTTCAGCACGAGTGACACTTACTAGCTAGGACAGAAGACTCAGATCACGCAGCTCCAGAATTCACAGTGTACGCTTGACTTTCTGGAATCACTAGCTGAACATGCTAACACTTATGACCTACAATACTCTGATAATAGCAACAATTCAAGAAGACAGCTTAGTGCCACTTTCTTAAAAGCAAAATTAATATGAATTATAAATGAGCCTTGTTTGCATTTTACACAACCAGAGATGGGGATTAGGAAAAAAAACACAAATGAGTTATTGGTGTGAGGTTTGTCTTCATGATTAGGTTGTGGGAGAGTCATAGGTGGTAAAGACCCCAAATTGGAGGAACAACATCTATATTCTGTCTTGGGAATCTCCCATCTACATCAACCTCCCCTTCCCCAGGTTTGTCACTTTCCCTCATCACTGCCTCCCTTTCTTTAGCTACCCAACCCCTTCCCTTCCTTCTCTCTGCTCTCTCCCTCATCACATCTCAGTTTCTTTCTCTTTGTCCACCTTACCTATAAGTCTATGATCATCACTTTTCTCCTCTCCCTTTGCACCCCCCCAACCTTTTTATTTGGGCACCTGTCTGTTTTTCAGCACTCTTGAGGAAGGGCTCAGGCCCAAAACGTCAAATGCTGCATGACCTGCTGAGTTTCTCTACCACTTTTGTGTATAGCATTAGATCTCAGCATCTGCAGACTTTCTTGTTTACTCCCACTTACATATGACAGGGAGGAATGAAAACTGAAACCCTTACATAAAGGTAAATTGTAGATCTAAGTTAGATATATTCTTGTTAAACAAGGGGACGTGATCACCCAAGTCCTTACTGAACAGCATGAGAGTCTCACAAGGCTAAAACTGACTTCATCTTGCATTTTTCTCAGGTCACTTCACAATCAAATCCAAAAAATTTCCAAACAGACCTCTGTTCACGATAAGAACTAATCTAATCCTCATGCTTCCTTCATCATTCAATAAGATCATGGTTCTTCTTTAACCTTAAGGCCTGTACTAATGCAAGGTCCCTTTGTTTTGTTCAAATCTAAAATCATTTATCTTGAATATACTAAGTAACTGACGTCAAACTTCCCACAAATATTTCTCGCGTTCACTACTTCAATAAAAATTTCCTATTAAGCTCATCTGGCATGACCAGCCCCTTTAAAATCCAGGCTCTCTCTCTCTTAAAAGCTGAATATTTTCAAGATGTTTGCACAACTTGATGTAATCATTCATTCAGAGCTAAAAATATTGTGCAAAGTCAATTTATTTCATTCTTTTTAGTTGTGGAGTTGCAGTTATTCTGCACTATTTTTACAATCGGTCAGAACTTCACCCAACATTATTGTGGATGCCATCTGATAGGACAACAACGAATGACCTCAATCAAGGTACAATGTTTCTTTATTGTTAAACAAGAAAGTCTTCAGATGCTGGGGTCAAGTGCAATATACTAAATGCTGGAGAAACTCAGCAGGTCATGCAGCATCAAAGGAAGCTAAGGGAAACAAGGGTTAAAGTTTCTCATCCTGACAAAGAGTTTATGCCCAAAATGTTGGCTACCCTTTTCTTCCTATGGATGCCACGTAACCTGCTGAGTTTCCCAGCACTTATGCATATTGCGATGTTTTTTTGGTCATTTACAGCCTAAGTTATGTGATGGTTTATCTGCTTTAGAAATTTTTGTGGAGTAATAAAAAAAATCAGATTTTCATCGTTGCTATTTTAAAAGGCTATTCATCCACTTTTCATATTTTCAATCGACTGGATTGCATTTGGAGGACACACAAGAATTATATTGTGGAACATTGTCATTTTTTCATTAGCACCTTGCAAGTGGTGCTTTTGTCATGGTCTTGGAGAAGAACACAAAGGAACTATAGAACAGGCTTTGAAAAGCAGAACAGACATGCCTGGGGACAATAAATGGCTCATAGCCATTATCTCCGTCCCTTGGGAGTCCTCGTACAGGATACCCTAAATGTGAACCTCAAGGTTAAGTCAATGGTGAAGAAGGCGAATGCAGTGTTGGCAATCATATCCACAGAAATATATCAAAGCAGGGTGAGGCCTCACTTGGAATACAGGATACAATTTTTGGTTCCTTATTTAGGAAAGGATGTGCTGGCTATGGAGAGGGTTAATAAAAGATTTACAAGAATGATCTCTGGAATGAATTATCTAATTTTTATACTGCTATATCTCCTCGTTGTGATAGATGCAACAATGGAGATGTTTCACTAATTTATATGTTTTGGTCATGTCATAGTCTTGAGAAATATTTGAAAGAAATAATTCAAACCTTTTCTGTATTTTTAAAGTTAACTTTAAGCCTAATCCTTTAACTGCCTTGTTGGTATTGTTGGAGAGAGTGGCATAATCTTAATGGCATCTGATCTGGATGTATTAGCTTTTACTTCACTTATGACTAGACGGGCAGAGTTGCTCAAATGGATGGGCATTGCTCCAGGTACTCATGCTCAATGGCTACGCGATGTTATGTCATGTTTAAATTTAGAGAAGATTAGATTCTCAATCTCTGATTTGAATTTAAATTTTTGAACTCTGTAGGGTTCCTTTTTGAATTATTTTCATAATCTTTGATTAATATGAATTTAGAGGTGTTGATTAATAAGTTATTTATAACTTTGATAATAAATTATTTTCCTCTTTTTGCCAAGCAACTTCTTTCTTGGTAGTGAGTTTAGATTTTCTTTTTTTATATATAATAAATTAATAAAATATTAGTATAATATAATCACTCATTTGAGAATGCAGGGTTCCTTGGATGTAATGCTATGATTTAAACTTAATATATGTACCTTATCTCCTTTTTTTTAACTTTTAGCATGTATCCTTATGTACTCTGTCTTTTCCTAAGTGGAATTTCAATTTTAATGTCAATAAAAAAATTGCAAACGAAAGGATGATTTCTGGAATGAAGAGATTAGCATGAGAAAGTTTAATGGCTCATGGACTGTACTCTTTGGAGTTCAGAAGAATGACAGGGGACCTCAATGAATCTTTCGAATGTTGAAAGGCCTGGAGAGAGTAGATGTGCCAAAGTTGTTTTCCATAGTACGGGAGTCAAGGACAAGATGGCACAACTTCAGAATTGAAGGGCGCCCTTTTAAATAGAGATGTATTGGAATTTCGTTAGCAAGAGAGTGGTGAAGCTTTGGAATTTGCTGCCACATGCGGCTGTGGAGGCCAGGTCATAGGTGTATTTAAGGCACAGATTGATAGCTATCTGAATAGTCAGGTTATCAAAAGTTATGAGGAGAAGGCAGGGGAGTGGGAGAATGGATCAGCCTACAAGAGAATGACAGAGCAGACTCGACAGGCCAGAATCAGAATCGGAATTTCAGAATCAGAATTCATTGTCATCGACGTCATGAAATTCAGTGTTTTTCAGCAGGTCGAATAGCCTTCTTCTGCTCCAATATCTTATGATCATAAGGAGCTAAATTCCAGAGGGAGTCATGCCCTCTTTTCTAGTTTTCTCAGGTTTTATGGCCAGTAGGATGAGAGGGACAATCTGGATGAGAATCAGAAAGATGAGTAAGGGAAGAATGTGTTGACAAGCAGCATGGCTTTCTATAAATATGCTCTCTGGGTGAGTTCTCTGAAGAACCCTTTACTCCATTGGCTCTGCCTCCAGATGCAGAGATTATAATCAACTCAATAATAACCAGCCTTGGCACATTACATCAGATTAGATGGACAGAGTCACTGTGTCACTCAGGCATACGATCCGTTGTCTCCCCATGATGTAGCCAATTTATACAGCAAAAGCTGCAACCCACCAAGACAAAATCATGAAAATATGAATCTTGACATCACTGACAATAAGCCTTGCAAGACCTATTCAAAGAGGAATTCGCTTGCAAATTAGGAAGCTCCACTAGTGTTTCAGTTGAGACCACAATACAAGGTCCTGGCCCTACAATATCTTCTTGACTCTACATACTTCAAGGAAATCTAAAAGAAATATCACTTCATCTTACCACAGAAAGTGGCTATGGAAAGGTGGATTCGTCCTGGGTCGGGGGTCGGGGAGGGGGTGGTGGGAGACTGCAAAAAGTATACACTGTACAAGACTTTCATCTCTGTGATAGTCTGGTTACCCACCCACACACAGAATAAAGGGATCCACAAAATAATTATTCTTCCAAGCTATTTCTTGCACTTCCAGGCTCACTATTCACTTCATTAAAATTGAGAGCCTGAAATCCATGAAAACAGATATTTTAATAAACAGGTCAGTATGGACATTTTCTTCTTCTTTCTTCTTTGACTTGTCTTCACGGACGAAGATTTATGGAGGGGTATGTCCACGTCTGCTGCAGGCTCGTTGGTGACTGACAAGTCCGATGCGGGACAGGCAGGCACGGTTGCAGCGGTTGCAAGGGAAAATTGGTTGGCTGGGGTTGGGTGTTGGGTTTTTCCTCCTTTGTCTTTTGTCAGTGAGGTGGGCTCTGCGATCTTCTTCGAAGGAGGTTGCAGCCCGCAACATTTTAAAGTGAACTTAAACTACATCACATGAACTTTTCACATTTGTGCTATCCATTGTGACAACTTTCCAAGCTGGTTCGCTGGGGCTTGGATCCTCAGCAAAGAAAGTTCAGATTTATCATCAGAATACATACATGGAATCACATCCAACCCTGAGAATCTTTAAATTGTGGACGAGGCAGAATTACCACTTATTTATAGCGCAATATTGGTATTGGGCAGTGGTCCTGATGCTTACTGTGATTAAATGATTAGGGTGGTGAGTAATGGAGCAGATCAACTCCTGTCTCAAAAAGGTCCCGGACCCACTTCAATTCATCTATCGTCACCACAGATCAACGGCAGATGTCATCACACTGGCCCTGCTATCTGCATTAAATCACCTGAACCTCAAAAGCACCTATATCAAGCTGCTGTTCACTGATTACAGCTTGGCATTCAGTGGCATCATCTCTGCAAAATGTATGACCAATCTAAAGGATCTGGGACTCTGTTTGCTCCTCTGCAACTGTATCCTTGACTTCGTTATCAGTAGACCTCAATCAGTGTGAATTGGCAACAGTACCTCTGTAGACGACACTTTCCAAGTCCAGTAATTTTCAATTCCAAAACATGTCATCTTCTAAGAAACATAAGCTTCGATATTCTGAATTACAATCTTATCACTCAAATAAACCAAACTTTGTAGTTGCAGCATTATGTAGCCTTTAATTAGTTGATATTTCCATTTTGCATAACTTTGCATCAAGATTTTGATAATGATGTATAAACAAAGCATTTTCGGTTATATTTAAAGACATAATGATACAAAACAATAATAAATGATGATTCATAGATGATTAAAACAAAATCAAATGATTGAGACGATTAAGATGAATTCAAAGAAAAGTATTCCGAGAGCTTATGCCTCCTCCATGGTTCTTTGAAGACTGAACGCAGGCTCCCCGTTTGCTCAGATATTACAACATATGACATCATAGTAACTATGGTAACACTACAAATAACAATTTTTCTCAAAAGGTATAGTCACAAAATTAACAAAAATCAAAAACACAAGGTTTTAACCTTTACAACCACCTTCTTACTGACCATCCACACAGGGACATCACAAAGGCACCATGATTCCTTGAAAACTCATGACTACGTGACATGGCATGAACAAGTTTAGCTGCAACACAATCTGTTAATTTTCTGGTGATACCATTGTTGTTGGGCAAACAATTGCAAATGATGTGTCAGAATAATGCAGAAGGGAGATGAAGAATCTGACTGGGTGGTGCCAGAACAACAAACTTGCTCTCAACATCACCAAGACCAAGGAGCTTATTATTCATTTTAGAAAGGGGAGGATGAGAAACCATGCACCTCTCGGCATTAATAGGATGAATGTGGGTCCAGTTAATGCCTTCAAGATCCTGCGAGTCCAAACATTAGAAGACATCTCCTGGATTCAACACATCAAGGCAATAATGAAGAAGGCACATTAATGCCTCTGCTTTCCAAAAGTCTGAGGAGATCTAGTATGCATAACATAACATATAACATAACAATTACAGCACGGAAACAGGCCATTAGGCCCTTCTAGTCCGCACCAAACCAAACACCCCTTTCTAGTCCCACCTCCCTGCACAATGCCCATAACCCTCCATCGTCTTCTCATCCATATACCTGTCCAACCTTTTCTTAAATAATACAATTGACTCCGCCGCCACTATTTCTCCCGGGAGCTCATTCCACACGGCTACCACTCTCTAAGTAAAGAAGTTCCCCCTCATGTTACCTCTAAACCTCTGCCCCTTAATTCTTAACTCATGTCCTCTTGTTTTAATCTTTCCTCCTCTTAACGGAAATAGTCTATCCACATCCACTCTGTCTATCCCTTTCATAATCTTAAATACTTCTATCAAATCCCCTCTCAACCTTCTACGCTCCAAAGAATAAAGACCTAATCTGTCCAATCTCTCCCTATACTCTAGATGCTTAAACCCAGGTAACATTCTGGTAAACCTTCTCTGCACTCTCTCCACTCTGTTTATATCCTTCCTATAATTAGGCGACCAGAACTGCACACAGAACTCCAAATTAGGCCGCAACAACGTCTTATACAATCTCAACATCACCTCCCAACTCCTATATTCCATGCAATGATTGATAAAGGCCAGCATACTAAAAGCCTTCTTCACCACCCTATTCACGTGAGTTTCTACCTTCAGGGAACGATGTACCGTTACTCCTAAATCTTTCTGCTCTTCTGTGTTCATCAATGCTCTCCCATTTACCACGTATGTCCTATTCTGATTCTTCTTACCAAAATGAAGCACCTCACACTTATCAGCATTAAATTCCATCTGCCATTTTTCAGCCCACTTTTCTAAGCAGCCCAAATCCCTCTGCAATCCTTGAAAACCTTCTTCATTATCCACTATTCCACCTATCTTAGTATCGTCTGCATATTTACTAATCCAATTCACCACCCCATCATCTAGATCATTAATTTATATAACGAACAACAATGGGCCCAATACAGATCCTTGAGGCACACCACTGGTCACCGGCCTCCAACCTGACAGACAATTATCCACTACCACTCTCTGGCCTCTCCCTTTCAGCCAATGTTCAATCCATTTGACTATCTCAAAATTTATACCTAAAGACTGCACCTTCCTAACTAACCTTCCATGTGGTACCTTATCGAAGGCCTTACTGAAGTCCATATAGACAACATCCACTGCGCTACACTCATCCACATTCCTAGTCACCTCTTCAAAAAATTCAATCAGATTGGTCAAACATGACCTTCCTCCCACAAATCCATGTTGACTGCTCCTGATCAGACCCTGTCTATCCAGATGTTTATAAGTACTATCTCTAAGAATTTTCTCCATTAATTTACCTACCACAGACGTCAAACTTACAGGCCGATAGTTGCCAGGCTTCCTCCTTGAACCCTTTTTAAATAACGGAACCACATGCGCAATGCGCCAATCCTCCGGCATTATCCCCATATCTAATGACATTTGGAAAATTACCGCCAGAGCCTCTGCTACTTCCTCCTTCACTTCTCTCAATGTCCTGGGGAAGATCCCGTCTGGTCCCGGAGACTTATCAACCTTTATATTCTTCAACAGCCTTAAAACTACACCTTTTGTAATCTATATATTCCCCATATTTACCCAATTTGCCTTTTTTTATCTCACATCTCCCAATATCCTTCTCCTTAGTGAATACCGAAGAAAAGAAACTGTTCAATATCTCCCCCATTTCTCTAGGCTCCACACACAGTTTTCCGCTCTGATTTTCTAAGGGACCAATTTTGTCTTTAGCTTTCCTCTTACCATTAACATATTTGTAGAATTCTTTTGGATTAGTTTTCACCCTGCTTCCCATAGTTTCCTCGTACCTTCTTTTAGCTTTCCTAATTCCTCTCTTAAGATTCCTCTTACATTCAACGTATCTTTCAAACATCTCCTTAACTCCATGCTTCTTATATCTAATGTACGCCTCCCTTTTTCTTTGAACCAAGTTTCCAATATTCCTTGAAAACCACAGCTCTCTCAAACCTTTTGCCCCTCCTTTTAACCTAACAGGAACATAAAGCTTTTGCACTCTCAAAATCTGATCTTTAAAAGACTTCCATCTCTCTACTACATCCTGCCCATAAAACAAATTGTCCCAATGCACACCCTGCAAGTCCTTTCGCATCTCCTCAAATCTAGCTTTTCCCAAATCAAAAACCTCAACCCTTGGCCCTGACTTCTCTCTTTCCATAATGACATTGAAGCTGATGGCATTATGATCACTGGACCCGAAGTGCTCGCTAACACTAACCTCCGTCACTTGACCCATCCCATTTGCCAACAGTAGATCTAACACTGCTCCTTCTCTGGTCGGTACCTCTACATATTGTTGTAAAAAACTATCTTGCACACATTTCACAAACTCTAACCCATCCAGTCCTTTCACAGAATGTGTTTCCCAATCTATATGTGGAAAATTAAAATCTCCCATAATTACAACCCTGTGCTTATCACAAATATCTACTATCTCCCTACAGATTTGCTCCTCTAGGTCTCGGTCCCCTCCGGGTGGTCTATAATACACCCCTACAAGTGTAACCTCTCCTTTCCTACTCCTCAGTTCCACCCAAATAGCCTCCGTGGATGTGCCCTCTAATCTATCCTTCCTAGGCACCGCTGTAATATTTTCCCTGACAAGCAATGCAACCCCACCTCCTCTTGCCCCTCCGACTCTATCACACCTAAAACAACGAAACCCAGGGATATTCAGTTGCCAATCACATCCCTCCTGCAACCATGTCTCACTAATCGCTACCACATCATACTTCCAAGTATCAATCCACACCTTCAGCTCATCCACTTTTTTTACAATACTCCTGGCATTAAAATATATGAATTTCAGAGATTTCCCAATTTTTAATCGCTGTTTTCCCTCATCTTTAATAACAACATTATTTACTTTTCCTGCCAATTGCCCTTCATCTTCTTCCAGAGCATTACCCTTCTCTATCACCTGCCCATCCATATTCAAATACTTACTACAAACTTATAACTCTCTATCTGAAAGAGTTATATTAAGATCATGCTCCCAATTATATTTAATCTTAAGCATTGAGGCTAATCTTAAATCTAATAGAGCAATATAAATACGTGATTATGAACAAATTGTAGATCAAAAAGTATATCAAGAATATATGAATCAATGATTCGAGGAAAAGTGTTCAATTTAGACTGGACAAAATACCTAACTTGGAAATATCTAAAAAAAGTCTATTAGAAATCTTAAATTTACCTGACAGTTGCTCAAAAGAAGCAAAGTTATGGGGGAGGGGGCATGGCATGATGGCTTAGGGAGAAGACGTGGAAAACAACTCTCCTGACAGAATTAATTAAAACCCGAATTTTAATTAAAAAAAATTGAATAATGTTAAAATTCTTCTAAAGGTCTCAAAAAATGGCTGTAAGAAAATCTAAAACTCAAACTGTTATAAAAAAAAATTCAGCGACAACAGAAGTAACTGCAATGGAAGAAACTGGGCCTACCTTGAAAGTTCAGCCTCCAATCTTGATTCCTCTCCAGCTACGTTTGGTGTAACCTCCTCAGGTAAGAATCCTTTTTCCAGTGCCACCTTCTTGGAGAGCTTGAGAAGATGGCACTGGAGCACGGAAAAAGATGACAGACCCAACTATTGAGCAACTGCACATGTGCAGATCATCAAGCATGCGCACAATGGAAGCGACCAGTACAGACCTGCGGAACCAACAGCAGGTACTGTTGCAAGTCAGATAAGGGCTAGACAAACAGCCCGTACGTAGTTTTAACCATAAGCTACATCTACAGAAGAAGAAAGAGGTGGTCAGAATGGAAGAAGAAAGTTATGTACCATAATCGCAAGGAGAGGAGTCAGAAGAAGGAGGAGATCAATAGATTCAAGATAAAATGGGTGCATATTATGTTACTCTTGAACTTTTGACTCACAGTGAAAAAAAGTGAAAAAATGGATGCAAAGTTTGAAAAAGTAAGAACAGATTTTACTGCACAATTGGGAGCTATTCTTTCTTTGGCTTGGCTTCGCAGACGAAGATTTATGGAGGGGTAATGTCCACGTCAGCTGCAGGCTCGTTTGTGGCTGACAAGTCCGATGCGGGACAGGCAGACATGGTTGCAGTGGTTGGAAGGGAAAATTGGTTGGTTGGGGTTGGGTGTTGGGTTTTTCCTCCTTTGTCTTTTTCAGTTGGTTGTTTTTCCAGACTCTTTTGTGTAGTCTTCCAAAGGCGCTATTTGCCTTGGCGAGTCTGTTGTCTATCTCGTTGTCGATCCTTGCATCCAATGAAATGGTGCAGCTGAGATAGGTAAACTGGTTGACCGTTTTGAGTTTTGTGTGCCCAATGGAGATGTGGGAGGGGGGGCTGGTAGTCATGGTGGGGAGCTGGCTGATGGAGGACCTCAGTTTTCTTCAGGCTGACTTCCAGGCCAAACATTTTGGCAGTTTCCGCAAAACAGGACGTCAAGCGTTGAAGAGCTGGCTCTGAATGGGCAACTAAAGCGGCATCGTCTGCAAAGAGTAGTTCACGGACAAGTTGCTCTTGTGTCTTGGTGTGGGCTTGCAGGTGCCTCAGATTGAAGAGACTGCCATCCGTGCAGTACCGGATGTAAACAGCGTCTTCATTGTTGAGGTTTTTCATGGCTCGTTTCAGCATCATGCTGAAGAAAATTGAAAAGAGGGTTGGTGCGAGAACACAGCCTTACTTCACACCATTGTTAATGGAGAAGGGTTCAGAGAGCTCATTGCTGTATCTGACCCGACCTTGTTGGTTTTCGTGCAGTTGGATAATCATGTTGAGGAACTTTGGGGGGCATCCGATGCGCTCTAGTATTTCCCAAAGCCCTTTCCTGCTCACGGTGTCTAAAGCTTTGGTGAGGTCAACAAAGGTGATGTAGAGTCCTTTGTTTTGTTCTCTGCACTTTTCTTGGAGCTGTCTGAGGGCAAAGACCATGTCAGTAGTTCCTCTGTTTGCGCGAAAGCCGCACTGTGATTCTCGGAGAAGATTTTCGGCGACACTAAATATTATTCTATTTAGGAGAATCCTAGCGAAGATTTTGTCTGCAATGAAGAGCAGCGTGATTCCCCTGTAGTTTGAGCAGTCTGATTTCTCGCCTTTGTTTTTGTACAGGGTGATGATGATGGCATCACGAAGGTCCTGAGGCAGCTTTAAAGGCTGTGTACGGCCCCTCACCCCAAGTCCAAAGCCCGCTGCGCAGCTCAGACGGCAAAGTCCTCCTCAGCGACAAGATCTCCATCCTCAACCGATGGTCAGAACACGTCCAAACTCTTTTCAGTGCCAACCGCTCAGTCCAAGAATCCGCCCTGCTCCAGCTCCCTCAACAGCCCTTAAGGCTAGAGCTGGATGAGGTCCTCACCCGGGAAGAGACATATAAGGCAATTGAACAACTGAAAAGTGGCAAAGCAGCAGG
Source organism: Narcine bancroftii (assembly GCF_036971445.1). Taxonomy (NCBI): domain Eukaryota; kingdom Metazoa; phylum Chordata; class Chondrichthyes; order Torpediniformes; family Narcinidae; genus Narcine; species Narcine bancroftii. The sequence goes on along the minus strand of NC_091469.1, from coordinate 382,402,570 downwards.
TATGGATGGAATCCCCCCCAGAGGTCTGGAAGGCTGGCGGCAAAACTCTGCATGCCAAACTGCTGCATGAGTTTTTCAAGCTCTGCTGGGAGCTATTCAGGAAGAACTAAAGACAGACATGGCAAAGTGTATTAATATTGTTGATAAAATTAAAATTAAGGTTGAAAAGTTTGAAGAAGATTTTCAAGATTGTCATATCGAAGTAGAAGAATGTAAGGATACAGTTAATAAGATAGAAGATATTTTACGGCATGGCAAATTCAAAAAAGGATTTATTGCAAAAAGTTGACATGTTGGAAAATCAGAGTCGAAAAAATAATGTCAAAATTGTTGGTCGTCCTGAAGATTTTGAGGGCACTAATTCAGTATAACTTTTTCAAAATTGGCTGCCTGAAATTATGGGACCTGAAAATTTTCCTAATGGATTGGAACTTGATAGAGCACATGGAGGTCTTAGAAAAAAACCGTATCCAGGACAACCACCACGCTTTATTTTTATTAAATGCTTATGTTATCAAGATAGAGAAATGATTTTGAAAATGGCAGTTCAAAAAGCCAGGGAACAACAAAGCCCCTTAATGATTTGGAATAATAGAGTATTTTTTTAAATGCGGATTTGAGTAATGCTATTGTTAAAAGAAGAAAATAATTTAATTCAGCAAAGTCAATTTTATGGAAGAAAGGATATAAATTTGCCTTTTGATATCCAGCAATTCTTAAAGTCTTCTATGGAGAATACCAAGCACATTTTTTTTTGCTAATGAATCTAAAGCTTTGGAATTTGCTAATTAATTGCCTAGCAATAAGCATAATGGAAGGCAATGTTATTCATCTCAGCAAATGGAAAGGAGTCAAGATAAATCAAAAGAAGAGATTCTAACAGTCAAAAGCCAAATGAAATTCAAGTTGAAATTGATGATGATCAAGTTAATAATGACCTTGAAGAAGCTTACCATACTTGATTGACTGGTTGATATCAATTTTTGATATTCTGTTGGGGGGGGGGCAGATTTATTTTTCCCCCCACTTTCTTCTTCTGAGGCCTCGTGCTACTAGTAGCGAGAGCCACTTCTCGTAATAAAGGGGGTTAGTGCTGACATAATTAGCTCTTTTGGGTTTGTTTAACTTTATTGTTTGGGTATTTCTTACTTTCTATTTTTGGAGATGTATGTTTTTTAAGATTGGTTGTGGAACCAAGTGCCAGGGTGGAAATGGGAGTCAAGTATTTTTAAAAACATATTATGGTGTACATAGTTTGAATTATGTAACATTTAATGTGAACGGGCTCAGTAATCTAATTAAAAGGAAGAGTTTTAGCTCATATTAAAAAATTGAAAGTAGATACTGCTTTTTTGCAAGAGACTCATTTGACTGAGAAAGATCATCAGTTATAGCTTTGATTTTTAATTCTAAAGCAAGAGGAGTAGCTATTTTACTCAATAAAAAGTTACCATTTAAATTAGAATTAACAGTTATTGACCCAGTGTAAGATTTGTTTCAGCAAATTAAACAATTATCAAATTAGCAAATTATCAAATTTATTCCGAATCTTGGACTTTTATGAATGTCTATGCACCTAATGCAGATGATGAGAAATTTATCCAAGATGCTTTTTTAAATTTGGAAGAAACAAATGGAAATATAATAATTGGTGGAGATTTTAATTGTTGTTTAGATCCAATTTTAAATAAATCTCAAAAATCTTTAATAAAAACAAAAATTGCTAAAAGAAATTTTATGTTAATGAAAGATTTGAATCTGGTAGATATTTGGAGAAAATTGAATCCCAGGGCATGAGATTGTTCATTTTATTCATATTGGTTTGATTCTTACTCTGGAACAAATTTCTTTAGTTTTAGCTCATTTGCAAGAAAGTTTTGAATATGTACAATACAAACCTAGAATTGTATTGGATCATTCACCATTATAGATGTCATCTTTAAGTTCTGATAAAATTGATTTAATTTATAGATGGAGATTTAACTCTTCGTTATTAAAAAATGTGGAATTTGTAATTTTGTGAGGAATCAAATACAAATATATTTGGATATAAATACTAATTCAGTTGATAATAAATTTGTTTTATGCGATGCATTAAAAGTCTTTTTCAGTGGTCAAATAATAAGTTATTCAGCTAAAATTAAGAAAATCTATTTTAAAGAGGTAGATAAATTTGAGAAAGAAATAGGAATTTTGAAAAAAAATTGCAAAAAGATTCATCTGATAAAAAAGGTTGGAATTTATAAATTTAAAAATGCATTATAATTTGATAGAGCCATATAGAATGGAGAAATTAATTAATAGAACTAAAGAGAAATATTATGAATTAGGAGAAAGAGCACATAAGGTATTAGCTTGGCAATTGCTATTGAAAATGGAACACACATCAAGAACTATTAATGCTGTTAAAAAGAATTCAAAGTTACTTATAAACTGCAAGATATAATTGATTCTTTTAAGGAGTTTACACTAAGTCAGTAGATGATGAAGGGAAAATTAATACATTTTTACAGAAGCTTCAACTTCCATCTAAACGAATTTAGATTCTCCGTTTATGCTGAAAGAAGGTATGAAGTCTTTAAATTCTATGCAAAGTGGTAGGTCTCCAGGTGAAGGTGTTTTTTTGTGTGAATTTTATAAAACGTTTAAAGATTTATTAATGCCTTTATTAATGGATGTATTAAAACAAGAAACTCAAACTTGTTCATTACCAGAATCCTTTTCAAATGCTATAATGAGAATAATGCCTAAGAAAGATAAAGATTTATTAAAACCAGAGTCTTATAGACCAATATCTTTATTAAATGTTGATTATAAAATTGTAGCTGAAGTTTTGGATAATAGATTGAATGTATATTTACCTGAATTGGTTCATTTAGATCAATTGGGATTTATTAGATTGAGATATTTAATATTGATAATACTGATAAATTAATTAGTCTAATTCATATTTCTCAGAAGAATTAAGATTTAGCTTTAATTTTATTATTAGATTCTGAAAAGGCTTTTTGATAGATTAGAATGGAATTATTTATTTAATGTTTTGGAAAAAATTCAATTTGGCTCAATATTTATTAACTGGATTAAGACTTTATATAGCAATCCTTTGGCCTGAGTGGTTACTAATGGACAAATTTCTTCTTCTTCTCATTAACTAGATCATCTAGACAAAATTGTCCTTTATTTCTCGCATTGTTTGTTTTGGCAATTGAACCGTTAGCACAATTATAAGACAAGATGATAGTATTAAAGGAATTAAAGTTGATAAAGAGGATTATAAGATTAGTATGTTTGTTGATGATCGAGTCCACGCTGCTGAAGATCCAGCTGCGCTGGATGGGTCACGTCTCCAGAATGGAGGACCATCGCCTTCCCAAGATCGTATTATATGGCGAGCTCTCCACTGGCCACCGTGACAGAGGTGCACCAAAGAAAAGGTACAAGGACTGCCTAAAGAAATCTCTTGGTGCCTGCCACATTGACCACCGCCAGTGGGCTGATAACGCCTCAAACCGTGCATCTTGGCGCCTCACAGTTTGGCGGGCAGCAGCCTCCTTTGAAGAAGACCGCAGAGCCCACCTCACTGACAAAAGGCAAAGGAGGAAAAACCCAACACCCAACCCCAACCAACCAATTTTCCCTTGCAACCGCTGCAATCGTGTCTGCCTGTCCCGCATCGGACTGGTCAGCCACAAACGAGCCTGCAGCTGACGTGGACTTTTTTACCCCCTCCATAAATCTTCGTCCGCGAAGCCAAGCCAAAGAAGAATATTGAGCTATATAATAGATTCTGAAAATTCTTTATTTTCTTTATACAATAAATTACAAGACTATGGAGAAATATCTGATTATAAAATTAAAGGGGATAAAAGTGAAGTTATGCCGTTAGTTGGAGATTATGATTGATGTAAACAAATTGCTCAATTTAAATGGATGCAAAATCTGATTAAATATTTAGGTATTAAAATTGATAGAAATTTAGATACTTTGTGTAAGTTAAATTATTTACCGTTATTTAATAAAATTAAAGATGACTTAAGTAGGTGGAATGATTTACCTATAACTTTAATAGGTAGAGTGAATTGTATTAAAATGAATATTTTTTCCAAGGATTCAACATCTCTTTCAGTCCTTGTCCAGTATCTCAAATTTTAAAATAAATTAATTCAATTGATAGAAATTTTTTATGGAAAGGGAAAATAATTAGAGAACCCTTGGAGAAATTAACTTGGAAACTTGAATTATTTCAGAATTATTATAAAGCTGCACAATTGAATTTATTAGTGGAATGTTTGACTTAAATAAATCCTCAGTTTGGGCAAATATAGAGTTAGCTAAAATTGATGAGAAATGTATGCAAGAATTCATTAATAAATGGAATATAATTGATTATGAGATAGGTGAAAATGTTATGTAATGATAATATGACTAAGGTTATAAATGTAAGATATAGATTAGTACAATATAATTTTTTACATCAATTAAATTTAACACCTCAAAAGTTAAATAGATTTAATTTAATTTCTACAGATTTATGTTTTAGATGTGGTGAAGAGATAGGTACTTTTTTTCATTCAACTTGGACGTTCTAAAGTTAAGACCTTTTGGATACAAGTTAAATTATTTTTGGCAAAAGTATTAAAAGTTGAACTTCCGTTTGATCCAATTTTGTTTTTATTAGGAGATATTAACATGATTGTTTTAAGATTAAGCTTGACTATGTATCAAATTGAATTTTTATGTTTAGCTTTGGCTGTATCTAAGAAATGCTTGGCTATTACTTGGAAATCTGATTTAGTTTTAGGAATGCAAAGATGGCATACTGAAATGATATCTTGTATCCCTCTTAAAAAGATAACATATAATTTGAGGGATTAATATCATTTTTTTTAAAAGTATGGAGCCCAGACTTAAAAATTCTTGGTTTGAAAATTTGAACTTTTCATCCATTCCGGTGTGGTGTCTTGGTTTTCACAGCTGAATAGTTGAATATTTGTATAGTTCATGATCTCCTTTCTTCTTTCTTTTAGTGGATAGATATAGGTGGAGGTGGGTGGGTAGGGGATTGGGGAGTTTTGTTATTATCTATATATTTTCTGCATATGAATTTATTATAATCGATGTTATTATGGTTTTAAAATTTTTAAATAAAATATTCAAAAAAGAAGCAATGTTATTTTAAATAAATACATTTAATTTTTTTAATACTGAGTCTGAACCATTCCTTAAAGCCTTCATCTAATACTTCATCTAATTTAGATGGTTATCTATAATAGAACTAGCCAGAGAGAAATCATTATAACCAAAAAAACTTTCTAAATTGAGCCCATATTTCAATCTTATTTTCATTATCAGAACATGTGTCAATTTAGAAAATGAAATGGGTAAAGTGGAACCTAAAATTGCCAACATAGACTATTTCTTAGAAAAGTACAGTTCCATTTCTGCTCAAGAAGGGTGACTTGCTAATTTATCAAATTTTAATAAAAAATTAAACTGTGTATATTAATCTCCCAATAATAAAATTGAAAATTTGGAAGTGACATTTCCCCATTCCCCATGGGCTTTACTTATATGTAGTTGTTTTCCCTGCCAAATATATGAAGAAATAACCAAATCTAATGAATTAAAAAGGGGTTTGGTTATAAAAAAAATGGTAAGGCTTGAAAAAGATACAAAAATTTAGGTAAATATTAATTTTAATCGAATTAATTTGTCCAGTCATTGTAATCGAAAGTGGTGACCACCCCAATAATAATATTTTAATCTGATTCAATAATACTACAAAATTTTCTTTCATAAGTTTATTATAACTTTTTGTAATTGTTATCCAAAATATTGAAATTGATTATTAACTATTTTAAACAGAAATTTAGAATGCATAGAAAGAGATCCTTTTAAAGGTAAATTTATTTTATATCCCAAAATTTGTCTGAAATGAGTGAACATAGTTAATGTATTTGATATAGGATTTGAAATAAAATGCAATACAACATCCACATAGAGAGGTACTTGATGTTCAATTCCATTTCAAATTAATCCTAAATTCTCTAAATTCTCAAAGGGCTTCTGTTAATGGTTCTAGTATTATATAAAACAGTAAAGGACTTAATGGACATCCTTGTCGTGTTCCCTAAATAGCCTAAACATTTTTGACTGTTATAAATTAGAATGGATTGAAGCTATAATATTTCTATCCAATTAATAAAATCTGGACCAAAATTAATTTCTTTAATATAACAAATAAATATTTCAATTCAACCCAATCAAATGCTTTTTCAGTGGCTGATGAAAGAACACATTCCATTGCATGGGTAGAGGGTAAATATACTGTGGTAGTGGTCCGTGCATGGAGACCTGGACCAGCCTTCAAAATGGCTGATGAATGCGGCGACCTGTGGGGAGGGTGACACCGGCCGTGGTCCCAGGTGATCTCCTGCGTGGTGGGAAGATGCGGAACTCTGGTGGGAATGCCAGCCAATCCCAGGACGGCGCTCTTATGATACGGGGCCCTGATGTCAACGCCTGGGGCCCATATAAGTGCGATGGCCAGAACAATAACCAGTCTCATTTTCGAAGGCTTTGGTGTGCGTGTCATTCTTCTCCACACTCGCGTAACACGAATGCTATATTGATGATCCCATTAGGCCCAAGCGGCAGTTGGACCCGAAGATGATGGATTAAGCAGAGCCAGCAAGCATCCACAAGGTCTCACTCAGGCTCCCTCAGGTTTTGGATGTCACAAGCACACATGGTTTGAACAGGCCGAGGCTCAGTTCCAGCTTTGACACATTGCCGCCGATGAGCACCCTTGATCAGGACACAGAGGCAAGGGTTGTAGATTTTCTATGGCACCGTCTAGAACAAGGCAATTACACGGCCCTCAAAGAGCTGTTAACCCACACTTTTGGGTTCTCTGCGCAGCCCGATTGCTGCATATGGATGGATTGGGGTACAGGGCCCTGTCCACCCTAATGAGCGAGATGCTCGCTTTAACTGAGGGCCACAAACCTTGCCTCCTCTTTGAGCAGATCTTTCTGGAGCAGCTGCCCAAGGATATCCGACTCTTGCTCATGGACGAAGACTTCAGTGACCCTCAGAGGGTCGTGGCCATGGCAAACATGCTCTGGAGAGCAAAGAAGGACATCAGCATCATCATAGACCACATCAGCAAGCCTCATGAACAGCTGCCTGTGAGAAGCAAGTTAATACCCTGGGACAGCTCTGCTACTATCATCAGCGATGTGATGCGGAGGCCTGTCGATGCCGCCCACCCTGCGAGTTTCCAGGAAATACCCTGGTCAACCATCATTGATTGCTGTGGCAGTTGGCCCACATGATGGCGTCCTCTACATTTGGGACTCCTTGTTGGGAAAGGGATTCCTAGTTGACATTGGTGTCCTACCCCTAGCAGGCCTCAAACCCTCAATGCCAAGCAGGGCCCAGCACTGAGGAAAGCTAACAGCTCTTCCATTTGGTCATTTGGGACGCACACCACCCCCCTTTGTTTTGGCTACAGATGCTTTACATGGACCTTTACCCTTGCGGCAGTGGCACAACTGCTCCTGATGGTCGATTTCCTTTGAGCCCACTGCTTGATTGTCTACCTCAAAGGATGGTGCTTGGTAAATGCCAGAACTTTTCAGACTCTGCCTCTGGGGGAAGCCAAGCTACCCACCATCCTCACCCCCCACCCCACCCCCCCCCCCCACCTGGACACTATAACACTTTCGGACAATGAATTCATGTGCATCCAGATGGAGTTCCCCTCTATAGTTCTCCACGGCCGTGCCAAAGCATGGGGTAAGATATCACATTTTGACTGAGGCCCCCCCGCTCCACGCCAGGACATGCCGACTCCCTCCCAAAAAGCTCAGCCTAGCGAAGGAGGAGTTTACGAAAATGGAGGAGCTGGGGACTTAGGATGCTCCGACAGTCCCTGGGCCTCCCCCCTCCATATGGTACGGGGGGGTGAGGGTGGAGGTGGAGACCACGCAACGATGACCACCGCCATCTCAACAAGGCAACCATGCCCAACAGATATCCTGTACCCCATGCAGTGGGTACCACCAAATTCCAGTTCACATCTAGGACATCCACAACACCACAATTAGGAACATAGGAACATAGGAAGTAGGAACAGGAGTAGGCCAAAAATGGCCCATCGAGCCTGCTCCGCCATTCAATACGATCATGGCTGATCTAATTTATGACCTAACTCCACCTACCTGCCTTCTCCCCATATCCCCTAATTCCTCTATCATTTTGAATTTCTCCACAAAAGAATGCGGCATAATCTTTTCAACGGCTAATGGACGCATTGGGCAAAGACCTCCTATTTGTGTTCATCCATTTGGACAATAACCTCATCAACAGCTGCAGCTGCAAAGACCACGTTGCCCACCTGAGACAGCTGTGCACCCGATTGAGTGAGCTCAGGCTGACGATCAACCTCGTGAAGAGCCAATTCTGCCTGGACTCCACTGACTTCCTGGGGCACAGGATAAACAGACACGGGGCTACACCACTCCCCCAGAAGGTTGAGAATCGACACATCGATAAATTTGGGGTCATAGAGCACCTACCCTTGGATAAGGGGGCACAATTCACCTCTGGGCTCTGGGCAGCATTCGCTAACTTCCTGGAGATATAGTTCCTCCACACCACGGCGTATCATCCTCAGGCCAACAGGTTGATGGAGTGGTTTCACAGGCACCTCAAGGCAGCCTTGATGGCCTGGCACAAGGGTCCCGACTGGGTGGACAAACTGCCTTGGGTCCTACTTGGGATTGGTACCACACTCAAGGAGGACTTAAATGCCTCAGCAGTGGAGATGGTCTAAGACGCATCTTTAGTCATTCCTGGGGAGTTCCTAGCTCCGATAAATGCCCAAAAGACCCCGCGGCAACTCTCGAGAACTTGCAGCGAAAATTGGGGTCCCTGGTCCTGTGGCAAACCCCACAACACCACCAGCCCAAACATATTGTCCCCAGGAGAAGAATTTTACTGTCAACTGCCTGAAACTGGAATATTTGGATTGTAAGGTGCTGGTCTCCACTCCTTCCCCACGACGCTGGAGCAGAGGGTCAAGTAGAGAGACGCAGACCAGCCCACAAAATGTGTCAATGAACACGGCAAGCACACAGACCTGGGGGTGGGGGGGGGGGGTGACACCAGATGTCGTTCCAGGTGACCTCCCACATGGCAGGAAGATGAGGAACTCTGGCAGGAATGCCAGCCAATTCCAGGCTAGCACTCCAATGTCACGGGGCCCTGACATCAGCAACTGGGGCCTATATAAGCGCGACAGCCAGAGCAATAAACCAATCTTGGTGTGCGTGTTGTTCTTCTCCACACTCGCATAGCGCAAATGCTACATTGTATTCAATACTTGGAATACGTTATAGTAAGGATAATGGTTTTTAATAAAATATGTTTGGTCAGAATTAATAATTATTGGTAGAATATTTTCTAATCTATATGCTAACATTTTAGATAAAATTTTCGTAATATAACTTTTTAAAATATTTAACATAATACTTAATATAACTTTTTCAGATGAGGATTGCTGTTCCATTCTTAATTTGATCAATGAATCTTCATTTTGTGCAAGGCACTGTTTATTACAATTTAAGGTGATACACAGAATACATATGTCTACTTTCAAATTATCCTGTTTCTATGCGGATATTCATCCATTTTGTGAAAATGGTAACATTTTTGAAGCCTCACTGATTCATATGTTCTGAGAGTATCCTAAATTTGCCCAAAAAGATGATAAGGCACCTGCAGCATGAACTTCTCTATTTCTAACAGAGGCTAGAAAATTGCACATTCAGATATGAATGCGTTCAAGTGGATCCCTAGCAATCAAGGACAGTGAGAGTTATTGAGCTGGCTGACCAACTCATCATATTGAAGACTTCTCATAGGCAGTAAATCTTGAAATGATTTTAAAACATTTTGCAGGAAGTAAAATAAAAATTGAGGCATAGGGTTAAAACAGAAACTTCCCACTATGCAAATTTTTCTTGCTAAATATTTCTCAAACTTTTTACAGATGTACCTGAGGGAAAATACTATTCACATACATAAAATTAGTTATTTTAAGCCAGGAAGCATGTGAACCAGTAATTATGGCAAATTGCACCTTTAAAAATTCACTGAGAAGTTTCATTTTGAAAAGATGTGAGGCTCATTCATAGAACACTATCATGATTGGAAGATTTAAGAAGTTTGGATGCTCTGGTGATTCTCTATCTAATGTCTGAAGGTCACCATTTGATCCATATCTTTACATCCTTTTCTACAAGGTAATCTTGATTAGAGGGAGAGAATAGAATAGATTTAGTTTTAGGGTTTTTTTGTTTCATTTTTTCTTTTTATTCTTTTTTTCAATTAACTTGTTAAATATGGGTCTAAACATGGTTGTCATAGATCATTTTAATAAATTAGACAGAACTTATCTTTTGTTTAGATCAAGGGATAGTCTAATGTAGTTACACTTATTTTCTATCCATATGTATATGATATGCCCTGTTATTTGTTTTATTAATGACTATGTATTATATGTTAAACTCAATGAAAATATTTAAAAAGAAAAATTGTCTTTGATCTCAATCAACAAAGAATAAAATTTCCAAAGTATTTTTTTAGCAAAAATTGTAAATAATTGAAGTTTTCATTAACTCCTAGATTATAGGTGGAATGCTGTTCCAGTTAGTGCAATTAGTGCAATGCTGTTACAACGCCAGCAATTGGGACTGGGGTTCAAATCCCATGCTGTCTGTAAGGAGTCTGGGGTTGTAGATCATACCAGGGGTTGTAGGTCAATTCGGTGGCACAGGCTCGGGGGCTACATGTCTAAATTTTTTTCAAATTAAAAATTCATACTTTAGTGTAATGGTTAGCGTAACACGATTATAGTGCTAGGAACTTAAGTATGAACCCATTGTAAGGAGTTTGTACGTTCTCCCCATGACCATATGGGTTTTCTCTGGGTGCTTTGGTTTCCTCCCACATTTCAAAAAATATGGCGTTAATAGGTTGATTGGTCACATGGGTAATTGTGCAGCACAAGCTCATAGGCCGGAAGGGGCTATAAGGTACTGTAAGGTACTAAAAACAATGGAAGGTAAACCACTTGGGAGCACAGGTAATCAATAACAGCAAATCTATATTTAATAACTAACAGCACAATTAACCATAAGAGCTACTGCCATTCTGAATGCTCAGAGTTTTAACGTCATTACAACAGCAAAGTCCGGTTCTTTATTATTCTGATTTCTGACTAAGTATTGGGTTAAATCCTGCTGCTTGGTGAGGGGAATTCCAATAGCTAGTGAAAATTCAATAATTCTCGGATTTGTGCATATACAGCAGTGACAAGAGGATTTCGCGACTCAGTGATTGACATGATGCTTCATTTGTGGAGTCAAGCAAAGGAGCCTAACATTAGACTAGATCTAGTGACTATTCGAGACATCAAAGAGGATTTTAGGTATTCAATTCAAGTGCACACATGAAGGGATCACAGGATCATAGGTGATTACTTTTCATGACAAACTGGAACCTGCAAGATTTAAAATGCATGACAAATAATTTAAAATGTATGTCTAATGCTCATCTACTTATTCTGTATAATTGTTAGTATACATCTTCAGAGGACTTTTCTTCCATCACAAAAGCACGAGTGAGTTATATCTGTACAATTTTCAATTGTAATTATGGAACTTAGTAAAATAAAGAAGCCCATGCCTACATGCAACAAGGCAAGTGACAAGGAAGATTTGCAAAATAAAGTGATAAGTGGTAACCATCTCCAACAAGGAAAAGTCAAACCACCTACTTCTGGCATTGAACAGCTTTGATGAGTTTCCATCTCCATTCAACCAGAAAATGAACTGGTGAAACCACATAAATATTGTGGCTACAAGAAATCAAAAGCTACATATCCTCCAGAACAAAATATCCTGCCTTATTGACATTTTATCTCTCTTCCTTCTCAACATCACAGGTACTCTATGGCTGCAGAATGCACTACCTATAAGGAGAACTGCATTTACTCACCAAGGCTACTCTGTCATCCCCTCCCAAACCTGTATCCTCCACCACCAGGAAAGGGAGATGGAAGCAGGCAAATGGAAATGTCAGATTCCCTCTTTAATTCACATACTATTCAGATAATGGAAACACATCACTGTTTTAAATTTTCAACCCAGCAGCACTGTGAAAGTACTTTCACCAAAAAAACTAACATGATTCAACCCCTTCTCATGAACAACATCCACAATACATCAATAAATAATTTTAATAAAATGATGCATGCATTTCAGGAAGAAAATCATAATTATCTCCTGAAAGGATTAATAGTATTGCACTTTCTAGCAATATTTATTTCCAGTTGGTAAAGGGCTCAAGGCTTGCTGCTACATATCCAGCAACTGTTCAATCACTGTTTTTAAATATATTTAACAGCCCACAGAAAAATTTATGGGGTTCCATCCAATAATTATAGTCTAATTTAAATCGCTATATATCCTGGGATCAGTGCATCTCTTAGACTTCCAGAAACCTGATACATGTACTGATGAGATGTTCAATTTTAGTAAATGAATTACTCTTCATAAATTTTAGAAATCAGAACAAAAATGGTTTTTTTTTCTGAAAAGTTAAGTTAAAATGTTAACTTGTTAGTGATGTCAAGGTGAAACAAGTTGTGAGATATTCCACATACTCTGATGATCCATAGAACATTGCTGTAATGCCCATCCTGAATTAATTTCTTTATCCCAGCTGGGTACCTGTAAGAATATGCCATTGAGATCAAGAACATCCTTCCAAAGCAAATTACTCAATCATGCTCGCACAATTCCTACACAAAACTTTGGCCTGAAGGACACCAGATGGGCACTGAAGTAATGCACTGAAGCATCAATTTAGATCATGAGTTCAACTTACTGAAAGGTGATTTGAATCTAATCTTCTGCCCAACATGTGAGAGTTACTTTTGAAGGCTAACCTTTAAGACTTCAGCAGCCAAAGTGGCCAAAAAGTCATGCTAAAATTAAGGTATTGCTTTCTGTTCATTATAGCCATTGTGCAATTTTCTTCAGGTTTTAGGTTAATCAGTCCAAGTACCTATCTTTTTTTCAGGAAGGAAATAATGTCCATGTGAATGTGAAGTTTGCATCTGGTTTAGAATCTTGTTTCAATCGCAAATAATGGGTAGAGCATGCAAACAGTACTGACTGTTTAAGTCTGACTCATAAACCTTTCTTGGCTTTCTGCAAGCAACCTCTCCTATTTTCAGATTTCTTAAAGCTCACCTCCACACAACCAACATGAAGAATTTTCCAGCTGAGTTTCATGGGGGAATCTCCTGAACTTATGAAAACAGAAACGTGTCATGATCTTTCAACAGGGACAATGGCTGGGTATGGTGAGACCATCTCCCTCTACATGTCCAACACTAAAAATTTATTCTCTAATCCCATTAAGATGCTTTAAATACCTCACAACAGTCAGCTAAAATCATCTTCAGAGAAGGTTTGGTATTGCACATTTGGTATTGTCATCTTTTCTTGCAGTTCTCCCAAGTTCAATATTTAGAGCTGATATTGTGGTTCTTTAACAAATCAGGACCATATTGGGAATGTGCAATAACAATTGTTCTAGAACTAATTCGATAATATAAATACAATATAAAGCTACTATGATATTTTTTATGTATAAACAATGACAGTGTATGGATGCATGTCAGAGTTTGTACTTCTTCAATATATTTTCTGAAGGAAAACTAAAATTGTAGACTCATCAACTAATGAATTTCTTCAAATAAATTTTTAACTCTCACATAGAACTCTTGATTTGTGAAACAGAGGTTGCATCCATAAATAGCACAAACTCACTCCAACACTGAGCCTGCATTAGACAGTGTTCACTGTCTGCTAGTAAGAATAAATAAGACTTAATTGTTCTCATGCTGAGATGTGATAACTGCCAGCAAGCAGTGAGGCAAGGCACTTGCCAAATTAACGCATTCAACTACTTACAAAACCTAACCCTATCTGTGATTTAAAGTCCAACATCACAGGTGGGCTATGAAGACATATTTTCTGAAATTAATACAATTCTGAAATTATATATTTTGGTCATTTTATGAGATTAATAAATTTTACTGGTGGTGAATGTCAAGGAACACTCAACAGTATAAGATCAGCAAGTGAGGACTGTTGATCTGATACAGGTACAATCAATATGAGACATAATACTACATAAATCACTATCAATGGCTTTTGATTAGTAGTTCAAATTTAGAATGAAAACTGAAAATGCTACAATACTTGTTCAGATATAATCTATGGAGAGAGAAAATCAGATCTGTTCAGTTTGATAATCTTTCATCATCTGAAAGATTAATTCTGCTTCTTCCTCTACAGATGCTATCTGACCAATTGAGTATTTCTGGTTTTTGCTTTCTAAATTGTGTAATATGATCTGTCAGAAAATAAACTACAATAATATTCCTTTGGTAAGCCATGGTATTTCTGCATAAAATCCAATATGTCAAAGTATTTTGATCTTTGTGAACAATACAAATTAAAAATATTTGAGATTTGTACATTTCCTGTTATGGACATCATAAGTATTAACTCAATGGTGAGCTAACAAAATCTCTCTCTTGCTCTATTTTGTGATACTCAGAATTGGAAACATGTAGTAAGATTTTATTTTCCAAGACAGACCTAAAGGAGTAATCACAAACTATAAAGTACTGAAACTTGTAGCACCAAGTCTACTTTAGTACCTGAATAATTAATTTGACACTTCTGTTAACATTTATTTCTAAAGTGTTTTTTTTTTGCAGTTAACTGCTAATTGAAAAAATAATTCCCAGGTTTTAAATGGGAGTTTGTTTTTGAGAAACACGTCAAATATTATTAATCCATTGACACTACTGTGCAATTTTAGAGCCACATTCACAATGTGCAGGTCTGTGACTTTTGTCAATCAAAATGAGATCTTTATTAAGTTTGAAGCAATCAAGAATCAACATTTTTATACTTACTCAACTCAAAGCTTCATACCTATAGCAATTGGAAAAAAAAAATTGATTGGCACTTTTTATGCCTGCTTAATCACCTACAACTATTCAGCATTAAAATATCAATAACATCTATCATTTTCACTTTTGCATTATCAACATCCCTTGACCAATAGAAAAACATTAGTCTGTGATCAAACAAGCATTGGAAAACTTAACTCATTCTGTGTACTCATTAAACACTGATTGCAATTCAAGATGGATATAAACGAACAATGCTGCTCTGAACTCTGGCTTCTTCAAAGTGAACAAATAACCTGACAATAATCATCACTTATAGTTTTTAGACTGCAGGCATGTAACGGCACAATCAAGGAATTTTGCAGCTACAAGGGCAGTCTAAAAAGGAATGTGTAGGAATTTTTTGTCAATTCCTGCACAATGATTTATCCTGCAGAACCCCTACAACTTTCTGGAGGAAGCCTGCAGTGTCAATCATACCATAAAAATTTGTTGACAGTCATCCACTCTACTGCACGTCCAACCACCGGGACTATTGCACTCAAGTACTTGCAGTCTAAAAATGCACCCAATGTGAATGACCACACAGGCTGTAATTAAGTTACATTTTTCTGCAATTTTCCTGATATTGCAGTCTAAAAGCCATAACTTAGATTTTTTTTCCGTACTTCCTTTCAAAGATAAATTTATCCTTCAAATTTCATCCCCACAGCAAGTAAATCAAGATTCATGACTCAATGATGCAGGGGAATTATAAATATGAAATCATACCCATACTGCTGCTGTTTTTTAAAATTTCTGTTTCAGTGCCCTAATTTATCGGATAGTGTATTAAGATTGAAAGGATTAGACTTAAAGGCAGCACAGCCTGGCAATAATGCTACAAATTACAGAATATACACTCCAAGCTTTGAGGCATAATGAATGCCATTAAATACATCAAATACATGTTCCTGGTTTGCCCTATATTCTTGCTAGTAATACTGCTGCAGTCAAATAATACTGGAAAAATTCAGATTCAACCCACCACTGTTATTTCCGTAGGATCCCATCATCTTAATAATTCATAGAATTCTTCTATAGCTAACAAAAGAAAGATCTTGCTTGAGAATGTCACATGATTAATGGAAATGTTATTGACATATTAACAAATGCTTGGTTTTATTTAGAAAAAAACTGAAATGTTTGAAAGAAGTAAAAGCTACTAAATTTAACATCATGATTTGATTTCATTACGAAAGTGTTGCAAATGGTCTCTGTGGCAGCAGAAATATTTGGCAGCACCTCAGCCAAACCACTCAACTCATCCTTTATTATTTCTTTGTCAGTTTTCAAAATGCTGGGAAATTTTAAATTTGTTAATTAAATCCATTCAAAAGATGATATTGGTAATGGGGACTATAAAATTACCAGCTGACAAAAACACAGCCAATTTCTTTGTTACTGGTATGAAGGTGGCCTTCTTGAAGCAAGTGAGGACTTTTTTCCTGTTGTAAGCAAGTCCAAACCAAGTGTGCATGGTTTCCACTGGAACAGATGCATTGAATTAGGAGATGTACCTGATCAGAGAAGTATCATCACATTGTGCTTTGCTGTGCAACATTTAGAAAGGGTAGTCTGTCCATAAAACCACAATCCTCACATAAGCCAATCACCAGTAGAAAACAGCAGGGTAAGGAGGCTACAGGAGAATCTTTGCCATGATGAATTTTCATAACTCCTCCTCAAGGTCAGTTACCCTCCTGCCTCATAATGCCCCATATGAGATCCAAGCTAGATAATTATTTTCTCTTTAGCTATATTCATCGGGGAAAAAAATCACTTGTTAGATTGAACATGAACTTGGATCCATAGAATGTGCAAACAACTGTCTCTGATGAGTTTTAGAACTGCTCTGTAATCCCTCATGTCAGCAGAGTGACTCTTTAAAAAGTCTCTAAATGATTAATGAAACATGTTGAGTTCCTTTCTTTCCCATAATTGTTAAGTAATATTCATATTCTCGATATGAGAACTCCAATTTATGTCAAAATGGTTTGAATCATGTGTTGTACCATGACTAACATAATTAGGTGCATACCTGATGTTGGAATGATATCTGATCCACTGACAAGGACAGGGAACAAAAGTGCAAATCTGGGATTGGTACTAATTCACTCAGAAAAGATCACTAATGTGATTTGCTCCATGTAAGAACATCAAAATAAAATAGCATTTGGCAATCCAATTGCTCAGCTTCAATTCCATGAAACGACTTTAAGTGATTTATTAAGGCAGCTGGCTACCACTTTTTAAGGGTAGTTGGTGATGGGTAATAAGTGCTGCCATTGCAAATGAAACCTGCAACCCAAGAAACCACTCAAAGAAGCTTCCGTAAAGAAATGCTGATCAAACCTTTGCAGCTCAGTCACCTTTGTCTCATTCATTCATTATTCTCATATAATGATTCATAATTTTTCCCCAAATGTCACTCCTTGACTTTAGTCCTACCCCACCCCCCCCCCCACCCACCCCTAAAACCTCCTTCAGTTCTGTAACCCAATATTCATCAGAACTACTTTCTTCTTTATTAATACAATTCCCAGTCTTTATCACTTCTGGCTTTTTGTATATGTCCATTTCTAATCAATCCACTAATATTTTAAAACAGTTGCCCAAGCTCCAACTTTGGAAGTTGCTCTTTAGCCTTCAGTGCCATATTTAATCTGGTAGCAGTTTTGTGAAACAGTGAAATGTTTTACTACATTAAATGGTGCCATACAAATGCAAGCACCTGTTGTTATTGTGACAGTGTTATCAAAAACTCCACAAATCAATAACATCTTTACACACTAAATTAAACATAATGTCAATTCAGACACACACTTTCAGCACCAGGAAGGTTACTGCCCAAAATTTAAAAAGTATACAAAATTATGTAGGGCACAGACAGAATAAAGGCAAGTTGGATTTTTCCACTGAGGGTAGATGAGAAACAAACCAGAGGACATGGGTTAAGGGTGAAAGGAGAAATGTTTAAGGACACATCTTTGCAGAGAGTAGTGGGAGTGTGGAATGAGCTGCCAGCTGAAGTGTGAATGTGAGCTCAATTTCACAGTTCAAAGTTCAGGTTTATTGTTAAAGTACATACATGACATCACATGCAACCCAAGATTTTTTTTTCCCTGCAGGGCAGGCAGAATTTTGACTTAATGGCAGTGCAAAAAACTGTACTCAAGAAAAGATAGTATACAAAAGAAAGAAATGCAAACAAACTGACAGTGCAATACAGAAGAAAAATATTCAATAATAAATATGTACAAAGTAGGAGTCCTTAAATGAGTCTTGGAGCTTGTTGTTTAAGAGTCTGATGGAGGAAGGGTGGCACCTGTTCCTGAACTGATGGTGTGAGTCTCGTGGCCCCTACACCTCTTGCCTGATGGTAGCAATAAAACAGAACATATCTTGGGTGGTGTGGGTTCTTGATGATTGCTGCTGCTCTTCAATAGCAGTGTTTCATGTAGATTTTCTCTATGGTGCAGAGGTTTTTGCCTATGATCTACTGGGCTGTATACACTACCTTTTGCAAAACTTTCCACCCAGAAGTATTGGTGCCCCATACTCAGCCATGATGCAGCCAGTCAGCACACTTTTCACTATATCTGTAGAGGTTTGCCAATGTTTTCAATGTCATACCAAACCTCTACAAGCCTCTGAGAAAGTAGAGGCACTTATGTGCTTTCTTCACAATAACATTTGTGTGTTGGCTCCACAAAGGACATCTGAGATGGTGACTCCTAAGTCTGCTAGGAATTTAAATTTGCTTACCCTCTCCACCTCTGATCCCCAAATGATCAATGGATCATACACCTCTGGTTTTCTCCTGCTAAAGTCCACAATCAGCTCCTTGGTTTTGGTGACATAGAGTGTGCGGTTGTTCACGATTCAGCCGTTTTCAGTCTCCCTTCCTGTACGCTGACTCTTTGTCTCCTTTAATAAAACCCACTACCATAGAACCATCAGCAAATTTACAGATGGTGTTATTGTCGTACTGAGCCACTCAATCGTAGGTAAAAAGCAAACAGAGAACGTGGTGCTCCAGTACTGATGGAGATTGTGGAGATGTTCTTACCAATCTGCACTGATTATGGTCTGGAGGTGAGGAAATCCAGGATCAATGGATATGGATAGCTTATCAGTACTCCCCTTAAGTCTCATCAATGATCTTCAAATTTCAATGGCCTCAGGCACTTCTGTTCACGATTCTGCCAGTTTGTATTCCATATATTTTCAGGATCAATTTGCCTCAGTCTTTCACAATATTTTGTTTCAAAGAACTGGAACAACATTGTTATCAAAATGCTAATTCTCTTTGATGTGTGCCTTGGTCAAGGTATTTAAGCATTTTATGTTATGAATAACATTATTTCAGCTATATTGTAAAATGGTTGTAACTTGAACTACACTCCCAATTACCAATAAAGAGAGCTGAACATGATTTAAAAGAAAACATGTACTTTCAATGTCCACAAGTGATTTACTGTTAAACATAAGCCTCATATATTATTAAATTGAAATATTATTCAAGTTTAATGGATGTATCGAAACAACAATTATACTCCATTACCAAATCAACTAAATACTTCATCTACTTCTGGCATCAATTACTCATATTGCACAATGTTCCTGGTCGTTCAGAGAATGAATCAAATAATTTGTGATAATATTTTTCAAAACCATTTTAACTAAATTACAGTCTGTTAAATGTAATATGAAAATCATCAACATTTTGAGCAGATATAGTTTTTAAAATTATCCATTCACATTGTTTTGCATAATTTTCATCTAGCATTTTGCCAACAAGCTCTACAAAATTAATTTGGCAGTTAAAAAAACTGTTCAATAGTAGGATTAAGTACATATCTTATCTCTAAAATTATAAATTTGAAAATTCAAGATTATAATTTAATAAACATTTGTAAATGCATGTATTTACAAACTGTAAAACTATACTTTCATGCTATTAACAAGATTTTCCCATTAGCTAATATATCGCAGCTTATTTAAGAATTTTTAAGGCTTTTGTTTATAGCCTAAACCAAATGAAGTGTTAAGAATCTATGTTGTCACTTGTCTTTAGAAAGTTTGTTTTATAGCCTGCAAAACCAATAAATATTTTACCGTGTTACGACTATGTAGGCTGCATACGATGAAAATTTTGTTTTACAGTTGGCACTAGACTTAGTAAATGTAGTGCACAGCATTTCTCTGATGGATTAGTGTTCACCCTATGAATATAGATAGCACTTCCTCTTCAAAGTTTTCATCTCCTTTCTCTGCTGTTACCCAATGCCAAACATTGTTATTTACTGAACATGTTTAAAACTGTCCTGCCGCTTTTCTGCTTTTTGCTTTAAATGTTTTATGCAAGACAATGCTTTTTGCCACTTTTTGCAGTGAATGTTTAAAGCAGGACATTAAAGCCTTTGTTTGGATGTCATTTCTTGGCTGATTTTCAGCATAAACAATTTTACTGTTACGGGCAGGTTTATTTTTCTGAAATAAACTGTGGGTAAATGGTTGTTGAGAATTGAATGTCTTGTTGTTGCAAAATGCCCCAAGCATAATTGCAAGTTAAACGCAAAAGCAAAATAGCTATATATGTACCAATTGATTATTCTAGTGTCATAAGCAATTATACAAATCTTACATTATCAAATCAATGTAATGGAGAGGTCAGAAGATCCTTCGAGTACACTAAATAGATTGCACAAATCAGCATTTTACAATTGGGCTGTGATCTTAAAGCTTCACAGAAATTGTGCTCGGATTAGTGACATAAATTCAGGAAAAACTCCACAATCATGTTGATGAGTCTAGGGTTGTCTAATTTTTCAGTTCAAGTAGCAAACCCAGAAGGGAGATGGAGAACAAGGAAACAGTATGCATGCCTTTCTTTTTACCAACTGGATTCAGTTTAGCTGTATCCAGTCGACTCATGTCCAAAAAATCTTTCCAGTCTTTTCAATAAACTTTTCCATCCAAGCAATCAAGCCTCAAATGTTCTGCATCTTTTAATCATTCCCATCTCCAAATCACTTCTAGGTCTATTCTAAACCTGTTTCCCTGTCTACAACTTGATCCTTCTGTCACTAGCTCCCATTCCTCCACTCTGCTTTCATTTAGTTCTGAAACTGATCTGTCCATTACCTTTTAAATTCTATTGGTTCAGTGAGGGGGAAAAAAAATTACAAACACTAAATTAGGCAAGATAAGAAGGAAAACACACATTTCTTGGTTTCTATTGGCAGATTTATGGATAGGAAAGGCTTAAAAGGATATGGACCAAATGCAGACAAGTGGAACTAGCCCAGAATGCCAAATTGGTTGGCATGAAGAGATTGGGCTGAAGTTCCTGTACCATGCTGTATAAATCGGACTCTTTACCTTAATGTACACCAAGTACTTCATTTCTGCTTCTAAGTTCTAACATCGAGCGTAACCATGCTGAGCACTGGTGCTACTCAGAAATACGTGCCCCAGCTCACGTTTGTTTATGCTGCTGACCCATGACTGAAATGTCAGATCCAGTTCCAAGTCAACAAGTGTGCAGACGAGGATGTGACCATGCTGCATGACTGAGCAGATGTGCTTCTCCGGGCCCTCTGAGAAATTTCTCTAAAAGACAACTAAAAAGTGGTTTTGATAGAATTTTTTGACTGCAAAAGTGTGGATACATCTTCTGAACAAAACTACTGAAGGATGACTGGAAGTTCACATGAAGAAAATCCAAATCTGCAATGGAAAGAGTTCTGGCTTCGCCAGTCGCTTCGACGGGCAATACAGGTGGAGATGCCTCCTCCTCCCAATGAGTGGTGGACCTGGAAACTCTGTTGCTAGAATTTGGAAGTCTGGGACAACGATTTTTGAATGTGGAGATTGCCATTAAAGAGCTTACCACTTCAGTGGGTGAAGCCATTAATGACTTAACTGAAAGAATGGATGGCGCCGAGAGAGATCTCAGTAAATGTAAGCAAATCGAGGAATTAAAAAAACAAGCCGAACAATGAATCACAAATAAGCAGCTTCTTCTGGATAAACTGGATCACATGGAGAATTTCAGTTGGAGGAACAATGTGCGAGTAGTTGGCCTGAGAGAAGGTGCAGAAGGCAGAGATGCTGTGAAATTCTTTGAGACTTGGATCCCTCAAGTCCTTCGCACCAAGAAACTTGGTGATTGAGTGCATATTGAATATGCTCATCAAATGCTGGGACCGAGGAGTATGACCTGTTTTGGTGAGATTGTTAAGCTTCAAGGACAGAGAGACAATCCTGAAGGCTGCTTATGAGAATACACAGAACTCTCATTCTCCCATAAAATGGAACAATGCAGAGATTATGTTCTTCCAGGATTTTAGCAATGTAATAATTCAGAAAAGAGAATTTGACGTGGTCAAGAGACAACTCTGTGAATAGAACTTGAAATACACAATGCTGTACCCCGAAATGTTGAGAGTGGAAGTCTCTGAAGGTAACAGAAGATTCTTTAAATTGAAGGAGGAGGTGGAAGAGTTTATTCGACAGTTATGAAGAAGAACAAGAAAGTCGACTGTGAAAAAACTAGTGTAAATAAGATATTTAAGGACATAGTAAAGTTTTAATTTTTTGTTTGAAGGTCATCTTAATTTTATTATAAAATGTTAAAGTTTTACTAGGGAAGAAATTGAAAAAACACTGGGAACTCTCAGGCTAATAAAGCTCCAGGCGAGTATGGATTTCCGGTTGAATTTTATAAAGAATTTAAAGAGAAGTTAATGCCTTTGTTTATGGATGTTATAGAGCGAGCAGTGAAAACTCAGACATTACCGGACTCCTTCTCAATGGTAATAATCACTGAGTTGACAAAAAAGAATAAAGATCCTCTGAAAACCTCATCTTACCGACCGATATCTCTTTTAAATGTAGATTATAAAATAATTGTGAAAGCACTGGCAAATAGGCTGGGATAGTATTTACCCAAACTAATATATCAGGGAGGATTTGTTAAGGGGCGACAAGCATCAAATAACCTGGTGCAATTATTTAACATAATA
The DNA here is from genome assembly GCF_036971445.1 of Narcine bancroftii. NCBI lineage: Eukaryota > Metazoa > Chordata > Chondrichthyes > Torpediniformes > Narcinidae > Narcine > Narcine bancroftii. The sequence continues at coordinate 382,379,431 of NC_091469.1, read as the reverse complement.
CATTGAGCTTAATCACAGAAGGACTCCAATATAGTTAGTACCTTTGGATGCAGAAAAATCATTCAATAGACTTGAGTGGCCTTGTTTAAAATATTGTAAAAATTGGGGATAGGATGAGAATTTATAAACTGGATTAGGGCATAATACGAATAATAACTAATAATCAGATATCAGGAATGATTCTGTTAATTTGATTGAGTAGGCAGGGCTGCCCCTCTCTCTGGTATTATTTATTATGGCAATAGAACCTCTAGCAGAAATGATTAGGGGCGATCCTGAAATCGAAGGCTTCGAGGTCGGGCAAATTCACCATGATTAGTCTGTTTGCCAATGACAAACTGTTGTCTATATCTGAACCTGAAAGATCCATGGAAAAATTACAGGAAATTTTAATAAAATATGGGAGAGTATCAGGATACAAAATAAACATGGAAAAAAAGTGAAATTTTACGAACAACAAATCAGGACTATGAGCACTTTAAAGTAAATAGCATGCTCAAATGGAAAAGTGAAGTGATTAAATACTTGGGAATCATACTTGATAATAATTTGTACAAATTGAATTATTCTCCTCTCCTGGCAAAAACAGAAAAAGATTTGCAGAAATAGAAAGACCTACCTGTCCCTGACGGTAATAGGAAGGGTCAATTATGTTAAAATAAAGATTATGACAAAGATTCAATATTTGTTCCAGTCAATACCAATGTACTTAACAAATAAGTTTTTCAAAATAATAAATAGCTTGTTTAGGCAATTTTTATGGAATAACAAAGTACTGAGAATAGCACTAGATAAATTAATGTGGGACTACAAATCAGGAGGTCTGAAGCTTCCAGGTTTTAAGAAATATTATCTGGCTTCACAGTTGAAGTTCTTAGCATTTTTCTTTGAAACGGTCTTACCAAAATGGGTACATATGGCATTACATGAGATAGACGAAGTATTACCCAAAGATTTTATCTATAGATGGAACCTGAAATTAATCAAGAAAAAGTCTTTAAAGCCTATACTGATTCATTTGATAAACATTTGGCAAGATATTAATGATAGTACAGAAAGGTCTCCATTATGTTGCCGATGATAATGGGGACTAAGATTTTAAATACATGGTCTCAAAAAGGAATTCAGTACATTGTGGAATGTTATAAGGATGGAGTCTTAACGTCATTTGAAGCAATGATGTGTAGCGGCGGCTACACTGCTAACTGAAGGATCACACAACCAGACGGGTTGAGTTCAGTGAGCAAAAATGATCTATTGCAGGCTGCCTGGCTGGTCTTGTACTCCCAGCCCGGACCTGGCTGAGAACCGCGCTGGGGGGCCCTGATGTCATTAGGCGTCACGTGGGTCACCAAGCGCGGGCTTCTGAGCCCGTTACAGAGGTTGGGAGGAAACCCCCGATGGCGCCATTTTGACATGGGTGACAAGCGGGGCCGGTTCGCCTGCCTAATGGCATACCGCCACAGATGTTCCAAATGGCATCCTTCTTTGCTATCTGCAATTAAGGGCCTTTCTAAGAGAAAGCTGGGTGAATAATATGACCCCACTGGGGACAGGTCAACTGGAACACACATTATGGATGGGTAATATACCTAAATTTATTACCCAAATATATTATGCCCTGCAAATGAATAGGAAAAAGTTTGGAATTCATAGGTCCAGGGAAAGATGTGAAGCGAGTTTAGCAGTGAACATATTGGGACAATCTTGGGCTGAATGGTGTAAGGATGGGGAAACTTTGATTATTAATGTGAGGTACGGTTTGCTGCAATATAATTTTCTCCATCAATTATACTTGACTCTAAAAAGATTGCACAAATCAAAGCCAGAGATATCAGACAGATGTTTCCACTGTGGAATAGAAGAAGGAACATTTTTCCACTGTGTGTGAAAGTTAATGCTTTCTGGCAAGAGGTATCGGAAGCGTTAACAAAGATTACTGGAGTCAACTTTCCTGCTAATCCAGAACTATAACTATTGGGGAATATATCAGTAATCACTTAACTGAGTTTCAAATATCATTTACTAAGATTGCACTGGCCATAGCCAAGAAATGTGTGGCAGTCACATGGAAGTCAGACACGCCAGTTTCTTTGAAAAAATGGATAGTTAAAATGGATAGTTGTATTTCCATGGAAAAGATTACTTATAATTTAAGAAATAAACATGACACATTCGTAAGGACCTGGCAACCATATTTGAATTACATTGGTGCACAAGTATAATATTGCTGCTGTAAATTGGTGATCCGCCCTCGATTTTATATTATTAATTTTATTAGTTAAATAGACTGTGAGCTCCAGCAGTGGATGGAAAGACTCTTAATCCATTTATCTTGTTTAAGTTAAGGGGAAGGGGGAAATGGGGGGGTGAGGCGGCTGGAATGCTTTTGCTTTGAGATTTTATTTTAGTTTTGTTATCAATATGTGTGTATGTATTTTTTATATAAAAAAAGAGAGTTTATATTTTGTATGTAAATGGTATATAAGCTATTTCGCTATATTTATGTAAAGGCACCTGATATATGCTTGAAAACCAAAAATAAAATTTTCAAAAATAAAGTGTGCAGATGACATGACAACAACAATGATGAGTTGCAATTCAGAGAAGAGGTAAAAATTCTTGTGAAAAGGTTAAAGAATAACAACCCAAGTCTCAAATGGACAAGGCAAAGGAGATTATGATTGTTGATTTGTGGACTTCAGGGGGACCAGGGACGACCACCTTCCACCAAACATTAATAGCTTAGTAGTGGATTGAATAGAGAGCACAAGTTCCTCAGAGTCCACTTAAAAAGTGACCTATGCTGGTCACACATTTTCTTACTTGTCAGGAAGGTACAACAATTCTTAAAAAGATGGAGGTGGGCAAGGCTACTGGCCACTATCCAGTCAACTTTCTACAGGAACTCTATCGAAAGCTTCCTGGCTGACTGCTTCACAGTGTGGTATGGATGTTGTAGATCCATCAGATCAGAAGTCAATCCAAAGGACCATAAGAGCAGCAGAGGATCACTAGGGTCTCCCTTCCCTTTCCACTTCTCCCTCCACCACATACTGTGCACATGTATCATTTATCTATTTGTGTGCTATATTTGCTTGAATGTTTGTAATGTTTTACATCAAGGACCAGAGAACACTGTTTTGTTAGGTAACACTTGTACAATCGAAAGATAAATGAACTTGAACTAAGTTGTTCTCAGAACCCATTTCATTCATTCAGTGAAGACCTTGAGAATAAAATGCATCTAACTAAACCATTCTTTTAACAAATCAAGGAGGGAGTGTCTTCCACTGTGGAGAGAGTGGCTTCCCTGTCCTTCTTGGGTTTGTAAGGTACTGTCAGAGTAGCTCTGGCAAATAATGTTTTGTAAATGTTATGCACTACAGACACCATGGGATGATAAGCTCTACTCAATGTACATGGGCGCCGTACCTGTGAAGCAGTCAAATTTTAATTTCTTCTGTATTTCTCTCAGTACTGACAACATAAAAAGCATAAATATAAAAATATTTATATAACATGAGGTGAAAAGAAAGCAAGGCTTTTATTTAAATGTGCTCTGTTCCCATTGTCCCCATTGACAAAATAGGTTCCCTTTAAGATTATGGAGGTCAGTTATGTTTGGAGCCAAAAGAGATGGGGGAGGCATAGCCGAAAAAAGAGAATGAGAATGGCTGGTCTATAATATACAGTAAAGCCATTAATGTGGCCATGTGCTTCCCAATCCCCAGTTCTACCTACATAGCCTCAGTTGACGAGCCACCTCGTCTATCCTGGGTGAGCACTGCTGTGACGGTTTCACTAACAACCAATGCCACACCTTCCCCTTTCATTCCTTCTCCTCTATCACATCAGAAACACCAGAACCTCAGAACATTGAGCTGCCAGCCCTGCCTCTACTGCAACCAAGTTTCACTAATGACCACTATGTCATAATCCTATGTGCCAATCCATGGTCTAAGCTTGTCTGCCCTTCCTACAATTCTCTTTGCATTGAAATAGACACACCTCAGAACATTATTCTCACCACGCTCAGCATTTTGATTCCTGTCTTTGTATGCAGTCTTAACAATCTTTTTACACCTCCAGAACTCTGGCTCCCATCCTCTAGTTTCAACCCCCTGGAGCAGCAATAGTAAACTTTCCCACAAGAATATTAGTCCTCCTCCAGTTCAGATATAAATATTCCATCAGAACAGGTCCCTCCTTCCCTAGAAGAGAGCCCCAGTAATCCAGAAACCTGAAGCTCCCCACCCCCACACCATCTCTTTAGCCATGTATTAAGCTGCATTATCCTCCTATTTCTAACACTAGCATGTATCACAAGTAGTAATCCTGAGATCATAAAGCTGATTTAGTGCCTAATTCCCTGAACTCTCTTTGCAGGACCTCATCACACTTCCTACCCACATCATTACTCACTACATGGACCATGGAACCTGGCTGCTCATCCTTCCCCTTGAGAATACCATGAATCTGATCTGAGGCATCCTGGACCGTGGCACCTGGGAAGCAACATACCATCCAGGATTCTCGATCTATTCTGCAGCACCTCTTATCTGTTTGCTTCACTATTGAATCCTCTATCACTACAGCTCACCTCAGCCAGAGATATGACCTCCATGTATGTCCCTGGTGGTCATCCCCCTCAACAGCATCCAAAACTGTATACGTGTTATTGAGAAGAACAACCATAGGGATACCATGCACTGGCTGTCTGTTCCCTTTCCCTCTCCTGTCAATCATCTACCTTCCTCCTGCCTCTTAGGTGTGAGTGCTTCCCTGTCTATCACCCTCTCAGCCTCCTAATGATCCAATTCCAGCTCCAGTTCCCTAACAGAGTTTGTAATGACTTGCAGCTGGATCCACCTCTCACAGAAAAAGTTGCCAGGGATACTGTTCATTTCCCTGATTATCAACATACTGCAAAAGGAATATGTCCCTGCCCTGGTTGCCATTTCTAGTCTATGAAATGCAAAAATAAAAATATGATAACCTGCCTTTACCTGTGCCTTCATGTGAAATCATTCTGTTCCTCTAATGTGGCTGTCTTACCTCTATCTGCACCACCACCTTAGCCTCTTCTCACCAAAGCCTCTTGAGCTAAAACCTCAACTCCCGTTCTAACTCTGGCCCATTCCAATGATGTCCACTCCCACAATGGGCGCTCCGCTTATTCTTATCACCTACTTGAGCTGTCCCACGCTCGCACACTCTTGTTACAACTCTCATTTGCTGGAAAAGAATCTTACCAGCACAACACTCATTTTACATTAATAAGCAAAGTCAAAGTTCACTTCTTTAATTTGAAATTGAACGAGTGCTTAAATATGTATATAAATAAGTACTACAGTTTCATATACTTATCAATTTTACTTTGAAATTTTTATCATTTTCATCAAATATGTAACCTTAAAACTCTCTCTCCCTTCTGGTAGCTTAAGATTTTATTCCTCTCCTCAATTTGCACCTCCCCCACCCATATTCTTTGTTATTTGCTAAAATTTCAGATTCAGATTTCAGATTTATTGTCATATAGGATATCCCCGAGATTCTTTTTCCTGAGGGCAAGGCAGAATTACAACTTATTCGTAGTGCAAAAAAATGTACTCAACATGCTTGGCTTCGCGGACGAAGATTTATGGAGGGGGTAAAAAGTCCACGTCAGCTGCAGGCTCGTTTGTGGCTGACCAGTCCGATGCGGGACAGGCAGACACGATTGCAACGGTTGCAAGGGAAAATTGGTTGGTTGGGGTTGGGTGTTGGGTTTTTCCTCCTTTGCCTTTTGTCAGTGAGGTGGGCTCTGCGGTCTTCTTCCAAGGAGGCTGCTGCCCGCCAAACTGTGAGGCGCCAAGATGCACGGTTTGAGGCGTTATCAGCCCACTGGCGGTGGTCAATGTGGCAGGCACCAAGAGATTTCTTTAGGCAGTCCTTGTACCTTTTCTTTGGTGCACCTCTGTCACGGTGGCCAGTGGAGAGCTCGCCATATAATACGATCTTGGGAAGGCGATGGTCCTCCATTCTGGAGACGTGACCCATCCAGCGCAGCTGGATCTTCAGCAGCGTGGACTCGATGCTGTCGACCTCTGCCATCTCGAGTACCTCGACGTTAGGGGTGTGAGCGCTCCAATGGATGTTGAGGATGGAGCGGAGACAACGCTGGTGGAAGCGTTCTAGGAGCCGTAGGTGGTGCCGGTAGAGGACCCATGATTCAGAGCCGAACAGGAGTGTGGGTATGACAACGGCTCTGTATACGCTTATCTTTGTGAGGTTTTTCAGTTGGTTGTTTTTCCAGACTCTTTTGTGTAGTCTTCCAAAGGCGCTATTTGCCTTGGCGAGTCTGTTGTCTATCTCATTGTCGATCCTTGCATCTGATGAAATGGTGCAGCCGAGATAGGTAAACTGGTTGACCGTTTTGAGTTTTGTGTGCCCGATGGAGATGTGGGGGGGCTGGTAGTCATGGTGGGGAGCTGGCTGATGGAGGACCTCAGTTTTCTTCAGGCTGACTTCCAGGCCAAACATTTTGGCAGTTTCCGCAAAGCAGGACGTCAAGCGCTGAAGAGCTGGCTCTGAATGGGCAACTAAAGCGGCATCATCTGCAAAGAGTAGTTCACGGACAAGTTTCTCTTGTGTCTTGGTGTGAGCTTGCAGGCGCCTCAGATTGAAGAGACTGCCATCCGTGCGGTACCGGATGTAAACATGCACATGTAAGCTAAATAAATAAATGTAAACAAATTGACTGTGCAATACAGAGAGAAAAATAAATCAATAAAGTGCAAAAGTAAGAGTCCTTAAATGAGTCTCTGATTGGTTTATTCTTGCTGATGGTCAAGGGAAAGCAGTTATTTCTGAACCTGGTGGTGCGAGTCTTGTGGCACTTATAACTCTTTTACAACCTCTTTCAGCCAACTCTACTGCCAATCTTATAATTTTATTTCACTTGCATTCCTCCTCCTATTCCTCCTCTTCCTCTTCTTCTTCCTTGGGAAATCCATTGGAGTTGAGGATAGCTTGCTTCCATACGTACCCTGAGAGTTCAAGAATGACCAGTGAAGCTGATCTGCAACCTGCAGAGCCTTCAGCAGGTGAGCAGAAACCACACAGGGCAGGAGAAGGGGTAGCTTGGAAAGTTCCTGGACTACACTTCCTCACACCCTGTCCCCTGCATTAGCCTTATGCATGCTTTCGATTATGGGCCAAGGATTTCCCAGAGTTCAAGGAGGCTTTATAAATATCCTTGAATCATTCCTTCTATCCATTTAGCAATCTCTTGCCTTGACAGAGCTTATCGTGGTAGGCTTGTTTCAGGAATCTGATGTCAGACATGTGAACAACATGGCCTGTCCATAGAGGCAACAAACTGTGTGTTAATGTCTATGCAACATTGTCTGCTCATCTTGGAACCCTCTCTTAATCTCAGCCCATGTGCTAGCTAGTGTGGAACAGTCAACCTATGTTAAGGAAGTGACAAATAAATCACGGAAATCTGTAGAGACTGTGGTTGAAGTAAAAACATAAAATGCTGGAGAAAATTCAGCAGGTCAAACAAAGTCATTTATGTAGCAAAGGTATAAAGATATATAACCAATATTTCAGACTTGAGCCCTTCATCAGGGTGTGAGAAAATGCTGGTAGGCATCTGAACAAAAGAGTAGGAAGGGGGGAGGGGATGGCAAAGGCAGGAGATGATAGGTGGAGAAAGAAGGGAGGGGACAGCAGCAATGAGGGGAAGGAGGGATGACTGGGTGGGTGAGGGGGAAGGGAGGGAGAACTGGAAAGACAAGAAAAGGGAGAAGGAGAGAAAAGAAAGGCAAGTAGTTTTAGCAAAAAGCAGAAAAGTCAATGTAAATACCATCTGGCTGAAGAGTGCCCAGATGGAAGAAAAGGTGTTGTTCCTCCAGTTTTGCGGGTGACCTGGGTGGGATAATACACAAGGCCATGGACAGATATGTGAATGCAGGAGTGTGATTTGGAATTTAAACAGTTTACTTTGCATCCAATATCCACCCTAATCTCAAAGTCACCTGGTCCATCTCTGATAATACTCTCCCATTCCCGAATCTCTCAGTTTCCATCTTGGGAGACAAGCTTTCCATCAACATGTACTACAAATCGTCTAACTCCCACAACTGCCTGGACTACACTTCCTCACACCCTGTTCCCTGCAAGGATTCCATTCCCTTCTGATTTCTTCCACAACATGGCTTCCCCTCCACCAAATGGCTTCCCCTCCACCACAATTAACAGCCCTCACCTGGATCTCCTCTATTTCCCACTCATCTGCCCTGGCCCCCTGCCCCCAGACACAACAAACATAGAATATCCCTCATCCTTACCTACTATCCCACCAGCCTCTGTATTCAACATATTATCAGCTGGAATTTATTGCGCTTACCACAAAATCCCACCACCAGACACATTTTTCCATCTCCTCCCCTCTTGGCCTTCCACAGGGACTGCCGCCTTTGTGATTTCCTCCTGCACTCATCCCTCCCACCCATCGCTCTCCCAGCACCTTCCCCTGTGCCTGCAGAAGGTGCAACACGTGCCCACATCGCCTCCCTTACCACGGTCCAGGGCCCCAAACAGGCATTTCAAGTGAAGCAACACTTTAACATAACAATTACAGCACGGAAACAGGCCATTAGGCCCTTCTAGTCCACACCGAACCAAACACCCCTTTCTAGTCCCACCTCCCTGCACAATGCCCATAACCCTCCATCTTCTTCTCATCCATATACCTGTCCAACCTTTTCTTAAATAATACAATTGACTCCGCCGCCATTATTTCTCCCGGAAGCTCATTCCACACGGCTACCACTCTCTGAGTAAAGAAGTTCCCCCTCATGTTACCTCTAAACCTCTGCCCCTTAATTCTTAACTCATGTCCTCTTGTTTTAATCTTTCCTCCTCTTAACGGAAATAGTCTATCCACATCCACTCTGTCTATCCCTTTCATAATCTTAAATACTTCTATCAAATCCCCTCTCAACCTTCTACGCTCCAAAGAATAAAGACCTAATCTGTCCAATCTCTCCCTATACTCTAGATGCTTAAACCCAGGTAACATTCTGGTAAACCTTCTCTGCACTCTCTCCACTCTGTTTATATCCTTCCTATAATTAGGCGACCAGAACTGCACACAGAACTCCAAATTAGGCCGTACCAACGTCTTATACAATCTCAACATCACCTCCCAACTCCTATATTCCATGCAATGATTGATAAAGGCCAGCATACTAAAAGCCTTCTTCACCACCCTATTCACGTGAGTTTCTACCTTCAGGGAACGATGTATCTGCAGGATTTATTTACTGCATTCAGTATTCCCTTTGTGGCATTCTCTACATCAAAGAGACAGGTCACAGACTGGGAGATCGCTTCGCTGAGCCCCACCTCTCCATCTGCAACTACAGCAACCTCCCAGTGGCCAACCATTTCAATTCCGAATCACACTCCCAGACTCACATGTCTGTCCATGGCCTTGTGTACTATCCTACCCAGACCACCCACAAATTGGAGGAACAACACCTTATTTTCCATCTGGCACTCGCTTGCCTGATGGCATTAACATTGATTTTTCTGCTTTCTACTAAACTTGCTTGCCTTTCTTTCCCCCCTCCCCTTTTCTGTCTTTCCAGTTCTCCCTCTCTTTCCCCTCATCTACCTAGCCATCCCCCCCTCCCTCTCGTTGCTGCTGTCCCATCCTTCCTTTTTCCACTTATCATCTCCTGCCTTTGTCATTCTCCCCCACTCTTTTGTTCGGATGCCTGTCAGCATTTTCACATACCTTGATGAAGGGCTCAAATCCAAAACATCAGTTATGTATCTTAACCTTTACTACATAAAGGACACTGTTTCACCTGCTCCAGTTTCTCCAGAATTTTGTGTTTTTACTTAAGGAAGTGACATACTAGCCATTTCCAATCCTATCCTACTCAAAATCAGATCATGGATTTTCTTTCCCCCTCAATTTTTACCTCTTCATAAAGTTAACTGTTTAGCTCTGCACAGATGTTCCTTGCTCTGAGAGTTTCTAGTGTTCACTGTTTTATAATGTTATTCATGCTATTTTCAAGGCTTATTCTAGAAATATCAAGAAAACCAGAAAATACATAATATCTTTACACATAACTAGCCCAAGATTCTCTTTACATTGTAGTTATGAAACATCAATTTATATCGTGAAGTAACAATCTCATGAAATGCTCTGACAACTCACTTGAACAAATTGGTTGCTAATTAGTTCAAATTATTTATCTCATTGTTAATGGCCTAGAAAATCTTTCCCACAAGTCCAACAAACAACAATGCTGTTCAATTGAAAAGCTGGCAAAGCTGAAACATTCTTGCCCATTCCTGGTGTCCTACATCCCATCAAGATATTTTAACAGCTGACTCTTCAATAGGATAACAATCTGTTTCTGCACCTTTTTGCAGGTGAAAAACATCCCCACATAATGTCAACAACAGTGCAACACACAAAATTTATTGACACTGAGATTTTCAACTTCACTAATCTGAACAACTTTACACTCTGCACCTCACTGACCGGACACTGACGTCAGGAAAAACCAGGTGAGGCGGCATTTGTGTCATCATTAATTCATCATGGTGCACAAACATGACAGTTATGTTCCATTCCTGCTCCCCCAACATGAAATATCTGGCAATCAAGTGCTGCCCATTCTGCCCGCCAAGAAAGTTCACCGCCATCATTCCTGGACGCAGTGTACATTCCGCCCCAGGCTAACATCAGGAGGGACTGAGCACTGTGATCAACAACCATGAGACAGCACATCGGATGTTTTCCTGATCATTGTAGGAGACTTCAATCAGGCCAAACTGAAGAAGACTCTGATGAACTACCATCAACACATCACATGCGAGACCAGAGGAGTCAACACACTCGATCACTGCTACACCACCACGAAGAACGCCTACTGGCCCATATCACGACTACAATTCGGTAAGTCTGATCACCTGGCGTACAAGCAGAGACTGAGGACCACAGTGGTGAAGATGGTGAAAGTATGGTTGAGGGATGCGGAAGAGCGTCTGCAGGACTGCTTTGAATCAGTGGGCTGGACTATATTTAAGAACTCATTCTTAGACTTGAATGAATACACAACATATGTCACCAACTTCATCAAGACCTGCGTGGATGAGTGTGCCCACACGCACAGACCAGGTGTTCTCCTAGCAGAAGTCTTTGATGTATCAGAGGATTTGCAAAGTTTTGAAGGCAAGATCAAGGACATTTAAGGCTGGGGATCCAGATATCTATAAGAAGTCCAGGTATGACCTGCGGAAGGCCTTCTCTGAAGCAAAGTGGCAATTCTGGAGAAAGCTAGAGATAGAGAGAGATACCGGCAGCTAAAGCAGGGAGTGCAGACTATTACAGCCTACAAAGCCAAACACAAAAGATGGCTGAGAAGCTTCAATACCCAAGAGCTGAACACCTTCTATGCCCGCTTTGAGGAGGATAACCAAACAGTGCCTAATAGAATCCCTGCAAAGGCTAAGGACCCTGTGATATCTGTCTCTGAGGCCAATATCACAACATCATTTAATAGGGTGAACCCTCGCAAAGCATCAGGCCCTGACGGCGTACCTTGCAGGGTACTGAAAATCTGTTCCAACCAACTAACCAGAATGTTCACAAACATTTTCAGCCTCTGATTGCTGCAGTCAGAGGTTCCCATCTGCTTCAAAAGGGCATAAGTCATCCCAGTGCCCAAGAAGAGTAACGTGAGCTGCATCAACACCAACCGCCCAGTCGCACTAATTTCTACTGTGATGAAATGCTTTGAGAGGCTGGTCACAGCCAGAATTAACATCTACCTAAGCAAAAGTCTGGACCCACTGCAATTAGCCTATCATCATAATTGCTCCTCCGCAGACACAATATCACCGGCTTTTCACTCACTCTGGATCACCTCGAAAACAGCAATTCATACATATGGCTGCTCTTCATAGTCTACAGCTCAGTCTTCAAAGCCATTATTCACTCAGTGCTGGTCAAGAAGTTCCAATCCCTGAGCCTCTCCACCCTCCTCTACAACTAGATCCTCAACTTATTCATCGGAAGACCACAGTCAGAACAAATTGGAGACATCTCCTGACTACTGTCTATCAACACAGGTGCACTTCAAGGATATGTGCTTAGCCCACTGCTCTACTCACTATACACCCATGATTATGTGGCCAGGCACAATTCCAATGCTACTTACAAATTTGCCGATGACACCACTGTTGTTGGCAGAATCAAAAACAGAAATGAGGAAGTGCACAGGAGAGAGACAGATCAGCTCGTTGAGTGGGTCACACCAACAACCTTGCACTCACCATTAGCAAAACTAAGGAAATGATTGTGGACTTCAGGAGGAAGTCAAGAGAACATGATCCAGTCCTCATTGAGGGCTCAGTAGTGAAGCATGCCAAGAACTTCAAATTCTTGGGTGTCAACATCACTGAGGATCTGTACCAATGCAATCATGAAGAAGGCTCGCCAGTGGCTGTACTTTGTGAGATGTTTGAGGAGATATGATACGTTCCTGAAGACCCTCGAAAACTTATATAGGTGTACCATGTTGAGTGGTTACAGCACTGTCTGGTATGGATGTGCCAATGCTCAGGACAAGAAAAATCTCCAGAGGGATGTTAACTTGGCCTATAACATCACGGGCACCAGATGTCACTCCATCAGGAACATCGACAAGAGACGGAATTTTAAGAAAGCAGCCTCCATCCTTAAAGACCCCCACCACCCAGACCATGCCCTCTTCATTCTGCTACCATTGGGAAAAAGGTACAGGAGCCTAAAGATGAGCACTCAATGGCATAAGGACAGCTTCTTCCCCATTGCCATCAGATTCCTGAATAATCAATGAACTAAAGAGACTACCTTTCTTTGACTTTTTGTGCACTATTTTTATTTATTATTGTAAGGTGATTTATATGATGCTGCTGGAAAACAACGAATTCTGTGACTTGTTCATGACAATAAGTTTTGATTCTGATACCAGTGATCTTAAAAGTTAAGAGATGGAAATATTAAAATAATTTTAAAATGCAAAATTAAAATCCATATTTAATTAACAAAGAGAATTTGAATAAAAATATAAAGAGAATTTCAGAAAGTTGTGAATGTTGGTAGCAATTGTTCTGCACAATTGATTTACCTGAGTTGATGAGCTGCTGCTCCATGATGCCACAGCCTAGGACTTCTAGCCATTCTCCCTGAAATTTGATCTCCATTTCAAAGGAAGGGTGCGTAAAAGGGAAATAGCAATCTACCCACCGAATTTCCAGACCTGTTGACAAGGTAAATATGATAAAATTAGAAATTCCAAAAACATATACTCTTCAGTTAATGGCATCAATTACTAAATTCCAGGAAAATAAATTGCAAACAAGCCCATTTACATCTATCATATGTACAGCAATAAATATTTAAGCAAGGGGAAAAAATGCCATGTCTTTTTCAATATGAAAAGTGCTTCGCGTAGTTCGGGCCCTTTGCAAAACAAAATCAATCATTTGTCAAATTCTCACAGCCACCTGGCATATAATCAAAATGATCCAATATCATTGAGAAGCTGGTACTACAAAGATAAACTTTAACTGGTAATATTTAGTAAATTCTCAAACAATGATAATGTAACCTGCTGAGGGTGAGAACAAGGGCGTTTAAGGCAGGGGATTGGGATCTTTACTGTCCAGCTACAACCTGCGGAAGACCATCTCTGTTGCAATTCCGAAGGAAGCTAGCGACAGAGACAGATACATGCCAGCCTACAAAGTGAGGGCGAAAACTATAGATGGCTATGGTACTTCATTACCAGATAAGCTGAACCCTTCTATGCCCGCTTTGAGAAGAAGAACCAAACAGTGCCTATAAGAATTCCTGAAAAGGCTGAGGACCCTGTGATATCTATCTCTGAGGGCAATGTTAGAACATCATTCAAGGGGGTGAACCCTCGCAAGGCATCAACCCCTGATGGCTATCCTCAAAGATCCCCACCACCCAAGCCATGCCCTCTTCACTCTGTTACCAGAAGGAAAAAGATACAGGAGCCTAAAGATGAGCATTCAATGGCACAAGGACAGCTTCTTCCTTGCTGCCATCAGATTCTTGAATAATCAATGAACCAAACACACTGCCTTACTTTTCATGCACTATTTTTTTTCATTTATGGTAATGTTGCAAGATAGTTAATATATGAATGTTTACTCTATGACGCTGCGCAGCGAAATTTCATGACTTGTTCATGACAATAAATTCTGATTCTGAGATGGCATTCTCGATTGACTTAAAAAATGTTCACTTCCAAATCAAGTACATATTATTAATTATTCTTCATTTCAGACAAAAAATGTAATTTCAGCCTGAAAATATTAATAGAATGTGGAATTTTTGTTCTATAATCTTTTGTCTTCACTTGAATTTTAGCTGCAAATCATAACATATTAACTGAATCTGCAAGAATTAGTTATCAACTCACTGTTCAAAATGTGATAAAAAGCTTAATTTATAGTGTTTGCTTAATTATACAGCACACAACTAGCCCTTCAGGCCATGCCAACCAAGCTGGCATTTAAGCTAATTCTACTTGCCTGCTTTTGGTCCATATCCTTTGAGGAGCTTATTAGAATTGTGCTTGGTAGCTACCCTGTGTTGACAAAGTGCAATCACAGAGGTCTGCTCATTTTGATAGAATAAGTGACCACTATCTGGCCTTTTTTTCCCCCAAAGGAAGGTACCATATTGATTTGTACATCGCAGCTAAAAACTATAGAGTTTAATCTTATCCCTCTAGTTCACTCACGGAAATGTCTTCAGTATTGTGTATGTTGAGGGACCAAAACAAAATATACACAGTAAAAGCAAGTACTGTATATTTATCCAGCATTTACAATCCATACAGACTGAAGAACAATTTATTTTCTTCATAAGAATGTGTGAGTAATGTAATTTTCCAACTGTAAATAACAACTTACTATGGGGCCTGAATGACAATTATATCAATTTACAATAACATTTTAAAGGGAAAAATATAATTACTACTCTCTCAAAAAATATATATCAGTGGATTTTCTCACAGATAAAATATGGCCTAAAGTATTCTGTAAGCCCAAAAATGCCAGAAATTCATCCAATGCTATTATATAGTAAGTTCATCAAAGTTACAGATGACTGATGCTGGGTCAGGTACTAAAGCAGATCTCATAAATGCTTTTGGCTTGTTATAGCAATCAAGTTACTAGAACAGACATTCAGAGGCCTGGATAACCAAAAAGGATCTGAAACATGAATCTATAGATGCTGTGATCATAGTAAAAACACAGAAATGCTGGAGGATCTCAGCAGGTCTTGCAGCATCCATAAGAGGTAAAGAACTATAACTGAGGTTTCTGGCCTGAGTCCTTCTTTAAGGTATGAGAAAAACACAGGCAGGCGCCTGCATTAAAAGAAGGGCCAGGGGAGCAGTACAGACCAAAGATGTTAATTGGATGTAGATAGGAGGACAGCAGAAAGGAAAGGTGAGAATTGATCAGGGGAGGGGAGGGTTTTTGGCTCTGTGAATGCAGAGCTAGGGGAAAGGGGACAGAGGGAAAAGGGAAGAGAAAGAAGAACAGAACACAAGGAAAACAACATAGAAATAGATGGGGGGGGGCAGGGCTAACCAGAGAATTTGATGTTAATGCCATCTGGTTGAAGGGTGCCCAGATGGAATATAAGGGAACAATAAAGGGACCTCAATATAAATCCTACTATGACAGCTGTAGAATTTAAATTCAGTTAATCATCTGGAATTAGTAGCTTTGATCACAAAACTACTAGATTATGGTAAAAACATGAAAATGACTTCATACCTGGTCTGCCTAAACATGACCAAACTAGACCCATCAATGTGGCTGGCTCTTGAATTCTCCCTGAATGTAGTAAGCCATTCAGTCCAAGAGCAATTAGAGTTGGACAATACTCAATAACTGAAGAAATATATAAAATATAAACTGAATAACTATATAACCTCATAAATCTTGATCCTTTTACTATTTAAACTTTTATCAATTAATCTTAAACATACTTCACAATAAAGCTTGTAGAGAGTTGAGAAAATGGATGAAGAAATTTCTTTTCATCTCTCCAAAACAGCCAACTCTTATTTTGTAGATATCCCCTTTGATACTACAGTAATTTACAGTTTATTTGCTTTGCATCTGGGTTTTACCATATTGTCAAAAGCTTCCTCTGGAAAATAGGTCTGCAATGATATAAAGTTCAGTATCATGGTTATCTTCTGTTTTTGTTTGATGAGGCACTCTATAGCTGGGATATCTTAAATTATTTAGATTCAAATGGTTGGGTTCATTAAGTTGACAGAATGGGGAGAATATCAACCATGAGGATATGTACTATACCATTCACACCTGGTTCTGCTCCTGGTCCATGGTGCTTCATGCATTACTAGATTTAGGCTGCTAATTCTGCCTTTAGTGTCACCTGCTTAAATGTGTTCTTGACAGAGTGCTTTTCTTATTGAGAATGTCAAGAAGTGTCCTTTACAAAAACAATCTGATAAGTAGATTCCTCAGAAAGCAACTACAACTCCTTGAATCAGACCATGCAGAAACAGATCACTTAACACACCATGTCCATGCTAACATTGAAAGTACCTATCTCAACCAATCCCACTTACCAGCCTTCTCCATCTTGGTGTTTCAAGTGCTCGTCAAGCTACTTCTTATATGTTGTGAGAGTATTAGTCCCCATTATCCCCTCAGACACTGCTTTCCAGATGATAACCACCCTGAGTGAAACAAAACTCCTCAGATTTTTTCTTAACAACCTTCTATACCTTGATTAGGTCCCAACTCAACCTCCAACTCTAAAGAGAATAAACCCAGCATAAATTCTAATTTCTTCAAACTGAAATGATCCATCCCAGGCAACATACTAGTGAAACCAATGCATACTTTCCAGTGTACTGCATTCATCAATAGTGTAGCAATCAGAACTGAGCACAATGGCTTAGCTAATATTCTTAAATTTGTACCATAACCTCCCTGATCTTGCATGCTGCCAGCTTCAAGAATCTTTGAACTGGTACAGTACAGTCTATGACTCCATCATTCATTGTGTGTGTTCTCCCTTTCCTAATCGTCCCAAAGTACATCACCTCACACTTACGATGAAATTCTATTTGCTCTTACTCTGCCACCTTATCAATATTATCACATAGCCTCTGATTACCACTGAAACCACAGAAAGTTGCAGCATTAAACCAAGGCCCATCTAGTCCATGCTGGCAAAAAGAAACCAAACCAGGTTAATCACAGTTCCAGGTTCTTAGTTAGTAGCCATGGAACATTACAGCAGTGTAAACCCACTCCACCACAATTTAATTTTTCCCTGCTTCATACCCATAACCCTCCATTTTTCTTTGATCAAAATGCCCATCAAAGTATCTTTTGAATGTCATATTATTATGAAATAATCAAGTATTCATTTATATACTTGAATATGATTTTTCTGTCCCCATCACTTTCAGATAACAAATACTATGCCCTCACTAGTCTTAGTGTCAAAAAAATTGCAGTCCCAATGATTATTCGACCAATGAAATGGCAAACTTTTAATATCTCTCACAATTTAAAAAATCTCAATGTTAAAAATCCCTTCCATGGCTTTGAGTCACAGATTTGCCAGCCTCAACTCATAATTAAAGTTTGCTGGCTTGCGAATGTACCTCTAAATTTCACTGCGCTAAATACTATCACAAGGTTAGTGGAGAGGAAAACTATTCACAGTTCTCCAAATTTGATCTGGCCTAATGAGCATTTTATCCAGCCTCCAGTGTAAGCCTCTGATCTAGTATGCCAAGTCCAATAACAGCAAGTATTTTCTTAATCAAAGTATTTTACCTTGCCTACTTTGGGTATCATTTAGCTTAAGATCCAAGATCCTTCCATACTTCTTAGCAGTTTTTATTGATTCCTTTTTCCCTTCCCAAAAGTGTTCCCTCTCTTCTCTTGATTAAATTGCAATTGCCACTTTAGATCCTATTTAATCAGTCCAATGATCCCTACCTGCAGCTTACAACTTTATTCATCACAATCAATTTTACTGACATTTTAAGTATCATCAGTAAACTTCTTAATCATGATCCTTACAAATAAGAATAAAAAACTGGGGACACAGTAGAATAAATAAATTAGGTACCCTATCACCACAGTGAATCGGGTCATAATATTAAGAAACGGAATCCTCAATTTTTACTTTTTATAATAGAATACAGTAGCACAAACATGAACTATACAGAAGTAATTTGGGAGCTCAACAAAATACAGAAAAATATTGTTCAATGTTCTGCAGCAAAAGTAAATATGGAAACTATATTTAATTATCCAATTATAACTTTTATTTGACATTATCTTGGAGGATCTTTCCTGGACTCAACAAACAAACGGCATCATGAAGAAAGCATGTCAGCATCTCTATCTCATCAGGAGACTGCCGAGGCATGACTTTGGAAACCCTGACAAATTTATACTGTTGTGTGGTGGAAAGTATGCTGACCGGTTGCATTACGGTCTTGTATGGGGATACCAATTCTCTTGAGTGTAAAGCCCTGCAAAAGGTAGTGGACACAGCCCAGGATAACATGGGAAAAACTCTCCCCACCATTGAGAACATCTGCAGGGAACAATGCCGTCAGATAGCAGCAGTAATCATCAAGAATCCACACAACCCAGAACACACTCTGATCTTACTGCTACCATCAGGAAAGAGGTATATGTGCCACAAGACTCGCACCACCAAGTTCAGGAACAGCTGCTACCCCTCTACCATCAGACTCCTCAATAACAAACTCAATCAGGGACTTATTTAAGGACTCTTACTTTTGCATTTTATTGATTTTTAAAAATCTCTGTGTACAGGCGTGCGCTGCTTAACATCCAATCGGGCAATGTCCAACCACATATACCTCCGTGGTCCAAAAGGGTTATAATGGAGTTTAGTCAGAAATCCCGATCGGTAAATGCAAGAACAGGACGTAGCAGACATAACCGGAAGTGAAGAAGAGGCAAAGGAAAAAGAGACTGCAGAAGGAGAAGAACATGTAGAGAAGATGTTCACTGTTAAGGGGTGAGCCAAATTATTTGCAAACGTTAACAGCTTGCTGAAGAGATGGACCCAATCACTGAAAGCTTTTCACTGAGAGAGGAATGCTCGTGCAGAGTTTGCTGGATATACAGAAGTTTATGAAGAAAAGAAAAAGCAAAGCAAATAACACTGGACATATTCCTGAAGAAGCAAAGTCCTTCAGGCATTAAAGGCTATTTGACCTGAAACTCTTCCAGTGGAACACTTTGAGGAAGTTGAGAACAGTGATGTGGATGATCTGATCCTCCTTGATAAATTGTGTGAGATATAGAAAAGTGTTTACATAAAAGTTTAAAAAGTGAAAATTACATTAAAAATTTAATTTACCTTGAATTCACTATCCCATATAATTTTGCTAAGTATATACAGTATTATGGTTTTTGCACAATGCCCACATCGCATAGCGCTTAGTTTCACAGAACGTATCATGCACGTTAAGTGCTGCATACCTTATTGCACAGTTTGTTTACATTTGTTTACATGTGTAAGTTGAGTCAGTTTTTTTTCTGCACTGCCAATAGGTGGTAATTCTGCTTTCACAAGAAAAATTTCAGGGTGTATGTAAAGTATGTACTCTGGCACTAAATATGAAATATGATCTGAAATCTAAAATAGATCATGTGCTGGCAAATGAGATAAGTATAGCTAAAGACTGGATCATTGTGGGCCAAAGGACTTACTGCTGAGCTGAATAGCTAATATTTTATTTAGTTCTCATCAATACCAAACTTTTTTTGTCATTTAATTGAAAATAAAGGAGTAATTTAATCTGGGGTACACTAATATTTTGCAGTTCCTAACTCACACAATGTGCAGTTGGCATCAGACAATTCAACAGCTTTAAACATTGCACTTATGGGACGCTACATCAATGTGGAGAAAATAACATGAAGATGCAAGGTTGTAAAAAGAAGTTAGTCTAGTTGTGGAAAACATGTTTATACAACAGAGGTGTTACAGAGGATCCAAATCTGAGGCCAGATATTAGCTTTCATATACCACCTCAAGTTTAAGTTTATTATTCACATATCGAGGTACAGTGAGAAAGCTTGTTTTGTGTGCAATCCAGCAAGTCAACCCATATATAGTGGAACAATAAAAATATAGTAGAGAACAGAGTTACAGAGAGATTAGTTAGAACAGAGCAAGGTCAACATTATTTTATGAGTGTGGTTTATTCATGTGTCTGATATACAGCTAGAAATAAATTGTCTTTGAATCTCATGGTGCAGGACATCACACTCGTGTGAATCTTCTTATTGACAGGAGGAGGGAGATGAGATGAGTCCTTTAATATGTTGGCTGCTTTTCCAAGGCAGCAGGAAATGTAAATCGAAGAGAGGGATTATGTGTGCTTATCATTGGCTGAGATCCCACCTTTGACTGTGGTGTCATCGGCGAACTTATAGGTGTGGTTGGAGCAATATTTGGCCACACGGTTGTTGCCAATCCTCACTGATGGCAACCTACAGGTCAGGAAGTCCAGGATCCAGCTACAGTTAAGGGTCTGAAGCCAAGGTCTCAGAGTTTGAGATATGTTTATTTGGGACGATTCTGTTGCAGGCGAAGTGGAAGTTAATGAATAGTAGAGTGACACGTTGTCCAGATGTGCCAGGGCTGAGAATTGAGCCAGAAAAATGGGAATATGCCATTGGCATGTTTTGGTGGTAGGTGAATTCAAATGGCTAGGGGGCTGGAATTAATGCGAGCTATGACTAGCCTCTCAAAACAGTCTCAGTGGTGGATGTCAGAGCCGCAGGGCAGTTGTCATTTATATTTTGTATATATTTTATATTATAAAATATCTTACATTTGACCATTTCCAAATCCCTGTTTGAAATTGGCTCCTCTTTTACACCTCCATCCCACCAATGCTTTTTTGAACAAAGGTCTAACAAGTTCCCAAATACCAACACACTCATTCGCCTAGCTAAACATGTTCACACATTGAAATCTTCAAGTCCACTCACTTAATCCAAATCAAAGGTATCTATGGACACTCAAATGGACCAAAGATACAGCTGTCCTTTTGTGAAATATGTGAATGTCTTTATTTCAGCATTGCCAATCAACTCCCTCAACCCTTTATCTGGTACACCCCTGACTATATAGGTTATGCTCTCTGTACTTCTGCCGCCATCGACAATTTCTTAATGTTTTTGCTGCCAAATTCCACTTTGCCCTCACCTTCACCACCCCCCTCTTTTCTTTTGTGCATCTTTCTCTCTGCATCTCAGTAGATAGGCTGGCTGACTTCCACTTATCTTGACTAGTCCCATCCTGCATCCATGAAGAACTCAATTCCATTTATCCAGTTCCTCTGTCTCAGTCTCATTGAAACTTTTTTGTACAGGTGTCTCCAAAAAGTATTTCTTCCTGAACTGTGGTTTCCCCTCTAAATGCTCATAAAGCCCTTGACTGTATCCATTATTTCCCTCACCTCTGTTCCAGAAGAGAACAAGGGCAGAATTGCCTGGTCCTCACTTTCTATCCCATCAGCCTCTGCATTCAATAGATTATTCTGTGATTTTCGAAGAGATTCCACCACCAGAAAAATTTTCACCTCTCCTTCACTTTCAGGATTTTGCTGGGACAATTCTCTTCTTGACTCATTGGTCCACTCTTCCCTTCCTACCACAGTCACACTTCTTACAGCACTTCTTGCAATCACAGATGATGCAACACTTGCCCCTTCACCTCTTCCCTTCACCAATCCAGACACCCAACCTGTTGCTCCAGATCAGTGGTTCCCAACCTTTTTCTTCCAACTCACATACCACTTTAAGTATTCTCTATGTCATTGGTGCTCTGTGATTAGTAAGGGATTGCTTAAGGTGGTATGTGAGTGGGAAGGGAAGGTTGAGAACCACTGCTCTAGACCCAATTGTTACCAAAATATTTTGCTAGAGAAAAATTGTCATTGGCCCATTTCCTTTGGAGTTATGAAACCGTGCACATAACAAATCAATTAAGCACCATTAAAACAGTGGTTTTCAAATTTATTTCTTACCACCCACATCCCACCTTAAGCAATCCCTTACTAATCACAAAGCACCAATGGCATAGGGAATACTTAAAGTGGTATGTGAGTTAGAAGAAAAAGGTTGGGAACCACTGCTCCAGATGAAGCAGTAATCCCTTGCACTACTTCCAATCTAGTTTAAATTTAAATTTAGACATACAGTTCGGTAAGAGACCTTTTTGGCACCTGAGCTTGCGCTGACTAAATACACCCAATTGCTCTACATCCCCAATACATTTTGAAGGGTGGAAGGAAACCTGAGCAACCGGAGGAAACTCATGAAGACACGCAGAAAATGTACAAACTCCTTTCAGACAGCGCGGACTTCCAACCCCAGTCCCGGTCACTGGTGCTGTAACAGCTTTGCACTAAACTCTACACCAGTGGTTCTCATCCTTTTTCTTTCCACTCACATACGACTTTAAGTATTCCCTATGTCTTAGGTGCTCTGTGATTAGTAAAGGATTGCTTAAGATGGTATGTGGGTAGAAAGAAAAAGTATGAAACCACAGTTTTAATCGTACCTAATTGACTCATTATCTGAACAGTTTCATAACTCCAAAGGAAATGAGCCAATGACAATTTTTCTCAAGCAAAATATTTCAGTAACAATTGGGTCTAGAGCAGTGATTCGCAACCTTCCCTTCCCACTCACATACCAACTTAAGCAATCCCTTACTAATCACAGAGCAGTTATGGCACAGGGTTTACTTAAAGTGGTATGTGAGTGGAAAGAAAAAGGTTGAGAAACACTGCTCTATACTAATCGTGCCACCCAACAGTGTACTCTGCTCAGTGTTCACAATCCGGCCTCCTCAAGAGGCAGATCAGGTAACTGCTCTGTGGTGAGGGTTCAGTCTGCTGTGACGACCCTGAATTTCCTATTGCCTGCCACTTTAATTCTCCCGTCATTTCCACTCTAACATGTCCATTTGTAGCCTCCTGCAATGGTACAGTGAGGCTCATCACAAGCTTAAGGAACAAATCCCCATCTTCTGTATGGAAATGTTGCAGCCTTCTGGATTCAATGCTAAATTCTACAAATTCAATACCTTACTTCTCTGCATCAGTTATCCATCTGCTAATACCAACTCAGCATATTTGCTTTTATCTTTTTCTTTTTCACTGGATGTGGCGGACATATCTTCTCTGAATTTTTGAACTACTATATTCTTTTGTCTCTATTCACACTTTCCAGTAGCTCCCATTCTTATATCCTTGCTTATAATTTAATCCTTGTCACCCAGTTTTAAAGGAGACAACTGATTTCCCCCTACACTCCCCATAATGATCTTTTCTATCCTTGCCACTTCTGACAAAGAGTCTCTGACCTGAAAAGCTAACTTTGTTACTCTCCCCACAGATATAGCCTGACTTACTAAATATTTTCAGGATATTCTGTTTTAATATAAAAGTGTACTGAGGCCACATGATTGATTGAATGGTAGTGCAGTCTCCAAGGGCTCAATGGCCAACACCTCCACTTACATCCTATGACAAATCTTCGTGTTCACAGCACACCATGTTTTCCAGCTTGAAGGCTTTCCCTCCCACAGTGACCTTCACCACCACAAATGACATTTACAAACATTTCCAAAGTCAGGTTCCATGCCATGCAGTATTGCAGTGTATTGTGACAGTGCAAGACTTGTGAGAGAATCATTTCAGAGACTTATAATTCATTATGTCGATCAATTTTTTAAATGCACTACAGCTGAGGAAAAGGGAGGAAATGGTGCTTTGATTTCTTTAAAACAATTTACTTCAAGTAAAGCATGTTATATTTCTTAAGAAAACATTAGCTCAGCAGTGTACAGGCTAATGCTAGGAACATAGAATTTTCTAATTTCAGGAAATGAGCCAGCTCTCTTCTTTTGTACCCCTCTGCTCTTCCTTTCTCCTATTTTGACCCCCTTCCCATCCACCCTTAACCCAGCTCCCTACCCATTCCCATCCCCCCCCTTTGATTCCTTGCCACCCCACTCCCATCTCCCCACTAAATTGTTCCACTCCTTTGGCACCCTGCCCCCACCAAGTTCCATCTGTTCTCTCTTTATAATGACTATTCTCACCATCTCCACTTATCAGATTCTACCACTGACTGCCTTTAATTAATCACCCACTCCACCCTGAATCACTCATCTTCATCTTCCTTCACCTGATCCAAATGTCTTTCTTCCCTCTCTTTCCCTTTGTCTAGCATATGCCAGTCCTTTGCCTTTGTCCGTCAATCAACCTATTTTTGGTTCACTAATCCCATGTTGGACTCCTACCCTTACCTCTCTACACTGCACTTGTATTGACTTTCCTGTCCTGATGAAGAATTTTGGTTCAAAACATCAACCATTCTTTTTCTCCCTCTGAGTTCCTTTAACAGATTATGTTGAGCACTGTTACCAATTGCATTAAGAAATGGAATGTCCCTTCAATGCTTAGCTTTCACCAGGTCGGGGCTATGGCATTTTGTTTGTAGACAACCTTGTCATTTCTGAAAAACTCACTCACATCATGGTTTTCAAGCATTTGCTGGGCCTCATGGGCTCAAACCACCTACTTTCTTTTCTTTAAGTCATTAATTTTATGTTGAACCTTGTTCAGCAGGTTCTGCTTCTCTGCCTTGAGATCCAGGGGAGTTTCTTCTAGTAATTCTTATCAAATGGGCCCTGATGTTGTGTTGGAGGTGGTAATCCAGACACCGTGAACATTTTGCAATTCTCTGGTTACAAGCCACCAGATTGACTGTCATCACTATCTGAGAACAGCCATTTTTTGCAATATGTTTAAGATGTCGAGGGAGCGGTTATCATTGGAGTGAGCTGAGTCAGAGTGGTAAGGCATTGGCTCCTCAGATTTTGGCGAGAACAGTTAAAAAGTGAGGGATAGCAGGAGTTGAAGTAAGAAAGGGCCACCCTATTGGAAGAACAAAAAAGATTCAGCAACTCCTGCAGCTGAAGGGAAGAGAGGAGAAGTGGGGAGCTGTACTGATAGGGGATTCCATAGTTAGGGGGACAGATTAGAGGTTCTGTGGAAAAGATTAAGTATCCCAGATAGTATGCCTCCCTGGTGCCAAGGTCTGACACATCTCAGATCGAGTTCAGAGCATTCTAAGGAGGGAGAGTGAGCAGCCAGATGTCATGGTCCATATAGGGACCAATGATGTGGGTAGGAAGGGTGTGGAGGTACTACAAGTAGAGTTCAGGCAGATAGGCGCTAGGTTGAAGGATAGGACCTCCAGGGTTGTGATCTAAGGAATGCTACCTGTACCACATTCTAATGAGGTTAGAAATAGGAGGGTAATGCAGCTAAACATGTGGCTAAAGACTTGGTGCAGGAGGGATGGTATCATGTTTCTGGATCATTGGACTCTCTTCCAGAGAAGGTGGGACATGTTCTGACAGGATGGTTTGCATCTGAACTGGAGGGGAACTAATATCCTTGTGAAAAGATTTGCTAGATTTGCGGAGGGGGTGGGGTGGGGTGGGAATCAGAATGCCAGAGCAGATAGAGGAGGGAAAAGATTATGTGAAAATTACATGCACCTTTAGAAGTGAACAGGTTGTACATGGTGGAAATGTTCTTAGGTGCATCTTTTTCAATGCAAGGAATATTGTAGGAAAGGAAGATGAGCTTAGAGCATGGATTGGCACAAGGAATTATGACATTATGGCCATCAGTAAAACTTATTTGTTGGAAGGGTAGGACTGGCAGCTCAATGTTCTGGGCTTCCGTTGCTTTAGATGCAATAGAACGGGGGATGAAAGGGGGAGGAGTGGCATTGCTCGTCAGGGAAAATATCACAACTGTGCTCAGGCAGGACAGACCAGAGGGCTCATCTACTGAGGTGGAGGAGGAATGGAAAAGGTATGACCAAACTCAAGGCATTGTATTATAGTTAGCCCAATATTCAACAAGAATTGGAGGGGCAAATTGGAGATAGCAGACAGCTGCAAGAAACATAAGGTTGTGATAGTAGAAGATTTTAATTTTCCACATATTGAATGGGACTCCCATACTTTAAAAGGTCTAGATGGCTTGGTGTTTGTCAAAGGTGTGTAAGAAAGTTTCCTAAATCAATATACAGGTATAGAGGTACCAACTAGAGAGAGTGTAATACTGGATCTGCTATTAGAGAATATGTGACAGAAGTATGTATAAGGGAACCTTTTGGGTTCAGTGATCATAATGTCATTAGTTTCAAGTTAATTATGGAGAAGGATAGGTCTGGGCCTCTGGTTGAGATTCTAAATCGGAGAAAGGCCAATTTTGAGGAAATTAGAAAGGATCTAGAATGTGTGAATTGGATAAATTATTTTCGGGCAAGGATGTGCGAGGTAAGAGGAGGATTTTCAAAGGTGAAATTTTGAGAGAGAATGCAAAGTTTAAATGTTGCTGTCAGGATTAAAGGCAAGGTTGGCAGGCATAGGGAACCTTGGTTTTTGAAGGATATTGGGGATCTGGTTCAGAAGCGCGAGAGATGTACAGCAGGTATAGGCAACATGGAGAAAATAAGGTATTTGAGGAGTATAAAAATACAACAAAAACCTCAAGAAAGATATCTGGAAGGCTAAAAGAAGACACGAGACTGCTTTGGCAGACAATGTGATGGAAAATCCTCAGGGTTTCTACAGGTATACTAAGAGGAAAAGGATAGTAAGGGACAAAATTGGTCTCTTTGAAGATCAGAGTAGTCAGCTTTGTATGGAGCCAAAAGAGATGGGGGAGATCTTAAATGTATTCAGTATTCACTCAAAAAGCAAGAAGAGTTGTGGGAATTAAGGAAAACAAGCAGTGAGGTCACGGAACCTATACAGATTAAAAAGGAGTAGGTGCATCCTGTCCTAAAGCAAATAAGGGTGGATAAATTCCAGGCCCTGACAGATATTCCCATGAACCTTGAGAGAGGTTTGTGTAGAAATTACAGGGGCTCTAGCAGAAATATTTAAAATATACTTAGCCACGGAGGTGGTATGGGATGATTGGAGAGTAACTCACGTTATTCGATTGTTTTTAAAAAAGCCCAAAAATAACCCTGGAAATTATACGCCAGTGAGTCTTACATCAGTAGTTGGCAAATTACTGAAAGGTGTTCTAAGAGATCAGAAATACAATTACAGTAGTCCTCAACTTACAACCTACGTGAGTTACGTCCACCCACCCACACATCCGACCGAAATGTAAAAAAATACTGTACCTCTGCTGAGACTCTTCATTAAGGGTTCATTTGTTGAAAGTTTTTTTGAAATATTGCCTTAATACCTCATTAAGACATGCGAATCCTGAGGAGATGATGTAATACTGGAGAAGTTCTATGTTGTACCAATTTTTCGTCCCATTTATATAATATGTGTTCAGGTATCTTTTCCCCTATTTTATCTAATTCTAATCTCGTCCAGTCTGGTTTTTCCCTTGTTTGATAAAAATCTGATAGGTATCTTAATAGTGCTGCTCTATAATAATTTTTGAAGTTTGGCAATTGTAAGCCTCCTTGTTTATACCATTCTGTTAATTTATCTAGTGCTATCCTCGGTTTCCCCCCTCTCCATAAAAATTTCCTTATTATTTTCTTTAACTCTTTGAAGAATTTTTCTGTCAGTTGTATTGGCAATGCCTGAAATAAGTATAGTATCCTTGGAAAAATGTTCATTTTAATACAGTTTATCCTTCCTATCAGTGTTAGTGGTAGATCTTTCCAATGCTCTAAATCGTCCTGTAATTTTTTCATTAGTGGATTGTAATTGAGTTTATATAATTGGCCTAGATTTTTGTTTATTTGTACACCTAGGTATCTTATTGCAGAAAACAATATACCAAAGAATCCAGAGATCTTTCTCCTAAGTAACATAACAAACAAAGAATTTGAAATTGATTTGGAGGATGCACAAAAAAGATTTGTTAAGATAGCCCTAGCCATAGCAAAAAAATGTATTATGTCAACCTGGAAATTGGAAGATAATTTGAAAATACAACTATGGTATATAGAAATGAATAAATGTATTCCATTAGAAAAAATAACATATAGTTTAAGAAATAATATTGAAATATTCGAACAAGTATGGGAGCCTTACATTAAATACAATAGCGAAAACCTACCGGGGACAAACATTCCCTAAGTTGATGGAAGGAGAAGGAAAGAAAAGAATGGACTCAGTAGAATTTCTGGTGTATTTTTGTTGAAAAGACAACATTGTCTGACTGGCTTAATGCAACCTAGATTGTATTCCTAAAATGGATGAGAGGGGGGGGGGTGGGGGGGTGACTTGGGAGGAGGGAGGGTGGGGGAGAAAAAGTCACTGTATATGTGTGAAAAAGAAAAAGTGTATATCATGGATAATGTGATTTATGGTGTGAAAAATAATAAAAAAAGACATGCGAATCCGACTTACGATGAATCTGAGTATTGACCAATCCTTTGGTCCTAATTACAGTCGGAAGTTGAGGACTACCTGTATTTGGATAGGCTGAAACTGATTAGGGATAGTCAACGTGGCTTTGTTTGGGAACATTATGCTTAACCAATCTTGAGGAGGTTACCAGGAAAGTTGATGAAGGAAAGGCTATGGATGTTGTCTACTTGGACTTTAGTAAGGCCTTTGACAAGGTCCAACATGGGAGATTAGTCAGGAAGGTTCAGAAGCTAGGTATTCATGGTGAAGTAGTGAACTGGATTCGACAATGGCTGGATGGGAGAAGCCAGGGAGTAGTGGTGGATGATTGATTCTCACACTGGAGGCCTGTGACTAGTGGTGTGCCTCAGGGATCAGGGCTGGGATCATTGTTGTTTGTCATTTATATCAATGATCTGGACAATAATGTGGTAAATTGGATCAGCAAGTTTGCAGTAACACTAAGATTGGAGGTCGAGGACATCGAGGAAGGCTTTCAAAGCTTGCAGAGGGATCTGGACCAGCTGGAAAAATGGCTGATGGAATTTAATGCAGACAAGTATGAGGTGTTGCATTTTGGAAAGACAAACCAAAATAGGACGTGCACAGTAAATGGTAGACACTGTGGAGTGTGGTAGAAAAGAGGGATCTGGGAATGCAGATACATAATTCCCTGAAAGTGGCATTGTAGGTAGATAGGGTTGTAAAGAAAGCTTTTGGCATATTGGCCTTATAAATCAAAGTACTGAGTTGAAATGTTATGATAAAGTTGTATAAGACATTGGTGAGGCCAAATTTTGAGCATTATGTGCAATTTTGGTCACCAAACCAAAGGAAAGATATCAATAAGACAAAAAGAGTGAGAGAAGATTTACGAGGATGTTGGCCAGACTTCAGGAACTGAGTTGCATGGAAAGGTTCAACAGGTTAAGATTTTATTCCCTGGAGCATAGAAGAATGAGGGGAGAGATTTGATAGAGGTATTCAAAATTATGAGGAGGACAGACAGAGCACAAACCAGAGGACATGGGTTAAGAATGAAAGGAGAAAAGTTTAGAGGGAACATGAGGAGGAACTTCTTCACACAGAGAGTGGTGGGAGCGTGGAATGAGCTGCCAGCTGAAGTGGTGAATGCACGCTCAATTTTAACACTTAAGAAAAATTTGGAAATGTACATGAATGGGAGAGGTATGGAGGGCTATGGACTGTGTGCAGGTCAGGGGAACTAGGCAAAAAAAATGGGTCAGCACAGACTAAAAGGGTCGAAGGGGCCTGTTTCTATGTTATAATGTTTTATAGTTCTATATTGATTTTCTTGCAACAATATTTTTGCTGCCACTTTAGTTTTTAGGCAGTTGATGGAGGTGACCAAGCACTTCAGATGAAAGTCAGTCCAATATTCATTGTCATCCATCATCGCAAGAGAAATCGCTGCAGTCTCTTGCTCCAAAGATATAATCTAACATTGGCAGTGTCTGAATTGGGTGAATTGCCAAGCCATCTTTTGCTTCTCTCTGGCAAAGTAAGGTATTGGTGGTGTGACAATACCAAGCTCCAGCATTTTGTCAGGAGAACTCAAATGGAGTTAGTTTTCCTTTTTGCATTCTTGCCAATCACACTTTGCCAGAGGCTGAGAGCCAAAATGGGTTAGGGGTTGGTTGCAGAGTGAAAGTCAGTATCCACTGCCAGAAACACTCCTCTGGTGAATGCCCTCAAGTTCATTCCAATGGCAAATATCCAGAATAGCCTCGCTGGCATCATTGATCAACAAATTAAAAAGACTATACAAGAAAAAATCTGAGGGGCAGAAGTATTCTTTGATAAGTTTTGAAATTGGCAGATAGAAAGTTCAGACAAAACACATTCATAACTTCAACACTTACATCTTGGAGATCCTACCAAGAAACTGGATAACCACAAATGTGGCATTCTGAAATAAAGGGAACAAATCTAACTATGGCACAGAAAAGGGATATCCTCACTATATACCACAGGGAATTCTTCCACCATCTGTTAAATGCTGCTTCCAATTATTCCATCCATCCGGAGGCAGAACGGTCATGACTTTCACCATGTGTCAAGAAATGCAAGAAGCAGCATCAACCACAATGTGTGATCTGTTTTATGATCTTACAACAGACTGTGACTCTGTTAATATATATATATATATATATATATATATATATATATAGAGAGAGATAGAGAGAGAGAGAGAGAGAGAGAGAGATAGAGAGTGCAATATCTTTCACATATTTAGCTGCCAACAAAAATATGTATGCATCTTGTATCTGGTAAATGAATGACATACATAGCATTAACCAATCTCAATGCAAACTGGTGGCAAGCAAAGAATTTTGCCCTTCTTTTTCAGTAAAATAGTATACCACTTTCAAAATGCTATTTACTGGAGTGCAGGTAACCTACATAGAACAGTAGATCATAGGATCAGGCCCTTCATCACACAATGTCTGTGCCAACCATGATACCTCCATTACTTGTACATTCATTGGCCAGACTAAATGCTTCTTAAATATCACTTTTGCATCTAGCTCCAATACACCACCCTCCTCCCAGCAGCTTGGGGCATCACTAGCAAACCTTCTCGCAAGGATATTAGTCCTTCTCCAGTTCTGTGGAAAAAAAAACCTTTCCTTGCACATCTCCTTTAAACCTTCCCCCCATCTCACCTTAAACCTAAGTCCTCCAATACTTGGTATTTCCACCCTGGCAAAAAGACTATCTATCAGATTTATGCCTCTCATAATTTTATAAACTTTCATCAGGTCTTTCTTTAGCCACCAAAACTTCATAAAAACTAACAAGACTAATGAGAATGATTAAACTGTATCACCTCCATTCTAAAACAAAGGTCACTCATAAATTTAATCTTTGAGCAGCAGCGCACAGAAGATTCTTGCCTTTGCACATGTTCGGAAGTGGATATACAAGTCATCATGATTCATTCACTGAAACATATGCCTTATATTAAACACCTTCAAAACTTGGTTTCCTAACCAGCCTGCCATGATCAGGTCTTGACATTAGCATGCTCGACACCAAACATTATTCAGTATAGCAAGGGACTACCAAGAGGACACAGGAAACAATTCAAGAGTATTCTCAAAGCTAACTAATGGGAATCCATGACTCATGATCCCTCAAAACAGGTAGGACTATTTGAGAACCTCATCTGTTCATCAGCCACACATAGAAGCCAAACATAAACGGTGAAAATCATGAATTTTTTTTCACTCTCCTGGTGTACCAGGATTCTGTCTGGTTTTGTCACTGACTGGTATGGAGGTGCCAACACTCAGGACAGGAAAAAAATCTCCAGAGGGTTGTTAACTCAGCCTGTGACATCATGGGCACCAGTCTTCACTCCATCGAAGACATCTATAAGAGATGGTGTCTTAAGAAAGCAGCCTCTATCTTCAAAAACCCCCATGACCCAGGATATGCCCTCTTCACTCTGCTACCATCAGGAAAAAGATACATTTGCCTGTCCTGCTGGCAGGATGTAATCGGTAAATGAGGGAGAGAGAGCACACCAACAAACTGGGGGGAGTGGGGGGAGGAGGTGGCTCTGTGAAGAAGGATGAGGATGGAGAGATAGAGGAAAGAAGACAGAGATGGAGAGGAGAGGTAGAGAGAAAGATCATGGAGTAAGCTAAAAGAAAATGGAGAAGTTGACATTAATTCCATCTGGCTGGAGAGTGTCGAGAAGGAAAATTAGGTATTGTTCCTCCAATTATGGGTGGTCTTGGTTTGACAGTACATGAGGTAATGTACTATCAATTTAAATATTAATTTAAGTCAAGTCAAACTGGAGAGCCAAATGATCAGGAAATATGTTTTTTTTCCCAGATCACATGCCACTTACTAGTCTCCCAGTTTCACAGCTCACCAAATGCTATGTTGCAGGTTGGTGTAGCCTCACTGACAGCCTGGGGCTTTGAAAAGAGCAGGGAAGGAAAGTTATTCCCAGAATGCATAGGACATCTTTGCAGTTTAATAAACAAAAATCCTGGAGAAACCCAATAGATCTCAGATGATGTAGCAAAGATACATAACCAATGCTTTGCGTCATGAGTGGATGAAGAAGCCACAGAGGGAGCGGTCCCTGAGGAAGACAAGAGGGGAGGAGAGGAGATTCCCTCACCCACTCATCCCTTCCCTAATCACCCCTTGATACTTAACCCTGTGACTGCAAGAAATGCTACACTTGTGTCCACAACTCCTCCTTCTTAATGTAACAATATTTCACTTTGAACTTGCAGGGATCATCTACTGCATCTGGTGCTTTTATTATGGATTCCTCTACACCGTAAACTGGACATAAACTTGGGAGATTGTTTTGTTGAGCACCTTCATTCTGTCCGTTGCAATAAGTAGGACGTCCAGTGGGCAACCATTTCAATTCCGTCCCTCTCTCCCACACCGACATGTCCGCCCATGGTCTCATGCACTGCCCAACTGAGCCCACCCACAAACAACAACTAATATTTCATCGAGGCACTCTCTGACCAGAGAGCATTAACATCAACTTCTCCAGTTCCATTAGGCCCTTCCTTGCCTCTCTCTCCGTATCTCTGTTTCCTTTCCTCCAGCTCCCCATACCTTCACTCAGAGTGCTATTTGCACCACCCATTACTTCCCAGCTTTTTTCTCTTCTACCCTCCCACCCATGCCCACCTCTAGCCTAAGGGCCTTTGCTCCTTCCCCTGCACCCACCATTTTATTCAAGTGCCTGCCTACTTTTTGTTCATACCTTGACAAAGAGCTCAGGTCCAAAGCATTGGTTATGTATCTTTGCTACATAAAGAATGCTGAGTGACCTCTTGAGTTTCTCCAGTTGCTTAAGTTAAAGAGTCAGCTTCCAAATTTAAAAAAAGTCTGTCGTCTTACAGATGCAATTCCTGGCATAGTTTCAAAGATACACAGCTTAGCTTGATAAATTTTGGAGAATAAGTATCCAGGAAAAACACATTCACAATAGAACTAAGAAATAGTCCTCATGATCTCCTACTCCTGTCATTTGTAAAGAGCTAGTGTTCCAGCTTAATTTTCTCCATCTAATGGAGTGCATATCATCAACAACTGAACAGATCCTCAACAATGGCAGGTTTCATTTATCAAATGTTTAATTATATTTATTTACTTTAGTTTTCGTGCTCCTTATTCAAAAATTTCAGATCTGATCTTATTCAAATTTCTATGAAGATCTAAGTGCATGAGACAAAGGATCTAGAATATCCTCCTACTCTACCTTACATCGGACATACATACAGAAGTATAATAAAGCTATTGTGCTTCAATCATACAGAAAGAACAACAATTTCTATGCTTTTAGTTAATCAGGAAAAGACCCAGAAAACAAATGAATATTAGAATACAAGGCACTAAACCATAAATTGTAATTGCATATTCAGCTTCGTGAATATGCCCTGACCGAAATACATTCATACTGTGAGGTTTTTTTTTAAATTGAAGAAAACAAGGCGATGTTTGAATCAAAACAAACAGATCACTTCCATAACCGAAACAAAATGCAAAAAGCATAATATTTGTTTTATTTTAGAGATACAGCACAGTAACAGGCTTCTCTGGCCCATGCTACCTAAATACCCCAATTAACCTACAACCTTCATACACTTTGAAGGGTGGAAGGAAACCGCAGCATCTAGAGGAAACTCATTCATACACGGGGAAAACTTACAAGCAGTACCAGATTCGAACCTGTGTCACTTGTGCTGTAATAACATTGTGCTACGCTAACCATGTGGTAATGCATGAAATAAAAAATGACTGCAAGTATTAACAATGAAGCCACATATACATTACACATACCTTTACCAAAGAGATGTGTCATGACTTTGTTCAGAGTCTGTTTCAAATCAAACTCAAGTAGTTTAACAGCTTCCAACGTATGGCTCTGTTGCTTACAAGGTGTGCGGGATCCCTTCTCAAATATATCAAGTTCTTCTCCATTTTTCACATTAGCGAACAGCTGAAAGTAACAAAGTGTCTTTAGTTACTTGAAGTGATGTGCAATGAAACACAGGCAAAGAGGAATTAATTCAAAGCAGTAAATCTAAATTAAGGTTCAAAGAGTTTATTGTGGATACTAGGGTGAGGGACCATGAACCTTTCTTCACTGGAGGGATTGTGGTGAGGGTCAGTACCTTCATGTTCCTGGGAGTCTGTGGTGCGCTGTTAACCAGGATCAGACACACAGAAGGTAAAGACTGTACCACAGGCTTTAATCCACAAAGACTTCCACAGAGCCAGGTTGACTGTAGCTGCAGCAACTCTGAGTAAGCTTTGGATGGCCGGTGCAGGCTTATATCCCGGAGGGTGATTGACACCCTACCGGGTGGGGCTTGATCCCTTCAGGCTGACTGATTGACAGCCGGCCAGGTGTTGTCCTGTCCCTTTACACTCCTGAAGGTACAGAAGTGGCCCCCTGCAGTAGGCTGGCGGTACACTCCTGCAGGTACAGGTGTTGCCCCCTGCAGAAGGCTGGTGGTGTACCACCACAGAGTCCACATATTGGACTACCTCTCCTGGAGCTGGCACATCGTGATGAAGGCACAATAATGCTGCTACTTTCAAGGAACTCTGAGGCGATTTGGCAAGACATTTTATACTATATCAAACAAAGTGTACAATGAAGTATACACTGACATTGTGGCCTGGTTTGAAATGGGTTGGAAACATAGAAATATAGGAGGCTGCAGAATGTGATAAACTTAGCCAAGTCTATCACAGACACCTACATCACATCCATTCAAGACACCTATGCGAGACACTGCCTCAAGACAGCAAACTTTATAAAGAAGCCCCATCACCTGGACACAATCTCTTCTCACTGCTCCTTCAGGCAAAAGGAACAGAAACTTGAAATCCAGCACCTCAAGGTTCAAGAACAATTTTTTTTACCCAGCAGTTATCAGACCCTGGAACTTCATTGCACTATATTCATCCTGATTATAAACTATTCCAGGACCACCAAAAGATCTGTCTGTACTGCTTTCCCACTAACTGTAACTGTCAATATTTATTTGTCTTTCCTTTTATATTTTTTTTTCTGTCTCAAAGTATATTATGCTAATTTAGATTATATAATTGTAGTTGGTGCAACTCATGTACTGGTGCAGCTGCAGCAAGTAAAAATGTTCAGTGCAATGTACTTTGTACTTGTGCATATGACAAAAATTCTCATAATCAAGTGACAGGATGAAGTTACTTCATTATTAAAATTATCAGACACAACCTTAGTATCTCTCTTTTTACCTTTATGTACAAATATTTATAAATCAGTTATTCAGTCTCTAAGTTATCACGCTTGCAATTTGAAGTCAATTATTCATAAAAGCAAATGTGCATTTTGGGTCAATGAGCAGCATTGTTTCGTAGCATATGGTGGCTAAATCCAATAGTAAATAAATAATATGGTAAATAAAGTTGAATGCTTCAAAGTGATTTGCAATGTGAAAGGGAAAATTAACAAAAAGTAAAATAATTCACTTGTTGAAGAAAAAAAGCTTAGTTAAAGTAATGAGTGAAATTAGTGAAATAGAACAGTTTTAGAAAAGGATTCTAGGAAATAGGGACAATACACAAAAGTGCTGGAGCAACTCAGCAGGTCATGAAGAATGGCCAGTCAATGTTTCAGACATGGGCCTTTCATCAGAAAATAAGGATTTAGGTACTGATAGATTAGCCAAAAACGATCAATATTCCAAAATCATTCCTGATAGGATTCATCAAAATTATATAGGGAGACAAAGACTTAATTGAACTTAATCAATTCTGTCACAGTGGACCTTGTCGATGTATAGTGGTGAGGAAGTGGATGTGGCAGGCAGAGAAGGGGGTGTGGAAATAACTCCTCTTTATTGTCAAAAATTTGCCAGCTCTGGTATCATAACCATAAAGCCAGCCAACCCATAATACAACTGTCTTAAATATCTTAATATAAAATTATGAGTTGTTGCTTCACAACTGCATAAGAAAGCAGCAAAAATATAGAATAGGAAGTGTTAAAAATCATTGTTGGAAGTGACAAAACCTGTGAAAGAATGTAGTGGAAGAAGTAAAGCAGAGGCAAATATTCAAGGCTGTTTTTGCTGCAAGGATCAGTCTGAGTACCAGCTACAGAAAAATCAAATAACTTCTAAATAATTTGACCCAAGAAATACTGAGAAATGCCAAAATTTTAGAACATAAGAATATTACAGCACAGTGCAGGCCCTTCAGTCAACAATGTTGTGGCATCCACTTCACAACAATCTAACCTTTCCCTATCTCAGACACATAAACTTCTATTTTTCTTACATACATATCCCCATCAAAGAGTTTTTTAAATCTCTTAATTGCACCAGCCTCCACTACCATCTCCAGCAATGCATCTGAGACACCCACCACTCCTTGTGTTAAAAAACATACCTCTGACATCTCCCTAATTTCTTCTCCACTCACTTTAAATAGATGTCCTTTCGTATTTGCTATTGTTGCCCTGGAAAAAAAGGTGCTGGCTGTCCACTCTATCTATGCTCCTCTTAATCTTTATTAGTTTCTCATTAAAATAAAATGCAACAAATCGTTATTGGTCTAGAGTTTGTTGAGTCCAGCTTGCACAGTTGCCATTGAAATAGATATGGTCAACATAAATAACTCTGGAATCTTTCATGAAGAGAAACTTGGTGGATAAACAACACAATGAGCACACATGGATGGTCTAGAACAGGGATGGCCAACCTATGGCGCTTGCACCAAAAGTGGCGCATTGGATGATAAGTGGCGCATTGCACCCTAGCGATAATTAAAAAAGTAAGCTTACTCAAGCAAAAAGTATTAATCAAAAAATGATTTGTATAAAAAAAATCTATAAAAGGAATTCAAGTAACATAGAGCTAGAAATGGGTTTTACTGAGAATAAATCTAAAATTTAACAATTATTTTTAGCGATTTTATTATTCCGTGGACATCTTTTAGCAAATGTTATCTTCTTTCACATTAATCGGTTTTCAATTTTAAAAAAATGTTAAATGATTCAAACTAGGAAAGAAGGACTTTCGTTCTGCAGTCGTTCCATAACTGTTCAATCGACGCTTGATACTTGTTTGATCCTGAGGTGCCAGCACCAGTAATGCGTCACAGATCAGCTTACAATTGACACTTGTATGTCACAGAGTTGTGCTTTGTCCGTCCTTTGTGAACATTTTCAGTTTTGTACTTTTTTGAAAATCAAGCCTTGTTTTTACATTCCATTCCCCATCACGAGCAAGAGAAACAGAATGTGATAGTAAGCATTAATTCATTGAACAGTGGAAAAATGAGTTCTTACTTATAGGGTCCCTCAGGAAAGGCGTTTGTGAAAACACTTTCTCACAATAGAAGACATATCTTAATAGACACTATAAAACACAACATCAGACTGAAATAGAAGGAAAAGTGAAGCTAGTGCTTGGGTCTGAGTTACAAAAAGAATATGTGATTAAGAAAAAGGAAGAAATCAAAAGAAGACAAAATATATTTGTTGAAAGAAGTTGTGAAAGTTTGACGATGACAGAAGCATCCTACGAAATTGCTTTAGCTTGGGCCAACAAATTGATGTTAAATCTGTAAGGATTAAAATGACTTGCAAACATATTCTTGAAACCAGCCAGCAAATATTGTTTATAAATTCCATAAGTGTCTCCAAGTAACAGTTAACTTCAAGGCTGGCTAGCTTTTGCAAGTTTAAGATCAATATGTTTCGAGCCCTCCTTTGTACTGTTAGAACCAGGAGAGCATAGAGGCACTCTCGATAATTCTTTTGACTGTTCTATCCTTTTATTGACTGATATAATCATTGTTTTAAGTTTTGTTTTAATTGTTTTATCATAGTTCTAATTGTATAAGGTTCAAATAAACTGTGAAAAACTACATGTAACTTTAGAACAAACTTTTAATGAGTCAAAACAACAGCATTCCATATTTTCCAAGTGATTATAGATGGTCACAATATATTATGTAAAAACTGCTAAATATATCTATATTAACATATTTTAACAAGAATTGAATGGGGGTACAAGAGTTATATGGCGCTTCTGAACTCATGCATGAATAAATTGATGCATGGAATGTAAAACGTTGGCTATACCTGCCAAAGAACAGAGCAGAGTAAAGGCTCTTCAGCCAAGTTTTGTGCCAACCTAATAATCTACTCTAACAACTGTGCAGAATTCCCCTAGTGCATAACCCTCCATTTTTCTCAAATCCATTAATCTATCCAATAGCGTTAACAAAATTACCTGCCTCCTCCATTGTAAACAGCAGCATATTCCATGCATTCACCACTCTCTATTTGGTAAAAACTTACCTATTATATCCTCTCTGTACTTATCCCCAACCACTTAAAACTATGCCCCTCAAGTTTTCAGCCCTGAGAAAAAGCCTCTGGCCATCCACATAATCAATGCCCCTTATCATCTTGAACACATCTATCAGGTGTAATGGTCTTCATTGAAAACAAGTGAAAGAACAGAATATTCTGGTACAAAAAAAAACTGGTAACACACAAGTTCCATGGTTACTTGGTCACTGACAACCAGTGGAATTGTATCCTAGCAAGAATTGCCTGCTAAGGAAAGGAATGAAGAAAAGCAAAAGCTACCTGCTCCTTGATTCATCAACAAGAGAGAAGACCAAAATGTGCAACAAACAGAAGTTTTGAGAGGCAATTAAAGAATAATACTAATTCTCACCTCATGATTTGTAAATAATCTGACTCCTTCCATTTGGTGGAATACTGGGTAATGACTTTTGTCAATTTCATCTCGTCGATAAACATCTCCAAATACCAGAAATGCATTAAGGCCTGCTTGAATAAGATCACGTTGGTGAGCAGAGGTATGAGCCCTGAGCATGTTAGTTTGATTAAGATAAAAGTTATCTCCTTTCTTCCTGCTTGCATGATCTGGTGGTATTAACAGACTGTCAAAGTTCTGCTCTGTGCTGACCACAGGGGACAGATTATCATATACTGAAAAAAGTGGATTCCTATAACGACTCAAATAATGTGTATAGAAATGGTCCTTAATACGTTCTTTAATCAGCCATAATGGGTGGTTTATTTGGTTCAGTAGGCTTTTCCCCACTAGAGACAAAATCTTTGGAGTAACATTTGTATAGTCATCACGAGAGTAGAATTTTCCAAAGAGTTCAATTGCATCAGAATGTGCTGCACTGGCCACTGAAGTTGATGTTTTACTTCTGGTTTGCTTCACATTTCCACTTGCATTTCTTGATTGTAAGTGAAAACACTGTGAAATCTTCTGAAATTGTGGAAATGAGGAGAATTTACAAAGTATCTTCATTATGGCGAATTGACCTGAAAAAAAAATCATGGTATTGAATGTGTTATTCAACTTCACTGAACAACTCAGTAACAAAGTTATATTTCAGCTCAATTTTAGCGGCATTGTTGCAGCTGCAGTAATGGCAGCACTGCTTCTGAAGTGGATCCAGGAGGGGCAGAGAGCTTCTAGTGTGTCTTCCATCACACCTCCCTATCTATCACTCTGCTGGTCTCATACAAATTTGAACAGCCTGTAAAACCAACAAACCCACATGGGTTCGTGCCTAAGGTGGCGGCAACCACGCTCGGTAGCCCAAACCCATCCACGAAAGTTGTGAGCTCCGGGGAGAAGAGCACTGGTTCACTGTTTCCAAGCTGAGGAGACACCTAGGAGTACATCCTACAAGGCAGGTTACAATAGCAGCGGGCCAGTAAGGAGCTTGACAGCCAAAGAACACACACCAGTCTGCTCTCAGGATGCTGGAGACTGGCTCGTGGGAACTAGATATCAAGACTGGGATTCATAAGGATACCAATGGTGAGCAAGGCTTCCGAAGGGCCTTGGGTGGTAACATTTTTGGTTTGGAGCCAGGGTCTGAGGACAGTGACCTGGATTCTGGAGTTTGGATTCACAGCGAGAACAGACAGGAGGCAGTGTGGCTACGGAGGTCACAGGAGCATAGGAGTCAGCAGAAGAGCTGGTGGGGTCCATGGACACTCACTCGTCCCTTTTTCACTTGTGTCCCACTAAATTGGTCGTTCGGTGTCCCAGGATAGGAATGGCATTTTTGCTGTTCACGCTTGACCACTCTTAACTGCACAGATTCACACTTACAAGGAGCAATTTCTAGGTTAGGACTGTTCTACCTGTGATGTCATGATGCATCGAGTGATTGTGGACCTGCCCTAAATCCTAATCAATGTATGATGATCTTGTATTCAAACAAAATTAACCATGACTAATTATAAAATAATGAAGCTTTATGCACAGCACAGTATGAGCCCTTCAGCCCCTGCTGTTAATCTGCCGACCTATATAAACCTTTATAAGGGACCCCGTAGGAAAGTGGTAGCAATAAATAGCAATAGGGGACAATTTTTAAACAGCGTGGGAAAGTTTACAGTGCTATCGCACACAATTTATAAAGACCGTAGGAAAAAGCAATGGGGGACCTGCCCTCCCAGAATTCCATGTGGCAGAGACAGGGCTCTATGCACAGTTGTATGCACGGAGCATTCATGGACGGGTTTTTCTGCAGCACAGACTTCTGGTCTGCCATCACTTTTTCCTACGGTCTTTAATTGTGCACGATATCATTAGATTGTCCACTATTGCTATTTATTGCTAGCACTTTCCTCTCTCTCTCTCCCGCTGCGACTTACCAACAGCAAAGTTTATATCTTCATTTTAATCTCTTCTTTCTTCACGTTCCTGCACTCATGCAAAAACTTGGGTCATTTCTGTCCTAGAATGCAAATGCCCGTTCTATACTTGATTGATTGCACTAGGGGTCGAGGCAGACTATCACCATCTCACGCCAGCATTGAGATGATTTTCATTTGCCCACTAGACCTTTTTTAGCCTGATTGGCTGTTAATTCCTAGGACTATTTGCAAGTGTGAAAGGGGCTACTGTCTCTCTTTTGCTTTTCTTTCTTTTCTTGGTATGGGTACCAGATTAGTAGCATCTCTTTGTGAGCCTTTGCAGCAAACAAAAGTAAACAATATATGTGTATTAGGTATGAGACAATAAAGGAACCTAAGTTGTTAAACAACAGACATAATAAAATCTAAGAACTTTGCATGCTGACAAATAGGTAGATAAACTCAGGATATGGATTGGTACATGGAACTGGAAATATTGTAGCCATAATAGAAACATGGATAAGGGAAGGGCAAGACTGGCAGCTCAATATTTGAGGGGACAGACACTCCAGGCATGATAGAAGTGGAAGTGAGAGAGGTGTGAAGTTGCATTTTTAATTATGAAGAACATCACCTCAATTCTTGGAGTATTGGGGGATCATCCAGTCTTGTCTAAGGGTTCCGGCCCAAAAAGATGACAATTATTTTTCTCCCACTGATACTGCTTGATCTGCTGAGTTCCTCAGGCAGATAGTTTCTTGCTCCAGTTTCCAGTATCTGTAATCTGCTAAACGTTTCTCGGGAGAGAACAGATCCCCATAAGATGAATGAGGTTGTTTATGTGTGGAGCTATTTGTCATGTAGAAGGTCTTGAAAGCTAAGGAATTAAGGGAATTGAATTGTGAGGTCTTGTAACACATGAATTTTATAAAAGTAGAAGTAGTGGAAAAATGTATGGTGGCATTGCTGGAGCTGCTATAATGGCAGCACTGACACTGTTGTGGACCCAGGAGAGCAGGAAGAGGCACAACATTACTCTGCAGCATTCTACTCTGCAGTCCTGATGCTGATGGCTCCATTCAGGCTTTAAATAGCCTGTTTGAGGAGCTTTTTTTCCAAACTTCCTGTTTTGCCAAAGATGGTAGCACACTTCAAGAGGTTGCAAACTCCAAGGGAGTTTTACATTGAGTACCAGAAATGGGAGAACACCTTCCCGACTCCCCCACCCCCCATACCCTCTTCGCTACGATTGAGAAGCCTGGGAGATGCCCCTACAGGGATGGTCACCATGGCAGCAGACCAGCAATGGGCTCAGTGGTTGAAGGATGTAGGATGTGGGCGACTTGTGTATCAAAGGACTCACAACAGGCTGAAGGCTATTGGAAAATGGCTCATGGGAACCAGGTATCAGAACTGGGATTCAAAAGGGTGCTGGGGCAAGAAGGGGTCTCAAAGGGTCTTGGACACTGAAATCTTCCTGATCATATTTTTGGATCTGGAGCTTGGTTTGCCAATGGATTCAACGTGAATGTGTAAGGCTGCAGAGGCTGTGGGAGCTCTGGAGGCAATTCCAGGGACACAGCGTTTCTCAAGGGTCTTTCTTTTGCTTCGCTTAATAATGGGGGTTCTGGGCAATGTTTATTGCAACTATTTGCCTTTACAGAAGGAAAAACTTGAAGTATATAGTTTTTTTTTGTATTATTACATGAAAACATAAAGAACATTTGAACAAGAGATCTTAAAGTGTATAAAAATAGCTAAATCCCCAAAGCATGATCAAGTGTATTCTAGGACATTGTGGGAAAGCAGGGAAGAAATTGCAGGGGCCAAACAAAGATTTGAATCATTTTTAGCTATGGGTGACATACTGGAAGACTTGAGGGTGGCTAACATTGTGCCTTTATTTAAGGAGGAGTGGCAGAACAAGCCAGGATAGTATAGGATGGTGAGCCTAACATCAGTGGTAGGAAAGTTACTGGAGGGGATTCTGGGGGACAAAATTCATTTGTATCTGATAAAATCTGGTTGGACTTAGTTAGCATAACTCTGTGCATCATAAATTGTGTCAGTATAATGTTTATGAAATGGGTTTTGGACAAACATCAGGAAGACCACAAGTGGAAAAGCTCTAAATTAGCCAAGGCTGAATGTAGGTCAAGTATTCTGATATGGGACTCATGAGAGACTGCACATGCTTGAATTTGGAGCAAAAGAAAAGCAATCTAGTGGAGAGACCCCCTGAGTGCCTCCAGTAGTTTTTTTTTAAAGTAATCTGACAGTACAAAACTCATGATTAAAAAGAGGTACCAAAATAGAGCTAGGTAAATAGGATGTCAGATATTTTTGCCAAAGCTATTATATAGATTTTTCTTGAATAATGTAGGTTGAAAAAGAAAGACATTTTCAGAGCTGATACAAATGCATGGATTAATAAGAGTGATTTGTCAAATTAAACCCCAGAAAGAATGCACTTGCCACTGAGAGAACAAAAACAAGATTCATTGGATTGGGTCGTGGAATGGTGGTTTTGCCCAATGAGAGAGAATGAGTAGATTAGAAAATATTTGGCACAATATTTTCTAGAGTTTAAAAAAATGAAAGGAAATGAACAAAACATGACAGTCTAGAGGATGTTTCTCTTAATTGAAGGATCTCAGACCAGAAGATGTAGTTGAGAATAGGGGAAGGCTGTGTAAGATTGCAATGAGGAGGATTTCTTCATTTGGAAGGTGGTGAAACTTTATAATTCTCCAATCAAGATTTCTGTGGAGGCTCAGTCACTGTGTTCATTCAACATTTAGACTGATACATTTCTAGATGTTAGATTTGGGGATAGTATTGGAAAATTTGCCAAGATAGAAGAACAGCTGCAAGCTTGATGAATGGTAGAGAAAAACCAAAGAGCTCAATTGCCTACAGAAACAGACACTTCAGTCTAACAAACCTGTAGCAACTATCAAGCAACCATTTGCACTAATT
Organism: Narcine bancroftii; assembly: GCF_036971445.1. Classification (NCBI taxonomy): domain Eukaryota; kingdom Metazoa; phylum Chordata; class Chondrichthyes; order Torpediniformes; family Narcinidae; genus Narcine; species Narcine bancroftii. Next base: position 382,335,158 of record NC_091469.1, on the reverse strand, counting down.
CCAATTGAACCTTCCTGTATTCCTTTAAAATCCTCTAGATTCTACTGCACATTAGGGACAATTTACAGTGGCCAATTAACCTACCAACACACACGTCTAGGATATGAGAGAAAACTGGAGCACCTGCGAATCCCCATGAGGTCACATGGGAAACATGAGAATATGCAAACTCCACATAGAATATGCAAACTCTGCACCAGAGGTTGGGATCAAATCCAGATCACTAGAAGCTCTACTAACTGCAGCAATGTACCTCCTTAAAAGATTTGTGCATACATAATACAGGGGACTTTGGTTTCTGTACATGATTTTCAAATTTACCAAGATTTGAAAAACAGTGGGAGAGCATGTTAAAAGGAGGATACATGCAACAGGTTATAGATCAGTTAAGTAAGTAAGTGAACACTTCACAAATTGAGTTTAAGGTGAGAACAGGTGAGGTCATGCATTTTGGTAAAAAGGAACCTAAAGTCAAACTATTGTCAAAAAAGGGGAAAGATTACAGATGATTAAATTACAAAGGGATCTACGTGTTCTTGTGCATGAATTGCAAGAAGTTAGCAGGTACAGTGCCCTCCATAATATTTGGGATTAAGACACTTTTTAAAATTTATTTGCCTCTGTGCTCCACAATTTTAAATTTGTAATCAAACAATTCACATGTAATTACAGTGCACATTCCAGATTTATATGTACACATTTTGGTTTGACCATGTAGAAATTACAGTGCTTTTTATACATTGTCCCTGCATTTCAGGGCACCATGTTTGGAACACTTGGGTTCATGTGTTTGTGAGTACTCAGGTCTGTTAATTTGCTTCATTTGCTTCATTGGTGCAGGTAAAAGAGAACTAGGCTTGCTTCTAAGTTTTTGATCACCTTTGGAGTATGTAGTTGTCATTTTTCAACATGAGGACCAGAGTAATCTGTGTCAAGTAAGCCATTGTGAAGCTGAAAAACGAGAATAAAACAGTAAGAGACATTCCCCAAACCTTAGGATTACCAAAGGTATGGCTGACAGATCAGAAACACATTTTAGGAGGCAGGTGTGGATAAGTCAATTAGGATTTTTAGACTACAAGCAAGTAACAGCATAGTCAACAAAATTTGCCATTACATGGGCAGTCTAAAAAGGAAAGTACAGGAGTTTTTAGTCAATTCCTACACCGCGATTTATCCTGCAGGACTCCTACTGCTTTTCAGGGGAAGACTACAGTCTAAATCACACTAAAAAAACTCACCTCATGAATTGAACATCCAGCTGATGACTCAGGCCAGGTTCCTCCATGTAAAGGCACCGGGACTAGCTCACACAGGAACTTCAGGAGTGCAGTGTAAACAACCGCAAGGTGAGTAATTATGTTAATTTGTTAAAATTTTCAAATTTTTCCAACATTGCTGTCTAAAAAACACTAATGACTACTGTCCGCAGAAGAAGTCATGAAAAAAAATACAGAGGCTACACTGCAAGATGTAAACCACTAGTTAGCCACAGAAAGGATGGCCAGATTACAGTTTGCCAGCAAGTATTTAAAAAGAGACAGAGACCAAGATTAACCTGTATTAGAATGATGGCAAGAGCCAAGTGTGGGGGCATAAAGGAACTGCTCAAAGTCCAGAGCATACCACTCCTATGCCATGGTTTGCATCTTGCAGTGTAGCCTCTGTATTTCTGTGCACAATCTTCCACTGATAGTAGAGCGAAGAGTGTTTCTGATCTGTTGGACATACATTTGGGGATTTTTCTTCATTATGATGAAAATTCTTCTGTCGTCAGCAATGGAGCTCGTCCTTGGGATACCAGTCCCTTTGTGATAACTGAACTCACCACTCTACTCTTTTTCTTAACGATGTTCCAAACAGTTGATTTCAGAAATCCTAACGTTTAGGCAATGTCTTATTCTGGTTTTTTTCTTGTTTTTCAGCCTCAAAATGGCTTGTTTGACTTTCATTGGCACAACTTGGGTTGGGTTCATTGGGTTTAAACTAGATATGCAGGGGGGGAGGAGTCACGAGATGGAGTAGTGGCCGGTAGGGGAACTCCAGCCCTCTCCAGAAAAGTTAAAAAAAGATAGAGAAAAAGCAAAGGCACAAACTTAAAAACCAAAACAAAGTGAAAGTAAAAGTGTGAAGAAAATGGCAGCGAAGAAAGGAAAACCAAAAACAACGGGAAGAAAAGAAGAAGGAAAGATGTCGGAAGAAGAAGGTGAAGGCCTTACCTGTCCGAAGAGGCCCGCCGCGGAGAGAGAGACCCACTCCCACAGGTCAGTGGAGGTCCCGGGCTCGGGACTACAAAAATGGCTCGCAGAGCCAAGTAAAAGTGCGCAACCGCGCATGAAAAAAAACACGCTGACGGGAGGGGGGAACAGCTGCGGAGTCGATCTCCACAGCTGAGAGAGACACCTGCAGCACAGCAGCAGGTGCAGAACACAGACAATAACGACAAAAAGAAAGAAGAGGGTAAAAAGAAAACAAGGAAACAACAGATGGTCAACCCAGAGGAAGAAGAAGAAGAACAGAAAGAAGTGGAAGAAGAAGAGAAAAGCAAGACAATGGATGTATCTTTTTTTAAAGAATATATGGAATCAGTGAAAGAATGGCAATTACAAGAATTTGATGAGATAAAAAGAATTAAGAATGCAGAAGAAAGAATGAATAAAATGGAAGTGGCCATATCAGAATTGGCAAAAAGAGTGGAAAATATGGAAAAACGAGAAACATTTGTAGATATGAAAGTAAAAGACTTAAAAGAGAAATTAGAAGAATCTAATAAAAAAGCTAAAGAAGCACAGGAGCTGTTAGCTCAGAAGATAGATATAATAGAAAACTATAATAGAAGAAATAATATAAAGATAGTGGGCCTTAATGAAGATGAAGAAGGCAAGAATATGAGAGAATTTATAAAAGATTGGATCCCCAGGGTCCTGAGAAGACCAGAATTACAGGAAGAAATGGAAATAGAGAGGGCACATAGAACTTTAGCCCCGAAACCACAACCGCAGCAAAAACCAAGATCCATTTTAGTAAAATTCTTAAGATAAACAACAAGAGAAAATAGATTGGAGAAAGCAATGAAGAAAGTAAGAGAGGACAAAAAGCCACTGGAATATAAAGGTCAAAAAATTTTTTTCTATCCAGACATAAGTTTTGAACTCCTGAAGAAGAGGAAGGAGTTCATTACAGCGAAAATGGTCTTATGGAAAAAAGGATATAAATTTATGTTAAGGTACCCAGCGGTACTTAAAATAATTATTCCAGGGCAACAAAACAGACTATTCTCGGATCCAGAGGAAGCAAGGAAATTTGCAGAACAACTACAAAACAAGCAGAGAGATGAAGACATGTAATAAGAGTAAAATTGCCACGATCTATATGTATGTGTGTAAAGGGGTATATGTGTGTATATATATAGTGTGCATACATGAATGTATCCGTATTTAGAGGAAAATATATAGAGTATAGACAAGAATTAATAAGGGAGGGAAATGGAATAGAGGGAATAAGGAGGGAATTAAAAGAGTGACCTTTGTTACATATGAAAATTGAAATCTTTTCTGGGGGGGCTGGGTGGGGAGGAGTTACGGTCACTGCAAAATCAGCTGACGTTTGCGAGTGAATTCGCAAATCCAAATGGAGAGGGGAGATGTGGTTGTCTGACAAGGGATAAAGGACAACTCAGGAGGGGGAGGGGAGAATGGGGTTAAAGAAGTTTTAAATAGGAGAATAGGGTAAATGTTGTCTTATAAAGTGTTCAAAACACGAAAGCAGAAATGGATAAGAAGGAAAAGTAATGATGGAGAAACGGAAAGGGAAGATAAACAAAGTATAAAATGGCTACGCTGAACTATATGACTTTAAATATTAACGGAATACATAACCAAATTAAAAGGAAGAAACTGCTAAATTTACTGAAAAAAGAAAAAATTGATATAGCATTTGTGCAAGAAACACATTTAACTGAATTGGAGCACAAAAAATTAAAGAGAGATTGGGTAGGACACATAACAGCAGCGTCATATAATTTAAAAGCAAGAGGAGTAGCTATATTAATTAGTAAAAATGTGCCAATTAAAATAGAAGAGGAAATAATAGATCCAGCAGGGAGATATATAATGATAAAATGTCAGATATATTCGGAGTTTTGGAATCTACTCAATGTATATTCACCTAACGAAGAAGATCAAAAGTTTATGCAAGATATTTTTTTGAAGATAGCAGATACGCAAGGGAACATATTAATAGGAGGGGATTTCAACCTGAATTTGGATTCAAATATGGACAAAACTGGGAAAAAAATTAACAGAAAGAACAAAGTAACCAAATTTATAATTAAATTGATGGAAGAAATGCAACTTTTGGATATACGGAGGAAACAACACCCAAACGAAAAGGAATATTCATATTACTCGGCTAGACATAAAACATACTCAAGAATAGACCTATTTTTGTTATCAGCTCGTATGCAAGATAGAGTAAGAAAAACAGAATATAAAACTAGAATATTATCGGACCATTCACCCTTAATATTGACAATAAAGTTAGAAGACATCCCTCCAAGAATGTATAGATGGAGATTAAACTCCATGTTACTCAAAAGGCAGGATTTTAGAGAATTCATTGAAAGACAAATTAAAATGTATTTTGAAATAAACACGGAATCAGTGAAAGATAAGTTTATACTATGGGATGCAATGAAAGCGTTCATTAGAGGGCAAATAATAAGTTATGTAACCAAGATGAAGAAGGACTATAATCTGGAAACAGAGCAGTTGGAAAGGGAAATAGTAAATATAGAAAAAGAATTAGCAATGAAGGAAGATACAACTAAAAGAGAATTGGCAGATAAAAAAATAAAATATGAAACACTACAAACATATAAGGTGGAGAAGAATATAATGAAGACAAAACAGAAGTATTATGAACTAGGGGAAAAAACGCACAAAATTCTAGCATGGCAGCTTAAGACAGAACAAGCTAAGAAAATGGTACTGGCGTCAAGGAAAAAAGACAAACAAATCACATATAATCCAAAGGAGATCAAGGAAAACTTTAGAGAATTCTATGAACAAATATACCAAACTGAAAACGAAGGGAAAGAAGGGAAAATAGATGAATTTCTAACTAAAATTGAACTACCAAAACTACAAATAGAGGAACAAAATAAATTAACAGAACCATTTGAAATAGTAGAAATACAAGAGATAATAAAAAAATTACCAAATAATAAGACACCAGGGGAGGATGGATTTCCAATAGAATTCTACAAAACATTTAAAGACTTATTAATTCCGCCCCTCCTGGATGTAATCAACCAGATTGATGAAACACAAAGCTTACCAGATTCATGTAAAACAGCAATAATTACAGTAATACTAAAACAAGGGAAAGATCCACTCGCACCAGCGTCATATAGACCAATATCTTTACTTAACACAGATTATAAGATAATAGCTAAACTATTAGCAAACAGATTAGCAGAGTATGTACCTAAAATGGTAAATCTAGACCAAACTGGATTTATTAAAAAAAGACGCACAACAGACAATATTTGTAAATTTATTAACTTAATTCATGCAGTAGAAGGGAGTAAAGCGCCAACAGTAGCAGTTGCTTTAGACGCAGAGAAGGCCTTTGACAGAGTAGAATGGAATTATTTATTCAAAGTATTGCAAAAATTCAGTTTACCAGAGAAGTATATTAATTGGATTAAAGCATTATATAAGGGACCATTGGTGAAAGTGACAGTAAATAGATATATATCAAAGCAATTTAACTTAAGCAGGTCAACACGGCAGGGATGCCCACTATCACCTTTATTGTTCGTATTAGCTATAGAACCACTAGCAGAATTGATAAGAACAGAAAATAATATAAAAGGGATAAAAATAAAAGACAAGGAATATAAAATCAGTTTATTTGCGGATGATGTTATAATATACTTAACAGAACCAGAACTATCAATAAAAGAATTATATAAGAAATTGAAGGAATATGGAGAAGTGTCGGGTTACAAGATTAACGTAAATAAAAGTGAAGCAATGCCTATGAATAATGCGGATTTCTCAAAATTTAAGAAGGAATCACCATTCAGATGGCAAATGCAAGCAATAAGATACCTAGGTATACAAATAAATAAAAATCTCGGCCAACTATATAAACTCAATTATTATCCACTAATGAAAAAATTACAGGACAATTTAGAGCATTGGAAAGATTTACCATTAACACTAATAGGAAGGATAAACTGTATTAAAATGAACATTTTTCCAAGGATATTATACCTATTTCAGGCATTGCCAATACACCTGACAGAGAAATTCTTCAAGGAGTTAAAGAAAATAATAAGGAAATTTTTATGGAAAGGGGGGAAACCGAGGATAGCACTAGATAAATTAACAGAATGGTATAAACAAGGAGGCTTATAACTGCCAAACTTAAAAAATTATTATAGAGCTGCACAATTAAGATACCTATCAGATTTTTATCAAACAAGGGAAAAGCCAGATTGGACTAGATTAGAATTAGATAAAATAGGGGAAAAGATACCTGAACACATATTATATAAATGCGATGAAAAATTGGTACAACATAGAAGTTCTCCAGTATTACATCATCTACTCAATATTTGGAAGAAGATTCATGTAGAAAGAAATAAAACAAATTATCAATTACCAAAACTAATATTGACGCAAAATAAGTTACTCCCTTTTACAATAGATAACCTTTCCTTGAGAGAATGGGAGAAAAAGGGATCAAAAGAATAGAAAATTGTTTTTCAGGAAATAGATTATTATCCTTTGAACAAATGAAAGATAAATACAATATAACTCAAGATACAGTGCTGGCATATTACCAATTGAGATCCTACTTGAAGGACAAATTAGGAAGCAGTCTGAGTTTACCAGAGGGAAGTAACTTTGAATATGTGATTACAGATACAATGATAATCAAAAGATTTATAACAAATATGTATATTAAACTGCAAGAAAAGGAGAATGAGGAAACAAATGGTAAAACTAAACAAAAATGGGAACAAGATTTAAATATAAAGATAAAAAAGGAAACATGGGAGAAGTTATGTTCTGGAACGATGAGAAATACAATAAATACGAGGCTACGTATGATACAATATAACTGGATACACAGGCTATACATTGCACCTCAAAAGTTAAATAAATGGGACCCAAAAGTATCTGATAGATGTTTTCGATGTAAAAAAGAAATGGGAACAACAATTCATGCAATCTGGACATGTGAGAAAGTAGAAAAATTTTGGGAAGATCTAAACCAAATATTAAATAAAATTACAGAAAACAATATACCAAAGAATCCAGAGATCTTCCTCCTAAGTAACATAAAAAAACAAAGAATTTGGAATTGATTTGGAGGATGCACAAAAAAGATTTGTTAAGATACCTCTAGCCGTAGCAAAAAAATGTATTATGTCAACCTGGAAATCGGAAGATAATTTGAAAATACAACAATGGTATATAGAAATGAATAAATGTATTCCATTAGAAAAAATAACATATAGTTTAAGAAATAATATTGAAATATTTGAACAAATATGGGAGCCTTACATGAAACATAATAGCGAAAACCTACCGGGGACATTCACTACCTAAATTAACGAAAGGAGAAGGAAATGAAAAGAATTGACTCAGTGGAATTTCTTGTTTATTTTTATTGAATGACAACATTGTTTGACTGGTTTAATGTATCCTAGATTTTGTACTTTAAATGGACGGGAGGGGGGAGGTAGGGAGGGTGGGATGGGAGGAGGGAGGGGGGGTAGAAAATGGCACTGTATATATTTGAAAAGGAAAAAGTATGTATCATGGTTAATGTGGTTTATGGTGTAAAAAATAAAAAATATAAAAAAAAAACTAGATATGCAGGGTAACGCCTGCAAGACAGAAGGAGAGATGAAGAGATGTAACAAGAACAAAGAATGACAACAAACTACATGTAAAGAAGTAAAAATAATGTATAAGTAAGAACTAAAGGATGGAAGAAAAGGGAAGTAAGGGAGAAGGGGGGATTAAAGAAATTAATAATAAATAAATAAAACAAAAAGAAAAAGAGAAAAAATGAGGGGGAGCTTTGTTGTTATATGAAGATAAAAGTCTTTTCTGGAGGGGGTTGGGTGGGAGAGAATAACAATCACTGCGAAATCAGTTGACAGTTGCGAACGGGTTCGCAGTCCGAATGGAGAGGGGAGTTGTGGTTGCTCGGCAAGGGACAAGGGGTGACTCAGAGAGGTGGGGGGAACACTTGGGATTAAGGGAATTTTAGATGTGGGAATGGTTGAAATACTTTATGTTTTAGAAGTGTTGTCATACAGTGCGTTCAAAAAAAATACTGAGAAATGAAAATGGGGAAAAGGGGAAAGGTGGTGGTGAGGAACCGGAAATGAGATGTAAACGAAGTATGAAATGGCCATGTTGAACTATATGACTATAAATATTAACGGAATACATAACCAAATCAAAAGGAAGAGGCTATTAAATTTACTGAAATAAGAAAAAATAGATATAGTATTCGTGCAGGAAACGCATCTAACTGAAGTGTAACACAATAAATTAAGGAGAGACTGGGTGGGCAAATTATCAACAACCAAAATTATTATTGACGCAAAATCAACTAATCCCTTTCACAATAGATAACCTCTCCTTTCGAGAATGGGAGAGAAAAGTGATTAAAAGAATAGAAAATTGTTTTTTGGGAAATAATTTATTATCATTTGAACAAATGAAGTACAAATATGGAATAACTCATGGTACAATGTTTGCATACTATCAACTGAAAGCCTACTTAAAGGATAAATTGGGAAACAGACAGATAACCAGAAGGAAGCAGCTTTGAATATGTGATTACAGACACAATGATAATTAAAAGATTTATAACAAACATGTACATCAAGTTGCAAGAGAAAGAGAATGATGAAATAAGCTAACAAACCCAAACAAAAGTGGGAACAAGATCTAAACATAAAGATAAAAAATGAAATATAGGAAAAGCTATGCTCCGGAACTTTGAGAAATATAATAAACATGAGGTTACGCATGATACAATATAATTGGTTACACAGGCTATACACCACGCCCCAAAAGTTAAATAAATGGGACCCAACAGTATCAGATAGATGTTTTCGCTGTAAGAAGCAAACGGGAACAACAGTACATGCAATTAGGGCATGTGAGAAAGTGGAAAAGTTTTGGGAAGATCTAAATCGGGTATTAAATAAAATCACAAAAAGCAACATACCAAAAAATCCAGAGATCTTTCTTCTAATATAAGAAGTAAAGAATTAGGCCTCAAATTGGATGAAGCACAAAAATATTTATTATGATAGCCTTAGCTGTAGCAAAAAAATGTATTATGTTAACCTGGAAATCAGAAGAGATCCTGAGAGTACAGCAATGTTACAAAGAAATGAATAAATGTATTCCATTGGAAAACATAACATATAATTTAAAAAATAAAGTCACAGTATTCGAACAAATTTGGGAACCGTATATGGAACACAACAGAGAGGGCCTACCGCGGACCTCCACCCCCTAAAATGAAAGAATGAGAAGATGACAAAATGAACTGACCCGTGTGTAAAAGTAGATGACACAATTTTCTTGTTTATTTTCATTGTGTGATGACATTGTTTTATGGGTTTATTGTATATGTTGAACGTTTAGTGGATAGGGAGGGGGGTGGGAAGGAGGGAGGGAAGGGAGGGGAGAAAATGACATTGTGTATATTCAAGAGGGAACTGTTTGTGTGTATTTTGGTTAATATGGTTCTTAGTGTGAAAAATAAAAAAAATTAATAAAAAAAACTAGATATGCAGGGGGAGGAGAACCAGAGTGCCAGAGCAGATAGAGGAGTGGAGAAGGAAAAAGATGATGTTAAAATTGCATGCAGCATTAGAAGTCAACCAGTTGAAAGTGGTAAAAATGTTCTCTGGTGCATCTGTTTCAATGCAAGGAGTATTGTTGAAAAGCCAGATGAGCTTAGATTGGCATGTGAAATTATGACATTGTGTCCATCAATGAAACTTGGTTGCAGGAGGGGCAGGACTGACAGCTCAATGTTCAGGGCTTCCGTTGCTTTAGACATAATAAAACGGGGTGGGGGGGGGGAATGAAAGGGGGAGGAGTGGCATTGCTCATCATTGAAATTATCACACCTGTGCTCAGGCAGGACAGACCAGAGGGCTCGTCTACTGAGGTTATATGGGTGGAGCTGAGGAATGGAAAAGGTATGACTGCATTCATGGGGTTGTATTATAGACCACCCAACAGTCAGTGAGAATTAGAGGAGCAAATTTGTAAGATATAGCAGACAGTTGCAGGAAACAAAAGTTTTGATATTCGGAGATTTTAACTTTCCACATATTGACTGGGGCTCCCATGCTGTAAAAGGGCTGGATGGCTTAGAGTTTGCCAAATTTCCTGGAAAGTGTTCAGGAATGTTTTCCAAATCAATATATAGAGGTACCAACTAGAGAGAGTGCAATACTGGATCTCATATCAGGGAACGAGACAGGACAGGCAACATAAGTATGTGTAGGGGAACATTTTGGGTCCAGTGATCATAATGTTTTAAGTTAATTATGGAAAAAGATAGGTCTGTGCCCCAGATTGAAATTCTAAATTGGAGAAGACCAATTTTGAGGAAATGAGAAAGGATCTAAATGTGTGGATTGGGATAGGTTGTTTTCTGCCAAGGATGTGTGAGTTAAGTGGAGTACCTTCAAAATTTAATTTTGAGAGTATAGAGTTTGTATGTTCTTGTCAGGATCAAAGGCAAGGTTAGAAGGTGCACAGAACCTTAGTTTTCAAGAGATATTGGGGATTTAGTTCAGAAGAAGAGAGGTATATAGCAAGTATGGGCAACATGGAGCAAAATGCAGTACGAGGAATATAACAATGCAAGAAAAACCTCAAGAAAGAAATCAGGAAGGCTAAAGGAAGACATGAAGTTGTTTTGGCAGACAAAGTGAGGGAAAATCCAAAGAGTTTCTACAGGTATATTAAGAGCAAAAGGATAGTAAGGGACAAAATTGGTCCCATTGAAAATCAAACTGGCCGGCTTTGTATGGAGCCAAAAAAGATTGGAAGATCTTGAATTTTTTTTTCATCTGTATTCACTCAGGAAACAGACTCAGAGTTGTGGGAATTAAGGAAAACAAGCAGTGAGGCCATGGAACCTATACAGATTAAAGAGGAGGAAGTGCTTGTTATCTTAAAGCAAATAAGGGTGGCTAAACCTCCAGGGCCTGACAAGATATTCCCTTGGACCTTGATGGATGCTAGTGCAGAAATTGCAGTGGCTCTGGCAGAAATATTTAAAATGTCCCTGGCCACGGGTATGGTGCCAGAAGATTGGAGGGTAGCTCAAGTTATTCTGTTGTTTAAAAAAGGTTCGAAAAGTAACCCTGGAAATTACAGGACTCAGAGCCTGGCTTCAGTCATCAGTAAATTATTGGAGAATGTTCTAAGAGATAGGATATAAAATTATTTGGATCGCCAGGGACTGATTAGGGATAATCAACATGGCTTTGTGTGTGGTAGGTCATGTTGAACAAATCTTGTAGCGTTTTACAAGGAGATTACCAGGAATGTTGATGAAGGAAAGGCTGTAGATGTTGTCTACATGGACTTTAGTAAGGCCTTTGACAAGGTCCCGCATGGGAGGTTAGACAGGAAGGTGAGATGCTGGATTCAACGGTGGCTGTTCGGGAGAAGTCAGAGTAATAGAGAATGAGTGCTTCTCAGACTGGAGGCCTGTGATGAGTTGAGTGCCTCAAAGATCTGTTTTTCACAGAGAGTAGTGAATCTCTGGCATTCTCTACCCAGGGAAGCGGTTGAAGCTACTTCATTAAATCTATTTTAAGGTTCAAGTTAGAAATATTTTTACATAAAAAAAGGTATTAAGAGATATGGGGAAAAGGCAGATAGGTTGAGTTGAGTCAGTGATCAGACCAGCCATTATCTTATTGAATGGTGGAGCAGGCTTGATGGGCCGGATGGATTACTCCTGCTCCTATTTCTTATGTTCTTATTATTTTTGTTTGTCATCTCTATCAATGATCTGGATGATAATATGGTAAATTTGATCATCAAGTTTGCAAATGACACTAAAATTGGAGGTGTTGTGGACAGCGAAGAAGATTTTCAAAGCTTGCAGAGGAATATGGACCAGCTGGAAAAATGGGCTTAAAGATAGCAGATGGAATTTAATGCCGATGTGTGAGGTATTGTATTTTGGAAAGACAAATCAAGAAAAGACATAAACTGTATGCACTGAAAAGAGGGATCTGGGAATACTGATTCAGTACAGCTCTGATTATCCAAAATGGTCAGGACTGGACCAATTTCGGAGAAACAGCTTTTTCGGAAAACTGATCATTTTTTTTAAAAACAGCCCAGAGGCAACAGCAAATCACTAGTAACAATGTTTAAACAACAACAAACAACAAGGAAAGGATTTTTAAGCATTAAAATAATGTTTAATTCTCACCAATCACTGACACCTCTCCACTGAGACCCTGCTCATGCCAGAAGCCCAAGGGGACTGTTCCTACCCAGGAGCTTTATGACCCTGCTGCTGCCGGGAGCCCAAGGTCAGCTACTGCCACCACCGCCAGGAGCCCGAGGTCCGCTGCTGCCAGTGCCGGGAACCCAAGGTCCGCTGCTGCCACTACAGGGAACCCAACATCCCCAGTAAGTTCAAATTTGAAAACAATTCAGATAATGAGGATTTTGGAGAATCCAATTTCAGATTATCGGAGTTGTACTGCACATAATTCCCTGAAAGTGGCGTCACAGGTGGATGGGGTTGTTAAGAGAGCTTTTGGCATATTGGCCTCATAAATCAAAGTATTAAGTACAGGAGCTGGGATACTATGTTAAGTTGTATAAGACATTGGAGAGACCAAATTTGGAATGTTGTGTGCAGTTTTGGTCACCTAACTACAGAAAAGTTATCAATAAATTAGAAAGAGTGCAGAGAACATTTACTAGGATATTACCCGGACTTCAGGAACTGAGTTACAGAGAAAGGTTAAACAAGTTCGGACTTTATTCCCTGGAGCATAGAAAAATGAGGGGAGAAGCTCACACCAAGACACAAGAGCAACTTGTCCGTGAACTACTCTTTGCAGACAATGCCACTTTAGTTGCCCATTCAGAGCCAGCTCTTCAGCGCTTGACGTCCTGTTTTGCGGAAACTGCCAAAATGTTTGGCTTGGAAGTCAGCCTGAAGAAAACTGAGGTCCTCCATCAGCCAGCTCCCCACCATGACTACCAGCCCCCCCACATCTCCATCGGGCACACAAAACTCAAAACGGTCAACCAGTTTACCTATCTTGGCTGCACCATTTCATCAGATACAAGGATCGACAACGAGATAGACAAAAGACTCGCCAAGGCAAATAGCGCCTTTGGAAGACTACACAAAAGAGTCTGGAAAAACAACCAACTGAAAAACCTCACAAAGATAAGCATATACAGAGCCGTTGTCATACACACACTCCTGTTCGGCTCCAAATCATGGGTCCTCTACCGGCATCACCTACGGCTCCTAGAACGCTTCCACCTGCGTTGTCTCCGCTCCATCCTCAATACTCATTGGAGCGACTTCATCCCTGACATTGAACTACTCGAGATGGCAGAGGCTGACAGCATCGAATCCACGCTGTTGAAGATCCAACTGCGCTGGGTAGGTCACGTCTCCAGAATGGAAGACCATCGCCTTCCCAAGATCGTGTTATATGGCGAGCTCTCCACTGGACATCGTGTCAGAGGTGCACCAAAGAAGAGGTACAAGGACTGCCTGAAGAAATCTCTTGGTGCCTGCCACATTGACCACCGCCAGTGGGCTGATATTGCCTCAAACCGTGCATCTTGGCGCCTCACAGTTCGGCGGGCAGCAACCTCCTTTGAAGAAGATCGCAGAGCCCACCTCACTGACAAAAGACAAAGGAGGAAAAACCCAACACCCAACCCCAACCAACCAATTTTCCCCTGCAAGCGCTGCAACCGTGTCTGCCTGTCCCGCATCGGACTTGTCAGCCACAAACGAGCCTGCAGCTGACATGGACATTTACCTCTCCATAAATCTTCATCTGCAAAGCTAAGCCAAAGAGAAGAGATTTAAAATTATGAGTGGGATAGACAAAGTAAATATTGATAGGCTTTTCCCACTGAGGTTAGGAGAGATACAAACCAGAGGATAGGGGAAAATTTAGGGGCAACATGAGGGGGAACCTTTTCACACCGAGAGTGGTGGGACTGTGGAATGAGCTTCCAACTGAAGTGGTAAATGCAATCTCAATTTAAATATTTAAAGAGAATTTGGACAGGTACATGGATGGAAGAAGTATGGAGGGATATGGGCAGGATGCAGGTCAGTGGGACTAGGAAAAAAATGGTTCAGCAGACTAGCAGGGCTGAGGTGGCCTGTTTCTGTGCTGTAATTGTTCCATGGTTCTACCTCTGGTCCTCATGTTGACAAATGGCAACTATAGACTCAAAGGTGATCAAAAGCTAAGAAGCAAGCCTAGCCCTCTTATACCTGCAATAATGAAACAATTAAACATACCGTACTTGAGTACTCATAAACACCTGTGAAGCCAAATGTACCAAACATTATGCTGTGCTGAAATGAGGGGACTATGTATAAAAAGTGCTGTAATTTCTACAAGGTCAAACCAAAATGTATACAAATAAACTTGAATAAAATTTGGAATGTTCACTTTAATTACATGTGAATTGTTTGATTACAAATTTAAAATTGTGGAGCACAGAGGCAAATAAAGGAAAAATAAGTGTCTTTATCTCAAACATTACAGAGGGCACTGTGGGTGCAGCAAGTGCCATATTGGCCTTTACTGCAAGAGGGTTGGACTTCAGAAGCAGAGAAGCATTGTAATTATTGCAAGGTGTTACGAGCCCAGAGGACCCCAAAACACAGCAGCAATAGATATTCACCAAGACAAATGGTTACTTAAACAAAAGTTGCTTTTAATTATCTTTAAACATGAAAACAGGATCAAACTTTAACTTATTACTATTAACTTAACTAACCTAACTTAACCTCCTTCTAATTCTAAGCGCACGTGTATATAAGTACAGAAAAGATCTTTGATTCACTTCTCATTCCTCCAAGTTTACTGGTTGCAGGCAATTCTTATACTGTGCAAAGAATTTAACATTTATGACGTTCACCAGGCTTTGGTGCTTGAAAGGTTCTTGTTGGTTTTCAGAGAGAGATTTATTGTTCACTGGACACCCACAACTGATTCCTTGTAACCTGCCACTTCAGTGTCTTGCCGAAGAAACTTGCCCTATCAGGGTTTTGAAGATGATAACCTCTTTCTTACAGGTCACCACAGAGTTCCTTTTTGTTTCTCTTATTTCAAGTGAAACATTAGGCATGAAGCACAAGGGCTTTGACTAGGTTGAACTGAGCACTCACAAACCATCTTCCAAATGGGGCTTTTCCAAAAGCTTACTAGCTTGTCCTGTTCCAGTCCCAGCTGCTGCTGAACTGTAAAACTGCACAACTCAATCCTCTCTCCCTTACTCTCTCTCAGAGAGAAGCCTGTTTTACTCTCCCTGCTTGCAAAAGCACATGACCCTCTTAGAAGAGCAAGTTCTACTCCAGACAGCCTGCGGCTCCTTTGAGTTCTTTTATCTGTTGCCTTTTTATAAACAACAATCCATTAGTGGGCACTCTACAAAGCTTTGGCAAAGGCTCTTGGAGTCAGCCTAACATGAGCAGAGCTCATTTTAAATAAGATCTGTTTTAAAGTGTTTGTATGTGACCTATACTAAAAAACATGCCCCAATTTATCTCTCAATTTATCTATAATCTGTTTTATCTATAATCTGTCACAAAGGCTGCACCTGGAATACTGTGAACAAATTTGGCTCCCTTATTCAAGAAAGGATATACACTGTATTTACTTTGGAAGCAGTTGAAAAGATATTCAGTAGGCGAATTCCTGGAATGAGAGATTGTAATGGCCAAAAAAATTAGATCTTTATTTCTTAAGAGATGAGGAAAGCAAGGAGTGATATCATTGAAAGTGCAGAGTTCCAAAGGTGCTTGACAGAGTAGCTGTTGAGATCTTTCCACTAATGGGAAAACCTGAAATAAAGGAACTACAAGAGCACAGTCACTTAACACCAAGGTGCACAGGAACCCCTTGCAGAGGGTGACAAATCTCAGGAACCTCCAGATCGGTGAGGAGGATAATTAGTGAGACATTTAAAGAGGAAGTAGGTACATTTTTGAAACCTCGTGAAACAGAGTCTACGGGGAACTGCTACACTAGAAGCAATGAGGCCTGAAGCAGATCAGCCATGAATAGATTGAATGCTAGGGAGGCTCAAGGGGCCAAGTGGCCATTGCTGCTTCTATTTCCTTGTGTTCCTAAAGCAAGTTTCCAGGTGATGATCAAGCACCAGATCAGAAAGAAGAAAATACAAAGCCCCAGTACAAAATCCAGATTAAGAGCCAAGTATATTTTTCAGGGAACAACAAAAATCCCATAGAGTATAAATCTTCTGTTTAAGTTTCTCTTAATGGTTTTCAGCGAAATACAAATTAAGATTTTTATATATTTATGGAACAAACGGTAGACTTGTCTCATTAGTAAACAATTCTGAACAAAATATGCAATCAATATTCAAATGCACTAGTTCCTTATATCTATAATTCACAAAAATCTCATTAAAACCGAGCAAACAAATGAGATACTACCTTCCAGCTTTAACTGTTCATAACCTAATATGTTTTGCCTCCTCAAATACATACAATTACATGATAACATGCCCTCTTCTCATTTCTTATCTTTATTTTTGCAATTTAAAACCCATATATTACACATAACAGATCACATTTACACTCAAATAGAAACTGCTCTGAGGTTATGTGCATTTTTTTAAAAAATGATGGTACTTGGAAATATATCCATACTTGGAGATTTAAAGAATGATACAGCGTTGAAACAGGCTATTACAGCCAACTTGCCCATGCCAAAATATTTCCCCCAACACTAGTCCCACCTGTCTGTGTTTTGCCCATCTCTATCTAAACACATCCTATCCATGTTTTTTTTAAATGAGGAAGTCGTTTAAAACGAGCCTGTGTTTAGTTTTTTTTTAAATCAAAGTACTAGAGAAACTCAGCAGGTCACTCAGTGTCCATTGGAAGCAATGATAACCAATGTTTCGGGCCTGAGCCCTAATTCAAGGCAGAAGCAGAAAGCAGGCAGGTGCCTGAATAAAGAGGTAAGGAAGTTGGGGCAGGGGGGATATGCACAGACCCACAGCTAAAGGTCATGGGTATATATGGGAGGACAGGAAAAAAAACTAATTAATGAAGGGGGGGAGGGGGAAGTAGATCTCTGAATAGGAGGGAAAGGGGAAGGGATCTGGAGGAAAGGAGATAGAGGGATAGGGAAAGTGAGAGAGACATGGGAGAGGTCCAATGGAAACTGGAGAAGTTGGTTAATGCCATCTGGTTGGAGAGTGCCCAGATGGAATATTAGGTGATGTTCCTCCAATTTGTGGGTGGCCTCAATTTGACAGTGCAAGAGGCCATGGACAGATATGACAATGTGGGAATGGAGTGTAGAATTAAAATATTTAGTCAGTGGGAAGACCCCACCATTCCAGCTGACAGAGCAAAAGTGCTCAATGAAACAATCTTCAAATCTGCCTCCAGTCTCCAATGTAGAAGAGGCCACAACGGGAGTACCAGGTGCAGATGCAGAGATGACCCTTGAAGATTCTCAAGGGAAGTGTTGTTACACTTGGAAGGACTGTTTGGGGCCCCAAATGATGGTGAGGTGTGGTAGTAAGTGCAGCATTTCCTGTGGTCACAGGGATAGGCACCAAGGGAGTGATTAGTGGGAAGGAATGAGTGGACAAGGGATCTCCAGAGGGAGCAGTCCCTGCAGAAGGCAGGGAGGGGAAGATAGGTCTAGTGATGAGATCAAGTTGTAGGTGGCAAAAAATGCGGAGGATATAGAGGCTGGTGGGGTGGTAGATGAGGACAAAGGGAATCTTGTCCTTGTTGCATCTCGGGGCAGATGGGGACGGGGAGAAGTGCAGGAAAAAAGAGGAGATGCAGGAAGGGTTGAGTTTATGGCAGAAATGGGGAGCCATGTTTTTTGAAGAAGGTGGACATCTCAAATATTCTAGAATGGAAGACCTCATCCTTGGAGTAGGTGTGATGGAAATGGAGGAATATGAGAGAAAGGAATAGGATCCTTTCAGGGGATATGTTGTGAGGAGGTGTAGTTGAGGTAACCACAGGAGTTGGTGAGCTTTCAGAAAATGCCTGTGGAGTTTGTCTCCAGAGATGGAAACAGAAAGATCGAGAAATGAGAGTGTTGCTAGAGCATTGCAAGTAAATTTGAGGTTGAGGTGAAAATTAGCACCAAAGTGGATAAAGTTCACAAGCTTTATTGGGAAGGGTTGTGGCTGTCATGTGAAAGCACTTCCCCCTACCTTGTTGGAGGACACACTAGCTGCCAATCAAGGTTTGGTTCTGCCCCATCCATTAGTGCACATCTTGCTGTTGACCCATGTATTACCTGGACTGGACTCTCCAGCCTGCCTGTACTTGGCCTTGAGCCATTGGCTGTTGTAATTGGATTAACCCTCCTGGAACCAAGCCATTTAACCTGCTAGCAACCTGGGCTAGAACCTCCAGCACTATAAAGGTGCCATATGCTCTTATTTCTCTCTCTTTGCCAACTTCGGACTACCCTGCTTCACTCCAGGCTTAGAAATGTAGAAGGACGCTGGAGAAACTTGGTAAGATGTGCACTGTTAAAAGGGTTGAGAGCATTTAATTAGTGTCCCTTGTAGCATAGAGCTGTGGGTGGTGGGGCATCGTAATGATTTTTCCTTGATCATTGTATGTACCGATTGAGAGAGAGAGAGAGAGTGTGTGTGTGTGTGTGTGTGTGTGTGTGTGTGTGTGTGTGTGTGTGTGTGTGTGTGTGTGTGTGTGTGTGTGTGTGTGTGTGTGTGTGTGTGTGTGTGTGTGTGTAAATAAAATACTTCCTACCAAAACTGTGTTGAGTCCTTGCTTTTGAGACCTACCAAACCTATTTCCTCACTCACAATATGAGCTCACCAATTCAGTCGTGGATGTAGCAGAGAAAGAGGTGAGAGGTCCCTGTGCAGGCTTGTAACATCAATTGCTCCACATAGCCAACAAAAAGACAGGTATAGCTGGGACCCATGGCTACGCATTTGACTTGGAGATAGTGGGATGAAGGAAAAGTTATTGCAGGTGAGAGTACATTCTGCAAATCAGAGAAGGGTGGTAGCAGAAGGGAACTGGTAGGGTCAGTTGCTGAGAAAGAAACAAAGGGCTTTGAGCTCTTCGGTATTAGGGATGGAGGTATATAGTGATTGGACATCGATGGTGAAAATGAGGTGGTTGAGTCCAAGGATCTGGAAGTTGTTGAAGGAATGAGGGCATTTGAGGTATCACAGATGTCAGAAGAGAAGGAATGAACCAGGGGAACAAAATGAAGTCAAGGTAAAATGATACCAGTTCGACGGGACAGGAACAAACAGAAACAACGGGTCTATCGGGATAATTGGGTTTATGGATCTTGGGTAGGTGATAGAACTGGGCAGTGCAAAAGTGGGAAGCAATGAGGTTGGAGGAAGGAGACTAGAATTGATGAGGTCAGTCAAGGTAGCAGTCAGTACACCAACCCATAACTGCCCCACCTTGTTAGCAGTTTTGATAGTGAGGTTGGGATTGGTGCAGAGAGAGAGAGAGTGGAGGGCAGAGAGGTCTGAGGGCATGAGAGTAGAAAAAGTGAGGGATGTAGTGAAGTTGATGCCTTGGAGACAGTTGGAAATATGAACATCCAGAGTGGGCAGAAGACCAAAACAAGGAGTCCAAGAGGCTTATGGTGGGAGAAGGGGTCTTCAATGGGGTGGGGGATGGAGAATCCTGGTGGAAGAAGTAGGCCTTGAGGAGAATAAGAGTTCAGCATCATGCTGTGCTCACTGCCCATTGAGGTGTGGGTGAAGGGAGATGAATGTGAGACCTCTTCTGAGGACAGGAATGTTCCATCTTGGAGTGTGGGAAATGAAAGGGGATAGTAAAGACCTACCAGGAATTAGAGTTGGGATCATTGGAGTGGAGGGTGTCAGGAAGGAGGATGCATGGGGGAATCAGAGGATGGAAGATGGAGGGTTGGGGAAGGAGAGGAGAAAGGAAGAGGTGCAGGGATGAGGGATCAAAGGGGAGGTGGAGGATTTTAGAGGGCAGAAAGGAGTTGGGGAGGATAAGGTCAGAGCTCTAGGGAGTTGAGAAGGAGGAGCTCAAAGGAGTAGATGTGGGTTGAGTAGGGAGAGGCATGAAGGAATAGAATTGGCGGTGGGAGAACATCTCCCCGCTTGAGACCTTTCAGGGCTTCAGCGCTGCCACCTATACGTCCCTTCGCAAACACCCGCTCCAGAGCTCCATTCTCCAGGTGATTCCACCTGAAAGCGGCTAGAGGGATTCAGCATCTGAGACATCTAAGGTGACAGCCTTGAGGAGGCCAAGGTCAGAGGGGATGCCTTTTCTTTCCAACCCACATTATTCCTGAAATTTCCTAAGGATCTGCCTTTAGTCCATTCCCTTATCTATATATTAGCTTTGGCAAAATGATGCACATCTACTTTGTTTCCCTATTATTCATCATTTCATTCATTTGCCCTGTACCATCAGATTACTTGCAAAAAATAAAATTAGACAAGTGGCATGAAAGTTTCTCAATGCCTTTATCTAATCATATCATTTTTCAAATAGAGAACTTACAAGACAGCAAGCATACTTATTGATGTACAATGCTACATAGCAGGATTTCTCTGAGCACAAAATATTCTGGACTACTGTATCCTCCTCACCAAGACTCGTTACATACAGAAGTAAAAACAAAAGATGCTGGAAACATTCAGCAAGGCAGGGAGCATTTGTAGAAAGAGAATCAGTTAACTTTTCATCAGTACTGTGAAAAGTTTAGAATTGAAGAGAAAGAGGGAGGGAAGGGATAAAAAAAATCCAAAAGGGAACACTTATGATCAGGTGGCAACAGAACAGACTGATTACCACAGGTGATGTGGTACCAGCTGAAGGAGGATGTTAAAGCTTTATGAATAATTATTAATCAGACAAGAGAAAACAAAAACAAACACACATAATTCCTATTCACTGCAAAGGCATAGAATGATGGAAGCATTCTTCAGGTCAAATGGCATCAGTTGGGAGAGAAAGAGTCAGTATTTAAGCTCAAAGATTCTTCTTCAAAATTCTAAGATAGGGAAATGCGTCAGAGGGCATGTTTTGTAATTGCATGAAGACCTAAGTTGAGTGAAACATGGAATTTTGCAGAAGCTGTGATTGCAGTAAAAACAGGACTCGCAGCATCCATCGGAAGTAAAGATCTAGCACCGACGTTTAGGGCCTGAGCCCTTCTTCAGGATTTGAGTAAAAAGCAAGCAGGCACCTGGATTAAAAGGCTGGGGAGAAGGGAAAAATGGGCAACAGGAGGAGTAAAGGCCTACAGACAAAAGTATTAATGGGATTTAGAGAGGAAAACAGGAGAAAGGAAAGGTGAGAATTGATTGGGGAAGGGGGTGTTTTTGGCTCTGTGTAAGCAGCTAGGGGAAATGAGACTGAGGAAAAGAGAGACAGACAATAGACTATTTCAGTTCAGGCCTCTGCCTGGAGACCTGCTACGGGGCGGATTGAAAATCTGGAACTTACCCTTCAAACTGCTGCCCAAAAAGGCTGCTCCAGCATCCCATTCAAAGGAGAGGCGCCTCGTAGCACCCTCCGGATCCCTGTGGAGATGGGCTGACTGGTGCCGTTGTGCCTCCCGTCATTAATATGCGGCAGATCAATGGCCGTCTTCCTACCCATAATGCCCCATGCAGCTGAAACTGCTCTATGGTTCCCTTGCCAACGTGTCTGTCCATGGTCTCGTGCTCGGCCATACTGAGACTACCCATGAAGAGGTGGAACGCACCTCATCTCCCATCTGGATATCCTCCAACCGGATGGCGTTTAACATCGACTTCCCCTCCCCCCATCTTTCCCCATGTCTAAGCTCTGACAGGACAGAAGTTGGCTCAGCAACAACAATGAGTCGCACTACAGAGAAAAGGTGCAAAATCTTGTGATATAGTGTGAGAATAACAACCTGAGTCTCAAAGTGGACAAGACAAAGGAGAGATAATCGTGGACTTTAGGACGACAAGGAACAACCACCGTCCACTATATTTCAACAACTCCGCTGTGGATAGAATGGAGAGCATAAAGTTCCTCTTAAATAGTGATCTATTGTGGACACTCAACAGCTCTTCACTTGTCAAGAAGACGCAATAGCATCTGCACATTATGAGAAGACTGAAGCAGGCATAGCTAAAGGCTACCACTATGTCACTACAAGAACTCTACCAAGAACATCCTGGCTGACTGCATCACAGTGTGGTATGTTTGCTGCAGAGAAATGGATTAGAGATCAATCCATAGTAAAATACGCGTCTGCAGACACCATGGTTGAAGTAAAACATAATGCTGGAGAAACTGAGGAGGTCAAACAATGTCTTTTGTATAGCAAAAATAAACAAACATAACTGAAATTTTGGGCTTGAGCACTTCATCACCAGTCAATCCTCTTGACTATAAAAGCAGTCTCCACACCCCCCCCCCCCCCCCCCCCCATAATAGAGGTTTGAAACAAGGTCAGAAGAGAAGGTGTTCTTCCTTAAATTTGTGCTGGATGACATTGAAATATTGCGGGAGGAAACAGTCAAACTGGGAAAGTGCTTAACTGGGGAAGGGTTAATAATGAAGGGATGAGGCAGGAACTAGCGAGAATAAATTCAAAACAGACGATTAAGTGTGAAAGCACAGAATTAACATGGAGGAAGTTTAGATATCACTTGAGCAGGGCCAAGATAGGCTTGTCCCACTGGGACAAGGAAAAGATGGTAGGAAAAGGGAACAGTGGCTGACGAAACAATCAGGCAACAAGTCAAAAGGAAAAAGAGGCATACATTAGATACAAGAAGCAGGAAGTAGGAAGGGTTCATGAGAAATATATGGTTGCCAGGAAGGAGCTTAAGAAAGGTCTTAGGAGAACTCGAAGGGGGCATAAGAAGACTTGACATGTAGAATTAAGGAGAACCCAAGGCATTCCATGTGTATGTAAAGAACAGAAAGATGATGAAAATGAAGGTGAAGCTGCTAAAGGATAAGGGAGGCAACATGTGGCTAGAGGCAAAAGAGGTTAGGGAATTCCTAAATGAATACTTTGCATCAGTATTCACAAGAGAAAAGAACCTTGATCACGGTGAGATCAAATTTGAACAGGCCTGTATGCTGGGCAATGTGGAGATAAAGTAAAACATTAAGATTGATGTCCCCAGGGCCAGCTACTATATATCCCAGGCTGCTATGGAAATGAGAGAAGAGATAGCTGGGGCAGTAGCTATGATCTTTGAATCCTCTTTGGCAACAGTGGAGGTACTGGAGGATTGGAGAATGGCCAATGTAGTTCCCTTGTTTAAAAAAGGTAATATGGAGAATCCTGAGAATCTTGGGAATTAAAGACTGGTGAGTCTTACGTCAATGATGTGTAAACTAATGGAGAGGTATCTTAAGGATAGGATCTCTGAGCATTTGAAGAAGTATAGTCTACTCAAGGATAGTCAGCATGGCTTTGTGAAGGGATAGTTGTTCTTCACAAGTCTAATTGAGGTTTTGAGGAGGTAACAAAAGAAATTGATAAGTGTAGGGCAGTAGATGTGACTTACAGGGATTTTAGCAAGGCATTTGATAAGTTCCCCAACAAGAGATTCATCTAGAAAGTCATGAGGCACAGGATCAGTGGAAAATTAGTTGTATGGATAAAAATTTGGCTTTTAGGAAGAAAAGTGTGGAAGGAAAGTATTCTGTCTAGAGGTCTAGTGGAGTGGTGCAGGGAACTGTTCTGGGATCCCTGCTCTTTGTCTTTTTATAAATGGCCTGGATGAAGAAGCAGATTGATGGATCTGTAAGTTTGAGGAGCGGTGGATGGAGCTGAAGGTTGTCAAAGATTACCAGATGATATAGACAGAATGCAGAGTTGGGCAGTAAAGTGGCAGATGGATTTCAATCCAGATAAGTGCGACGCATTTTGGAAGGACTAACCAGAAGGCTGAGTACAGGGTTAATGGTTGGTTGGTTACTTAAGAATGTGGATGAACACAGGAACCTTGGGGTGTAAATCCATACATCCCTCAAGGTCACCACACAGGTTGATAGGATAGTTAAGGAGGCCCATGGGATGCTGGGGTTCATTATTATGGGGATTGAATTCAGGAGTAGAGAGGTCATGTTACAGCTCTACAAATCTTTGGTAAGACCACACCTGGAGAATTACATTTAGTTCTGGTTACCTGATTATAGGAAGGATGTGGAAGCTCCACGTGAAGCTATGGAGAGGGTGCAGAGGAGATTTACCAGGATGTTGCTAGGATTAGGAAACAAATTCTATGAGAAGCAAGGTTAGCAGAGCTGGTAATTTTCATTTCGGAGCATAGAAGGATGAGAGGAGACTTGATAAAGGTTTACAAGGTTTTAAGAGGAAAAGTTAGGGTGGACAGCCAGCACCTGTTTCCCAGGGCAGGATCAGCAAACACCAGTGGACATAAGTACAAAGTGAAGGGAAGGAAATTTAGGGGAGACATCAGGGGTAAGTTTTTTTTTACACAGGGAGTTGTGAGCACCCAGAATGCCTTGCCGAGGATGGTAGTGGAAGCTGAAATATTGGGGGCATTAAAGAGACTCTTAGACAGACACATGGATAAAATAAAAATAGAGGGTTATGGGGTAGAAAGGGTGTAGTACCTTTTTTTTTAGGAAGGATATATGAGTCATCCCTACATTGAAGGCCAATGGGGTTGTACTCAGCAGAAAAGACCATTGGGGAACCTTTTCCTAGCATGGAGGATATCTACTACATTCTATGCAGGCAGAAAGACTCCCTTCTACCATCTGGTAGGAGGTACCGAAGTACTCTGGCCCCTTATGTCCAGAGTTGGAAACAGCTCCCCCCCCCACCCCTCAACCAAGCCATCAGGCTCCTGAACTCCCAGTACAGGAGCCTGTTGACTTTCAGTGTATATGTCTTAGTGACTTAATATATTAATGTGTTCATTGCTTTTCTAACTTATATCTATGTAAATATGCTCCATGGTCCTGAAGAAACGCTATCTCATCCTACCATATGAGCATGGTATGAACAATAAATAAAGCTGACTTGACGTATTGTTCTATGTTCTATAAGTATGACAGTGGAAGTATGACAGACTTTTAAAGCAACTGTAAGCTCAGAGTACTCTTGTAGATCTACAAAGCCACATTTTG
The DNA here is from genome assembly GCF_036971445.1 of Narcine bancroftii. Classification (NCBI taxonomy): domain Eukaryota; kingdom Metazoa; phylum Chordata; class Chondrichthyes; order Torpediniformes; family Narcinidae; genus Narcine; species Narcine bancroftii. The sequence goes on along the minus strand of NC_091469.1, from coordinate 382,309,715 downwards.
TTCCTCTGATGTACAGGAAACTACCGAATACTGAAGGAAGCATACATGAATTGTTGTTTCAACTGAAAGGGTTGAATGAGAGTCTGGATTAGTCACAGAGTTGTACAGCAAAGAAAAGGATCCTTCAGCCCACCAAGTTCTTGCTGATTTTTTTTGCCTATTGACACTTTTATTTCTTTCTAGCTTCCCTATTTATGTACATCTCTAAATTCCTCTTCTGGTAATCAGCATAATTGAGAGAGGTAAAGTAGCAAGAGCTACAGACCTGTGGATGCATGGGTAAAAGGCATGAGAAACAGTGATTAGAGATGGAAGAATGGGTCTTTGCTGAAAATTGCACAGTCAATAGATGCTTGTGTATCCAACAAGGTCAGGTCAGATACAGCAATGAGCTCTCTGAACCCTTCTCCATAAACAATGGAGTGAAGCAAGGCTGCGTTCTCGCACCAACCCTCTTTTCAATCTTCTTCAGCATGATGCTGAACTAAGCCATGAAAGACCTCAACAATGAAGACGCTGTTTACATCCGGTACCGCACGGATGGCAGTCTCTTCAATCTGAGGCGCCTGCAAGCTCACACCAAGACACAAGAGCAACTTGTCCGTGAACTACTCTTTGCAGACGATGCCGCTTTAGTTGCCCATTCAGAGCCAGCTCTTCAGCGCTTGACGTCCTGTTTTGCGGAAACTGCCAAAATGTTTGGCCTGGAAGTCAGCCTGAAGAAAACTGAGGTCCTCCATCAGCCAGCTCCCCACCATGACTACCAGCCCCCCCACATCTCCATCGGGCACACAAAACTCAAAACGGTCAACCAGTTTACCTATCTTGGCTGCACCATTTCATCAGATACAAGGATCGACAACGAGATAGACAAAAGACTCGCCAAGGCAAATAGCGCCTTTGGAAGACTACACAAAAGAGTCTGGAAAAACAACCAACTGAAAAACCTCACAAAGATAAGCATATACAGAGCCGTTGTCATACACACACTCCTGTTCGGCTCCAAATCATGGGTCCTCTACCGGCATCACCTACGGCTCCTAGAACGCTTCCACCTGCGTTGTCTCCGCTCCATCCTCAATACTCATTGGAGCGACTTCATCCCTGACATTGAACTACTCGAGATGGCAGAGGCTGACAGCATCGAATCCATGCTGTTGAAGATCCAACTGCGCTGGGTAGGTCACGTCTCCAGAATGGAAGACCATTGCCTTCCCAAGATCGTGTTATATGGCGAGCTCTCCACTGGCCATCGTGTCAGAGGTGCACCAAAGAAGAGGTACAAGGACTGCCTGAAGAAATCTCTTGGTGCCTGCCACATTGACCACCGCCAGTGGGCTGATATCGCCTCAAACCGTGCATCTTGGCGCCTCACAGTTCAGCGGGCAGCAACCTCCTTTGAAGAAGACCGCAGAGCCCACCTCACTGACAAAAGACAAAGGAGGAAAAACCCAACACCCAACCCCAACCAACCAATTTTCCCCTGCAACCGCTGCAACCCGTGTCTGCCTGTCCCGCATCGGACTTGTCAGCCACAAACGAGCCTGCAGCTGACGTGGCCATTTACCCCTTCATAAATCTTCGTCCGCGAACCAAGCCAAAGAAGAGAAAGAACTCTGGTCAGCTCAAAAGACCTCTGCTGCTAAAAACATCTAAATTACCTTTTTAAAAATTCATTTTCCAAGATCTTTTGTGCCACTGAGAAAACTGGGTATTATTCCCCATGCCATGCAGGCAGCAAACAGCCACTATCTATCTATCTTAAATAGACTCTCAGGCAAAAACTATCATGAATCAGTGAATGAAATCTAATTCCAGAAAAACAAAGAAACGTCATCAAAGGAATTAAGGAAGGCAATCCAAAGACCCCAACAAAACTTCCTTCTTTTGGCAAAATTCCAGGGTATCTTTGCAAGCTTGTGTGTACTGCTTAGAGTAAAACTCTTTAGATTTCAGGAACTAATTGCAACTTCTGCTCAATCGATAAAGGCAGGGGTTAATGGGATGCCTGCAGCAAAAAACTGAAAATTTCTGTTAGGGGAATTATATTTATTTAAGCACTATTTTTCTACCGGAAAGTAGTCTGTCTTTCATTTTAAATCAACTTGAATTTTAGTGAAGAAATTAACAAAAATTGATAGATATCCTTAAAATAGAGTTGTCAACAATGAGAAAATGATACAAATGCACCTTGATATTTTACATCTATCTTAAACGTCTAAACCAATTTCAATAAAAGATTAATTCTTGAAGCCATTTTTTATACCAGATTAATATACTGTCATAAACTTAAGTCTAATTTTTATCCACAAAATATGATGAATGAAGCATTATCACTATTTATAAAACAGATATCTTTGCATCTTTACTTTGAAAAACTATATCTGGAATTTTATGTCTCTAATTGTCTGGGAAATGTCAGACTTTCTCAGTATTTAACAGGAATGCTTAGTGATCAAATTACACTGTTTAGATGTTCATCAGTTGTGTGTAAGACTCCCTCTACTAGCAAGTTTGGCCTTGCAGATGTGAATGAATCAAGTTAATTGAGGGAAATAGGAGATCAATGTAGCAAATTTTGGACCAGTATCTTTATAGCTGTAGCTAAAATGTGCTTCTTAAATTTCAGGAGCAAATCTCCCATTCTCCACTGTAAAGAAACCTCACAACGTCAAACATTAAAAGACAGAGAGATAGAGAACCAGAAATGTTTAAAGAGAAAATGTCAAGTTAATGGAGGTCAGGTGGGGTAGGGGGAGGGACTTGCATAAGGAACTAAACCAGATAAACAAAATTTTGGCATGGAAGTGGGACAAGAGCTTGAAGATTGCATTCAAGGGAATGGCGGAGTTTGGGTCTGGTGTTACAAGACCAGCAACCACAAAGAAGGCAGATCACACAGGGTTAAAGATGAACAATTACTTTATTAACAAAAAATTCACCTTCAAACTTTAATTCAAAATCCCCCCTTTTATAACAATGCCCACTGGTTACTATGCAAATTTCTATAACAGTGTAAAACTAATAAATTCCCCAGCCTAAATATAACATATGTAATTAAAGTCTAAGTTATATTTCCAACCAGCCCACAGAAAAACTTAGACACAAAACATACAAGACTCACAAAACTTTGATCTCAACCGAAGCAAAGATCATAAATAAAATTCAGTTTGTTTGATAAACTGAATCCAAAAGATCTTTGAGAGAGAGAGAGAGAGAGAGAGAGGGAGAGAGAGAGCACAAAATTTAAAGTTGTCTTGTGTTGCTTGCAGAGAGAGGAACAACTGGCTTGGTCCGGATCCTTCTGGCTGCCTTTGGAATGTTTATCTTTTTTGAAATCCCAACATTCTAAATTGTCGTCCAAACCATGACTCATGCTCTGGGCCTTCTTCCACTCCACAGTGGTGGTTTATCATCCAAGTCCAGAAATTTTTAGATCATTTTCTGCACATGCTCAGTCCGTCTCCCACTCTCTCAGAAGTCCACCTTCACCTTGGCTCTCTAAGGCAAACTGTCACTTTTCAACACAAAACCACACAACACATAGGTCAATACACAACACAGAACTCTGTAACACTGGGGATATGGAGGATCATAACTGAAAGTTAGTGGATGGGTTAGGATTGTGACAGGTTTAGTTGTTGGTTATCAATATTAACGATTTGGATGACAGTGTAAATTTACAGATGACACCAAAATTGGTGGTGTACTGGACACTGGGGGAAGATACAGTTAGCATAGTGGCTAAAGCAATGCTATTATAGTGCCAGCAACCCGGTTCAAATCAGGAGCTGTCTGTATGTTCTTCCTGTGTCTACATGGATTTCCTCCAGGAGCTCCAGCTGCTTCCCATCCTTCAAAAACATTCAGGGATTTTAAGGTAATTCGTGTACTTGTTTAAGGTTACAATAAGAGATTTAAAAGGGACTCGAGGGGCAACTTTTTCACTCAAAGAGTGCCCTGTTTCTGGAAATGAGCTGCAGGAGGAAACTGTTGAAATGGGCACAATTTTGAAGTTCAAAAGATATTTTGACAGAAATATGATAGGAAAGACTTTAATTTGAAAAACTAGTAACTAAAATTTTATTCTTCTTATTGTCTGGGGCGATGTCAAAGGCTTTCTTAGCAGTTTAATGGGTAAGGATATAGAGCAAATGCAGGCAAATTGGGATAAGTCTGGAATGGCAAATTGGTCAACAAGGTTGAGTTAAGCCACAGGGTCACGTCCTGTATGACTGATCATTTGGACTGGCAATGAAGGGTTATGGGAGTGGGTGGCATGATGGAATGAATATCAAAGAGAATGATCTGACAGGAGACTCCTCACTCCATAAAAATTCCCTTTTAACCCATTCCAAGCCAAATATTAACTCTAGTAAAGGCTTGCTTCGGGGTGAGTAATCTAATATTTGAAAATTAATTTTGCACTAACAGCAGAGTTTGTTTAAAATTGTTTATTTTCCCTAAATTGTCAATAATTAAAAAAATCAATTTGAAGGAATCAGTTGTAAAAGACCAAGTAGGTAACATTTCCAACCAATCAAGCATTTCTTAATTCACCTTCACACAAGACGGAACTGACATTTTTCGGCCATATTTAGAAGGAATCTAGTTTTAAAAAAAGCAACCTAGCCCATCAAGCTGTTTAATATTGAAATAAAAGGAAGCTTGCAAAATTTCTTCTGTGCTTCCACATGTGCAGAATACAAAGAAAATAGAGCCACCATTATTTCTACCATCCATCTGGGTCATCAATTAATGCAACAACAAAAATAAATACGTTTTTAAAATAGTATATCTTCCTAATAAAAGAAATTATGTTCAATAACATCACTATTTACTCGACAGTACAGCATGTGAATATGTATTTAAATACCTATGGCTTTAGATTTATTAGCTTTTTAGTGTCTTTGCCATATTGTACTAATTACATTTATATTATTGCAGTTGGCATATCTTATGAACCTGCTTGCAAGCAGCAAACAAGAATTTTGGTGCCTCTGTACATCGTGCTCATCCAATCACAATAAATTCCCATTTCATCTTTTCTCTGATTTTTAAAATGTAGGTCCTGATTCACAAACCTACTGAAAGCCAAGTGTCAAGGAAAAATAGCTTGTATGAACTGAATCACAGAATCAGAATCATAGAATAGCTATAGCTTGGATGAAAATCATTTCGCTATTCAGGTCCACACTGATTCAATGGAAGAGTTATGCTGCTAGTTCAACTCCCCCATCCTTTATCCAAACCAGCAAATTATTTCCATTCAGATAATAACCAACTTCTTTTTTGAATAATACAAATTAATCAGCTTCCATGACTCCCCCAGCATTGCTTTCCACTTGCTACATAAAATTATTTTTCCTCACATCACTTTTGCTTCTATTGCCAATACCTTCATTTTACATCCCCTTGTTTTTGACCCCACCACCAATAGGGACAGATTCTAAACACTATGGCACTTCCAAAGAAGTATGTACATGTATCCCCAGATCTCTTTAATGATAATAATAATAATGAGTTTATTGTCATACACATTGTACAATGTACATGTGCACCAAAATTATTAATTGTTGCAGCTGAATAGGTATATCAAAAAAGGAAGAAAAAAAAACATTTGTATACATTAATAAATTAATGGGAGATAATAAATAGAAAAGAAAGATAATAAATATTCAATTCTTAGGTTAGGTGGCCTTCTTATGATGACAGAACAGTCTCTGTTGTGTAACAAAGGGAGGCTTAAGAACTTGATAGCCATTGGAAAGAAACTGTTCTTGAACCTTGAGGAGCTGGTCTTCAGGCTTCTGTACCTTCTACCCTAAGGGAGCAGTGAGGAGAGGTGTGACCAGGGTGAGGAGGGTCTTTATGATATTGGAAACCTTGTTAAGGGAGCACCTCACATAGATATCTTCAATAGATTGGAGGTTGGAGCCTGTAATGGACCCAACTGTGAGGCAGCAGGTCAGTTAAATTTCCATAGTACACCCGTAGAAGTTTGATAGAGTATTCAACAACCTGCCAAATCTCCTCAGACTCAGAAAATAGAAAATAGAGGCATTACTAATGAAAGTCAAACAAGCTATTATGTGGCTGAAAAAACAAGAATAAAATAGTAAGAGACATAATCCAAACCTTAAGATTATCAAAATCAAGAGTTTAGAAAATCATTAAGAAGAAAGAGCATACTGGTGAGCTCAGTAATCATAAAGGGACTGGTAGTCCAAGGAAGAGCTACACTGCTGACGTCAGAATTCTCATCATAATGAAAAACAAATCCCCAAATGCCTGTCTGACAGATCAGAAACACTCTTTAGGAGGCAGGTGTGGATTAATGTCTACTGTCCACAGAATACTTCATAACAGAAATACAGAGGCTACACTGCAAGATGGAAATCAGTAGCTAGCCACAGAAACAAGATTATTACATATCTTTGTCCCAAACACTATGGATGTCACTGTATAGCAAATAAATAGACTTCTGGGACCACATTATGTGTGGTAGCCATCACTAAATCCATTTACCAACACTTGGTCTATACTCTTTCTTGCTGATTCAGGTACTCCTTAGATGTTGTGAGAGTATCTGCCTCCAGCATCCACTCAGGTAGTAGACTACAGGTTCCAACCATCCTCTGCCAGAGAGTTTTTCCTCAGATCCTTTCTGAATCTCTTATTTCTAACCATAAACCTCTTCCCCTTTAGTTTTTGGCAGCTTGGCTGTGGAGAAAAAAAACAACATTCTTTTGTCTATCTTATCTATGACCCTTGTAATTTATATACATCTATCAGGTCCCCTCTTAGCGTCTTCGTCCATTTTATATCCATTTTAGAATTGAGCACTTTTTTCATATTGCTTCTTCTGTGAAGAAATGACAACCAGGCTAAATAAAGGAGAAATGATGGATGTTGTGCATTTGGATTTTCAAAAAGCCTTTGACCAGATGCTGCACATGAGGCTACTTAACAAGAGCCCATGTCTTGTTTGTGGAGTAAATGTGACCTCCCTGCCCGTCCAGAATCTGAGTATTGTGGATGGTCACGTGTCTTCCCCATCTGAAACTTATTCAGAAGTCACATCACCTGTCAATCAAAGTTGGACTCCGGCAATTAATTAGTGCACACCTTGCTGTTGGCTAATTCAAATCACTCAATGTCACTATATATTGGCGAGACACACAGATTAGAACTAAATTTAGACACTCTGTGCCTCATGGTTCAAACCCCAGACATCACTCCATGCCAGGTCATTATGTGGACTTCACTGGGAAGGGTCACTGATAAGGTGTGAGCCATAGTATGGTTATAGATCAAAATGCTATAGATTAATTCTTGCAGTAGAGATGCACTTCCTGACAATCAGGGATCCGAGAATGAACATACACCCCTGCATCTACTGTGTACTAGAGCCACATTCCAACAATCAGGGGTCCAGGAGGGTGTGTAGAACCCCTGCTTATAATATGCAAATGTCTGCATCCCCTGTGTGAATTAGTAATTGTGTACTGTTTAACATTTTCCTTGCTCTTTTATAAATTGTGCATGTGTGTTTATTCATTATGATTTTCCCACTCTCCTTTATAAATTGCATGCGTGTTTTATTCCTGTAATGATTTTCCCATGCTCTTCTATAAATTTTTGTATGCTAATAAGTTACGAGAGATTAAAACCCTTGAGTCCAGACTCGTGTCTCTTTGAGCCCACCGAACCTGATACCCTTTGTGAACACTGCAATCAGGGTTCAAAGACTTACGACCGGACACGTGGAGTTTTAACCATTTGGGAATGGGAGACTGTTTTAACCATGCAGATGATTGTATTGATAATTGTGTGTTTTGGTGCCCTATTCGTTGCATGGTTTATTGTGTACCTGGTCACCAGTGGGGCAGCAGGAGATGATCCACAAGTAGGAAAGGGATCCACAAGTCAAGTTTAAAATCCCCGGGTGGATTGATGACCATCAGGGATTCAGCTTTTTGGTGGCGTGGCTTGTTAGCCATGCCATACCAGTCGATTTGGATGACAAGTTTGACCCCCACGGGCAGAAGTTAGGGCACCATGTGATTTTCCACCTGAAGTAACTGGGCTTTCCCAAGGCCGTGGGGAGTCGTGGGGCAGCCCTATGGTTACTGATCTCCCTACTCAGGTGCCAGTGGTAGATCACATCCAAGCTAAGTAGTCAGGGTGATAAAATCCTTGCAACAGGAGTGTTGAAAATGACAACATGGGTGTTGGGAACTGCAAGAGGCAGTGCAGACTGCCTAAAAGTAAGCATCCTGGAAAGATGGAGATAGAATCCCTGCAACATGAATGTTGGGTACTGCAAGAGGCACTGCAGGTTGCCCAAGGGCAAGTGACCAATTTAGACTAAAATCATGGAGGCAGTTTCCACGCTGATTGAAACACAGCAGTTTCAAGCTCTCTGGTCTGGTTTGTAGCATGACTCAGGTAAAGTCTGAATCATTGTCCAATGGGGGGGGGGGGAAATATCGATATGTGGTTGGAGGATGTGTATGTGTTGATGGATGTTGATAACCCTGAGGAAATTGAGTCCCATGACACACTTCCTCCCCTGTGTGCCTGAGCTTTACAAGCCTGACTAATGACCACACTGTCTCAGGACTGCCATGAGGGCACCCCACCGACTCTCCAAAAATGGGAGGTAGCTGAAAACAGGGGATCTCGGGTGGGCACGTAGGTGGTCATTGTGAGATAATGGAGCCCCAGGACTATACCAGTTGTAAGGGGCTAACTGGGTGATACCATCAGTGGTCAGGCGATCACTTAGCCATTCCACTGCTTCATTTAGGAGACAAGTGGGATTCCAATTCCCTTCTCTCCCATTGGGAAGTGAGCAGCCTGGGCAGTCTGTATGACCAGCAGAAGATTGCCAATGCTCTGCCAGAGGAGTCAATGATGGCACCACACTGTGGGAACAGGTGGCTGCTACAGTCCAGGCCAGGATCCCTGCCCTCCTAGAATGTGACCAACATGGTCAGCCTCAGTGGCACACCATTGGAATGGGGACACATGTTGTTAGGGAGTGAGAACTGATCATGGGTATCTGCAGGGGCACCCACAAGCACCACCTCCCGGGGAGCACAAAGTTGACTGGTACCTTAGTGGGCTATTTAGTAACCATCTCATGCTCTAACCTAAGAGGGATGGTATTGCCCTCATGGGACTAGCAAACAGGAAGGCAGTTCAGGAAGCCATTACCTTCCTGGAGCGATCGGATTACATGGAGCAGAAAGCACCCCCTCAAGGTTTCATGGCTGAGTGGAAGTTTGGTGATGTCACCCCACCAGTGACTTACTGAGAAATGTGTGCTCTCTGGAGAGAGCATTGTGGGTGAGGGGGGGGGGTCGGGGGAAGCCCCATGGGGGTGGAGCTTCCCATGCACTGCTCACTCTGACCTGGACCAGTCTTCCCACACCTGAGGTGGGTCCTGACTAATATACCTTTTGAGCCAGTGCCCCCCCCCCCCATAGAAGAAGAATACCTTTCAAGCAATTCCTCTTTTTGTGAGGATCTATGAACCAGTTATCTCAACAGACTGCTGCGATTGAAGCACTGACTTCAGCCACCAACACCACTGACAACTGTGGCCACTACACGATGTAAGAAACACATATACCCAGCATCACCCCAGAATTCCCATTAATAGAAAAACCAAACCATAGTAAGAAACGCATATACCCAGCATCACCCCAGAATTCCCATTAATAGAAAAACCAAACCATAGTAAGAAACGCATATACCCAGCATCACTCCAGAATTCCCATTAATAGAAAAACACCTCAATGGGGGGGGGGCTTTGGGAGATTTTATTTAAGGACACTAAATTGGCTAACCTTCAGTCCCAACTGCTCTTGACTATTGTTACAGGGATTCAACAAAGGCACTGTGACCCCCCCCTTTGAAGAGAACGCAAGCCCTTTGAAGAGAACACGAGCAGGAATGGCATCCTGGTGTTAAACATCAGCCAAGAAAAACGAGGCGCTCAGGGTACACCCTGGATGTATGCCTGTCGGCCCACCTCTCTGCCTCACCATGAGATAGCACGGTGACCGGGATCTGGCCTCTGTGCTTAGGGAGCAGTCAAATGTGAGGCCAAGGCATGGGATGCGCAAGCCAAGGGAGGGCTCTAGCACTGGATAGATGATGCTGCACCGCTTGCTCACAGATAGTGGTAAGTGTGTAATTTACCAGCCAAGTCAGAGAAACCTTCAAGAACATCTACGTGGTACACTACTGCCGAAGAGCAACAGCAATCATCAAGGATCCACACCACTCAGAACATTCACTGCTCTTGCTGCTGCCATCAAGAAAGAGGTGCAGGTGCCACAAGACACGTACCTTCAAGTCCAGGAACAATTGCTTTCCCTCCACCATCAGATTCCTAAACAACAGACTCATTCAGTAACTCAGTTAAGGACTCATACTCGGCTCATTATTTATTATTGAATATTTATATTCTGAATTTTCAGTCCATTTACTTTTTTTTGTATACATTTCTTTCTTAAGTAGAGTACACAGCCCCAGTAATTAGAAAGTCTGCCTGGCCTGCAGGAAAAAGAATCTCAGGGCTGTTTCTGATTAATGTATTCTGACAATAAATTTGAACATTTAACATTTGAACTTTGAAATACAATGTTGGAAAATGTATGATTATGCACTTTGGTAGAAGAAATAAATAACATAGCATATAACATAACAATTACAGCACGGAAACAGGCCATTAGGCCCTTCTAGTCCGCACCGAACCAAACACCCCTCTCTAGTCCCACCTCCCTGCACAATGCCCATAACCCTCCATCTTCTTCTCATCCATATACCTGTCCAACCTTTTCTTAAATAATACAATTGACTCCGCCGCCACTATTTCTCCCAGAAGATCATTCCACACGGCTACCACTCTCTGAGTAAAGAAGTTCCCCCTCATGTTACCTCTAAACCTCTGCCCCTTAATTCTTAACTCATGTTAAGAATGGGCAGACTATATTCTAAATGAGGAGAAAAATGAAATTTCCCAGATGCAAAAGGACTTGGGAGTTCTCATGCAAGACACTCTGAAGGTGAACTTGAACATTGGAACCTCACTTGGAGTATTGTGAGCAGTTTTGAGCTCCTCATTTAAGAAAGGGTGTGCTGACATTAGACAGGGATCAGAAGAGGTTCACAAGAATGATTACCAGAATGAAAGCACTATCATATAAGTAACATTTGACATGTACTAACTGGAATTTAGGAGAAGGAGGGGAGATCTCATTGGCACATTTTCAAAGTTGAAAGGCAGGGACAGAGAGGATGTGAAAAGATTGTTCATCCATGATGGGAGAATGTAGGACAAGAGGGCACAACTACACGATTGAAGGGGGTCCACTTAAACCAAAATTTGTTGCCACAAGTCTTGTGGAGGCCATGTATTTAAGGCAGAGATTGATAGTTTCTTGATTAGTCAGGGCATCAAAGGTTGGTGAATGGGAGAATGGATCAACTCATGATTGAATGGTGGAGCAGACTTCAATGGCCTGAACAGCCTATTTCTGCTCCTACGTCTTATGGTCCATTATGGTCTTCTCAGTATACCAATAAAATTATAACTGTTTGCACTTCTTGGCAGTAATCTTCATCTTCCACCTACCCAATTATATCATTAAATCTGTCTGTATCTCCTTGAAGTCTTTTACTCTCCTCCTAAATGTTTACAACCATTTAAGTTTTATGTCATCTGCAAATTTGGGAATGATGTTATACATTAATATATTATGTTGACTTACAAGCAATGATTCTAATGTTGACCCTGAGTAACATCACTGATCACTTTGCACCTGTTAGACAACCTATCACTTTAATGGCAAACAAACTCTGGAAACTGAAATAAAAATAGAAAATCTCAGCCAGTCAAGCACTTTGTGGAAAGAAAAATCAGTTGACAGTTTGGATCAGAGACTTTCCAGAGAACTGTCAATTTTTTTTTTAAATTTGAGAATGCAGCATGGTAACAGACCCTTCAAGCTTATGAGCCTGTGTCCCCAAATACACCAATTAACTTACAACTCTCTACAATCTCTGTACATTTTTGAAGGATGGGAGGAAACAGGAGCACCCGAAGGAAACGCAAGCAGACACGGAGAGAACATACAAGTTCCTTCTGGACAGCACCAGATTTGGACCCAGGTCACTGGTAATGGTGTCGCACTAACCGCTACATTAACTGTGCCATCCTCTTCCAGCCTTTAACTTCATAGAATTTAATCCTGCTGGTACACCTACTAAAAAAAAATGCCCCATATATACTACATTAACCACATTTCCCTTATCAACAGTCTCAGTGTCATCATCAAGAACTCTTTCAAATAAGATAGTATTTGTCCCATGCTGGTTTTCTCTCATCAATCCATACTTGCCCAAGTGACACTTAATTCTGTCCTATATTGCTCCAGATTTTTCCCATCTGCCAAAGTTAAACTGCATAGTCTAGCTTTTTGATCAAGGTCCCTCAAATTGGTGAGAAGATTCTTTCTGAAATACTGCAATTTTATGGTGAAGAGTACTCCCACACACTGGTGAGAAAGTTCTAGAATTCAGACTCAGTGATGATGAAGGAGCAGTGATAGCTTTCCAAATTAGGATTTTCTACGACTTGGAGAGATACATACAGGTGGTGGCATTCCAAAACACCTCAAAACTGTGTCTATGTTGGTGAGAAAAGTTTTGATTTACACTTGTTAACAACCATCTGGTCTATAGTCCTTGGGTTTGTATGAGGTGGTAACAATTTTCCAATCTTAAAAGTCCATCTGATTTTGCTTTTTTTGTGTTCTATTTTCTTCTTGGTTATCTGGGGAATTACGGCTTTATTTTCACCATCCTCAACCTCATGATAATATGACCAGAGGGTAGCTGAAACATCACCGCTAAAAGATCAATTATTTTTTCCAAACTGTAATACTAGATTACCCAGGCCAGAGTAAAAAAAATTGTTCCCATTCCCAGAAAAATGGTCCTTCTACAAATGACTTTTTCTTAAACCAAGAATTGGTCAATATCCTTTACTATAGACATTTTGAATTGCTCTTATAACAACTCTATGGAAGGTTTCATATCTAGTAATCGCCCTTGTTAATTTAAGCATATTTAAACACTGCTACAAAGACTTCGGAGATACTATATTTAAAAATTGCAAAAGCAAAATCTACGTCGATTCATTCATTGCATTCCAAGATTATAAGAGAAAGTGTAAAGTATAAAATGAATGAAGAAAACAACATAGTTACTCCTGGGAATTAGGTATATAAAATGTAACTGGTATTTTTTTAAATGATCAGGAGAAACATGCAGGATATTCTCAAAGGAGAAGCCTCAATATTTCTCAATTTAGATTCATGTTTCTAGGTAGAAAAATCAATGAGTACAAAAAGCACTGATATTGAAAAGACCAAGTATTTCACATTAATGTTGGAATGTCTGTGGTGGACTGCTGTATTTTGTTGGCTTCTTGTCACACTTTAATCTGTTAGAGCACTGAGCAGCTCCTTCAACTTTAGATATTTAGCCCTGTTATCTGTCATTAGACTAAAGCTTAAATCAAAGCTTCTGTTTCTGCATGGGCACATTTCTAATTTTGGTAAAGGAAGTTGTGAAATATTAATGACCATGTCATTTAGCTAGGCATTTTGCATGAATGAGAAAAGGTTTTCCCATCAAAATGAGACCTCTGGCACAAATATGGTTTTACTCTGAGTTGGCAGGTTTGTAAAGTTTAAAACTTCTGTAACAAAATAAAACTCTTTGTAACTCTGCATCATTATGTACAACATAATTAGAGGTAGGTGGATTACAAAGACAATAAATTAGTAAACTTCATCGAGATAACCTAAATAAAGAACAGAATCTGAAGACTTTGCAATCAGCAACAAATTGATGTCATCACCAATCTCAAAAAAGATTTCTGGTGTGAATCTCACATTTACAGATACCAACTGAAGTCAATTTTGGCAATCTGCATGTGTATCATTAATGTTTTAGTACTAGAGGGATATTAATAAGCAAGAATGACAATGCTTTGTCAAAAACACACTGATGTCATACAAACCATAACATTTTATTATAGGGATTTACTCTAAAAAAAACAATGAGAATGATTATGAAGATCTCATTGCTTGTTTAATTTGCAAATTTGTTACTTGGTGATTGAGGAATTGTAACAAAGTTTGGGTTGATTCTGGGAGGCCCAGACACCTCCGGCAAGTTCCTTGCAGCCACTCTTAGGCATCGAGCAGAAAATTAGAGGGACGTCTTATACGCCTGATTATATGATTGTTCTGGTAAACTTGTACCTCTCACTTTGTTCATTTTAGATTGGTCACAGTGTTTGAGCTACTGAAAGAAAACAGAGACACACGCCAAGAGTACTTCAGTTTATACAAATCTTTATTACAAAATCTAAAGCTGATTTCAAACTACAATATGCAAGCCCTTCCCAATTATACTTATCCAACGCCTGGACTGGTCCCAACTGCCGAAGCGAAGCAACGATCGCACACTTGTGGTAGGTTGTCGGGGCACCGGTAGCAGCTTCTCCACCTCCCCCGACCGGGACGTTGGCTGGACTCTAGAAGTTCTTCTTCTTGCTGAGACGTTTCCACCCTCAGAGAGTCTGAAAATTCAGCTGCGGGACCATGGCTTATATTACCCAAAAATTGTTTACTCATAGCTTATCACTTTGAATAAATGGTTTACTTATCTTCAAGGTCTCCCCTGACAGTATGCGACGAACAAAAGAAAACTGCATCTCTGGGCCTCATGGTGTAAATTAGATTATGTCAGTTGATTCATATGCATCTCTGGGCCCCATGGTGGAATTTAGATTATGCATACATTATTCTCAAAGTAGGTTATTGAAATCAGCCTTGCATAAGCAAAAGCATGGTTTAAATCCTCCATTACAATGATAAAACCATGAAATTCAGGTTGAAAATGGGGACCCATTTTATCTAAAGGTTGTCTTGTATGCCAAAATGAAAATCTTACACGGACGATTTGCTCAGAGTTAACAATATTTTTCAACAGATTCTCTCCAGTAGACATCCATGA
The DNA here is from genome assembly GCF_036971445.1 of Narcine bancroftii. NCBI lineage: Eukaryota > Metazoa > Chordata > Chondrichthyes > Torpediniformes > Narcinidae > Narcine > Narcine bancroftii. The sequence continues at coordinate 382,294,610 of NC_091469.1, read as the reverse complement.
GAGTACCTCCTGCAAAATTATCAAAAAAAGGAGACACATACATATATACACACACACGCATATATATACACACACACACACACACACATATATATATACACATATATACACACACACATATATATATACATATATACATATATATATATATAGATACACACACACATATATATACACACACATATATATACATACATATATATATATATATATCTTCTTTGGCTTGGCTTCGTGGACGAAGATTTATGGAGGGGGTAAATGTCCACGTCAGCTGCAGGCTCGTTTGTGGCTGACAAGTCCGATGCGGGACAGGCAGACACGGTTGCAGCGCTTGCAGGGGAAAATTGGTTGGTTGGGGTTGGGTTTTTCCTCCTTTGCCTTTTGTCAGTGAGGTGGGCTCTGCGGTCTTCTTCAAAGGAGGTTGCTGCCCGCTGAACTGTGAGGCGCCAAGATGCACGGTTTGAGGCGATATCAGCCCACTGGTGGTGGTCAATGTGGCAGGCACCAAGAGATTTCTTTAGGCAGTCCTTGTACCTTTTCTTTGGTGCACCTCTGTCACGGTGGCCAGTGGAGAGCTCGCCATATAACACGATCTTGGGAAGGCGATGGTCCTCCATTCTGGAGACGTGACCCACCCAGCGCAGCTGGATCTTCAGCAGCGTGGTCTCGATGCTGTCGACCTCTGCCATCTCGAGTACTTTCACGTTAGGGATGAAAGCGCTCCAATGAATGTTGAGGATGGAGCGGAGACAACGCTGGTGGAAGAGTTCTAGGAGCCGTAGGTGATGCCGGTAGAGGACCCATGATTCGGAGCCGAACAGGAGTGTGGGTATGACAACGGCTCTGTATACGCTTATCTTTGTGAGGTTTTTCAGTTGGTTGTTTTTCCAGACTCTTTTGTGTAGTCTTCCAAAGGCGCTATTTGCCTTGGCGAGTCTGCTTTAGTTGCCCATTCAGAGCCAGCTCTTCAGCGCTTGACGTCCTGTTTTGCGGAAACTGCCAGAATGTTTGGCCTGGAAGTCAGCCTGAAGAAAACTGAGGTCCTCCATCAGCCAGCTCCCCACCATGACTACCAGCTACCCCACATCTCCATCGGGCACACAAACACAAAACTCAACCATATATATACACACATATATACACACACACACACACACACACACACACACACACACACACATCTTTTCTTTGGCTTGGCTTCGCGGACGAAGATTTATGGAGAGGTATGTCCACGTCTGCTGCAGTCTCGTTGGTGACTGACAAGTCCGATGCGGGACAGGCAGGCACGGTTGCAACGGTTGCAAGGGAAAATTGGTTGGTTGGGGTTGGGTGTTGGGTTTTTCCTCCTTTGTCTTTTGTCAATGAGGTGGGCTCTGCGGTCTTCTTCAAAGGAGGTTGCTGCCCGCCGAACTGTGAGGCGCCAAGATGCACGGTTGGAGGCAATATCAGCCCACTGGCAGTGGTCAATGTGGCAGGCACCAAGAGATTTCTTTAAGCAGTCCTTGTATCTCTTCTTTGGTGCACCTCTGTCTCGGTGGCCAGTGGAGAGCTCGCCATATAAAACGATCTTGGGAAGGCGATGGTCCTCCATTCTGGAGACGTGACCCACCCAGTGCAGTTGGGTCTTCAGCAGCATGGATTCGATGCTTGTGGACTCTGGCAGCTCAAGTACTTCGATGTTGGTGATGAAGTCATTCCAATGAATGTTGAGGATGGAGCGGAGACAGCGCTGATGGAAGCGTTCTAGGAACCGTAGGTGATGCCGGTAGAGGACCCATGATTCAGAGCCGAACAGGAGCGTGGGTATGACAATGGCTCTGTACATGTACATATATATATATATATATATATATATATATATATGTGTGTGTGAAAATTCCCACATTCACTGTTTATTCCAATGGTCATTGGAAGATCAAAGGTGGAGAGGATAACCAACTTTAAATATCAGGGGTCACTTTCTCTGAGAACCTTTCCTGGACCCATCATATTAATGCCATCATGAAGAAAGCACATCAGCACCTCTACTTCCTCGGGAGGTTCAGTATGCCACTGGAAACCTTGGCAAACTTCAACAGAAGTATAGAACCATAGAACATTACAGCACAGAAACAGTCCTCTTCAGCCTTTCTAGTCTGTGCTGAACCATCTTTTTGTCGAGTCCCACTGAGCTGCACCCAGTCCATAGTCCTCCATACCTCTCCTATCCATGCACCTATCCAATTTCATCTTAAATGTTAAAACTGAGCCCGCATTCACCACTCTAGCTGGAAGCTCATTCCACACCCCTACACTCTCTGTGTGAAGAATTTCCTCCTAAACCTTTCCCCTCCCACTTCTAACCCATGTCCTCTGGTTTGTATTTCACCTATCCTCAGTGAAAAAAACCTATCTACATTTACTCTGACTACCCACCTCATAATTTTAAATACCTCTCTCAAATCTCCCTCATTCTTCTACATTCCATGAAATAAAGTCATAACTTGTTTAACCTTTCCCTGTAAAACAGTTTGTGAAGTCCGGGCAAAATCCCAGTACATCTTCTCTGCACTCTTTCTATCTTATTGATAGGTGACCAAAACTGCACACAATAGTCCATATTTGGCCTCACCAATGTCTTGTACAACTTTAACATAACATCTCAACTGCTGTACTCAATATTTTGATTTAAGAAGGCCAAAATGCCAAAAGCTCTCTTTACAACCCTATCCACCTATGATGTCACTTTCAGGGAATTATGTATCTGTATTCCCAGATCCCTCTATTCTAATGCAGTCCTCAGTCCCCTACCATTTACCATGCATGTTCTTTCTTGGTTTGTCCTTCCAAAATGCAAGACCTCACACCTGTCAGCATTTAATCCCATCTGTCATTTTCAGCACATTTTCCACCTGGTCCAGATCCCTCTGCAAGCTTGGAAAACCTTCTTCGCTGTCCACAACACCTCCAATCTTAGTGTCATCTGCAAATTTGATGATCAAATTTGCCACATTATCATCCAAATCATTGATATAGATGACAAACAACAATGGCCCCAGCACTGATCCCTGAGGAACACCAATAGTCACAGGCCTCAAGTCTAAGAAGCAATCATCCACCAATACTCTCTGGCTTCTCTTGTCCAGCCATTGTCGAATCCTTTTAATTTCTTCGCCATGAATACCTAGCATCTGTACCTTCCTGACTAACCTCCCATGCAGGACCTTGTCAAAAGCCTTACTAAATACATCCACAGCCTTTCCTTCTTCAACTTTCCTGGTAACCTCAAATAACTCTATAAGATTTATTAACAAGAACTACACGAGCAAACCCATATTGACTATCTCTAATCAGTCCCTGGTGATACAAATAATTGTATATCTGATTTTATAGAACACCTTCTAATAGTTTACCTGCTACTGACGTCAGACTCACTGGCCTACAATTTCTAAGGCTACTTTTGGAGCCTTTTTAAACAATGGAACAGCACCTGTGGCTAAGGACATTTAAAAATATTTCTGTCAGAGCCCCTGCAATTTCTATATTAGCCTCCCTCAAGGTCCAAGGGAATATCTTGTCAGGTCCTAGGGATTAATCCACCCTTATTTGCTTTAAGACAGCAAACACTTCCTCCTCTTTAATAAGTACAGGTTTCATGATCTCACTACTTGTTTTCCTTACTTCCCATTACTTTTCCTTTCTTCCCTTTTTCTGAGTGAATACTGTTGGGGGAAAAAAAACATTTAAGACCTTTCCCATCTCTTTTGGCTCCATACAAAGCTGACCACTCTAATCTTCAAGGGGATCAATTTTGTCCATTACTATCCTTTTGCTCTTAATATACCTGTAGAACTCTTAGGAATTTCCTTCATATTGTCTTCCAAAGCAACTTCATTTAGTGGAATGTGTGTTGACCCGCTGCATCAAGCCTCGTATAGGGGCACCAATGTGTCTGAGCAAAAAGCCCTGTAAAAGGCAGCCCACACAGCCCAGTACATGACAGTCAAAACTCTCCCATCTATTAAGAATATCTACATGGAATATTCCCATGAGAGCAGCAGTAATTATCAAGGATCCCCACCACCCAGGACATGCTCTGATCTTGCTGCTGTCATCAGGAAGGAGGTACAGGTGCCAGAGGACTCATACCTCCAGGTTCAGGAATAGTTGCTATCCCTCAACCATAAGACTCCTAAATAGACCCATACAGAGATTAATTTCAGAACTCTTAGTGTGCTCATTATTTATTACTGAATATTTATATTTCTGATTTTGCAGTTTATTTACATTTATTTCCTATGTTTACACTTCTTTCTTCTTGAGTACAGTTTACAGTTACAGGTCATGAGAAATTATGCCTATCCCAAGTGAAGAATGAAATGCTGCTGAGGAACAATCAACATTTTTGTTTAACAAATTGACAGCAACAGATTGAAGAATTCCAAAATACAGAGTTGTTGCACATTTTAAGAAATTCCATTTTTATTAATAATTGCTTCTCTCATCAGCTGGGAAAATTGCACCTTGTGCCTATTTGTTGTCAGCAGTGAAGCAATGTACTTCTTCAGAAACAACAAAATAAAATCTAGTCACAAAATCTAGCAATAAGAGTATACACCACCTCCTTTTCAAACATTTAATACTGTCAAGTTACATTTAGGCATCAGTTCACATGAGAACAAAAAAAAGCAAGACTAGATCACACTACCCTTCAAGCCTGTTTCACCATTCATCAGGATCGCAGTTCATCTTCTACCTCACTGCAATTTTCCAGCAAATCACCAAACACTCAATATCATTAAAGTCCAGGAAGATACCAATCTTGGTTCTGAATGATAACAACTGAGATTCCTGAGTCATCCAAATAACATAATTTCAATTTGTTACCAAAAGGTTTATATGGCTGCTCCTTTAGTCTCAAACCATGCTCCGATTCACAATTCCTCAGTCATGTGAAACATCATTCCTGCATCCAGCCTGTCAAGCCCTTACTGGATTTTAAATGTCTTTGCCATCTCCTCTCTTTTAATAACCTCTAAATAATACAGTACTAGACGACTCAGTGTCTCCTCACACAGCATATACACTATCTTTGGAACTTAGCAAATTTCAAAGGGTTCCTTGGTTTTCAGTAACATCAAGCTAAGAATTTTCACCAAAAGAAAACAAAGAATTTTTTTTAAATTTTCTTTTAATAATTTTACAGAAGCAGAAACCCAACTTCCATTTGTACAGTGGTTTACAGAAGTAAACACATTTCAAAGTAATTCACAGGAGCATCATTAACCAAATGCACTGACATTAAGCCACATAACAGAAACATCCACATAGATATCACCCAAATTTATCACAAAGCACCTTCAGTCTCCAAAACCCAACCTCCAGTTTTCTTTGCCTGAATCTCTTTACTACTGTAAATATTCTCCTTTACAAAACTTTTTGAAACACATGAAACTATTCGGTCAATTAATCAAGCATTGGAGACACAATCTTAGATGTTGGAATCCGGAGCAAAAGAACCTGCTGGTGGCAAATTTCTGATGCTGCCTGGAGGACAGGCAGCATCTGTAGAGGCAAAGGGATATTTGATTTTTTTTTTTAAGGTCAAGACCGTGCATCAGGACTGAGACCAGGATTGCAACCAGAAATGTCAAACATTCTTCTGCCTCCACAGATGCTGCTTCACCCAATGGATTCCTCAAGCAAATAAGCAAGAGAAACTAATGATGCTGGAAAACTGGAGAAACACACAAAATCTTTGAGGAAGTTAGCATCCAAGAAAGACAATGGATGGCCGACATTTCAGATCAAAACCCTTCATCAGGAAGGGTAAGCAAGAGAAACTATAAATGCTCGAAAACTGGAGAAACAAAATACGTTTGTTGATAAAGGTTCAACCAAAAACTTTGACTTTCCATGGATGTTGCCTGACTCACTGAATTCCTCCAGAATTTTGTGAGTTCATCCAGTAGTTTGTATTTTGCTCTAGACAGGTATTGTTGAATGATCCAATTGATTTTGAAATTAAATGATTAATCCTCAATTCTATTATGGCTTGCACATTTTAACATAATGAATAGAAATATACCTTCTGATTATAAGAAATACAAGCTTGTATATTGGGTCCAAAACTGGCTTAGTACAAGAGGAAAGCGATGGATGAGGATTGGTTTTGTGATCGAAAGCCTTTGATCAGTGGTGTACCACAGTGATCTGTGCTTGGATCTTTTCTCTGTAATATACATTAACAATATGAACCTGCAGCTAAGGAACTATAATTAGCAAGTTGCAAGATGTTACACAAAAATTGACTTTGTTAATCGTGAAGTTATCCTATAGGCTATGGGATGATAATGATCACTTGATAAAATGGGCAGAGCCCTGCATATGAAATTAAATCCTAGTAAGAACAAGAACTGATTTGGAAGTATTAAGGAACAAAGGAACCTTGTAAAAATCTGAGGCTTCCTGAAGGTGACAGTACAGAGGAATGAAGAGGGAAAGAATGGCTTAGAACACGGGTGGGAAAACTTGCTTAATGCAAGTGCCACATATGATAATCTTAAGATTTTGGCGAGCCACAAGACATGAAAAAATATTACATACGTTATTATTCTTACATGCACATTTTGTTTCGAAGCTTTTAAATAATATTAAGAAATAGATGTCCCTCCACTTAAGTCCTTCCTTTGAGCAAATATGAGCAATATTATTTTGTATCACTGACAAATCTAGAATGAGCAATTATTCATTTTGTTCTGCTGCTGCATCTCATTTCAAATCCTATTTGCATGTTAGTTTTAAATAGAATGTATCTTACATTTATTTTTGGATTGGTCCCACCACTGTCAAATCAGTTTATTTTGATATATTTACATATTACTGTAAACAGCCTTTTGCAAAAGGTAAATTGGATAAATCAGTGGTTTTCAAACTGCCCCCCTAAACTCACCTTCCACCTTAAACAATCCCTCTGCCATAAGTGCTTTGTAATTAGTAAGGGTTTACTTAAAGTGGTATGTGAGTGGGAAGGGATGGTTGAGAACCACAGGTTTCGACCCAAGTGTTATTAAAATATTTTGCTTGACAAAAATTGTCATTGCTCCATTTCCTTTGGGACCATGCATATAACAAGTCAATTAGGTACAATTAAGATGGTGGTTTTCCAACTTTTTCTTTCCACACATACCACCTTAAGCAATTCTTTACTAATCACAGAGCACATATGGCATAGGTTGAATGTGAGTGTAGCGGGAGACAGTTTGAAAACCACTGGATTAAATAAATAATATTTCAAGAAGCAACCATTTGTAATGCATGATCTGGTGTCAGCTCAGTTATGTGCAATTGAAAGTGCTTTGCACTGGCTTGCTGCTATCATCCTGCAATGTTCCAGTCAAAGAACCTTAAACTGGTTAATTGAATTATGGGTCTAATCTCTACTTTTCTTAGCCTTCTTACCCAAACCAGGGAAGACCATAACAGGTTGGCCAAAAGCTTGTTGGTTTTACCTGGAATATAACGTGGACTATTTGATGAGAACCTTGACAATTGTGCACAGTCAGTTCTCAAAAATGTATTTCATTTCAAGACAGAGACTCCCATTTTGACCCTTGTCTTAGGCTCCAGAACTCTGTCATTAATTAAGCCAGAGACCAGCCCTGCTTGCAACATGGTTAAGTTTAAGAAGGGAAGCCCCATCATTGTTTTGTTTTACTGACCCTGCACTGCAAACTACTGGTGGATAGCCTATGTCTTTCACTGAACCTTATATTCAGGCCACGAGCGATTCAACACCTGCCATCGCCCCGACTTGGTTACTATTTATTTTTTGGGTCTGCTGGTCTGTTTCAGAATTTTTTTTAACCTCAGCACTGGATTGGTTTTCAAATATGGAAATGAATGAAATATAAATATTGATGTAATTAATGCTGCAGTTTATAACCAAGATCGTTGATTAAACTCTATAAACATATTTTTGTTTGAGCTGTGTTTCTCTTTGTTATTTCACATATATCCTGAACATGCACATAATTGGCACAAGTGGTTTTTTTTGGAGGGCTGTAATAGCATGTGTCAAGCCGTGTTTGGTTTGCAATTATGTCTTTCCATTGGTACCATCCCAATGGAAAGACATAACTTTGTCTCGTGCATTTTTAAACTCTTACCCGTGATATAAAGGTAACTATGCTTTTTGGAAGTAAGCTCACCATATAAAATTGGGGTTGTTATTGTATCCTGGCAGTTTATTTCAAGTAGACAGATTACCAAAACTGAATTTAACATTGCTAAGGAAGACATTCTTTTTTTTTATATACACATGAAAAAATCAGTGACAAAACTGCACTTAAACCATCCTTGATTTGGTTGAGAAAGTTGTGGTGACCAAGCTTATTGAGCTACCACAGTCCTTGTGTGTTAGATTGCTGGTTTCAGGATTTTCACCCAGTGTAATGATTGCAAGCCATGCCCACTAAAACTACCACTGTGAGCACCAGATAGTATGATTCCTGTCTCAGCTGACATATTTCACGAGCTGCACATTATATGTCAAAGAGTTGCATGTAGTTCACAAGGCACGGATTGGCCATCACTGGCTTAGAATATAAAAGGAGTGAAATTATGGTATAACTTTATAAAACCATTGGTTAGGTCACATCATAAATAGTGTATACATTTCAAGTTGTCACACCATCAGAAACTATGGTTGCACTGGAGAGAATGCAAAGGATTTTCACCAGAATGTGGTCGTAAATGGAGCATTTCAGTTATGAGAGATTAGAAATTGGGTTTTTTTTCTCAGAGTAGAGAAGGCCAAAGGATGATTTTATAAAGGTGTACAATTAATAAGGGACATCATTAGGTTAGATAGAAATAAATCTTTCTCTACAGTTGGGCTATCAAAACTAGGAGGCACAGGAATAGGATATGCAGCAAGAGGTTTAGAGTTGATCAGTGGAAAAACTTTTAACTCAGAGGTGCAAGTGGCAGACACAACTCAATATTTACAAAAAATATTCAAGAACACTCAAATCCACAAGGTCTAAAATAAATGGATCAAATGCTAGTAAGTAGGACATGTATTTGATGATTAGCATAGACATGTTGGCCAAAAAAAATTAGTGTTGCAGCCAATACAGCAACTGCCTCAAAGAGCCAGAGACCATAAGATCTAGGAGCAGCATTAGCCGGTTTAGCCCATCGAGTCTGTTCCACCTGCCATTCAAATCATGGCTGATGTACTTTTCTATTCAACCCTATTCTCCTGCCTTCTAGCCATAAACTTTGACATCCTTACTAATCAAGAACCTATCAACCTCTGCTTTAAATATCCCCAATGACTTAGTCTCCACAATTCACAACCCTCTGACTGAAGAAACTTCTCATCTCTGTTCTAAAGGAACATCCTTTTATTCTTAGACTTTTCCCTCTAGTCCAAGACTCAACAAATCCTGACCTCAGGTCCTGTCTCCGTGGAGTTTGCATGTTCTCCCTATGAATATCGGGTGCTCTGACTTCTTTCCACACCCCAAAGGTATGGATGGATATGTTAATTGGCCACTGTAAATCACTACTAATGGGTAAGTGAATTGTAGAATGCAGGAGAAACTGTGTGAGAATGAGAATAAAACATGGTTTTAATGCAGGTTTAATATAAATGTGTAGCTGAAGGTCTGTGCAACCTTAGTGGGGCAAAGAGCCTGCATCCCTTGTTGAACATCCCTAGAAGTACAGTATTTGCTTGTGCTATCTGATTCTATGACAGTCTGCCATAAACTGATCACTAATGGTTCTCAGTCTTTGTGCAGTATCGTTAACTATAAAACGTCATGTTAAGTTGCATGCCATGTTGTTAGTGTTAGATATCTATAAAGCCTAATTACGATGAAAAAATAATCCAATCAATAAGTAAAAATATTCTGACTTCACAGTGATCCATCCCTCTGTAATACTCTGAGACTCAACAAATGTTAATCATTTATAGCTTTCAAGAATAGATTAAATTCTTCTTTGGCTTGGCTTCGCGGACGAAGATTTATGGAGGGGGTAAATATCCACGTCAGCTGCATGCTCGTTTGTGGCTGACAAGTCCGATGCGGGACAGGCAGACACGGTTGCAGCGGTTGCAGGGGAAAATTGGTTGGTTGGGGTTGGGTGTTGGGTTTTTCCTCCTTTGCCTTTTGTCAGTGAGGTGGGCTCTGTGGTCTTCTTCAAAGGAGGTTGCTGCCCGCTGAACTGTGAGGCGCCAAGATGCACGGTTTGAGGCGATATCAGCCCACTGGCGGTGGTCAATGTGGCAGGCACCAAGAGATTTCTTTAGGCAGTCCTTGTACCTCTTCTTTGGTGCACCTCTGTCACGGTGGCCAGTGGAGAGCTCGCCATATAACACGATCTTGGGAAGGCGATGGTCCTCCATTCTGGAGATGTGTCCCACCCAGCGCAGCTGGATCTTCAGCAGCGTGGACTCGATGCTGTCGACCTCTGCCATCTCGAGTACTTCGACGTTAGGGATGAAAGCTCTCCAATGAATGTTGAGGATGGAGCGGAGACAACGCTGGTGGAAGCGTTCTAGGAGCCGTAGGTGATGCCGGTAGAGGACCCATGATTCGGAGCCGAACAGGAGTGTGGGTATGACAATGACTCTGTATACGCTTATCTTTGTGAGGTTTTTCAGTTGGTTGTTTTTCCAGACTCTTTTGTGTAGTCTTCCAAAGGCACTATTTGCCTTGGCGAGTCTGTTGTCTATCTCGTTGTCGATCCTTGCATCTGATGAAATGGTGCAGCCGAGATAGGTAAACTGGTTGACCGTTTTGAGTTTTGTGTGCCTGATGGAGATGTGGGGGGGCTGGTAGTCATGGTGGGGAGCTGGCTGATGGAGGACCTCAGTTTTCTTCAGGCTGACTTCCAGGCCAAACATTTTGGCAGTTTCCGCAAAACAGGACGTCAAGCACTGAAGAGCTGGCTCTGAATGGGCAACTAAAGCGGCATCGTCTGCAAAGAGTAGTTCACGGACAAGTTTCTCTTGTGTCTTGATGTGAGCTTGCAGGCGCCTCAGATTGAAGAGACTGCCATCCGTGCGAGAACACAGCCTTGCTTCATGCCATTGTTAATGGAGAAGGGTTCAGAGAGCTCATTGCTGTATCTGACCCGACCTTGTTGGTTTTCGTGCAGTTGGATAATCATGTTGAGGAACTTTGGGGGGCATCCGATGCGCTCTAGTATTTGCCAAAGCCCTTTCCTGCTCACGGTGTCGAAGGCTTTGGTGAGGTCAACAAAGGTGATGTAGAGTCCTTTGTTTTGTTCTCTGCACTTTTCTTGGAGCTGTCTGAGGGCAAAGACCATGTCAGTAGTTCCTCTGTTTGCGCGAAAGCCGTACTGTGATTCTGGGAGAATATTCTCGGCGACACTAGGTATTATTCTATTTTGGAGAATCCTAGCAAAGATTTTGCCTGCAATGGAGAGCAGTGTGATTCCCCTGTAGTTTGAGCAGTCTGATTTCTCGCCTTTGTTTTTGTACAGGGTGATGATGGTGGCATCACGAAGGTCCTGAGGCAGTTTTCCTTGGTCCCAACAAAGCTTGAAAAACTCATGCAGTTTGACATGCAGAGTTTTGCCGCCAGCCTTCCAAACCTCTGGGGGGATTCCATCCATACCTGCTGCTTTGCCACTTTTCAGTTGTTCGATTGCCTTATATGTCTCATCCTGGGTGAGGATCTCATCCAGCTCTAGCCTTAGGGGCTGTTGAGGGAGCTGGAGCAGGGCGGAATCTTGGACTGAGCGATTGGCACTGAAAAGAGATTGGAAGTGTTCTGACCATCGGTTGAGGATGGAGATCTTGTCGCTGAGGAGGACTTTGCCGTCTGAGCTGCGCAGCGGGCTTTGGACTTGGGGTGAGGGGCCGTACACAGCCTTTAGAGTCTCGTAGAAACCCCTGAAGTCGCCAATGTCCGTGCTGAGCTGGGTTCGCTTGGCGAGGCTAGTCCACCACTCATTTTGGATCTCCCGGAGTTTGCGCTGAAGATGGCTGCATGCGCGACGGAAAGCTTGTCTCTTCTCTGGACAGGACGACTTTGTAAGGTGAGCCTGGATTTCCTAGCTGTTTTTCTCGAACCAGTCCTTGTTTTTCCTGGAGGAGAAGCCCAGTACCTCTTCAGTGGATTGTAGTATGGTAGTCTTCAACTGCTTCAAAAGTTGCATGGACATGAGAATGAACTCGTGACTCATGACAGACAAACTCCAATTTCCATTTATCTGCAGTAGTGAGGACAAGTGTGAGATTGACAGGAATAATGAATTACCAACAGCAACCTGACTACCAAACTAGTGAGCCATCAGAAGAAAACAAAAGGACAAAAGGCAATTAAGAAAAAAATGCACACCTTTTTAACAGCTTCCTTATCAATATATGTCTGGAATCACAATACAGGGCTTTTTCAGTGAACCAATTAGTCATTGTTAGCTGTGGTCCATCTCAAACAGATTGTCAGAGCATTAGTTAAATTAACCACAAAGGCTAGAGTTTATTGCCAAGTAAAAATCACCCTACATTTTTTCTCTTTTTAGTGAACAATTGATGAGGACATGTATGGATTTCAAGTATGATACTGCTATTGTAAAATATTGCACCATCTAGCAATACACCTGAAAATGTTTTAATTCATATATTTACCCCTCCACAAAGCAGCTGCATCTCATGTGATACATCTTGGCTTATGAACCAGAAGAACAAGTTTCCCCATTTAACCTAATGCACTCACTCAGCACCATGGCAGGCCTCAAGATGCAGATATCAGAAAAGGAATTTTCCCTTATCCTTGGCTAAGAATAAAAATGTATGTGTATGTGAGAGAATGTGTGAATATGAAATAATGTGACTTTGAAGAAAATTCACAAAGCAAGATTATGTGATATATTGCCAATCAATTGTGGAGTCAAGCAATTACCCAAGATCTTATCAAATAGCAAGTTTGAGAATTCCCATAACCTACTATTCAAGTTTCCATGTTCATATGTTCCCAATATTAAATTCATATTATTGTCATAATCTCTTAAAACAGAAAAGGAGTCCATTTGGCTCATTAAGGATATACTGGCTCTCAGAAGCCCCATCAGCCACATTCCCCCATTTATTTATCTGAAACCTATTCTCTCATACATGCCTTCATTTCTTTGTTACTCACCTACACCAGGATCAACCTCTATCCCATCCATTTACTGACCACACAAGGCTGTCTTCAATTCCAAGCCATTTTATATTAATGGTCAACAACATTGTCATATCCTTTCCTTCTATCAACTCACAATCTAATCACCAGGCAGTAAATATGCTAAAGAAGAGCAATTAGGCTCAAAGTTTTTTTAATAAAATTAAAATCACACATGTCGAGTAAAATTGGTTAAAAGAGATTGAAATATTCACAGAAAATGTTCAGAATCTTGAAAAGGGGAAATTTTGAATAAAAAAACCACTGAAAATTAGAAACTAAAGGAGAAATAGAAAGCAACTTCAAAGGGGGAAAAATATGACAACATTCAACATGTTCCAAAAATTATATTTGGTATTTTCTTGAACACCTTTATAGGAGATAAAAAAATAAAGCCAAATGTTATTTATCAACATCTGGCAGTTCGGGATTGGCATTCCAATTATTAACTTAGAAAAACTCTTGCCTTACAGGTACAGTGGCAGAGATCAACCTGGTCTGGTTTTTTTCATCTACTTTAATGGCAGATGCCTGAATTTCGGCATGCCTGGAGGAGGGCCAGGCCTGATACATTGACCACCTTTTACTTCCTGTGAATGGTGAAACCTACCGAGTTTCTCCAGAACTTTAATGTATTGCACCAGACCCCAGCATCTGCAGATTTTCTTATTTACCTTTAAAGTCCATTACACTTTTCTTCAATTCTCCAACCAAAATGTACTATGTCTCATTATACCATTATAACTTTTATACGCTATGCACCAGCTTATTCCACTAGGCAGGTTCTATCTGACTATAACTTATCCCCATTTTTTTTCACATTTACAATAATGACATTTTTTTAAAATCAGTGATATATTTAGAAATTGACACATCTTTTTTTTTAAACTTTATTTAAGATTTTATAACATGAATAACATATAGAATTACATTAAAAAAAATTAAGAACAAAATAATAAAATTACAATACAGTATCAGTAATCTAAATAAACTATACCCTCCCCAATAATTATTACACATTAATAACCCAACTCAAATTAGTCTAACCCCCCCTTTCCCCCCAAAAATAAAGAGTGAAGAATTAATAAAGTTAATAATATGTGAGAAAAAAAACCCACTTAAAAAAAAAAACAAAAACATAACCGATTAAAATACTAACAAAAAGTAATTAATACTAAGATATCAGACTTAAAAAACATATTTAAATCAAACTTAAATGCATATATTTAACAAACAGAGTTAAGATGAAACATATATTTAACTCAAACTTAATATAAAAAATTAGTAAAGTTAGTAACATTGTCTATCAAAAATTCTTAAACAATAATCAATTCTTTAAAAAAAATTGTAGCATGAGAAAAAAAGATTAAAAAAAACTTTCTCTATCGAGATAAACCTTCACCAAATATCAACTAACTTCACATCTATCATATTAGTCACATAAACCACCATCTTAAAACAAAATTCAAACCTCATTAAACATTGTACAATTCAATTTTAGTACTCCCACCATTTTTCCCTTTTACTCTTGAATAATTATCCAATAAAAGCTCCAATGCCACATTTAAATATCCCAAATCATTACGTTAAAATTCAGATATCCAAATAATAAAAACACATCTACAACGAAATCTATATCTTCAACAAATGGAGCATAAACCACAAACAAAATTCAAGCCTCATTCTTTCTTTCTTTTTCTCTGGCTTGGCTTCGCGGACGAAGATTTATGGAGGGGGTAAATGTCCACATCAGCTGCAGGCTCGTTTGTGGCTGACAAGTCCGATGCAGACACGGTTGCAAGGGAAAATTGGTTGGTTGGGGTTGGGTGTTGGGTTTTTCCTCCTTTGCCTTTTGTCAGTGAGGTGGGCTCTGCGGTCTTCTTCAAAGGAGGTTGCTGCCCGCCGAACTGTGAGGCCCCAAGATGCACGGTTTGAGGCGATATCAGCCCACTGGCGGTGGTCAGTGTGGCAGGCACCAAGAGATTTCTTTAGGCAGTTCTTGTACCTTTTCTTTGGTGCACCTCTGTCACGGTGGCCAGTGGAGAGCTCGCCATATAACACGATCTTGGGAAGGCGATGGTCCTCCATTCTGGAGACGTGACCCACCCAGCGCAGCTGGATCTTCAGCAGCGTGGACTCGATGCTGTCGACCTCTGCCATCTCGAGTACTTCGACGTTAGGGATGAAAGCGCTCCAATGAATGTTGAGGATGGAGCGGAGACAACGCTGGTGGAAGCGTTCTAGGAGCCGTAGGTGATGCCGGTAGAGGACCCATGATTCGGAGCCAAACAGGAGTGTGGGTATGACAACGGCTCTGTATATGCTTATCTTTGTGAGGTTTTTCAGTTGGTTGTTTTTCCAGACTCTTTTGTGTAGTCTTCCAAAGGCGCTATTTGCCTTGGCGAGTCTGTTGTCTATCTCGTTGTCGATCCTTGCATCTGATGAAATGGTGCAGCCGAGATAGGTAAACTCATTAAGAATTGTACAATTCAATTTATAACTTTCACCATTATTCCCTTCGTTCTATAACTAAAATAGCAAAATAATATACACCAGAATTACCACTCCTTTCACCTTAAAGTTAAAGAAAAAATATAAAAAAAAACTTATCCATCCCATTCACATTTAAATTTCAAATATTCCTTATCTACTGAATAAACTTTACAAAAAAAACCACATCAATTTTTAGTTTTTTAAACAATCAAATACTTTCTTATGCTTTTTTTTTTATAAACACAAAAGAAACCCTTCACTCTTTAATCTAATAATACAAAAAAAGGAAAAAAAAACCGGGTAGGAGGTTAAAAATACCCCCTCCTGTCTAAACCGCGCAATGCAGTAACTCCCAAAAAAAAAAGGGGTGTGAGATAACTCACACGTAGCAGATGACTTTCAGGAAATAGTGCCCATCCAGTTCTCTCCCCCAACTCTCACTTCATCTTAAACTAACATCATCATTATTTAATATTCCTTTTTTTTAAAAAAAACATTAAAAAAAAAGAACAACTCTTCTTTTAATCAGCTCCAACTGCCGAGTCACCATTACAACCATTCCTTCTTGGAGCACGGCTCTTTTCTTCCATCTCTTGTCTCCTTAGAGATCGCGGCGGACTACGTCTCTGTTGAAACTGAGTAATTGGCAGCTCTTGAGCAAATGCTATAGCTTCCTTTGGAGAATCAAAGAACTTTGGTTGGTAACCATCTTGAAAAACCTTCAAAACAGCTGGATATCTAAAGGTTGCCTTATAACCTTTCTTCCACAACAACTCTTTAGCAGAGTTGAATTCCTGTCGTTGGAACATAACTTCTTTACTCAAATCCGCATAGAAGAAAACTCGATTATTTTGAATCATCAAGGGTGATTTTCTCTGTTGTGCATTTCTAATAGCCACTCGTAAAATTATTTCTCTGTCGTAATAATTCAAGCAACGAACCAAAACAGGTCTTGGACTTTGACCTGAAATAGGTCTTCTACGCAAGGCTCTGTGAGCACGTTCCAGTATTATACCTTCCGAGAAATGTTCTTGACCCAGCACCTGCGGAATCCATTCAGTAAAAAATTTTCTTGGGTCTGGTCCCTCCATTCCTTCCGGCAAACCAATAATCTTTATATTGTTCCGTCTGGATTGGTTTTCCAAATAATCAATCTTTTTCACCAAATTTTTATTTTGAGTTTGTAAGTCTTCGACCATTTTGGTTACATCTGAAACTTGATCTCGTATTTCGTCTATATCTTCTTCACACGAATTAAATTTATCTCTCACTTCAAGCTTAAAAGCTCCAAACTCAGCCATCTGTTGAGAATTTATTTCCATCAGAGTATTGAACCTAGTACCAAGTTCAGTCATAATCTTAGATAATCCCTGCATTGTATAAGATCATTTAGATTCAAGATTCACAAGAATCTTTTCAATTGGAAGAGATTCTGGCTCAACAGATTCCTGCTTCTTCTGCATAACCAAAGGGTCTTCTGTTGCTTCCTTCATTCTGGTTGCCTTCCTTGTAGTATAGCTGCGTGTGGAAACCCCAGCCACAGCCTCTCCAGCAATGACTGGAGGACGCCGGCCGGGATTTTCCCCAGTCCATAATGTGTTCATTTCTCCCAGTACATCAAGTTGTATAGGTTCTTTTATCTCAAAAGGTGCAGTTTGCAGTGCCACCGCTACAGTTGACAAATGCCTTTCCCCAGCCGGTACTTCAACTGATGTTACTACAAGTGGTTCATTCATAACATTGCCGTCAGATGCTACTTCATATGTGCGAACCTGAGTAACTCTTTGTTCTAAAGGCTGTTTAACGCCCTCTTTGGAGGGCTCTACCGATGTAATATTGAACTCTACATCCGAAAGCTGTACCTTTCTCCTGGGATCCATTTCAGGCTGAGTCTCGATGTCTTTCCTGTAGGTAGGCTCCAAAACTATTCCACCAATTGTACCATCATAAGTTAAATTAACAGCACAGAAGTTATCTAAACTTTTAAAGAATTTTAACAGGCATTTCTAGACAAAACAATAAGATAGAGTCAGGAGAGGACTGGAAGGCACGTCCGATCCTTACGCCATCTTGCCACGCCCCCCCGAAATTGACACATTTAGCCCAAGTCTGGGTCATTAATGAAGATCAAAAAGATACATGACCCAAGAATATTTTTAATGATCATTCCACATTCTACAATGCATCTCAACTATAAAAACCAAGAAAGGAACAAGCAACATTTGATTCTTCCACTTGTAAGTAGCAAGTATCAATGTTGCTAAAGTGGTTTTAAAAATACCTAACTTTTCCCCAACTTTATTTTAATCCACAATATGGCCATTCTCCAGTATTACATGAGATGGCATCCATGTCCTTGGCAAAATTGATTAGTGCTGATGCTACCAAGCTACTCTTAGTAAAAGACAGTGAAGTCTCTTACTCAGAATACATTTCTGCCTATGCATCTTTCAATGAATAACAGCTGTGTTAATACCACAATATCAGCTTCATATATAGTGAATGCACTCTTGTTCCAAAGAAACTCTTTGAATTAATGGCCCATTCCAGAGACTTGATCATTCATAATAGTCCTATGGGAGTATTGATTCATTTATTAGTAGTGTCGTTTTTTGTTAAAAAGTAAAACAATCCCCAAATGCCTGGTCAGATAAACTTAACAAAAAAATGTTACAAAGCACGACATGAATAGCACAGGCATTTTCCCTGCATCCTGGTCAACGTTTATGCCTCAAGGACAAGGAGACCTCATAACTATCTCATTCAAAAGCAAAATGCTCTGGGAATGAAAGCCTTACACAAAAATGATACAAATAATTAAGGTCCTATGACGGCTCACCACTAGGCAAGCGAACTGGCCCCACTTGTAAGCCACGCGGCGGGGCAGCCGGCCAAAATGGCGCCGTCGGGGGTATTCCCTTCTTCCCAGCACAGGGCTCAGAAGCCAATGCTGGGGGACCACGTGATGCCCGGGTGACATCAGTACCCTCCAGTGCAGTTCTCAGCTAGGTCCAGGCTGCAATAAACTAGTCTGCTCACTGAGCTCAACCCGTCTGGTGTGTGTGTTATTGCAGGAGCAGTGTAGCTGCCGCTATAATTGGTGACCCCGACTGGTTCAAATGTCTATGAACCCATCATGAGTGAGCCTGGGATCAACGCTATAGCCGTGAAACTGCCTGAATTCTGGGTTCAGGAGCTGGAGACCTGGTTCGGCCACGCGGAGGCTCAGTTTCACCGCCACCAGATTTCATCCGACATGACCAAATTCTACCACGTGATCACTGCCCTGGACCAGGCCACTGCCAGACGCATGCTGCACCTCATTCAGCACCCACCCACCGAAGACAAATATGAGACCATCTAGCGAGTGCTTGCCGGATCCCTCGGACTATCCAGTCACCAGCGTGCCACTTGGATGCTGCACTTCGACGCCCTGGGGGACAGGTCCCCGATGGAGCTGAGGAACGAGATGCTCGCGCTCATGGGTGAGCACACCAACTGCCCACTCTTCGAGCGCATTTTCCTCGACCATATGCCCAGGGACATCCGGCCGCTGCTGGTCCAGGAGAGCTTCACCAACCCGAGGAAGATCACCCAGAAGGCCCAATAGATATGACTTGTGTGATTCTCGGAGGGCACAGTGGTCCAGCAGGTCACGAGGCACAGGCATGACCACATCAAGCCCACCCCTGGCGCTGTGGTAGAGCATCCAGCCCCTGCAGGGGCCCCCAAGAGCATAACCAAGGCCACAGCATATGCTCCAGGCCTCTGCTTCTTCCACCAGCGCTGGGGAGCCAAGGCTCGGAAGTGTCATCAGCCCTGCTTGTTCCAGGGAAACGACCAGGTCGACCACTGTTAATGGCTGTGGCAGCTGGCTGACAACACAGCCTCCTCTACCTGCGGGACTGAGTCAGCAGCTGGCGATTCCTCGTTGACCCTGCAGACCAGATCAGCATTATCCCGGCCACGGCCGTTGAGTCCAGGAACCGACCTCGTGGACCTCCCCTCCATGTGGCCAACGCAACAGAAATCCAGACGTATGGAGACAAGATAGTCCACTTGCAGATCGGCCAACGAAATTTCGTGTGGAGGTTCACCGTCTCGTCCCTTTTGACTGCCATCCTGGGAGCAGACTTCCTCCTCGCACACGGGCTTCTGGTAGACATTCGAGGTAAGCGCCTGGTGGACGCCGGTACCTTCCAGGCTGTTCGCCTTGACGCCTCCCGCTTGGAGCAACCACAGATGGCCATGATCAGCACGCCCAGAGATGAGTTCCAAGGAATCCTGGACGAGTTCCCGACACTCCTCAAGCCACAGTTCTCCACTGCCACGAGGTGTTTACCACATCCCCACCCAGGGCCTACCGGTTCACGCCAAAGCACGCTGGCTCCTGCCTGACAAGCTCCAGGTGGCGAAGGAGGAGTTTTTGCACCTGTTCGCCGCTCCACCTGGTCCCGAAAGCCTCTGTCTGCTGGCGTCCCTGCGGAGACCATCGACAGCTCAACGAGGCAACAGTTCCTGACTGTTACCCCATCCCTCACATCCAAGACTTTACGGCCAACCTGCACGGAGCGAAGGTTTTCTCCAAGGTTGACCTGATGCACGGATATCACCAGATCCTGGTGCACCCTGAGGACATACCCAAGACGGCCATCATCACCCCCTTTGGCTTGTTCGAATTCCTGTGCATGTCGTTCGGGCTCAAGAATGCTGCTCAGACCTTCCAGTGCCTCATGGACTCTGTGGGCAAGGACTTGGATTTCGTCTTTATTTATTTGGATGACATTCTCTTCGCCATCAAGGACCAGGCACAACACAAGGCCCACCTAAGCGCCTTTTTCTCCCAGCTGACCGATTTCGGCCTTACCATCAACCCGGCCAAATGTCAGTTCGGGAAAGAGTCCATGCAGTTCCTGTGCCATACCATCACGGCCGAAGGGGCCACACCCGCCGCTGCGAAGGTCGCTGTTATCAGGGAGTTCCCACCCCTGGACAGCCTCAAGGGGCTGAAGGAGTTCACGGGTATGGTCAACTTTTACAACCGCTTCATCCCAGAAGCTGCACAGATCATGCAGCTGCTATTCGCCCTCATCGCAGCCAAGCACAAAACGGTTGCTTGGAACCCAGAAGCCTACACCGCATTCGAGGACACCAAGGACGCCCTCACGAAGGCCACCATGCTCGCCCACCCGCACACCGACCTTCATATGGCACTCTCTGTCGATGCGTCTGCCACAGCCGTCAGTAACGTCCTGAAGCAGCCCGCGAATGGACATTGGAACCCTCTGGCATTCTTCAGCCACCTGCTACGCCTGCCGGAACGCAAGTATAGTGCATGCGACTGGGAGTTACTGGGCATGTACCTGGCGGTGCAGCATTTCTGCTATTTTTTGGAGGGGAAGACTTTTACCATCTTCACCGACCACAAACCTTTCACTCAGGCGCTCGCAATGGCAAAGGACCCCTGGTCGGCCCGCCAGCAGCGTCACCTCTCCTTCATGTCGGAGTTTACCACCGACATTCGGCACAAGGTGGGGAAGGACAATGTGGCTGCTGATGCACTCTCGCGACCGGCCATCTGCGTGCTGATGCCCGGCCTCGAATTCGACCAGCTCGCCCGGGACCATAAGTCTGACGAGGAGACGAGGGCCTTCAAGACCGCCATCATTGGCCTGCGGTTCCGAGATCTCCTGACTCCGAGCGGCAAAGGCACCATGCTGTGCAATATCTCTATGGACACCCCACAACCAGTGGTTCCCCAGCAGTGGTGCAGTCAGGTCTTCCATCACATCCACGACCTTTCACAGCTGTCCATCAGGTCCACGGTCCAGATAGTGGCAGAACAGTTCATATGGCATGGGCTGCGGAAGCAGATCGCGGGCTGGGCCAGAACATGCACCCATTGCCAGACGTCCAGGGTGCACAGGCACACCTGGGTGCCCATACAGGAGTTCGAGCACATCTGGGAGCGGTTCAGCCACATTCACGTGGACATCGTCGGGCCTTTAACTGTTTCCTGGGGCAACTGTTACATGTTTATGATGGCAGACCACACCACTTACTGGCCTGAGGCAATCCCGATGCCACACGCCTCCACCGACTCCTGCTCCCGAGTACTGTTGCAAGGTTTGGTCACCCGGTTTGGCGTCCTGGGTCACCTCACCAGCGATTGGGGTGCCCAGTTCACATCTGCGCTCTGGGCACAGCTCACCAACAGGTTAAGGATCCAGCTACACCATACCACGGCCTACCACCCGCAGGCCAATGGACTGGTCGAACGTCTGCACCGCCACCTTAAGTCGGCACTCCTGGCCCACCTCACTGGTCCGAACTGGGGGGATGAACTGCCTTGGGTGCTCCTGGGCATCCGCTCCCCTCCCAAGGAAGATTTGCAGGCGTCATCTGCTGAGCTGATCTACAGTGTGCCGCTGGCACTACCTGGCGAGTTCGTCAACGCACCTCACTATCCCCAGCGGTCACCACATGAACTACTTCCTCACCTCAGGGCATGCTTGGACTCGTTCGAACCTCCACTGCCGCCCAGGCATGGTACCCACCCGTCTCACGTTCCGGAGAACTGCTTTCCGCGGAGTAAGTTTTCATTCAGCAGGGCCCAACCGCGACACCTCTGCAGCGACCATACAAGGGGCCATACAGGGTTGTACAGCGTTCCAGCTCCACATTCACGCTGGACATTGGCGGCAGGTGGGAGCTCTTTACCGTGGACAGGCTGAAGCCAGCGCACCTCGATCCCACTGAGCCCGTAGTCGTAGCCCAGCCCAAGAAGTGAGGCTGCCTGGCAAAAGGGACATTGGTGCCGGTTCTGGTGGGGGGGGGGGGGCTGTGTGGCGGCTCACCACTAGGCAGATGAACTGGCCCCACTTGTAAGCCACGCGGCGGGGCAGCCGGCCAAAATGGCGCCGTCGGCGATGTTCCCTTCCTCCTAGCACGGGGCTCAGAAGCCCGCACTGGGGGACCATGTGACGCCCGGGTGACATCACCCCCCTCCAGTGCAGTTCTCAGCCAGGTCCGGGCTAGGAGTTTAAGTACAGCCCAGCAGCCTGCAATAAACTAGTCTGCTCATTGAACTCAACCCGTCTGGTTGTGTGTATTATTGCAGGAGCAGTGTAGCTGCCGCTGCAGTCCAGCATTCTGTGAGGTGAGATAAATGACAATTGGCAACTTTACAGTATTCTAGAGGAGTTGAATACTGAATAAAGAAATATTAAAGAATATTAAGCTGTGTTCAAGTAGCGAAGTGTAATAATTTTAGATGATAACTGTTGCACCCATTTCTTCAGACACCAGCTCTGAACTTTCATTTCTTCTAAACGGCCCATCATTATAATTTTATTTTTTATTCTCTGCCTTTAATCAATACCACACCTTCGAAAAGCCAGTCTTAATCCAACTTCATTTGCACAATTTCTTTTCAACTATATTTGGAGCTGTAATGTCAGGTTCCCAAGAGCATACATCAGCAACACAAAAACATCCAAATTAGATGGAGGCTCTTTTTTCCCTCTGAATAAAAAGTACAAAAAGATAGTGCTAATTTACACTTCGTCCATGAAAGATTAGGTTCTTTTTAATTCCAATGAAACTGTGCATAATAAGAATGTAATAGGAAATACCATCAATTATTAGGGCTAAAGTTGAAGAGAAAAATAAGTCCCATGTACATTCAGACATAATAAGATTTATTGAAGTTGATGTTTGCAGTGTTTCATTTTATGTTGATCCAACAAAATATTCAGAAAAATGAAGACATTAAGTTAAACATAATTAAATTAATTTAAACGTTCTATACCTGCTTTGACGACTATTGTTAAGTTGGTAATTTTTCAGAATTTACTGGATCATTTGTATTTATATAACAGAGTGATTGCAATGCACCACAGAAAAAAATAAAATTTCAGCACATTTTGTCCAAATGCCCAAAATATGATAGTACCTAACGGTTATATGTGGCTAAACGTATCACATAACCATCCTCTATCAATGTCGGCTGGCGTAAATCTATTTGAAACAAAAAATTGTTCGCATAACAAAGCCTTTCTTCATTAATTCCAACAGTAAAATGATAAAATCACAATAAACATGAGCTTCCTGGCAGTCTTCATCAGGGTGTGGTACAGTTGCTGTAGAGCATTGGATTGGAGGTCAATCCACAGGACCATAAGAGCAACAGAGAGGATTACTGGGGTCTCAATCCAATCCATCGACATGATCTACTAGGATCATTCTCTCAAGAGGGCTCGCAAAATTGTTACGCTACTCGTCGGGAAGGAGATACAGAAGTGTCAGAACCAGAACCACTGGGCTGAGAAACAGCATCTTCCCACAGGCAGTGAAACTGTTGACTGATGAACTGCTCATAAAAATCCCTTTGAGACTCTACTCTGATTTAACAATATTTATTAATTTTTATATATCTACTGTATATACATTACTCTATTGTGGCCTACGTTGGTCGTGGTCGACCATGGGTACTGCGCCTCTGGTTTATTGAGCAAGGTCAACTGTGGTTTTTGAGGCCAATCCTGGAATGGCAGGCTCCGCTACAGTTGTTGCAAGTGTAGGGCATCATTGAATTGTTGTCCACTGTATGCTATGCTCTCTGCTCCTCAAGCTGACTATATACAATACATACTATAAATTGCTTGAAACCATTTGTGCTGTCTATATATGTGTTTGCATTTTATTTTCACCAAGGACCAAAGAACACCATTTTGTCCAGTTAAACTTTCAATTGTATGATAATAATGAACACAAACGTTCTCACATCACGTTGGGTGGGCGGAGTAATTCTCTGAATAGAGAGGGAAAGGGCTGGGAAGCCAGAGGAAAGGAGACAGAGAAAGAGGGAGAGAGGCAGGGGAGGTGCCCAATGGAAACCAATGTTAATGCCATCCAGTTGGAGTGTACCCAAGCAGATTATTAGATGTTGGCCTTAGACAGGTAAGTCAGTGTGGAAATGGGGTGTAGAATTGAAATGGTTGGCCAGTGGCAGTTCCATGTGTTATAGCAACCAGAGCAACGGTTCTCAACAAAACAATGTTGAATCTTGTTGACCTCGATTAAGTCAGCTCTCTTTTTCTTCACTCCAAATAGAAAAGTCCTAGCTCTCTTAACCTTACTTTATAAGACACATTCTCCAATCCAGGCAACATCCTGGTCTTCTCTGCACCCTGTCCAAAGCTTCCAAATCCTTCCTGTAATGAGGTGATCAGAAATTAACACAGCCCTCGAAGTGTGGTCTAACCAGAGTTTTAAAGGGCTGCAACATTACGGCTCTTGAACTCACCCGACTAATGAAGACCAGCATACCACTAGCCTTCTTAACTACCCTATCAACTTGCGCAGCAACCTGGAGAGACCTCTGGACTTGCACTCCACGTTCCCTATGTTCATCCATATTGTTAAGAATCCTGCCATTACAATGTATTCCACCTTTAAGTGTGACCATCCAAAATGCTTCACTTCACACCCATTTGAAGTTAACTCTATCTACCATTTTTCTAACCAACTCTGCATCCTGTTTATATCCTGCACTGCCTTCTGCACTGCCTCATTATCTGATTCAAATGTCTAGAAAAAAAGTGATATTTTACGACTTTAATGGGAGGGCTGATCACATGAACAAATTAAGAAATCACATTTCAATCAATTAGGTGCAAGTTTCATTCAACCCCTTGCCAGCATGAAACTTGCTGCTGCCAAAATTATTTCAATCCAGTAACTGAACAAAAGCTCATAGCAGCAGAAGATTTCATTAGATAGTTTAGAAAACCATGATGATTTATTCAAACTACAATAAAACACTTTATGTTGAGAGCTTATTAGACAATATTGACAGCAAGCATTGAGTAAACAATGGCACTGCCAGATTTGAAAGACAATGCATGAATCACTCATTTTGTTGGAAATTGCAAAGGAAAAATGTACTGTTTACAAAATATCAAAGAGACTGTTAACCTCTGCCATTTGCTGTACAAGAATTACAAAACGTACGTATAATGGACAACCTTTCAATAAGATTAAAAATGGCGGCGGTACTGCCGGAGTTGCTGCAACGTCAGTGCTGCCGCTAGTGCAGACCTATGGAAGGCGAGGAAAGGAGACACAGTGCTACCACCCAGTCCAGCTACTTTAATCAGCCTGTTCAAGAAGTCAATGGTGGTTTATTGTAAAATTCTGCGACCACGGGGTTTGAGCCTACAATTGGAAGCAGCCTCAAGGGGTTGCATACTCCAGGGACGCAGAGGATTAGTGCACGGTACTAGAAAACAAGGAGAACAACCCCCCGTTTAGGACTGAGAAGCAGAGAAGATAGGCCACAGGATGGTAACCACGACAGTGGACCAGTGAGGGGCTCTGCGGCTAAAGAACACAAAGGGAGCGTGCTGTTGGTAACTCAAAGCAATGGACCCATGCAGGCTGTGGACTGTTGGTAACTGCAGTCAAAGGATTCACACTGGCTGCAGACTGCTGGAGATTGGCTCGAGAATGGCTGAAGGGATCCCAGGATCAGAACTGGGATGAGAGAGGGTGCAGAGGGAGCTGAAGGCTTCCTGATCGCGTTGTGAGGTTCGGATCTGAAGCTCAGGAAGCTCAGGTTGTTAATGGTTTGGACTGGAGTCTGTGTGGCTGCAGAAGTACTGAAAATAAATCCACAAACACTCGTTGACTCTGGGAGACTCTCTTTTGCTACTCTTTCTCTGATTGGAAGAGGTGCCCAGCAATTTATGTTGACTGTGAATCTGTCTGCCTTACAGCAGACTAAAACAAACTTCATGTAATATTTCACCTGTTTTATGACATGACGATAAAGGAATCTTAAATCTTTAAAGATGACATTGCCCATTCCATTCTGTGATTTGCTGCAAAAACGCTTGAAATATATGGTTAGAAATTACAAAGTGAAAAACTGCAATTTATACTGCAGTGAAATTCTTTCTCTCTTCCTTCTGAATTATGCTTGACAACGCAAGTGACCTACACAAAGACTTTTTGTCATGAGAGTTAACCAATGTTGAATTTGGATAAATAACTTTTTTGGATCCAACAAAAGCTCTGTAGCGTCAAAACACTGTGGTGAACAACATTCATTATAAAAAAAATTCAGAGAAAACAATTCAAGAATCAATTACATGCACGTTAAAAAAAAAATTGACAATGCAGCTATCAATATAAAAGATATTTAAAAAATTCAAAATTCCTTAGTCAAGTGAGAAATAAACAGCTCAAGAAATAAAATTAAGCATGAAAATAACCTTTCCTGACAAAAAAAATGCTTCATATTACTTCAATTCAAAAGTGTCTAATGCTCATTCTGTTCTTGTAGTTAAGTTTCCTCCAGTCTCTTGTTACCTCCATAAAAGTTGCCTGTTAAATGTTGACAAACATACAATCTAATTCTCTCTGTGCTGGCAGAAGGCACTTTCGAGACCTGTGATTAAACAGATTACAGATAAAAACTAAATTTCAGTATTTCAATTTGTTACAAAAATATTTAACTGACCATATTGAAAATAATGTATCAATCAGTGAATGTGTCAATCACTGAAGTCCTGTTCCTTCAAAGTAAAAATGACTGATACAAAAATAAATTAAAACTTTTAACAAAAAAAAGCAGATAATATTTATTGCTCAAATTATTGTTGCTGGATCTGAATAGCAAACGAATAGGGTATATTGTTGATTTTATTTTTCAGCTGCACGGAGTTAAATGGTATTCTTACTTGGCATCAGTTAATGATTACGCAGATTCAATATGTACATTGACAAGTGTTCTATGCATCAACATCTCCAATCTCTCCACCGCTATTGGTCAATTATCTTGCTTATTCATCAATTGTAGTGTTACGGATTAAGTTAATACAATTATGGAATAAAATATATCTTAAGGATTAAGGTTAAATTATGAGGGTTTAGGTATTAATTTGCATTCCACAAGAGACATTAACATTTCACAAAAGACATCTCATTTGAAATGCAAAAGCTATGCCTAAGTGTAGACTTCATGTCTGCCATTGACTTTACAGAAACCATGATGGGTGCTTGTGAAGACTTAATTGAACTGATGTTGTAGAATTGAAATGGACTATTGTCTTTAAAGGAACAACTCGTTTGAACAAGATGTCCAGAATTTTATTGCTAAACTGGTGCCAGCAATCCAAATTTCTGGTTGAAGTCTGCTGTTCTCAGAGGGGGTCATGTGGTTTTGCAAACAGAGAAAAAAAATGCCATTCTTGGGGGAGAGAGAGAGATAGTCAGTTCACTGCAGCAGTTGGTGTTGAAGACTGCAAATTTGCAGACCTGCTGCAAGACCCCATTTGAAAATGGGTTTTGAGTTCTGAGTTCAGCCTATTCTAAACCCTTGTAGGTCAATTATGAGGTTGTGGCTGGTTAATCTGCTTCTCCTGAAATAGGGGAAAAAAAGAGCTCTTTGTGGTAACCTGGAAGAAGAGGTTATCTTTTGGAAAAACCCATGAGGGGGCAAGTATCTTTGGCAAGACACTGAAGTGGCTGATTGAAGGAGATCAGTTTGTGTGTGTTCTCTGAACAACAAATATCTCTCTGAAACCGTGAAGATCATGAATGTTAAGTTCTGTGCACAGCATGGAAAATTGCCTGATATCAGTGAACTTGGAGAAGTGAATGATTGGGCAGTGAAACAAAGAACTTTCCTGAACACATACACATGCACTTAGAATTAGAAGGGGGTTAAGTTAATAATAATAAGTTAAATATTGATTTTATTATCATGTATGAAAAAATAAGTAACCATTGTTTTGGTGAATTTCTGTTGCAGCTGGTCTTTGGAATCCTCTGGGCTAGTAATAGTAGGATGAGTACAACTTTGTCCTTTTTCCATCAACAGCTGCAAATCCACAAATCCATTGCCTAACCATCAATTTCATCCCTCGTCATGAACATTAAGGTTGAAACTGGCTATTTACATGCACATCTCTTCATCAACCACACCCATCATCCAACCCCATTCATTCTCTATTTTCTCCCAAGCATCAGCATACAATGTGCTGAAACCCTCATTCATACATGAGGTGTAACTCTAAACTAAGAAGTCGGTATATTTTACGCAACACCTGAGAGAATGATCAATAGTTTACAATCATTTACAAATTTGCAGAGATTGAATAATATTGAGTTTTTCCAACCCCTGTAACTTTGAAAGCTGTTGTAAATTGTAGAGAAGAAATATATTTGAACAAGTTTATTTTTGAAATTATTTGTGATTCTTACATATTATCCTCCATTATTTTCTCCATGAGGACACACAATCACATCTTTTGAAAATTATAAATGGGAAAACTGGTAGGTAAACTTGAAAAAAATGAGTAATTTAACACAAAAAATAATATCCTAATAAAACCTTAATAATGTAAACCATATTTAATAACTTGAATTCTCAACAGAAGGGAAAGGTACTTGAGTAGTCAAGGCACATTCCACAGCAGCAGGCAGAAGTCACTTTGCTCACAAACCATCTGCATTGTGCAACTGCTTGCCATCCAGACAAGCAATTCACTGCATATTTTGCATGTCAGACTTTTGTTGTAAGAAATACAAAATAACCAATTTAAATGAAGTAATTGGGATGATAAAGAAAGTAAAGCAAAACTACTGTGCTAAAATTGTGAAGCACATGTTTCCATGTACAAAACATTTATCATTTCAACTCTCCAGTTCAAAACCAACTATAAATATGCAGAAATGTACATTTTTTAAACATTCTGGAAAACATAAAACAGTATTGTTTTATCTTAACTTTTACATAAACTTGCTACAGTAATATATCTAGGGCAACAATTCTTAATTAAGGTATGCCACCACTTTACAGCAAAAGGAGCATTTTTAAATTTAAACGTAAATACACCTTTCTATTCACTCTCAACACTAACAGTAGTAATGGAATGCAATAAAATAAACAATCTTTACCATCTTAATCAAACACAAATCAACAAGTTTCTGTACCAAATACTTTTTATAAAGCAACCATTTGACAACCATTCACTGAAAATCCAATTCAAATTACAAAGTCTTGTCTAGATTGCATACATGGATCACCTAGCCACTATAATTATAATTATTAATAATAATAATAATTATGCCCTTTATTGAGAGCTCTGTAATGTATGTTAATATTGGCAATGATTCGCAGAATTCAATTAGATTCTTTCATCTCTAATATGCAGAAGTTGAAAACAGAGTGCCAGAAACAAAGCCATTGGTATTCCCTTTAGGTTTTTCAAAAGAAATTATTGAAATGCATAGTTCAGTACTCTTCCTTTATTCTAATGTTATTCTCTAGTATATATTAAAATAATGCAAATACCCTCAAGATGAATAATTGTAATAAACAAAGTTAAGAGATGTGCATGTAAACACCTCAGTAGTTGCTGTACAATCATGATGGTGAGGGGAACAGATTGGATTATAACTTTCAACTGGGAGCTACTGTATATTTTGGTATATAAGTAGAGTCTTGAAACCCTGAAAAATCACTCAAAAATGGAGGGTCGACATACACCAGGTACACTTTTCAGACCATAAACGTTTTGATGCCAATTGACTTGATGTACAAGTCAACCCTTGAAAAACTAAAAAAAAAACCTACAACAAATTTTCATGCTACTGGTATATTTGAATGACATTTTTATTAAAAAAATACTTTTAGAATCCTTCAAGATCACCATCACCATCTGAGTCAAAGATCATGGCAAGCACATCCATACTCTTAACTATTTAAACAGTCATTATATGTCCCAATCTGGATCTGATGAGGCGGCTTCAGCTTGGTCATCAGTCTCCCACAAAAATCATCTTCAGTACTATCCACTGCACAAGAGATACCACACTTTTAAACGATTTTATTACAGTCTCTAACTTTGTCCCATGCCTTGAGCATGAAGTCACACAGCACATCAAGTGATTCAGCATGCGTGCCCCTGCCCTTTGTGAACAACTTTCCTGCACTCGAAATCCATGTATCCCATTCCTCAGGTCCATGGTCTTTGAATGGCTTGTTCAAGCAAACATCGAGAGGCTGCAATAGAAACGTCAAACCCCCTGGAATAACCTCCATGTAAGTATTATTTAGTGCTAATCTACACTTAGTGTTCTCAGTTAAATGGATATGAAACATATCCCAAACCAGCAAACTCTGTTCCTTGTGTAAATTGCCTGGCCACATGTTCCACACATTGTCTATCCATAGTTTTTACACTATTTTCATCCATCCATCCTTTTTTATGAAAATGTATAAAAATACTTGCTGGGAATTTTATTTTAGGTTTAAGTTTGCATTTGAAGATTACCATTGATCTTAACTTGGTCCCGTCAGTCATGCATAATAACACCACGGTAAACCTGGTCTTTTCATTCCATTCCACTCTTCTATTGTCTATCATGTCAAAATTCATGAGGGTTTCGTCCATGTTTCCAATATTTGCCAATGCAAACTGATGTTTCTGCTGATTACATATAATAAACTGGTGAAAACTTAAAACTTTATGATCAAGATCTTTTCATCATTTCTAAGCAATTTTTGTCTTCTGTCGTAATACCAGATTTTTCCTGTTCATGAAACAGTTGCACCAGCCTGCTGAGGCTTCAAAATCTTTACAATGTTCTGGGTGTGACTTTGCCCACTTCAATGAAAACTCTCATTAGGGTGACTATGTAGCAATCTTGCCTCTGTTCACGTATCCATGCTGCGACGTGATTTTCCAACTCTGGCCAATGAGTAATTCCTCTTCTCATCGAACATTTCCTTTTTGGTATTTTTCTTAAAGTCTCTTCTTTCTTTCTTTAATCTTTTACCAGCTTCTCATATATATCAAATTTTCTTGCAGCAGCGCAGTTCCTGGATTTCTTAGCCATTTCTATTACTTTTAACTTAAAACTCGCTTCATACTTTCTTAGTTTTGCTGGAGCCTCCATGATAACAACTACTCACAGCCAACGCCCAACAGTTCAGTCATCGCGATTTGTGGGATGATCATTATATGCCCGATGTATGATAAAATGAGGCTGAAAATGGGGACCCATCTTATCTGCCGGTCAATTTATATGCCAAAATATATGTTATGCATCTAAAAGGAAAGAAATTGAAAAGGAATAAACAGGTTCTTCCTTAGAAGAATTAGGGGAGATTTGATAAAAGTTTACAAGACTATGAGAGGTATAGTCAGAGTGGATGGGAGTAAGGCTTATTTCATGTAGATTGGGGAAGACAAGTACGAGAGGTCATGGTTTAAGTGTGAAAAGGGAAAGGTTTAGGTGGAACGAGGAGGAACTTCTTCACTCAGAGAGTGGTGGGAGAGTGGAACAAGTGGTGAATGCAAGCTTGATCTTGTTTTAAGAATAAATTGGATAGATACATGGATGGAAAAGGTCTGGAGGGCCATGGAGCAGGAGCAGGTCAATGGGACGAGCAGAATAATGGTCGGTACAGACTACAAGGGCCGAATTCTTCTGTGCTGAAACATTCTATGGTACAGGACCAGCTAATTCCTCCCTCACAGACCTTCTTACGATTCTATGTCCCCAAATAAGCAGTGATGTTATTTCCAAGTAGGATGTAACAAAAACTGTTAGATGCTTTTGTTACATCCATTTTACTGAATTACTGGGATTGAACTGGGATGTCAACCAACACATGCATCACTGAGACATTAATGAAGGAGATAGATTTTTAGCAATAAGAAAATCAATCAAAAGACCAACTACTCTACCCACCCCCCACCACCCCCCACCCCCCCACTGTATACCATATAAACTTCAGGGGTATTGTTCCAACTGCATCCACCCAGATGACTGCTTCCAGGGCAGGAAGGGAGGGAGGAATTTGTAGGAGTTACAGGCACCACAGATGGAGTTTAAACGTTTAGCTAATTGTCAATGAATAAGTAACCTCTGCCATGCTCCAATTGTTACAAAATTATAAGAGAAGACAAGTTATGCTTTTGAAAACATCTACAATTTATTAATAGGATAAATTACATAAAATACTACTGTTGAATATCAAGGAATATGGCTGAAATATGACAGTACACATTACAGCCTGACATTTATAAAGCTTGAATATTACATCACTCATCCTTCTAGAGGCCAGCTCATTATTACAGAAGTTATCAATGAATCTGAACCATGGAATCAAAAGGGAATTTAAAAAGTTGAAAATTGTTTTGAAGCTGGAAAATTTTTGTCTTTTAACCGTATGAAAGATAAATTCCAAATTTCTTCAGATAATTTTTTTTGCTTTATCAAGTTAAATATTTTCTACTAGAACAATTAGGTCATGATTTAAAACTACCTAGACAGTCTCTTAAAACTACCTTTAGAATTACTACTTACTAAAGTTTATTCAAAAACATTTATTTCTGAAATGTACAAGTTGTTACAAAATAAAATGCCTAAACCTGATCTTCATAAATCAAGAATGAAATGGGAAGTGGATTTTGATAGAAAGATTGATGAAAATGTTTGGAGAAATATGTGTCAAGGTAGTATGACGAAGGTATATTATAGATTAGTACAGTACAATTTTTTTACATCAACTATATTTGACTCTGTTGAAATTGAAAAACTTTCAGCTTAGTTCTTCAGATGTATGTTTCAGATGTGGTCAAACTTTTTTGGTTGCAAATTAAATTATTTTTAAAGCATATATTAAAAATAAATGTACCTTTTGATCCAGTGTTGCTTTTACTAGCAGATATTAAATCAATAGCTTTAAGATTGAAATTAAATGTATCAAAATGAATTTTTGTACTTATCATAGGGGATTTCAAAAAAGTGCTTAGCTATTACATGGAAATCTGATTTGAATTTAGGGATGAAAAGATGGCACAATGAAATGAAAGCCTGTATTCCTTCAGAAAATATTATATAAAATTTGAGAGATAAATTTTTTAAATTAAAGTTTGGAGCTCTTACTTGAAAACTATTGATGGTAAAATGTGAAGTTTCGGTCCGCTCCAGTGGATGTCTCCACTCCTACAGCCAAGAAGGCTTTAAGTTATAAAAGTCTAATATTAAATAATGATCTCCTTTTTCTTTCTTTGTAGTTGGGGTAGGGAGGAGGGAGGGTATTAATTGGGAGATTGGGTTTTTTTAATATATAAAAATGATTAATCACCAATTTTGCCTGCGCCTCAGCTTATCTGTTGCTAATATCTTTACCTTGTCCTTGTTAACTGGGGACTTAACAATGTTAATTTCTGAATTGTCTAATTTGTTCAATTCTCTATAAACTTGAAGTCATTCAAAATTCTGCTGCGCCACTTTCATTAACCCAGTTTGTGCAATTTTTCCATCCTTTTTCCTGATTGCTGATGTGCATTAGTTGTTGGATAAGCAATGTTTTTAAAATAAATTTTAGCTTTCTTCCAGGACATCCTTTATCTTTGTGATCTATTTTTACTTCTAAGGTTCTGAGATCTCTGTGCTCTTCCAATCCTAGATTCAGTCATCCCAAATTTACATTTGCTTTCAGCTGGCAGGTGTCCCAATCCTGAAACTTCTTTTCTAAACTACACCATGCTTCTCTTGGCTTTCTGAAGACTTAAACTATAGATTATCTCTCCAAATATTTCCTTATTTGAGAAGGCTCGTGAAATTTCTTGGGATATTACATGGCCGCGCCTTGGCCATCCGCCTACCAGAGCTCCCAACAGCCAGACCACAAAACCTCACACTGGCTGCCTGCCCACTAGCGTGGCCATTATAATAGTTTATTTAATTATAAATGGGTCAATGTTTAGCTCAATGCTACGACAGGGCCAACATCCCAAGTTCAAATCTGGAGCGGTCTGTAAGGAGTTTGCACATTCTCCCATGTCTGAATGGGTTTCCTCTGGGTAAGCTGGTTAATTTGGTGTATTTTGGCAGCGGAAGGACTTGTTAGGGTTCTGTATTCAAAAGATTTAATGAACAGAGGAAAGATATTTTATATTTGAACTAATATGCCACCATAAAATAACTTGCCAAGGAAATTGTAGGCAATCTGCATATTGAATATACTTGTTGAAGAATATGTAGACATTTATATTTTGACATAAATACTCTACAACCAGAAGAGAGAGGAATCTTTTAATCTATGTGAATAGATAATAAATTTCGCTCCCATAAGACAAACAACATCCCTTCCTACTCATCTATCCATATCCTCAGGTACTTCCCCTCTAATATCTGTCCCTACAGTTCCACCTTCACCATCCTTCAGGGACATAAACAGTCCCTCTAAGTGAGAAAGAGGTTCACCTGCACTTCCTCCCACCACGTCTATTACCTTCAGTGTTCTCAAAGTGAACTCCTCTACATCAGCAAGACTAAGTAAAGACAAGTGGGTGTTTGCCAGGTAATTGTGCTCTTGTCAGCAATGGCATCTTAAACTCCTGGTTGCAAATCAATTCCCCTCCCCATTGCTACATTGACTTATCTGTTCTTTGCCTCCACCACTGCCAGGCAAAACCAAACACAAATGAGAAGAGTAGCATCTCATATTCTGCCTAGGTAATCACAGCCCAATGGCATGAACATGAATTCTCCAATTTCAGGTAACCCCCCACCCCAAAACCACAGTACTCATCTTCTTTTCCCTCCCCACAATTCTATTTGCCAATCATACACTCAAGTTACTGGTTCCCTATCCCTTCCCCTTAGAGTTTCTACCTGTCCACCATCTTTCCCTTACCTGGTTCTACTAATCACTTTTCTTTCTTTTCATCATCTGCAGCTCTCTATTATCTCCATTTATCACCTCCCACAGTCGGTCAAAAGATCAATTATTTCCATCCCCCATCTTGCTATCTGCCATAATCCCTCCTTGTTGGATTGAACCATCACTTTCAAACTCCTGTTTCAGTCATTCCCCTCACCTGTTAACATTGTCAGCCATCCCTCTGCCTTCAGAGAAGTTCCTAATCTGCAGAGTTCTTCCAGCAACTCATTACTTGCTCCAGATCTCCATCTGCAGACTCTTGTATCACCAAAGAATCCTAATCCCTTTAACCTGCTCGTTTTATACAGGATGGATTGTGCTATTCACAAATACTGGTCTTCCAAAATGTCAAATAAAAGACCAGCATGAAGAAATAAATTAAAATCTTGCAAAATAGTGATCCAAATCATACAAAATTACCGTATATTTTGGCTTATGTTAACTGGCGTATAAATTGACCCCCCATTTTTCAGCCTCATTTTAAGGGTTTTATGGTATATCCAGCGTATAAATCGACTCCAATTTTATGGATGCCTGAGTTGGCCTGTTGACTGCGCATAAGTCGACCCCTAAAGATCGTGATGCCTGAGATTGGCCATTGACCAGTGTACACGTGGACTCCCAAAGATCACGCAGATTGATCTGCTGGGTGTTTGCTGGAGGTGATTGTTATCATGGAGGGTCCACGGACACAACACAACTCGCGATGCAATTATGAGCGATGAAATTATGAAGAGAGTTTTAAATTGAAAGTGATGGAAATGGCCAAGAAAACTAACAACTGGGCTGCTGCGAGAATATTTGATGTGGATGAGATGATGATGAGAGATTGGAGGAAGAAAGAAGAGATTTTAAGAAAAATACCAAAAAGCCAATGTTCGTTGAGAAACGGAATCACTCGTTTGCCAGAGTTAGGAAAATCATGTTGCAGAATGGATATGTGAACTGAGGCAAGTTTGCTACATAATCACCCAAAATAATATAAGAACATTTATACTGCAGTGGGCAAATTTGCACCTAGAACTCAGTAAACACTTTGCGGCTACAGTAGGCTTTGCCAACCATTTCATGAACAGTAAAAATCTGGTATTATGAAAAAAACAAAAAATTACAACCAAAAGATGTTGATCATAAAGTTGTAAGTCTTAACCAGTGTGAGGTTTTGTGGTCTCGAACCAGCAGAATCACAATTTTACATTGGCAAATATCGGAAACATGGATGAAACCCACATGAATTTCAACATGATAGGCAATAAAACAGTGGAATGGAAAGGTGTTAAAATTGTGCAAATCAGAAGTAAAAGCCACGAAAGGACCAAGTTTACTGTGGTGTTATTGTGCATGCAAAGAGGACGGTTAAAACACATGATAATCTTCAAACGCAAAAATAAACCAAAATAAATTCCCTGTGGGTATTTTTGTACAGATTCATGAAAAAGGATGGATGGATGAAAATGGTGTAAAACTATGGATAGATAATGTGTGGAACAGGTGGCCAGGCGGTTAATGCAAAGAATAGAGTTTGCTTGTCTGGGATATGTTTCATAGCCACTTAATTGAGAATACTAAAAGTAGATTAGCACTACATAATACTTATGTGGTGGTTATCCTCGGTGGTTTGGCAGCTCAAATGCAACCTCTCGATGACTACTTGAACAAACCAATCAAAGACCACATGCACGAGGAATGGAATACATGGATGCCGAGTGCAGAAAAGTAGTTTACAGAAGGTGGGGCAATGCATGCTGCATCACTTGATACCCTATATAACTTCGTACTCAAGGCATGGGATAAAGTTAAAGTAGAGACTGTGATAAAATAGTTTTTAAAATGCAGTATCTCTTGTGCAATTGATGGCATGGAAGATGATTTGTTATGGGACACTTACGACAAAGCTGAAACCGCCTCATCAGATACAGTCTGGAACCCATATAATGACTGTTTAAACAGTGAGAGTATGGATGTACTTGTTGCTATCTTTGCCTCAGACAATGAGAGTGAGAGTGATTTTGAATGGTTATAAATGTGTTGATTTCAGACGACAATAGTCGTTTTGAAGGGTTCAAATTGTCTTGTTTACAATAAAAAATCTCAATAAAAATCTGTCGCAGTAGGGTTTTTCTTTTGGTTTTTCAAGGGTCAACTTATACACCGAATCTGCTTTTCATGGATTGACTTATACTCTGAAATAGTTTTTTCATGGGTCAACTTGTACGCCAAATCGGCATGGATTACATTTTGAGCTGAATTTAAGGTCTCAAAATTATATCTGGCAAACGTTGACCCCAGTTTTTTTTTTTGGAGACTTTTTTGGGTTTCATGTCTCAACTTATACACCAAAATATATGGTATACGATGACACACTTTTGCAAACTAGATTCAAGAAAGTAGGACTGCAGCTTAAAACTATGGAGCCACAGAAGTAAAACAGGAAAGTCTGCAGACATTATGGTTGAAGTAAAAACACAACACTGGAGAAATTCAGCAAGTCAAGCAGTATATTTTATAAAGCAAAAATTAAGGTACATAACCAATGTTTTGGGCATGAGCCCTCATCAAGTTATAGAAAAATATCAGCAGGTGGCCACACAAAATGATCTAGGGGGATGGGTAGGGGGAGAGGCACAGTCCAAAAGACAGGAGGTAATGGGTGGATAAGGGAGGTAAGGCCCAGCAACAAGTAGGGAGAGGAGGTATGGCTTTATGAATAGAGAGGGAAGGGGTTAGAGAGCAATGGGAAAGAAGACATGGGGAAAGGGAGGGAGAATGGAGAGTGGGTTAGCAGAAACTAGAGAAGCTGATGTTAACGCTATCCGGATGAAGAGTACCCAGACAGAAAATCAAGTGTTGTTCCTCCAATTTATGGGTGTTTTTGCTGGGATAAGAGTACATGTGAGTATGGGAGTGGGATGCAGAATTGAAATGGTTGGCCACCGGCAGATACCTGTCACTGATGCAAACTGATGAAGGTATTCAGCAAAGCAATCTCAGTCTGTGCCCAGTTTCTCTGTTGTAGAGAAGTCCACAAAGGGAGCACCAGATACAGAAGGTCACTCCAGCTGATACACAAGCTAAGTGTTGCTTCACTTGAAAGGGCTGTTTGGGGCCTCATTTTATGGGGCCATACAACAATGCAGCACAGAAACAGGCTTTTCAGTCCATCAAGTCCATGCCAAACTATTTATTCTGCCATGTCACATTGACCTCCACCCGGACCACAGCCCCCTGTACCCCTCCTATCCATGTACCTACCCAGTCTTCTCTTAAATGTCAAAATGAAACCTGCATTCACCACCTCTGCTGGCAACTCATTCCACACTTTCACCATCCTCTGAGTGAACTTCCTGACACATTTCCTCTTTCACTCTTAACCCATTCCTTCATGTTCTTGGCTCACCTAACTTCAGTGGAAAATGCTTGTTTGTATTTATCCTTTTTATACCCTTCAAATTTGAATACCTCTATCAGACCTTCCCTCATCTTCTGACGATCCAGGAAATAAAGTCCCTTTAACTCAGCTCTTCAAGTCCCAGCAACATCCTTCTACATCTCTCCCTTCACTAAGACTTCTACAATTGTGATTCTATAAATGGGAGGTGAACAGGTGACCGACTTTGGCTCGGAATCTCAAAGGCAGCTTTTAGGCGTACTTGGGTTTACAATTAGCCATTTTATCTGTCTGAAACAAACTGCGGTTAACATGACAAATGATGTTGCGTTATCAGCTGATCAATGACAAAATGATGACAAATGTTGCCATCATCAAGTGAAAAGACTCTTAGGGAAGTGCACAATCTTATTGCCATCTGAAGTTGATTCATGTCTCCAGACCAAAGACCACGAAGGTATCCTGATGCATATCCTGATGCATTACTAACTGGTAGACAAATAATTTCACTCCTTAATGAATACAATAAAGGAAATCAATATCAACACCACAGTTTTCTGTTAAATTAAATAGATAACAAACTTCAAAGCACAATTCCACTTGCACAGCAATCATCTATTAACAGCAAATACTTGCTTTGCTTTTCACCAAGTTCCCCAAGGCCCTGACATTATTACTGGGCAGAATAAAGGAGGAAAAGGCAAAACAATGAGGAAAAGAAATTGTGCTGCTTTCATTGCTTCCACTCCAGGTACACCCCTTACAAGTTTTTTTGCGACAAATATGTTTTAATAAACATTCCATGCTTGGGTAAGTATTAAAGACCA
This sequence comes from Narcine bancroftii, assembly GCF_036971445.1. Taxonomy (NCBI): domain Eukaryota; kingdom Metazoa; phylum Chordata; class Chondrichthyes; order Torpediniformes; family Narcinidae; genus Narcine; species Narcine bancroftii. The sequence continues at coordinate 382,254,965 of NC_091469.1, read as the reverse complement.
CATGTGCAATGATAACATTACAAATAGGGTTAGGCAGTGAGAGCCTCCAGAAGTATCATTAGTGCTTACAAATCATGGAGAAGAATGGTGCCTGCATTCCATCAAGATGATCAATTTGTCTTATGCTTTATAACTGACACTTTAATCTAAAATCTAGTTGTAAGTTTGAAAATAATGCATAATATCTACTTTCATTATATAATTTTGTTAAATTTAGAGATACAGCATAGTTACAGGCCCACAACCCTGCGCAACCCAAATACACCCATGTGACTGATTAACCTAATAATCCAGTACATCTTTGATCCGTGGGAGGAAACTGGAGCACCCAGAGAAAACCTGCAGACACATTGAGAATGTACATAACATTTATAGGTAGCGCTGGATTTGAACCCGAGTTCTTGATGCTGTAACAGCATTGAGCTAACCTCTACACTAACCACGCTGTGAAATTCACAGGAATAACTGTCCTTAAACTCTTCCTGCACACTGCTGTTCTACCAGCTGCTGAACACCAGGACACACTGTTTTGATGCAGAATCACATCCATGATAAAAGATTGACACAACAATATAATTACTACATTTATCAGGTTATCAGTTAGATTACTCTGTCAAATTAATCCTCAAACCAAGCTTGATGAAATCACTCATGGATAAGTAGTTTCTGAGAGGAATGTGCCACTCTGCAATAAAACATTTTTGAATACCATAAAAATAATAGTTAACATGTTTGATGTTTTCAATGACATCTATCACAGCATGTTGCAAGAAATTATGATCACTCTTGCTGTAAATTAATGGCTATTGCTTCATCCATTATTTTTTTCCAGTGAAATAACTTAATTGAAATCTTTGGTTTCTTGAATGAGCTGATCTTTGGTGAGGTAATTTAAGGAGCTATAATTCATTGTAAGAACTAAATTGTATGTCATAGTTTCATTGCTGATCACCTATATGGACCATTGGAGGCAAATATGTAATCAGGGATGTTGTAGTAAAAAAAGACTTCTATAACAGAAATAATTCCTGACTGAACATGCACATCAAAAATAAACACAAGTAACTTAATGAATAACTGCTGACACAGAGTTGAGCCTGAAATATTTATGCTATCAATGAAAGGTGACACAATACAAAAGTACATTTGTACTCTGCAGCACATGTAATATCCCAAGAAATTTCACGAGCCTTCTCAAATAAGGAAATATTTGGAGAGATAATCTAAAGCTTGGTCTTCAGAAAGCCAAGAGAAGCATGGTGTAGTTTAGAAAAGAAGTTTCAGGATCGGGACACCTGCCAGCTGAAAGTAAATGTAAATCTGGGATGACTGAATCTAGGATCGGAAGAGCACAGAGATCTCAGAACCTTAGAAATAGAAATAGATCACAAAGATAAAGGATGTCCTGGAAGAAAGCTAAAATTTATTTTAAAAACATTGCTTATCCAACAATTAATGCACATCAGCAATCAGGAAAAAAAGATGGAAAAATTGCACGAACTGGGTTAATGAAAGTGACGCAGCAGAATTTTGAATGACTTCAAGTTTATAGAGATTTGAACAAATTCAGAAATACAACAACATTGTTAAGTCCCCAGTTAACAAGGACAAGATAAAGATATTAGCAACAGATAAGCTGAGGCGCAGGCAAAATTAGAGTCATGGATTCATTGAGTTATGCAGCACACAAACAGGTCCTTCAGACCAATTCATCCATGCCAACCAAGATGTCTATCCTTATCACTCCCCTCACCTTTTTATTCAGGCACCTATTTATCCACATTCCCAACGAAGAGCTCAGATCCAAAAAGGTTGATCACCTTTTACTTCTTATGGATGCTGTAAGACCTGCTGAGTTTCTCCAGCACTTTTATGTAGTGCACTCAAACCCAGCATCTGCAGATTTTCTTGTTTATCTCCAATTAACTTACTAATTCCATATGCCTTTGGAACATGGGTGGAAATTAGAGCACTAACAAACCCATGGAATCAAAGGAAGAACATACAAACTCTTTTCAGACAGTGGTGGATTCAAACTCTGTGGCTGGTGCTGTCATTGCATTGAGCTAACAATGAATTTTACAAGAGCATTAACAACCAATAATGTACAATATAATTGAATAATTACATTGGGTGAGCAGTATATTTGTTATCAGAGAGATTTTTAAAATTATTTTTCTTTCCGTATGTATTATTTTGACAAACAGATATTTTCCTATTAAAGGACAGAGGAAAACAAAAAGAGGGAATCCTGCCTATTTTGCCTTCTCTATCCAATGACAGCTGAAGCCAGTTGCAGGACAATCGCTTTTGTGCCCCAGATCCACTAATTCAGGACAGATCAGGGATAAAACCTAAAAACGTCATTTTTAGATGTGTTTACTTAACATTACTGTACATTTTGCCTCTCAGCTACCAGGAGGAGCGTGCCATCAAAAGTGCAAAATTCCACAAAATAATCTCCAAAGGTCAATAAACTGTTAAAAAATTTCTACTGTATATACTCATGTAATCATCAAATTTTTTTGGACCAATTGTTTGGGTCAAAATGGGAGGGGGGAGTTGACTTTTGCAGAGCTCATACTTTTGACTGCTGTAAGTACCTGTGCCATTCAAGTGCTGTGAGCTCAGATGAAGATCGGTGCCTCGGAGAGAGTGTGTGAGTGGGGTGTGGGGACCTCAGATGGGCAGGGGACGGGGACTACAAAAAAATCTGTGGCTGAGGTGGTGGGAGCTTGGATGGTCAGGCAGCCGGGGCAAGGATCTGCTCTCAGGGCATCAGGAGTTCCGGTGGGTGGCCAGCCAAGGCAAGGGTCCACAGTCGGGACATTGGGAACTCATTGGGCATCAGAGGTTGAGAGGGTTATCAAATTTAAGTTCTTGGGAGTCACCATCTCGGAGGATCTTTCCTGGACCCATCACGCTAATGGCATTGTGAGAAAAGTATATTCACGCCTCTACTTCCTCAGGAGTTTGCGGAGGTTTGTTATGATATCAGAAGTCCTGGCAAATTTCAATAGATGTGTGCTGGAAACTGTGCTGACTGGCATGGGGATACCAATACTTTTGAGTGTAAACCCCTGCAAAAGGTAGTGGGCATAGTCCAGGATATCACAGGCAAAAGCCTCCCCTCCATCAAGAACATCTACAGGGAACACTGCTGTCGGAGAGCAACAGCAATCATCAATGATCCACACCACCAACACATGCTCTGATCTCACTGCTGCTATCAGGAAAGAGATATAGGTGCCACAAGACTCGTACCACCAGATTCAGGAACAGCTGCTACCCCTCCACCATAAGTCTCCTCAATCAGGAACACATTTAAGGACTCTTGCTTTTGCACTTTATTGATTTTTTTCTTTCTGTATTGCACAATTTGTTTACATTTCTTTATTTGTTTACATGTGAACGTTGAGGAGTTTTTTTTTGCACTACCAATGTGATAATCCTGCCTCTGTCAATAAATCTTAAATCTAATTCTATCTGCCTGCACTGCCCTCTCAAGCAGTATGTTCCAGATTCCACCCTTTCAGTGAAAATGCTTACATTTATTATCATCTGACTGAACATTTATGCAACCTGATGAAACAGCATTTCTCCTGACCATAGTGCACACACATATACACACAGTACATAATAATCACAAATGTAAATATACAATTTTAAAATAAATATATAAATATTTTGGGGTGATTTAGTCAGTTACAGCATACTCTCCATCAATCTCACAGCCAGTGGTAAGAAGTTATTTCCCAGCCTGGTAGACCTGATTTTGATGCTCCTGTACTTCCATCTTCAATATCAGAGCTGCCAGGCTGGGAAATAACTACTTCCTGCAGGTAGGGAGACTGATGAACAGTATCCTGTAACCAAGTAAATAATCAGGGACAAGGTGAACAGAATGAACGATTGCATCTTTGGAGTTGGAGAGGCCGTTGCAACCATGTGTGCTACCAAATTTTAATTCCTCCTATCCCCTTGAAATCTTTTTCTCCCTCCCCTACCTAGATCAATGCTTTATACATCCCCTCTGTTGCACAGCTGATTAAACCTAATTTTCTCTTCAGTCTTGCTCCTCCTTAAAGTTCTCTTTAGTTTCTCTTCTGACTTTCCAAATGCTTCAGAATCCCAAGACTACCTCTCCTCTTAACACTTTTCTCATTGTGTCTGACCACCCAGCTCCAATCACAGACACTCATGTTAGCTGATGTCATTAACATTCTCTCTGTTCCAGCACTGTTCTGTCCTTTCTTCTGATACTATTAATGAATGCTCCCTTCAATAAAACCTTTTGGCATTCCATCCTTGCAAAAGGATTTTCTCATTTCTCTCCAAGCTTCCTGAAAACAATGTAGACCAAGAGGTGTACCAATTTTAATTAATAGAAATATACTGCAACGGCCTGCAGCCACGCCACAACACCAATAATAATAATAGAAGAGACATTAACTGATTAAGCTGGGAGATTTGTAATGGGACACTTTAAAATTTAGGTAATCAAGTATGTTTATGAATATCTATGCCCGAAATTATGACTTTAAAATCTTTATGAAGGATATCTTTTTAAAAACTGCAGGGGGAAAGCAAAATATATTGATTGGATGAGATTTCAATTTTTGTTTCGATCCAATATTGGACAAATCAGCGAGAACAAAAACAAAGGTGAAAGCTGCAAAAATGACGCTATCATTTAGGAAGCATTTAAATCTAATTGGTATATGGACTCAAGGGTACATGATTCACCTACAAGGATTTAATGTCTGCCCAGTTACAAAGTAGAGTGGTAAAAATGGAGTACTTGACAAGACTTTTATTAGACCACTCGCCATTAACATTAACTATCACGATAATGGAAAAACAAGAAAGTATGTACAAATGGTGCCTTAATGCTACATTATTAAAAAGGAAGGATTTTTGTGAATTTATTAAGAGAGAGATAGAAATATTTTGTGAAAATAATTTTCCTTCCACTGACAACTGTTTTCTAATATGGAATACGCTTAATTATTTGAGGGGACAAATTGTTTCTTACACTAAAAATCTTGAGAGAGAATATGCAAGACACTTGAAAGGTCTAGAGAAGGATATAACAAAATTGGGAAAAAGAATATCAGATATCAGGAACAAACAAAAATATTAAATATTAGAGACCAAAAAGATAAAATATAAAACACTGCAAACATGATAAATGGAAAAATGATATTTAAAAACTAAACAAAGGCATTATGAACAAGGAGTTATCTTGGCAGGTTAAAGTAGAGGAAACATCCAGAATGACAAATGCAATAGAAACAGAAACTGATACTACAACATCTAATCAAAAAGAAAGAATACATTTAATAAATACTATATGAAGCTATATAAATCAGATGAAAACGTGATGAAAGTAATTTTAACATTTAGATGCTCCTTTTACAAGGAAGAAATATAGAAAGCTCTGGGTACTTTGCAAGCTAATAAGTCCCCAGGGGAAGATGGGTTCCCTCCTGACTTCTAGACAATTTAAATATCTACTTTTGCCTTTTTTGATGGAAATGTTAGATCGGGAGGTGGAGACCCAAAACCTCTCCGAAACTTTTTCAACTACTATAATTAGTGCTACAGAAGAAAGGTAGAGATCCATTAAAAACCTTATCATACAGACCAATATCACTTCTGAATGCAGTCTATAAAATTCTAGTGAAGGCACTAGCCAGCAGACTGGGTGAGTATTTAGCAAAATTAACCCATCTAGATCATGTAAGGTTTGTTAAAGAAAGGTGTTCTTCAAATAGTCTAAGTAGGTTATTCAATATAATACAAATGGCAAAATCAAGGTTGAATTCAAACATAACTATTTCTTTAGATGCAAAAAAGAAAGGCATTCAATCGATTAGAATGGTCTTTCTTATTTAAAAAGTTAGAAAATTTGTTGTGGGTAGAAAATTTATAAATTTATAAAACTATCTATAAGCCACAAGCTAAAATTATAACTAATAACCAAGTCATCTATTTTTCCCTTGACTTGATCGAGCAGACAGGGGTGTCTTCTATCACCAGCATTATTCATCCTAGCTATTGAACCTCTGGCAGAGATTATAAGAAGATATCCGGATATTAAGGGCTTCAAAGTTGGACAAGAACATAAAATTAGTTTATTTGCTGATGATGTGCTATTCTATATGTCTGACCCTGCAGAATCATGGAAAAGATTACAAACAATATTAGAAAAATATGGAAGAATATCAGGATATAAAATAAATATGGATAAAAGTGAGATAATGTTATTGAAGAACTTTGATTATGAAAGATACTAAGGTAATAGATTTAATGGAAGAAAGATAGAATTAAATACTTAGGAATAATGATAGATAATAATTTACAGAATTTATACTAAGATAGGTGGAATAGTGGATAATGAAGAAGTTTTTCAAGGATTGCAGAGGGATTTGGGCTGCTTAGAAAAGTGGGCTGAAAAATGGCAGATGGAATTTAATGCTGATAAGTGTGAGGTGCTTCATTTTGGTAAGAAGAATCAGAACAGGACATAGGTGGTAAATGGGAGAGCATTGATGAATACAGAAGAGCAGAAAGATTTAGGAGTAACGGTACATCGTTCCCTGAAGGTAGAAACTCACGTGAATAGGGTTGTGAAGAAGGCTTTTAGTATGCTGGCCTTTATCAATCATTGCATGGAATATAGGAGTTGGGAGGTGATGTTGAGATTGTATAAGACGTTGGTGCGGCCTAATTTGGAGTTCTGTGTGCAGTTCTGGTCGCCTAATTATAGGAAGGATATAAACAGAGTGGAGAGAGTGCAGAGAAGGTTTACCAGAATGTTGCCTGGGTTTAAGCATCTAGAGTATAGGGAGAGATTGGACAGATTAGGTCTTTATTCTTTGGAGCGTAGAAGGTTGAGAGGGGATTTGATAGAAGTATTTAAGATTATGAAAGGGATAGACAGAGTGGATGTGGATAGACAATTTCCGTTAAGAGGAGGAAAGATTAAAACAAGAGGACATGAGTTAAGAATTAAGGGGCAAAGGTTTAGAGGTAACATGAGGGGGAACTTCTTTACTCAGAGAGTGGTAGACGTGTGGAATGAGCTTCCGGGAGAAATAGTGGCGGCGGAGTCAATTGTATTATTTAAGAAAAGGTTGGACAGGTATATGGATGAGAAGAAGATGGAGGGTTATGGGCATTGTGCAGTGAGGTGGGACTAGAGAGGGGTGTTTGGTTCGGTGCGGACTAGAAGGGCCTAATGGCCTGTTTCCGTGCTGTAAATTGTTATGTTATTATGTTATGTTATATGCTTAATTATACCTCTCTACTAGAAAAAAAGTAGAAAAAAGATCTACAGAAATAGAAAGATCTGCCAATTACATTAGTAGGAAGTATAAACTGTATAAAAATGAAGGTAATGCCAAGATTACAGTATCTCTTTCAATCATTGCCTATTGTACTAACTAAAAATTTCTTTTAATTATTACATAATTGTATAAGACAATTCCTATAGAATAACAAAGTACCAAGAATTGCACTGGAAAAGTTAACATGGGATTATAAATTGGGAGGATTTAGACTTCCGGATTTTAAGAAGTATTACTTAGCAGCACAGGCAAGATTTCGATCATCCTTCTTTTAACTAAACAGCCCCCTTTTTGTGGATTTGAATGGGACTGAATTCAATAAATGAGAAGACAATAAAAAAGACTTTATTTATAAGTGGAATGTTACGTCAATAAGAAAAAAAACAGATAATCCTAATTAATATACATGATTAGAATATGGCAAGAAATAAATGAATGTATCATGAAAAAAGCAGGTATATCACTGAGGACACCATTATGTAAAAATGTACAACTGCCTATGAATCTGAGTAACAAAATATTTAATTCATGGTATGACAAAGGGATAAGATATGTTGGTGATTGTTATATGGAAGGATCTCTTGTGTCTCTTGAACAATTAAGAAATAAGTCTGGCGAAGCTAATGGGACATTCTTTTGCTTTCTCCAGTTAAGGTCATTCTTAAGAGAAAGATGGGAATCAAATTTGGCCCCACCTGAAATTAGAATGGCTGGGAAACACACCTAAATTTATATCTAAGATGTACTTTACTCTCAAAATGAAAGTGCAAAACCAGGGTTTCAAGAGAAAGAAAGATGGGAGTCGGATTTAGGAGTTGTAATAATGGAAAAATGCTGGCGATTGGCATTTGGATAGCATGGCGTCAATGATATATTACACCTCACACCACAGAAATCACATAAATCAAAATCAGAAATATCGGAGATGTGTTTTAGATGTGGAATAGAAATAGGAATATTTGTACATCCTGGCAGGATATTACTGAAATACTAACAAAGATAATAGGGGTGGCTTTTTTGCTTTTGAGTAACTTTATGGAAATAAGTAATAAAATAACCAAATTCCAAATTTCATTTGTTAAATAGCTTTAGCTGTGGCTAAGAAATGCATTGACTATTTAGAAATCTGACTCCCCTCTACAGATAGCATGAATGAAGACAGAGATGAACAGTTATCCATGGAGAAAAATCACATACAATCTAAAGAACAAATATGACATATTTATAAAAAATATGGCAACCATATTTGGATTATATAGGGGCCCAAATATAAATTAAAGGTGCTATTATAAAAATGTGTCCTCCCCAATGGAGACTTTCCTTTTTTAAACCCGACTGTAAGCCCTGACAGTGTACAGATTTATAATGTGAAGGGGTTGTGGTGTTTTGTTTTGTCAGAAAAATTTATCTATGTGCGCACACACATACAAATCTACCTTCTTTGAAAATGGAAAATTTTGATCTACAGTTATGGAAAAAAACGAAAATAAAATATTTTTAAAAAATAATTTACATTTTGGGAATCCTGAGATGGAAGGAGAAACAAAACTATATTTCTCAAAAACTACCATATGGAGAAGTTGATACATCGAAGAGAAGCCTCAATAACAAATCTATGGTTTTGTCTGTAAAAACACAAAATGCTGAAGAAGTTCAAAGGTAGCAAAGGTAGAAATATATAACTAATGTTTCAGGCTTGTAGCATGGATTGTCCCACAAAACCTGTGCAGATACCCAGAGGACTCCTTTAATTTGGAGGAAGTGAGATGAGTTAAGAGAAGTTGTTTAGAGTAAGAACAGGTTCTGCAAGGCGAGGAGGGTGGTGGCAGAGGGTGAGTGGTCCAGGAAAACCTTCTGTGTGGGGGGGGGGATGGACGTATAAAGGGATTGGACATCCATCATGAAGATGAGACGGTCAGGTTCAGGGAATCTGATGGAGGGCATGAGAGGTGTCGCAGATGAGGGATTGGACCAGGGGAGAAAACCGTGGCTGTGGACCAATTGGACCATGGCTTTGTCTGGTGGGTTAAAGTACGGAAAGGTATGTTCTCCAGGTTCTTTAACGTTCAAATCAATTGCATTCAATAGCTGAAACGCTCAAGTCGAATGTGTGTTCTCCAGTAACGTGAACTTGACAATGAAGTGCAAATGGTCTGCAACCCCCTCCCTCCGACAATGCTCTGGAGAAAGTCAGCAGGTCGCGCAGCTGCCACCCCAGCATTTTGGCCAGGCCCGAAACCTTGGTTACCCTCCACTTCCTTTTGATGCTGCATGACCTGCTGAGTTTGTGTCACGCACCCGACCCCCGTATTTTGCAGACTTCTTATGCTCACTCCATGAGGAGCCCACGTCGGACAGGCTTCCTCCGCCGCGCTGTCAGCGCAACCGGCCGAGGCCGACTGCTCCCTCACCTCCCCGCACGAAACTGTCGACAAGAGATTGCCATAGGAGGGGAGGGGAGCCTTACCCGTCTGTCGAATTAATAGAGCGGCGCGAAGGATCGAGGCCTGGAAGCAGCTGGAGGCGCCGATCTTGATTTAATTGGTCACCGGTGGCGACGGTTGGGTCCTGTCAGCGCCGGGGTCGGAGTGAACAAGATGGCGGCGTCCAGCAGCAGCAGTCAGGTGTTGGCTCTCTACCGAACGATGCTGAAGGAAAGCAAGAAGTTTTCCGGTTACAATTACAGGTAAACGAAAATACGTTACTAAGTTTCCTCCTTCTTTGAAGGAAGAGCATGGAGTTTGTGCGAAATGCTGTCAGAAGAATAAACACTCTTGTTTGGCAGGTTTGACGCATGTGAACGCTGTCCAGGCGTTAGGTTTAAACACGGTGAATTCTGATCAGAAGCGAGATGTATTCTGAGTGGAAACCGAATGTTGAGCCAAAATGTGCTCATTTTGAGTGCAGAGGCATGGGCGTGGAAATTTATTCACCTCCAGTGAAATTGTTGCCTCACGGAAAGCGGAGGCCAACGTGAGACTTTCCAAGTGCAATCTTCGAAGAGTAACAGAGTTTATTGTCCTATGTATAACTATAATGCGTGATGCACCACATTTTTTCCTGATGTAGCCACACAGATACATCGACAAACAGTGCAAAATAAGTTCCCCCAGTAAGCCATGGAACAAGAAAGAAGGAAAATGAGTATAAAATATGTTCACAGTTGAAATTGGAGAAAACAAAAAAAATGTTGTTGAATAGGGCAGACAGACATTTTTATGGCACTGGACTACGGTAATTGATGGTTAGGGAAGTTCAAGAGCCTGGGGAAATGCTCTTGAACCTATAGGTGCTGTACTTCGGATTTCTGTACCTTCTCCCTGAAGGTAGCAGTGAGAAGAGATTGTAACCTGCATGATGCGAGTTGTCTCCTTGAGCCAGGGTCTCTTCTGTGGTTGGGAGGTTGTATCTGCGAGGGATTTGTCCAGCCTTGCCACTTTCTGCAGCATTTTACATTCTTGGGCCCTCAAGTTTTCAAACCAGTCTGGGAGACAACTAATCAGTTAACATTCACAGTATACCTGTAGAAATCATTGATACCTGTTGGACATGCCAAATCTCTGCAGACTTAAAGTACGGGTGTTAATATGCCTTCTTGAGGGAATTTGAAGGCACCAGCCCTCCTCACTGCTGTCCCAGCAATGCAGACAGGTACATGGTCCCTTTCGCCTCCCCTTTCTACTGTCTACAGTAAGATCCTTAATCTTGCTGATATTGAATGCAGCATTGTTCTCACAACCAGATTCTTCATCTCCATCCTATATTCTGACTTGGATTACCTTTTATTCAGTCAACTACAGTATAGATCATGTATAGTTTGTGTTGGAGCTAAACTTTGGCTACATAGTCATGAACGTGGAAGGAATAGAGCAGAGAACTAGACACGCAACCTTGAGGTGCCTATGTAGATGGTCAGGTAGGATGAAGTCATGTTGTCATTGTTTAAGAGAGATTCTCATCCTTGAACTGAAATAGGCAATAATCAATTAAAAGTTAATACAGGTTGTTTTTAAAGTAGATAGTGTAAGCATTTGCTGGTATACCAGATTCAGCACCTCTGTCTATTGATCTGTCATCTCGAAGGAATAATTTTACTTTGTCAAAATACTACTTCACCTTGAAAATTTCCATGAGTTCAAACTTTAAGCAAGAAAAACACTTCTGATTTTTAATTGAAATTTGTCATTCCTGTTGCACTACATCTGTACTTTCTGTGTATCACATCTCTGTAATTTCATGCCTGAAGTATGTAGACAAGCCCTTAAATCTCCAATGGGAATAGACTAGATTCAATATGTAACTGAAGACTCTCAAATTTTAAAGGTGGAGAGCATTCTGTCTGGTTCCAGAGAGTTGTTAACTCGGCCTGTGACATCATGGGCAGCAGTCTTCATTCCATTGAGAACATCTACAAGAAGAGGTGTCTTAAGAAAGCAGAATCTGTCCTTAAGGACCCTCACCACCCAGGCCATGACCTCTTCACTCAACTACTATCAGGGAAAAAGTTACAGGAGCCTGAAGACAAGGACAAGGACAGCTTCTTTCCCTCTGCCATCAGATTCCTGAATGATCAATGAACCACAGACTTTTTCTTGCACTCTTTATTTATTTTGTAAAGTGGTTTATATGAACATTTCCATTGTGATGCTGCTACAAAACAATGAATTTTGTGACGTGCTCATGACAATAAATTCTGATTCTGAAATGCTGGTAAATGAAATTTGAACATATTACTTGATGGTTGATATGGACAAGATAGGTTGAAGGGTATTTTTTGTGTTTTATGACTCTGACCTCGATTTTAAATGACTATTCTCTTGTAATTATATCCCACCCACCCGAGCCCCTCACCCTAGTTTGAGGCTTTCCTCATTAGAAACATCTACTTTGTTTCTGTTTAGTATTTTGTACGTTTAATATGATGACCACTGATTCTTCTGAACTCAAACAATACAGATTCAACTTTTTTTGCTTATGTAAGATAACCCTCTATATCTGATGCAAGCTGAAGTTGTGCCAGGAATACTTGATAGGATAATGTAGTGAAAATTCTGCCTTTAGAGAAGGATAAATGGGATGATTGGATATTTGGTTTCTGATATTTCGATAAAAGTAATTTACCAAGCTCAGAACAAGAATAAATTACCTCTAGCTATTGATCCATTCTCCAGAAGGAATAATTTTACTTTGTCAAAATACCACTTCACCTTGAAAATTTCCTTCAGTTCAAACCTTAAACAAGAAAAACAATTCTGACTTTTAATTGAAATTTGTCATCCCTGGTACACCCATCTCTGTACTTTCTCCAAGGCTTATAATTACAAGTAACGTGTTGCTTTAAAAAAAAAATCAATTTGCCTTGCCAGTAGTAAGGATCTGTTTTTATGGATATACCAATCATTTTAGAAAAATTGTACTGTTTGTTTATGCTGTTTTCCTGTATTGTATTCCCTAAAGTGCAGCATGAGTGTGTCCCCACCAAATCATTCAAGTTTTTCCCAATGAGAAGCTCTGGATGAACAATTAAATCCAGAATCTTCTGAGAGCCAGATCACAGGCATTTAAGAAGGAGAGATGCCATCTTGGACAAAAATGGAAGCAATGAAGGATAACCGTTAACTGTGGCAGGACCAAGGTGGCATAATCTGCTACAAAAATCAAATCTGGTGCAGTAAGATGGCAAATCTTCACTCCCAGATGAACTCAATGGCTTTTATGCCAAATGTGACTGCAAGAACAAGGAAGAACCACCTGATGATCCTCTCCTATCAGCATCTGAAGATCACATGCAGGTCAGTGAATCCAAGGAAAACATCAGGTCTGGACGGAGTACTAGCCTAGTATTAAAATCCTGTGCTGATCAATTTGTCAATATATTCACAGGTATCTTCAACATCCCACTCTGGTAGAGCATGGTACCCACCTGTTTTAAACAGATGTCAATCATACCTGCATTCAAGAAGAGTGTGATAACCTGCCAAAATAACTATTGACCAGTGGCACTCACATCAATAGTGATGGTGTTTTGAAAGGCTGGTACTGATGCACATAAGCTCCTGTCTGAGCTTGACATGGATCCATTCTAATTTGCCTATCGTAGCAACAAGTCTGTATCTCACTGGCTCTGTACAAAACCCTGGAACACCTGGGCAGCAAAGATGTATATATCAGGATACTCTTTATCGGGGAGCATGGCATGATGGCGTAGGAAGAAGATGTGGAAAGCATCTCCCCCTGGTAGAACTACTTAAAACCCGATTTACAACTTTTAAAAACATTTCTAAAAGTACAAAGTATTGGTGAAGATCTCTACAGCTATGAGGAAGATTAAAGCAAAGATGGGAAAAAAACGGCAGTCGAGAAGTACAGAAGAAACTTTTGCTTACCATATAGAATGAGCCTCCAGCGTTGAGTTCCACTCCACGCCGGTGCTAACCTTTCATACTGTTGCTCAAGATGTTTCACGCATCTATGCATCGCTCGAATAGGCCCAGGCTGTGGGTGACCTGACCTCTACCAGCCTAGTGATTCTGTCGGATATAAGGGTATAAGTTTGCTTTCTGTTATCCTGCGGTATTGAAGGTTTTTTATGGAAATTATCAGTCTCAATTTTTTGATAATGACCATGAGGCCCTTATTTTTGCTAATTCTTTACGTGTTAACAAGCAGGGTCAAGATCAGTTTCTTCAACAACCTGTGGTGGTTTCTGGAGGGAGGAATGAGAAAAGAGAGATGGAGATGCAGCAATTGATTGATATTGATGATGATCATCATCAAGTTAATCGTGTATTAGAAGCAGCTTACCATACTTGATTTGAAAGTATTCTTTTACTGTTTGTTTTGTTTGGGAGGGGAGTGATTCAGCTGCCAACTCTTCCAAAATTGTTGGTCACTTGTTACATTGGTCATCCCCAGTGTAATTGGGGGGATACTACACTTATTGTTGTAGTTTTTATTCTTTAGGTTTTTTTTTTATTATGGGGTTTTCTTTCTTTGCTTTTTTTAAGGAGTTTTTTTAATGTTCATGAGTTATCTGGGGTGCCTCGACTTAGTCGGGCATATAATTTATTATGGCTAATTTGAATTTTGCTACTTCTAATGTTAATAGGCTTAATAACCCAATTAAAAGAAAAAGGGTGTTAACATATTGAAAAGTTGAAGATATTCAATTTTTACAGGAGATGCATTTAACTGAAAAAGAACACTTGAAGAGAGATTGGGTTGGGCAGGTTATAGCATCATCATTTAATTCTAAAGTAAGAGGTATTGCCATTTTAATTCATTAAAGTTATGCACTGGATTCAGTTTTTGCAGCTGTTGGTAGATTGTTGATTGTTAATTGTAAGATTTTTTTTTCGGAGGCTTGGACTTTGATGAATGTTTATGCTCCTTATGTAGATACTTGTTTTATGGCAGAAGCTTTTCTGAATTTAAATCAGGTTTATGACAATGTGTTGGTTGGTGGTGATTTCAACTGCTGGTTGGATCCTTTAGATTAATCTCCAAAAACATTAGGCAAAACGAAGATGGCTAAACAGTTGTTGACGGTGATGAAAGATTTCTATTTGGTAGAGATTGAATCCGACGGAAAAAGATTTTTCGTTTTACTCTGCTAGGCATGATTCTTATTCTAGAATATATTTATTTTTAGTATCAGCACAATTACAAGGTAGATTTACTCAGGCCGAATATAAAAATAGGATTTTGTCTGATCATTCTTTATTATTAATTATCTTTACTGATTCAGAAAGGGTTGAAAATGCTTATCAGTGGAGATTTCATATGCTTTTATTGAAAATACTGAATGTATTAAATTTTTGAGAGAACATACAAGATCTTTTTTGCAAATAAATGAGGGATTGGTGCGAAGTAAATTCATTTTATGGGATGCATTGAAAGCTTATTTAAGGGGACAAATTATTACTTGTACAGCTAGAATTAATAAGCAATATTTGGTGATGTGAGTCATGATTTAGAGAAAGAGATAGAGAAGTTGGAAAAAGGTACAACGGACGTAAGTTTAAAAAGCTCATTTAACGAAGTTAAAGTTACGGTATAATTATAAATTTAAAAAAAATTATTATAGAGAACTAAACAACGTAATTACGAGCTGGGTGAGCATGCTCATAAAGTGTTAGCTTGGCAATTGAAGACTGAACAGGTTTCTTGGACAATAAATGCTATTATACGGGATACTTTTTCCCTGTATACTGTATCTTTTTCAATTGATTTCATGTAAACTTCTGTAAAGTTTTAAAAGATTTGAATGTATTAGTGAGGACTTTTCTATGCGAGGGTGTCACTACAAAAATGGACTTGGAAATATGCTTTAGGAGGACTGCAGTTAGCTCACTTTCAAAATTATGAGGCGGCGCAATTAAAATTTATTAACAGTATGTTTGAAGCAGATCAATCTTTGTTATGGGCTAAAATTTAAATTGCTCAGATTCATGAACAAAGAATGGATCAATTTATTTATAAATGGAATCCTCAACTTTTGCAAAATTATAATTTACTTGTGTTGAAACACTTAATGGAGATATGGTATAAGAAAAACCTTATAATAGGGACTGAAGGTAAAATTACAGTTAAAACTACTTTGTATCAGAATAAGTTGTTTACTTTTTCAATAAATAATCAACTTTTGAAACTTTGGGAACAGTGAGGTATTAGATTGGTGGAAGATTGCTATGAAGCTGGGTATTTCATTTTACAGACTAAAGGAAAAATATGGAACCTCTTCGAATAAGTTATTCACTCACTATCAGATTCGAGACTTGTTGTTAGATAATTTTGGACATAGTTTAAAGTTACCTAGATGAACAAGATTTGAAAGTTTACTTAATGAAGGTGGTAAAAAGGGGTTTATTTTGGAGATATATGCTTTACTGCAACATAAAATGTTTAAACCAGATGTTAGTAAAATGAGAATTAAGTGGGAAAAAGAATTGTCAATTTCAATTTCCCAGGACGATTGGATGACTATATGTGAGGATAGCATGACTAAATTAGTGAATGTAAAATATAGATTAGTCCATTATAATTTTATACATCAGCTTGACTTAACTCCTGAGAAGATGAGGAAATATAGTTCTTTAGATTTGTGTTTTCGATGTGGTAAACAGATTGGATCTTTTTTACATTCAGTATGGCTGTGTGAGACAATGAAGCCTTTTTGGAGCAGAATTATGGAATTTTTGGAAATTTTATTTAAATTTAGGCTTTCATTTGATCCTTTAGTATGTTTATTGGGATATGTTAAGAAATTGAGTTTGGAATTAAAATTTGATAAGTTTCAGAATGCGTTTATACGATTAGCACTGGCTGTGGCGAGAAAATGTTTAGCAATTACTTGGAAAAATGAAATTGAATTGAGTATTCAAAGATGGCACATGGAAATGAGATCCCACTGGAAAAGATAACTTATAATTTACGTAATAATTATTCTTTTTTGGTCAAAGTGTGGAGTCTGTATATGAAATGTAGTTTTTTTTTCTCCCCGTTTTGAGGTAGCACCAAACATGGCGACAGTTTGATTGTTGTGTTTAATTCCTGTTCTTTCTCCCTTGCTTTTCGGTAGTTATGGGTGGGGGGGGGGGGAGCGGAGGGAACTTGGGAGAGAAAATTGCATATATTTGTATCCTTCACTTGATTGTATGCCTTATTGTAAATAATAAATAAAATATACAAAAACAAAAGTATGCTCTTTATCAACTACAGTTTGCCATTTAACACCATCATTCCCTTAACATTGATCAGCAATGGGACTCAACACTCTGGTTTCTTGTAATTGGATTCTGGACAATGAGAGCCTCCTCCACGTCTGAGACTCCCTCTCAGGATGGCGTTTCCTGATCGACACAGGTGCTGAGATCAGCATCTTTTCTCCCTCCCCACCCACCCCCCCACTCTCAGACTACAACTCCCGGAACGGGAAACTGGGCCTGACCCTGAGGGCAGCGAACAGTAGCAGTATAAGGATCTTCGGCATCTGCACCATCCCACTCCACTTTGGCAACAGCCGCTTAACATGGACTTTTACACTGGCAGTGGTGGCACAATCGCTCCTAGGGGAAGATTTTCTCTGGGCCCATTGGCTGCTAGTGGATCTGATAGGGTTGCATTTGGTACACGCCAGGACTTTTCAGATTTTCTCCTTGGATGAAGCCAAATTACACCCCCCCCCCCCCCCTCCTCTCTGTCACTGTGTCCAGCAATGAGTTAATGTGCATCCTGGCTGAATTCCCTTCCATGATAACCCTCAGATGAGCCAATGCATGGGGTATGGCTCTGTAGCCGACCTCTACAAAGAAACACACACACACACACACAGAGTGTGCAGGTTAAGCTCACTCCTTTATTAGGGCTGAAAAGGCTGCTTTTATACTGTTCAGGTTCCCACTGTTTTGCTGATTGACTGAGTCATCCAAATGAATAACAATAGCGGGCAGCAATGTCCATGCATGTGAATCTACCCCAGCCGGTTTAGGGATCTCTGACCGCGTCTGCTGCCATGCAATGTGCCTGCCCGATCTCTGCAATTGTGGGCCACCACAGCACCACATCCTGCCTGACAGAGGGCCTCCCCCTCCACACCCAGGTGTGCCACCTCTTTCCCCCATCCCCCCCACCCCACCCCTTCCGAGAAACTCAACCTAGCGAAAGAGCAATTTTAATAAAAAATGGAGCAACTGGGGATAGTGCAGTGTTCCGACAGTCTCTGGGCCTCCCCTGCATATGGCACCAAAGGCAGCAGGAGGGTGGAGGCTATGCGGAGACTACCACTGCCTCAATGAAGCCACCACATTGGACATGTACAGGATTTTGCCACAAACCTACAGGGGCACGAATATTTTCAAAGGCCAACCTCATCTGGAGCTATCATCAAATATCGGTCCACCCCGAATACATCCCTAAAACCGTGATCATCACCCACTTTGGGCTGTTTGAGTTCTTAAGAATGCCTTTTGGGCTCAAGAATGCAGCTCAGACCTCCAGAGACTAATGGAAGCAGTAGGCTGGGACCTTAGGTTTGCGTTTGTTTACCTGGACGATACCTTGATAGCCAGCCTCAATCACAATGAAAATGCAGCCCATCTAAGACAACTATGCACCTGTCTGAGCAACTTTGGCCTCCCAATCAATCTGGCCAAATGTCAATTCGGGCTAGAGCCAATAGACTTCCTGGGACACAGAATCAACAAACACAGGGTGACACCCATGCCCGATAAAGTAGAGGCCATCAAGGGTTTCACCAAACCCCACATGGTGAAGGACCTCCAGGAATTTGCCGGTATGATCAATTTTTACCACCATTTCATACTGGCAGCAGCCCGCACACTCCTGGCAGGGAAAAGAAAAGCGGTAACCTGGGACAGGGAAGAATCAGAGGTATTTCAGGAAGCAAAATATGCATTTGCCAATACTATGCTTCTGGTGCAGCCTAGGACAGATACCCTGACCACCCTCACAACATGGCAGACAGGGGCATACTCAAACGGTTGATCGAGGGAGAATGGCAGCCCCTGGTTTTCTTTAGCAGACACCTCCGGCCTCCTGAACTTCAAAACAGCGCCTTCAATCGTGAACTCTTAGCACTGTATCTTGCGGTCTGACTCTTCAAGTACTTTTTGGAGGGGGTGCAATTTAAGGTTCAGACCACAAACCATTAATCTTTGCCTTCAATAAAGTATAAAACCCATGGTCAGCAAGACAGTAAAGACATCTGTCCTACATATCCGAGTTTACCACGGACGTTGAACACATCGCCGGTAAAAACCACTGTCACGATCGGCGATTCAGACCCTGTTCCGGGGATAGACTACTTGGCCCTGGCCAAAACACAGCAGGACAGACCCCGAGATTCCCATGTGCAAAATGGTGGTCTCAGGGCTCAGGCTAGAGGATCTCACTATCTGCCTGCGTACCCAGACGACCTCTACAAAGAAACACACACACACACACACACACACACACACACACACACACACACACACACACACACACACACACACACACACACACACACAGAGTGTGGCAGGTTAAGCTCACTCCTTTATTAGGGCTGAAAAGGCTGCTTTTATACTGTTCAGGTCACGGCTCACCTCACCAGCGATCGGGGAGCCCAGTTCACATCTGCGCTCTGCCTGTGTGATGTGTCCACTAGTAAACCCCACCCCTTCATACCACTAATCAAGAAACGGCAGATTTTCAAAGCGATGCACAAACTGGCACACCCAGTCAAGATAACAGCTAGCAGGCTCACCTGGCACAGCCTCCGTAAGTGGGTCAGTCAATGGGCTGAGACCTGCACATTCTGTCAGGCATCAAAGGTGCAAACACCTATCAAGGCACCCCCACCACAAACCTTCGAGCCAGCACAACAAAGGTTCAGTCATGTTGACATTGTACCTTTTGATGATGGTCAACTGCTCCACGAGATGGCCAGAAGTGGTTCCGCTAGCAGAAACAACAACTGAGTCCTGTGCCACCTGGGTGGCAAAGTTTTGAGTCCCAGAGCAGATGACTTCAGATAGGGGTGCACAATTCACCTTGAGGCTCTGGACAGCACTGTCCAACCTTCTGGGAACCCAACTCCACCACATAATGGCACATGACCCCCAGACCAATGGGTTGGTGGAGCAGTTTCACAGACACCTGAAGGTGGCTCTGATGGCTTGGCTCAAGGAACTACTGTGGGTCCTCCTGTGCATTCGCATTGCACCAAAGGAGGATTTCAATGCCTTGGCAGTGGAAATGATGTATGGTGCACCTTTGATCATACTGGGGGGAGTTCTTGGCCACTGCCAAGGAGCCAGAAGAACCACCAGTGACAATGTTGGAAGAGCTAAGGGAACAATTAGGCACCTTAGCCCCAATACAGCCTTCGCCACATGGCCAACCCAAGACCTTTATCCCCAAAGACCTAAAGATGTAAATACATCTTTGTGCGATGGGGAGCACACCACACGCCTCTGCACCTACCATATGAGGGGCCCTACCGAGTGACCAGACAATGGATCTGTGTACGTGCTGGATTTCGGCGGTAAGAAAGAGACTTTAACTACGCCTCAAACCAGCACACATGACACCAGCCAGCCAATCACTATGCAGGTCCAATGATGAAGGGGAGGCCGCCAAAATCAAAGGATAACACTTGGATTGTCAGTTCTTAGTGGGGGTGGAGAGGGGAGTCGTGTAGAGGCCTACTACCCTGGAAGTGGCCTGATGCACTAAATGGTGGATAAACACTGCGATCTTGCAAGGCCTGTGCAGGCTAATGGCCTTTCTCCCCGGCCGACTGCCTGCGCGATGGAGTGCTGACTAATTAGTGGCCAGAGTGCCGTTGATGTTGCTTCCGCTGATAATGGTGAGCAAACCGTGCCCAGCTGCTGGAAACTGGGCCTACATAAGCAGGAGCAGAGTGTTCAATAAACCAGTCGACTATAACCGCATTGAGTGTGTGTCGTTCTTCCACTCTCTGCTGTAGTGTCCGCTACACTGTCTGACTTCTCGTGTCAGCCATAGTTATGACAGTCTTCCTTTAAAATACAGCTTCTTTGGGAGGAAACAAGCCTGTGTCTTTTTGAATTCTTTCCAGAAGTGTGCCATTGCTTCTCCCCTGCTAGTGTTTGCTTCTAATCCTTGTTGGTCAGTCCTCTCCCATACCTTCATGGTTACCTTTACTCAGCTATAATACTGACACATCTAATTTTAGCTTCTCTTTGCAGAGTGAATTCTATCATATGATCACTACCTGCTTGTACTTCTTTTACCTTAAGATCAAATCTGGCTCATTGCATTACACCAAATCCAGAATTGCTTTTTCCCTAGTGGGCTCAACCACAAGTGCCCTAAAAAGGAATCTTGTTGACATTTCACAAATTCCTTCTTGGCATCCAGCCCCAACCTGATTTTGTAGGTTTTAACTGGGCTTTAAACTCATCTGTTCAAGTACACAGCATTGTAGAAAATAGCAAACATAGATGTCCATCATGAGTTCTGATCTAAAGACTGATGGGAAGAAAGGCTTTGACTTTGTCAAACATTTAGCATCAGCACTGGAAGGAAGAAGCTCTTCTGTTGACGAGCCTCTAGACCACACATGTCAAACTCTGGCCCGCAATATAATTATATTTGGCCCGCAAGATCATTTCAAAAACGTATTAGAGGTGGCCCGCCGGTACTGTTTTTTGGTAATGTCACCCCCATCATCCTCCCCCTTCATTGCACATCCTTCCCCATTGTAACACGAGAAATTGTAACACGAGAAGTCTGTTGATGTCATCAGCCGGCAAGCCGGTTGGAAGGCTCCCCGCACAACCAGTCACTTCTCCCACCTGTCGAGCGGTGCGGCGGATTGGCGAGCGCCTGTGATTTCCTGTCGGCGCGACGGGCATGGCAGGCTGCGCACGGCCCCCAGGCAGTGCGAGCCCCTCGCGACTGGCACTGGACGGCCCTTCCACAGCACGAGCGCACTTCTCCCGGTCGCCACGGCCTTCAGCGCTTGCACCCGCGCGGACCCCAGGGATGGCTGGTTCGGCCCTGCACGTGAAAAGAGAGATGGTGGCTGTCCACAAAGGCTGATCGGCAGCGCACTGGGCCTGAGTGGGTGGGTAAGCAGGGTTGGGCAGAGGGTGTAGGTGAGGAGTAATGGGCAGGGGAAGTTATGGTGGTGCGAGGGGCAGTTAGAGGGAGGGATGAGTAGAAGGAGGGGTGGATAGGGAAGAGGTAAAAGGGGAGGGGCAGGGCGAGTAGGGGAGGGGTGATTAGAGGGTGAGAGACAGGTAGAGGGAGGAACAGGTTGAGGGGAGAGGCAGTAGAGGGGCGTGTATAGGATGGGGTGGATAGAGGCAGAGCGAGTGGAGTGAGGGGTGAGTAGAGGTTGGGTAAAGGACTGGTCAGGTAGAGGGATGGTGGGTCAAGGGTGAATAGAGGCCTAAAGCCTGAGGAGTGAGCAGGAAATGCTGAGTCCTGATGCAGGCCAAAATGGACACAGCCTGTGAATGCTGACTACATCTCCACGGTGACCAAATATGTTTCCCTCAGGTCAAGCAAAGGGTGAACTTGAGCTACCTACTCCTGACCTGTAACATTATCCTCCTAAAGTTATATCCTAAAGTTTAACATTACATATGTTGAAAGAAGAGAAAACATGCAGATGTTGTTGAAAATTTTCAATAAATATTTAGTTCGGCCCTCGACTTAGTCCAAGTTTTTAATTTTGGCCCTCCGTGAATTTGAGTTTGACACCCCTGCTCTAGACGGTCCTGGGACAAAGGTTCTAGCAAATTGTTAACCAGGGCTGTGGATAAGGACTTTAAACTAAATAAGAGGGATTCATCAGATTGGAAAAGTATGGTAAAGTTGAAGGGAAGGAGAGGACAGGATATTAAAGTCTCCAGAATAATGAAGAAAGGATGAAGTTTAGAATAAACTTGGCCAATAAGGATCCTTATAAGAAGGGTGGTGAGTATGGGACTGTAGTTGTTTAACTGTAGTTAAATGCCCACAACATGTGGACTCCTTGGAACGTTAAGGTACATCTAACCCTCTCAAATTTATTGTCAGTCCACATGTGACATCAAGTAAAATCCTGAGACAGCTTTCCCTGCTGGCCAAGTAGAACTTCTACTTATTGGTAATGTAAATTGTACTCAAGAAGAAACATGCTTATACAAAACAGATATAAACAAAAAAATGTAAACAAACTGAAAATACAGAGAAAAAAAAAATCAGTGAATAATGTGCAAACTAAGAGTCCTGTACAGGTCCCTGTGTCTGTTTAGGAGTCTGAGAATGGAGGTTTCCACCTCCATCCTATGAGTGGAGACAGGTGCCTGGTCTTTTGGTCTCCCTTCTGAAAATACACAATAAGTTGACATTGAGAATGTTATTCTTGCCCCTCAACCAGATTCTCAATCTCCATCCTATCTATTGACTCGTCATTTCATCTTATTCTGTCACAGTTGTCAGCAAATTTTTAGTTTTCATTGGACTTGAACTTGGCTATGCAGGTATGAGCGTATAGGGAACAGGGCAGGGGGCTAAACAGTGAGGTACCAAGTGTTGATGGTTAGTAAGGAGGAGGTGATGTTGTGGAGCTGCTCTGATTGGGGTCTGTCAATTAAGAAGTCAAGGATCCAGTTGCAGAAGGACAAACAGAATCCCAGATCCCTCAATTTGGTCCTAATTTTGCTGTTAAGATGGTGTTGAATGCCAAGCTCTATTCAGTGAACAACAACCTGATGTAGGTGCTCCTGTAATCCAGGTGATTTTGCACAGTGAAGGGCCAGCAAGATAACATCTGCTATTGACTAGTTGTGACAATAGGTACAAGTCTTTCCTGAGATAGATGCAAATCAGTTCCTAGCTGTGGGAATACCTAACAGACTAAGTAGAATGTGTAGAGAGGGGAAAACTGCCATTGGTCTGTTATAATGGGTGAATTGTAGTGAGTCCACATCTTTCTAAGAGGGGAGTTGATTTACTCCATAAAAAACCTGTCAAACCACTTTATCACAGTGGGCACAAGTGCCATTGGCTGATAGTTGTTGAGACAGGTAAACTTGTAGCACCATTAGTGGATATCCTATTGAAGCAGCTGACGACTTCTGACTATAGCAGCAAGAGGTTTAAAATGTCTGCAAAACCTCCAACTAGTTGGTTCAAGCAGGTTTGAAGGACACGACAAGGTACACTGTCTGGGCCAGATGCTTCTGAGGATTCACCCTCCTGACTTTTCGCATAATACTTAGAAACTGGGAGCACAGTCACCAGAGATTCTGAAAGCTCATGCAAGTGTTTCAATGCTTACCTTTCAAAGCAAACATAGAAGGCCTTCCACATCTCAGGCTTCACAACTAACAACAGCAGGGTCTGACAAAGCTTTTAAAAGAATTTCAAGATGAATCTAAGGATTTTCTATTGGAAAATACAGTGAACGGTGGCCCAGTAAAGATTGTATGATCCCTGAGGACAAAATGTTGGCCTCAGATTCAAGTTGTCTGTTAATGGAGCTTGGAGTTTATAAGGTCTGTGATATCTCTGATCAAATTTGGGAGGGTGGATGAACAGCCAGATGTTGTGGTTCATGTAAGGACCAATGGCATGGGAAGGAAGGGTGATGTGATTCTGCAAAGAGAGTTCAGGGGTTAACACTAGGTTGAAGGAAAGAACCTCCAGTGTCGTGATCTCAGGCTTGCAACTTGTGAGGTTAGAAATAAAAGGATAATTCTGCTTAGCATGTGGCTAAAGACATGGTGCAGGAAGAATGGTTTCTGGATCACTGGACCACCAGGAAAGATGGGACCTGTTCTGACAGGACAGTTTGCATCTGAACTGAAGTGGGACAAATATCCTTTTGGGAAGGTTTGCTAGTTCTGCTCCGATGAGTTTAAACTAGATTGGCAGGGAGATGGGAACCACTGCGCCAGAGCAGATGGTGCAGTGTAGGAGGAAAAAGATTATGTGAAAATTGCATGTAAAGTCAGAAATCAAAGGGTTGTTCATGGTGGAAATGTTCTCCGGAGCAGCTATTTCAATAAAATAAGTATTTTAAGAAAAGCAGGTGAGCTTAGAGAATGTGGAATTATCACATCATGACCATTATTGAAACTTTGCAGGAGGTTCCATTGTTTCAGACAGGAGGGATGAAAGGGGGAGGTGTGGCATTGTTCATCAGGGAAAATATCACAGACAGGACAGACCATAAGGTTCATATAATGAGCCTATATGGGTGGAGCTGAGGAACAGAAAGGTATGACTACACATGGGGTTGTATTATAGACTACCCAATAGTCATTGAGAATTGGAGGAGCCAATCTGTAGAGAGATGGCAGACAGCTGCGGGAAACATAAAATTGTGATAGTAGGAGATCTTAACTTTCTGCATATTAACTGGGATTCTCAATGTGTTCAGGAAAGTTCTCTAAATCAAATATATAGATGTACAGCTAGAGAGAGAGAGAGAGAGTGC
This sequence comes from Narcine bancroftii, assembly GCF_036971445.1. Taxonomy (NCBI): domain Eukaryota; kingdom Metazoa; phylum Chordata; class Chondrichthyes; order Torpediniformes; family Narcinidae; genus Narcine; species Narcine bancroftii. Next base: position 382,229,636 of record NC_091469.1, on the reverse strand, counting down.
AATTCTGGATCTCTGAAAAGGAGATAAGACAGGTGACAGAAGTATGTGTAGGGGAACATTTTGGGTCCAATGATCATAATGCCATTAGTTTCAAGTTAATTATAGGAAAGGATAGGTCTGATCCTCAGATTGAGATTCTAAATTGGAGAAAGCTTAATGAGAAAGTGAGAATTGGGATATGATGTTTTGAGGTAAGACCTTCTACTCACTCTTCAAGATGTACAAGGCAAGTGGAAGACCTTCATATGTGAAATTTTGAGATGACAGATTTTGCATGCTTCTGTCAGGATTAAAGACAAAGAGAAAAGACATGGAGAACCTATGTTTTTGAGATATATTGGGGATCTGGTGAAGACTAGGGAGGTTTGGGCAACTTGAGAAGGAAATCAGGAGGGCTAAAAGAAGACGTGAGGTTGTTTTGGCAGACAATATGAAGGAAAATTCTAAGATTTTCTACAGATATATGAGAAAAAGGATAGTAAGGGACAAAATTAGTCCCCTTGAAAATCAGAGTGGTCAGCTCTGTATGGAGCCACAAGAGGCGGGAAAGATCTTAAATGTGTTTTTTGCTTCAGTTCTTGGGAAATTAGCACGGAGTGGTGGGAAGTAAGGAAAACACACAGTGAGTTTATGGAACCTATACATACATATACTTGTTTGTCATCTATATCAATGATCTGGATGATAATGTGGTAAATTCTAGATGGCATAATGTAAAGTGTTGCATTTTGGAAGGACAAACCAAAGTAGGGCATGCACAGTAAATGGTAGGGTACTGAAGAGTGCGGTAGAACAGAGGGTTCTAGCGATTGCAGATACACAATTCCCTGAAAGTGGTGTCACAGGTAGATGGGCTATAAATAGAGCTTTTTAGCATATTGTCATTCAAAATCAAAGTATTCAGTATAGGAGTTGGGATGTTATGGTAAAGTTCTCATTAAAGACCAAATATCAGCGATCACATGAATGACAGGTTGAAGATCATTTGAACCAGATATTAGTGCACATGTCCCAGAATAGATCATGTAAAAATCTTTAAAAACATTTATATTAAAAAAAACACTTAAATAAATACTATCGAGAGCAATGTGACCAAATTGTGTTATTAATCATTAGTTATATAAAATTCTATGTATATTTTTAGTAAAGTTATTTTGTGGGTTTGGACACAGGGACTGACACAGATCCTTACGCACAGAAAACATTTTGAAAGTTGAAATGTCTGTTAAAATGTTGTTGGCTGAAAATGTGTAAGCAGCCATAAAGCAAGTAATTGTCCATTGAAATACTGAAGGCAATGAATGTTTACTCAGAAACAACTATGTTTATAAGGAAATCATTTGCTGGTTGGTCAACAGACAGATCGAAGGCATTGGCTCGTTAAACCTTTGGAAGAGATGAAGTTGTATGTTTGTGGCATATAGATGTGAGGTAACTTCAAAGATAGCAATGATGTCATGTCACATGATTAAAGACATTTTCAAAGAATGTATTACTGAAAGAAGACATTTAAAACCAGAAGAAAATGCTTGACCATCTTGTAAGTCACACTGGATTGAAATGCCATAACATTCTGTGAGTAACACAGACTGACAATGGCTCCAGAAGGGATGACCACTTTGCTGCTTGGTCAAGATAAAGAGTAGTGCTGTGGTGGCATTTTAAATGGCCACTTGTGACTGACCCAATTCTGGGCAAAAGAAAATGAGATCATTCTTGTTTCTGAATCATAACTATTATAATGGAAACTTAGTCAGACTCGAACCTGAGCTTGTGAAATCATAATGGAAGAAAACACAAGTACTGTAACCTCCATGGAAGAAACAATTCTCTGAAAACTACTCTACAAGAGTTGTGTTTTGAGAAGTCTGATTCCTCAAACCTACCCCATAATTGTTTTTGAAAAAGCATGTAAAGAATCTCTTTCAAAACAAAAGTGACTGAACTTTAAAATCACACACATATTCTAATTTAGAGTTAAGTAAGAAGTGTTATGTTATTAGTAAAAAATATTGTTTTGAAGATACCATTGTCTTGTTGATTTCCATTGTTGCTAATTTAGTATGTAATAAGCAGCCATTCTCAACTGGGGCCCACAGGACATTTAAAGGGGGCCACAGACTAAAATCATAAACTGTTTTGTTTTTTTATGTAGATGATGGGAGAGAAGTACAGAAAAAACAACAAAACATGACTGCTTCACAGGTGATTTTGAGTAGACTCCTAAGAGCACCGTAGCCAAAAAAAGGTTGAGAATGGCTAGTCCAGAGGATGTATTGTATTTGGAAAGGAACAAAAATCCAGTTGATTGACTTTAATCAACCACATTATAATTATGTGACAAAGACTTGCTTTGATTAGTTTAATTGTTTATCTAAAGTTTAATTATTGTTGAATCTATTCTGACATGCTTAAAATATATATCATTTGGAAATCTATTTCAAGTAGCAATCACTCTGAGTTCATATCCTGAAATCCCTCCTCTCCTAAACTTGTTTCTGTGCGAGATTGAACTGGTGTCCTCTTTTGCCTGCACTGACATTTTATTGTACTTTTTACATTGAGATTTGTCCATTTCCTACCTTGTATAAAGCCTCACCTCTCAGTCACTTCATGTCTAAAGAAATACTTTTGATTGATTGAGTGCAATGAAAGTTCATCAGGTTGATTCCTGGATTGGTACATTTGAAGAATGAGGAAAGATTAAACAGACTCCCCTTTGTATTGAGAAGATGAGAGGTGATGTCATTGAAATGTGCAAAATCCTTTGGGACATTAATGATTGGACACAGGGATGATGTTTCCCCTAGCTATGCTGTTTAGAACCAGAAAAGGACAGAGATGAGCAGAAATTTCTTTACCCAATAGAATTTTGTGCCATAAGGATTGTGCAGGCTCATTCTCTGATTGTATTGAAGGAAGGGAGAGTGTTTTGTGTGTGTGTGTGTGTGTGTGTGTGTGTGTGTGTGTGTGTGTGTGTGTGTGTGTGTGTGTGTGTGTGTGTGTGTGTGTGTGTGTGTGTGTGTGTGTGTGTGTGTGTGTGTGTGTGTTTTGGGCAGAGATTGAGAAAAAGCTCACCCACAGTTTATTTTGATGGAAAACATCATTTTAGTCAACATATTTGGAATATTATTTGCTTTCTAATGAACTTTTCCCTCCTGTTAACTAAATGCTGTAAGGCAGGCTGAGACATAATCATCCACATTTAAACTACATAAGGTAGTTTCCTTTTTCATTCAAGGAAATGTTATGCAAGTGGAATAATAAAAAGAATAAATTCATAACCACAATGAGGAAAGAATTCCATTGAAAATAGGACAATCTAGATGCATATACTTCCACAAAAGAATTGAAAATGTATTCCCTTACTATCAAGTATTGCTTTCAAGTCACAAAATCGGGATGAACTTTTACACTGAGTTTCTACAAGTGTTTTAAATATATGCCATGTTAATAAATAAATAAAAGGAAATACACTGAAACTATAAAAGAAACAGGAGATTTTCAAGCTCCATTTAGAAATAATCATCCTGACATGCTGAAAATGTCAAATGGATCCACACCAAATACTGCAGCACATCACGGGTCTCAATACAAACAATTGATAATTTATGGCAGGAGGTCACATGTATGTCTGAAAGCACACGTGAAATTCTTCAACCAAGAATTGCTTGTATGCACTTGTTATTTTAAAGCAGTGGTTTTAAAACTTTTTCTTTCCACTTGCGTACCACTTTAAGTAAATGGTATGCCATAAGTGCTCTGTGATTAGTAAGTGATTACTTAAGGTGATGTGTGATTGGCTTTTACAAAAAAGTTGAGAACCACTGCTGTAGACCCAATTGTTATTGAAATATTTTGCTTGAGAAAAATTGTCATTGTATGGCGACGCACAAATCTGCCGCGACTAACCGGCCCACTTGTTATGCGTGGTTGGTGGAGCAGTTGTGGCAGATGATGACAGCATGTTTCCATCTCTTCTGCTTCATGACGGAAGTTGGCATGTATGCTTGCGTCAGTGTGATGCAAGTGGCAGAACATACACATGGTCTGGCTGCACACCTGAAAAGCAAGCGCGCTAAGTTTAAATAAACATTCCTGCTGCAACCTCAGAGCTCATGGTCTGTATCTCCAGTCTGTTCATTCACTCGCATCCAGCATGCTACATTTGGTGACCCCGACGAGTCTTCACATTCTGGAGACTCTTACTACATGGATCCTGGAGCAGTCAGTGCTGTAGTGCTCAAGCTATCCATGTTCTGGATAAACTGGCCCCGCACTTGGTTCAGCCAGGCGGAGGCTCAGTTCCAGATCAAATAAATCTCCTTAGACTCCACTAGGTACTTCTACGTTGTCAGTTTGCTTGACCAGGAGATTGCTGCCAGCATAGACGACCTCATCCAAGTGCCACCAGAGGAGGGTAGACACCAATCTTTAAACAAAAAAACCTCCTCATAACCACCTTCAGTCAATTACACCACAATAGCGCAGCCAGGCTCTTGCATCTCAATAGTCTAGAGGACCGTATGCCATCCGCCTTAATGGACGAGATGCTCACACTGGCGGAAGGACATAAGCCCTGCCTTATGTTTGAACAGGCCTTCCTGGAGCAAATGCCCAAGCATATTCTCTTCCTGCTCACTGACATCGATTTCGGTGATCCTAGGAAGGTGGCTGCTAGGGCCAACGTCCTCTACTGCACGAAATGTAAAAATTCAGAGGCCCTTCACCAACTAACCAAACCGCCACAGCAACCACCCCACAAACTGAGCCTGCTGGCAGAGAGGTGCCCCTCCCTCCAGACTCAAAACTCCACGGTGCAGCGTCTGTGCTTCTAACACCAGCACTGGGGAGCAGAGGCTCGTAAATACCATCAATCCTGGTCGTTTCAGGGAAACGAGTGGACCAGCCACTGTTGTAGGCCACGGCGGCTGGCCAAAGGAACAGTCTACTCCATGTGTGGGACAGCATCTTGTGCTGCAGGTTCCCCGTCGACATGAGTCGAGATCAACAACATTCTGCCAATGCACCTTGAGAAGCGTTCTAAACCACATGGCCCAACCCTTTGTGCAGCCAACAACTCTGCCATCTCCACTTTTGGGCTCAAGCGCATTCCTCTGTGTTTCGGAAATACGGATTTCCACCGGCATTTTACCTTGGTCGGTGTCAACAAGCCTCTGCTGGGAGCAGACTTTCTCTGGGTGCATTCTCTCCTTTTTGACCGACAGGGCAGATGGTTGGTCCACGCGGAGATGTTTTAAACCATCCCTCTTGGAACTTCAAACATGCAGGCCACTCACCTTGCCGCAGTGGAGATGGCTACAAACCACTGCTCATGCCTCCTCACTGAGTTTCCAGCCATCCTACACCCACTGTTTTCAACCATTCAGCTGCCCCATGGAGTGTAGCATCACATTTCGATCAAGAGTCCGCCATTCGCTCTCTGGCCTGCAGGCTGGCACCCAACAAACTCAAATTCATTGAGGAAGAGTTCAGTTGCATGGAAGAACTGGGCATTGTCCGCAGGTCTGACAGCCCATGGTCCTCGCCACTACTCGTGGTACCAAAGGCCAACGGCAGGTGGAGACCCTGCAGCAACTACAGGAGGTGAAATGACGCCACCATTCCTGACCAATATCCAGTCCCACACATCCAGGGCTTCATGGCCAACCTCAATGGCACCTGTATTTTCTCCAAGGTTGACCTCATCAGGGGCTACCACCAAATACCAGGCCACCCAGATGAAGTACGAAAAACTGCCATTATTACCCCTTTCATCCTTTTCGAATTTGTACAGATGCCATTTGGCCTTAAAAATGCAGCCCAAATGTTCCAGCGGCTAATGGACACCATAGGACATAACATGCTTTACCTCTTAATTTACCTGGATGGCAACTCTTTTCCCACCTACGCCAGTTCATCCTCACCATCAATCCAGCCAAATGTAAATTTGGCTGCCAATAGATAGATTTCCTGGGCCACTGTATAACCAAGGACGGCGCAGTGCCCCTCCCAGACAAAGTAGAGGCCATTCGCCAGTTTCCACATCCTACTACACTTAAAGGCCTGCAAGAATTTGTAGAAATGGTCTATTTCTACAACAGGTTTATTTCCCAGACTGCTAGTATTATGGGACCCCTCTTTGACCTCATCTCCATCTCCACAAAAGAACTCTATTGGACCACTGAGGCTACGGCAGCTTTCGAGAAGATGAAAGATGCCCTCGGCAGCTCAACCATGCTCATACACCCACAGATGGAGGCCCTTTAGCCCTTATGGTCGATGCATTCGCAACTGCAATAGGTGCAGTCCTTCAGCAGTTCATAGACAATACATGGAAGTCACTTGTCTTTTTCAGTCACCATTTGCGCCCGTCTGAGCGCAATTACAGTACCTCGACAGGGAACTGCTGGCTCTGTACCTGGCTATTTGCCATTTCCGCTACTTAACAGGTAGAAACTTCACGGACTTCATTGGCCACAAACCGCTGACCTTCGTCTTCACCAAAGTCTCCGCCCCCCTGGTCGGCCCGTCAGCAGCAACATCTGTCGTACATCTCCAAAATCACCACTAACGTACGCCATCTCTCAGACAATTTTATTGTGGACACCCTCTCCAAGCCAGCCATCTGCCCCTTGTCACAGGGTATAGACTACTGCAAGTTGACCAACGCACAAAAGATGGACCCGGACACAGCATGTGTCTGCATAGCACTGACTGGCCTTCAGCTAGTAGTCCTGCCCCTTGACAATGGCAAGACCATTATCCTCTGTGATGTCTCCACTGAGATCCCTCAGCCAGTGGTCCCAGCCAAATGGCGAAAGGAGGTGTTTCACCTCATACATGGTTTGTCTCGCCCCTCCATCCACAACACAGTCCACCTGTTCTCCAACAGGTTTGTCTGGCATGACCTACGCAAATGTGTCACAGTGGGCACGTGCATGCCCTGATTGGCAGCTGGCAAAGGTCCAGATCCACACCTGCCAGTTCAGAAGTTCAAACCCACTACACTTTGTTTCCATCATGTCGATGTGAACATTGTTGGGCCCCTCCCCATCTCTAGGGGCAGCGATACCTCCTCACAGTGGTGGACAGGCACACTAGATCGCCCAAGGAAGTTCCCCTTCCTGACATAGCCACAGACACCTGCACTAGGACATTCCTCCTGGATCTCCCGTTTTGGCATTCCATCATACATCGCCATGGATTGTGGAGCCCAATTCACATTGTCCCTGTGGTCCAAACTGGCTAAACTCCTGGGCACTGACCTACACCATACCACTGCATACCACCCCAAATCCAATAGTCCGGTTGAGCGGTTCCACCGCCCCTTCAAGGCTTCCCTGATGGTATGGCTTGATGGGCCTAACTGGATGGACGAGCTTCCCTGGCTCTTGCTGGGCATCCGCGGGGCCCCCAAAGAGGACCTGTGGGCCACCACCATCGATCTGCTCTATGGTGAGACCCTCACAGTGGCGGGTCATTTCTTACCCCTGTCCTCACAACAGCCCCAGGACCCCTGTGTGAACCTGCAGCACCTCCGTCAGAAACTGGGTTCCCTGTTCTCTTCCTCCCACCCTCGTCCAGACATAGAAGCCCTCCAACCCATATACTCACAGATTTAATGTCTTGTGATTCTTTGTGTTTGTACGCAGGGGCAGCCACAGAACACCACTCCAGTACCCCTATGAGGGACCCTACAATGTCCTCCTCTGTACCACCTCTACTTTCAATTTGCAGATCGACGACTGGGAGGAGATTTTCACGGTGGTCTGCCTGAAGGCAGCAGATTTGGACCTGACGCAGCCAGTCCCTGTGCTGTGGCCACCATGCAGAGGCAGGCCTCCCACAAGCCAAGTCACCACCGGTGCCGGTTCTGAGGAGGAGGTTTTTTGTGGTACGCGCAAATCTGCCACGATGAACCAGTCCTGCTTGTTATGCACGGTCAGCGGGGTAGTTGCAGTAGAGATGGCGATGTGTTCCTATCTCTTCCGCTCCACAGCGGAAAGTGTTGTGCGCTCTTGCGTCACCGTGTATATACAGTCCAGCTGCATAGCTAAAAAGTAAACACACGAAGTTTAAATAAACATTCCTGCTGCGACCTCAGAGCTCACAGTCTGTGTCTCCAGACTGTTCACTCACTTGGATTTAGCCTGCTACAATTGGCCCATTTCCTTTGGAGTTATGAAACCATGCACATAATGAGTCAATTAGGTATAATACATACCACCTTAAGTATCCTTCACTAATCACAGAGTACCTATGTCATAGTTTTGAAAAAGTTTGGTGAACACTTTCCAATGCAACCCAACATCACTATTCCTTAGAGAATTTACTTCATTATATTATTCAATCCTGCATTTAAAAAGCATATCCATGCAGTTGTTCTTGATGCTTTTTACCATCCATGATACCTTTTAAATTTTCAAATCCTGTTATATGTGGCCTGTCCCTCAGCAGCATAATTTGGCATTTAAAATATCTCAAAGAATGTGTACAATGCAGTGAACTGGGATTCACTGGTGGTGTGTTGTGCAGATGGCTGGCTCCACCCCCCATCTGCCCATATATAACCCTGATTTCCTGCCTAAACCTAGAACCCTTCTGAAGACTACTGTAAGACCCAACCTTCCGTTAGAGTCTAATAAAAGCGTATGTTCTCCCTCTGGTCGTGAGAGCTTTTATTCACGCTACAATTTTATTAGCTCATTCCCTATCCAATGGAAGCGCTACTCAAGCCAGGTATACCTCTGATGGACCCTCTGACCCTCGACGCAGCTGAGGAGTTCATGTACTGTCTAGACTGCCCACCTGCATGCGACCAGGAACGTCTTTCACACTGTTGAACTCAGGAGGTCTACACTTGTTTCGAGGGTAGGAACAAAAGGGTATGCAGTCATCAGGGACTGCACTACATATGATGCAGCCGTCGCGGCTTTGAAGGCTCAGTACCTGAAGTCGCAAAACAAGGTCCTAGCGAGGCATTGACTTGCTTTACATCGCCATCGGCCAGGAAAGACCATCGATGACTGCCTGCTGGATCTGTGGACGCTTGCCAAGAAGTGCAGGTACGAAGCGACTACGGGACGTGCTCATGAAGAGGAACATATCTGGGACACCCTAGTCACGGGGGTCCACTCAAGGTATATGAGGCAGTGACTGCTTGAGTCAGGTAAGAAGTACCTGGCTAGCCACGTTGAACTGGTCAAATCGTTGGAACAGGCCAAGCTCGAGAATGATGACCTCGAAGCCAGTGAGCTCGCTCACCCAGATGACTACTTCCAAGGACTGGCTGCTCCCACTACTCCAACCCTAATGGCTGCCGCTTCCCATGCTAGGGAGCACTCCTGTACTTGGGAGTACTTTTTCTGTGGCAAGAGCCAGCATTCCCGATCTCGTTGCCCGACTAAAGACTCAGTGTGTTCCAGCTGTGGCAAGAAAAGACATTGGGCAAGGGTTTGCTGTGTGAGGGGAAGCCCATGGCCTGCACTACTCCCAGATCCGATTCACCCAAACCCACTTGCTGCGCTACATGCCGATGGAGGGTAACATTGAGAAAACTGTGCAAAAAGGGTCGGTGGCAATCTTTTCACAAGTCCAATTCAAACTCAGTGCCATCATCGTCAGAGGAGGAAGGAGGGTGGCCATCTTGCTGTGCTACGAGGTCGATGCCATCTGACCCAAGGGCAACCCAGGACAGTGGGGGCCACTCGAGTGAAGAGTATGGAGTCTATTGAGTTCTAGTCTTGATGCTTCTAGATCAGAACAGACCTCAGCAACCTCATAGTGATTGTGAAGGAAAATCAATATTCCACTAAATGCCTAATCGACACAGGCTCTACTGAAAGCTTCATTGACTCATGGACTGCAAGAATACAACCTAAAGACGTATCCTTCCAATTATCGCATATTCATTGTGTCTCATTCGTACTCCATGCTTATTCAACAACATTGTATAGTATATTTGTCGTTTTGGGGGGGTGGGGGATTTTGTAAGATACACCTGTAGGGACTTGATGAATTGTGTGCTCTGGAGCTGTTGGGTCTGGACTTCCTGTGTCACTTTAAATGCCTATTAGGACTTCACAAGTAGGTATTAATTGAACATGCTGTGGAGTATGGATTATTGCTTTGGAAAGCAATAGATGAATGAACTTGGAAAATTAGATCCAGAGCCGCAGACTGTCTGAGTGCAGTTGGCTGTTCTAAGAGGGTCATGTGGTTTTCTCTGAGTGAGTGAGAGAGAGAGAATTTAGTTCTGTCGTTCAGCAGCTACAGCTGGGACTGGAACATGACAAGCTGGCAAGCTTGTGAAATAACCCCATTTTGAAGATGGGTTGAGTTCTTAGTTCACCCTGGTCAAAGCCCTTGTGGTCCATACAAGATTTGATGGCTAGCTGTATAATGTTTCACTTGAAATAAGGGAAACAAAAAGGATCTTTGTGGTGACCTGAAAGAAAGAGGCTATCATCTGAAAAACCCTGTTGGGGCAAGTTTCTTCGGCAAGACACTGAAGTGGCTGATCAGAAGGAATCAATTTGTGTCCAACGAGCAACAAATCTCTCTCTGAAAACCAACAAGAATCTTTCTGAGTGGTAACCATTTACCTTTCAAGCACCAAAATCTGATGAAATTCATAAATGTTAAATTCTGTGCACAGTATAACAATTGCCTGCTGAGAAGTGAGATTCAGCTCAGCATTCAACATAATCATACCTCAGAGACTTGTGGATGAACTGTTCATGCTGGAACTCAATATCCCTCTCTGCCACTGGATTCTGGACCATGATAGAAAGATCACAGTCATTCTTGGTTGGTACCAAAATCTCAAGTCCCATCACAATGAGCACTGGTACATCTTGGACTGTGCGTTCATCCTGCTACTCTTTACACTTCTCATTCAAGACCACACTGCAGATCCAGTTCAAACAGAATCATTAAGTTTGTGGGTGATTGCAAAGAAGAGTTTGGGAGGCTCATAAAATGGTACTGAGGACAACAACCTGAGCCTCGATTATAGACATGACAAAGGATATGATTATTGACTTCAGGAGGATAAAGGTCAACCATTCTAGTTAATTGTTTTGCTTTGGAGAGCACATAGTTCCTTGGTGTCCATGCAAAAGGAAACCAAATCTGCATCCATAACACCTCATTGTCAGGAAGATGCAGCAATGCCTACACTTCTCAAAGAAGTTGAGGAGGGCAAGGTTACTGACCGCCATCTTGGCAACTTTTTACTGGAGTTCAATTCAGAGTGTCCTGTCTAGCTGCATCATTGCATGGTGTGATTGCTGCAAAGGATTGAACCAAAAGTTAATACAGAGGATCATCAAAATGTTGACCAAAATCACTGGGATCTCCCTTTTCTCTATTGATGACATTTACAGTGAGTGTTGTTTAAATAGGGGTCACAGAATTACAGAAGACCATTTCCATCCAGCACAGAGTAACTGACCTACTGCCATCAAGAAGGTACTGGAGCACCAAAATCAGAACTGTCAGGCTGGGAAATGGCTTCTTCCCATTAGCTGTGAGATTGATGAACAGTGTCCTGTTGATCATCCCAAAATATTTGTATATATTTCATTTTGTATCTTTGTGCATTTATGTGATTATTATATACTATGTATGTCTGCGCCATGGTCTGGAGATAAATGCTGGTTCATAAGGTTGTATGTGTGCAGTCAGATGATAACCTTCAACCTGAAACCATGAGATCTTTAAAGCATGACATTCTGTCATTCTTGGACAAGTTATGCTGATACTGATTCCCACAGTACTGCTTTACTTGGGTTATTCAGTCAGAAAAACAAATGTTGTTTAAAAATTATGGTTCAAATATCTTGTATCTTTTTCTGTAGTTCTGAAGTTTGTGTAATGTAGCCTGAATTATGAATGAGATAGAATCCACTGTACCTTACTAATTTCTGTACCTCGTGGGGAAAAAAAATCATATTTTCCATTAACTCTCCACCTATGGTATAATGTTCCCTTGGTACAATTTAATATAGATTTGGGACATCCCATAAATGTCTGATTTATTAACCCATACCTAAATGAATCTGTGAAAATCTGATATGTAGAAGCAGAAAATGCTGGAAACATTTGGCAGGTCAGTCAGTGTTTATGGCAAGTCAAATACAGATGACATTTCAAGGCAGAGAAAGTGAGTTGGATTTAAGTTACAAAGTGTGTGGAAATACTTTGCTGTGAAGACTGGATTATAACTGATTAATCAATGCCTCTTCATGTTTAGTAATACTTAAAAGAAATTGCAGCTCTAGGTTAGATAGTGGATTTCAGTGCCCATCATAAGAATTGTTTGTTAGGACAGTCTCTGACCATGCAATAAGATATCGCTGCCAAACTGGGTCTGTGGCAGCTAATGAGTGAATCAATACAAGGGAGAATTTTCTCTAATATACCTGTTACAGATACATTGGTAAAAAAGATCATTGCACAAAGAGACAAACTCCTACTTTGCGTTGGAGACTCTCTCCATGTTCTGTGGGGCTACAATTACCAGCATGTCAATTGTGATAACTCAGAACATCTGGCAGTTCAAAGCTAGACATCCATACAACACTCATGACAATCAGTAGCTGCAGAAATGTACATTAACATCTTGGTTGAATGAGAAAATGCATGCCAGAAAGAGCAGCAAGCATACTTAAAAATGAACTGCTAACCTGGCAAAAAATGCATTACGACTTTAATTAAATATCAAAAATACCATATGATTGATAGACCTAAGAGATCAAATTAAAACTCTTCAGTCAAATGCAATCATGAATGGAAATAAGCATCTAATGGTATCCATTCTCAATGGTGCAAGCTCACATGTGAGTACTCAGGACAAGACTAAAACATTTACAGATATTTTCAGCCAGTCATCCTTAGAGGATGATTGATTTCTGCATCATTCAAGAAATAACTGCAAACAGAGACAGAGGTAGATGACCTTTTAATTTTTAATGTAGACTACAGCAAGGTAAAAGACTATTTCAGCCCGTGAGTACGTACTGGGAGTGTAGGTTAATTGCCGGCATGGACTTGTTGTCCAAAATGGCCTGTTACCATGCTGTATGTCCAAATTAAAAATTAAAAGCTTGACTGCCCCTGGCATAGGTATTGCAAAGGCTTAAAGAGTCAGACATCCTGTTGTAGCACTGAAAACTTGCACACTGAAATTAGCCCTTGAGTTAACCAACCATCTTGCTCCTACTTGCAGAAATCCCATTTTATTTTCCCAGCAATTTTTCCCAGATTGTACCATCCATCTAGATAAAGGGCTATTTGCAGTGATCAATTAATCTACCAACCCTAAAATCTTTGGGATATTAGAGGAAATTTGAGTATAGTCTCAGCCAAACCTACTTGGGCTAGATGTAGAGGGTGGATCTTACTGGCCCTCTGTACCCTGGAATCAGGTGCCAAGGTCTAAATACAAAGCATATCTTAGGTGATTGTTGAGAATCCATCCCACAATGATCTTGCAAGCTTTTTCCTTAGGCAGTACGAAGGCTTTTTTTTCCATCATTGTGAGGCTTTTCAATATTCTTTATAATAAGAAACAAAGTTTAAAATTGTTGTAAGGTGGTTACAGATGATACAAATGTTCATGCTGAAGTACTTGAATCTCATTAAAAACATTCAAATTAAGTCAAATGATTTTTGAAAAATAACTTTCTAATTTGCAAGTAAAGAATGCTTTTGAATTGAGTCAGAGGGTAGAGGGTCAGAATCTTTCTCAAGTAGGTATCACAAACAATAGGTCAGAGGTTTAAGATGAGAGGAAGGAATTTTAAATGGGATGTTTGGAAAATTTTACACAATGATTGATAGTTTGAACATGATGGAATTATGATGGTGCAATCTGATACAAGCACCGCATTTAAAAGGTATTCAGACAGGCATCTAAAAAGGCAAAGCACAATGCAAGACCTAATGTGGTTAAATAAAATTAGATTGGGTGGACAAAAATCTCAGCATAACATTGTGGGCCAAAATACCTGCTTATGTGCTATACTAACCTTTGACCATAACGTGTAAAACTAGAAGCAGACCTTTCAAGTCACCATGTTTATGCTGATCAAGAATCTATTTTTACCAAAGTGAAAAGACAATGCTGGAGAAACTCAGCATTGATGGAGGGCTCAAATTTGAAATGTTGGTTATGTATTTTTATCTTTGCTATATGAAGGATACTGTTTGTCCTGCTGAGTTACTCCAGCATTGTCTTTTTACTTCAACAATGGTGTCTGTAAACTTCCATGTTTTACTTCTATTTGTACCAATCTTATTTATCAGCTCTTGAAATATAGCCTACTTAAAGACCATACGATGTAGAAGTAGAATGATCGAATCTGTGCCGCCATTCGAGTCATGGCAGAATATATTTTTCCTTTCAACCCCATTTTCCTGCTTCTCCCCATAACTTTCAACACCCATCAACTTCCACTTCAAATACTGCATATCCAAAGAATTGACCTCCACGGCTTGTCTGCTGATGAATTATACAGATTCAGCACTCTCTAGCTGAAGAAAGTTCCCTTTGTCCCTGTACTAAAGGGTCAACCTTTTATTGAGGCGGTGCCCTCTGGTCCCAGCCATCCATCGTGCACCCCCCCACCCCATCAAACCCTTGACACGGCAGCAGGGATGTATGGCTGCCAAGCCCAGAGTTCACTGGAGCTCCGCACCGACTCGCAGTGATGGCTCAATGTGGAAGCAATGGTCATCTTAGTTACCCATAATCCCCCATGCAGTTGGAACTGCTCTGCCAGAGCAGGGAAATGCATAGTGGATCCAGCTGTATGGAGAATTATGGGTAAGGAAGATTGCTGTTGATCCCACATTGAGCCAACCGCTGCCTGCTTCTCACCCATTGGGTGCTGGGGGCCGAGAGTCACCTTTCCATCGGTAAGAGAGGCTGCCCATGGGGATGAGGACAGGGATGACTGGGACACTTATTTGGTGATGATACCACAAATTATCGACGAGGAACACGGTGGGATACATGGGAGTTGAGCGAGGGTTTTGTCGGGTCATGTTTGGTGCAAAACAATCTTTGATGAACAGATGTTATCTACTGGAAAAAGTGCCAGTTTTTTGGAGGTTGCTAGTGTTCAGAATCTCTGATAAAAGGTTAGACACCTCTACCAATAAATGGTAATTCTGCTTCACCCCACAGGAAAAAGAATCTCAAGGTTGTGATATCACTTATGTATCTGATAATAAATCTGAAATCTGAGGACAAGGAGATCCTGTTCTTGTGTCTAGGGATGGAGGGAGCCAGGGCAGATGTGCAAGATATGGAGATGTGTGTAAGAGCTGAGTTGAGGGTAGTAGAGGGGAAGCTATATTTTTTGAAGTCGCTAAGTTTCTCCTAACAGTTTTGTGCAAACAACCTGTCCAGTCTCATCCAGCTCTTTCAATATTTAGTAGGTTTCAAGGAGATCATCCCTCATCCTAAACATCACCAAGTACAGGCCAGCACCTTTGATTTAGATTATTGAATAAATGGCTTTGTGTCTAAATTTGCACCCAAAATGGGTGATATGGGTGGTGGTGCTGAGGACTCCGAAGGGCTGCTGAGAGACTTGGATAGATTAGGAGAATGGGTAAATAGGTGGCAGATGAAATACAATGTTGGAAAGTATCGGTCATGCACTTTGGTAGCAGAAATAGATGGGCAGACTTTTATTTAGATGGAGAGAAAATTCAAAATTCCAAGGTGTAAAGGGAGTCCTCGTGCAGGATACCCTAAAGGTTGACCTCCAGGTTGAGTCAGTGGTGAAGAAAGTGAATGACAAGAGGGCATAATTTCAGGATAAAATTGTGTCAATTTAAAACCGATGTGGAAAAAATTTCTTTAGTCAGAGTGTAGTGAGTCTGTGGAACTTGTCACAGGCGGCTGTAGAAGCATGGTCTTTGGGTATATTTTTAAAATTATTTTTATTAAGGATTTTCAATCAACACGGAGTTTCAAAACAAAATCAGAACCATCACAGATATGTACAATAAAATACCAAAACTAAACTACATGTTTAACAAAGAAGGAAGAATCAACACATTATCACAATTATCAAATTCCGCACTATTGTTTATAAATACAAAATTACATACCATGTCAATTCCTTAAAAGAAAAGTAGGAAACAGGAAAAAAAAGAGAAAAAAGAAAGAGAAACTTAATCAGTTTAAGGTGCTACATAGGGTTCACTTTTCTAAATCCAAACTGGCAACCACTTCCTGAAATAGAAGACAAATGAAATGGGTGTAATGGCTCCCCTGCCACTTAAGTTGCATGTTTTATCAGTGCCCCAAAATACAAAGGTTCTGGAGCAAAGTCTATAGCACATTATCCAAAATATTTAAAGTTAATTTGCAGCCCTGTCCGCTGACTACATTATTTGGAATCTCTGACCACTCTCTAAATTCTCTACAGAAAGAGGTAATAATGTTAACATCCTTATTAGCTAAGCATCTAATCTTGATGCCCTGGAAGTCAGATAGGTGCCTTCTATTACACAATGGATTAAGGATGTTTCTTTATTAAAATGGAGAAAATCAAATAAACATTTAAAGGGTCCACTAGAGTTTTTTTCCAAAAATAGTCATTCTTTATGCACTATTTCGCTGAATCACAAATGCTTATGGAATAAATGTCTTAACTGCAAGATGGTTGTACTAGTACAGGGGTAATATACTGAAGATACTTCCCGCAAAGGCATCAAGGTGGTCAGGGACTGGGTGGTCTGAGTGTGTATTTGAGGGTGTATGTAAACATTAATGTATATCTGTGTTGGTTCTTCCTGGTTTTTTTTTAAATGGGGGTGGGGGCACAGTGTACATCTGTTCAAGAAGTTGTTTTTGATGCTCAAAAAATATATTTTGGAAATAAATGTTTTGTATCTTGAGGATATTCTTGAGACTTGACCTGAATAAATGGGCCAAGTTGTATATTTGACCTGAATTGTTTGCCTGTTTTTTGAAGTTTTAGTTAATTTGTTGAATTTTTCTTCATTGACACAGTAATAAAAGCATATTTTAATCATCCCATTCCTATTCTGACTAAAATATTCTAATTCAGCACATGACAAAAATGGACTCTATTACTTACCTAATTTATTTACTCATTCTTTCACCTGGTCTTGTTTGCATGATCAGATCCATGTAGAGTGACTAACTAATTCACTTTTTATTTGGAATAGTGCCTGGCATTTTGATGCCTCTGCTAATAGCACTGCAGAGCTGTTGCTCTATATTTCACAGCTTGGTACAAGGAGTTGAACATTGTGTCATTGCAATTGGGTAATCAAAACACAAACCACAGGTTCATCACCACTCCATTTTTACATTACTTCATTTGCAGTCGTTCCTGTTCAGAATCATTGACTAAATGGGCATCTCACAAAAAAATAAAAATATTTAATTTGTTTCATGTTAATGTATTTTTTAGTGGAAGCTTGAGCAAATTAAGTTCGTAAACCATGGGAAAAGTGGCCAAATAAGTTGATTAAAGATTGATTAAATCTGATATCTAAATTGAGTAAAGTCTGTATTTTAATGGTTTGTTTTGCTGACATGTTTGTTATTCCAGAATTGTGACCAGGGTTAGTGGAAGACTATTGCAAGGATACTTTTTTTTTCCAGAGAGGTTTGCAAAGAGTGCATGAATTATTTAAATGGAAACTAAATAATTCCAGAAATCTAAGAACAGACTAGAATGGGGACACAACTTCAGGTGTAAAAGAGCAAGTTAGCAAAATGTCTAATAAGAGTTATTTTAATAGATTTCCTCTTTACTCCAAAGCTGAATAATCTGGTTTGCATTTGAAGCATTTTATGTTTAATTAAATAGTAATTGTCTTTGGAGAGAGATTTAAGATTCAAACAGAACCAAGGAGCCCAGATGGGTTATTAGATCACTGTATGGCTATATTAAGGCCATTATTTTTATCTCCAGCACATTATACCAAAAGTGCTGTATAGTGATATTTGTCAGAATATTTTGAGCAGTTTTCTTCCAAGTCTATCATGGGTATATGATCAACAATAGATTAGGGCTGATATAGGGAATTTTTATATTAATGCTTGTAAAAGTTAAAACCTTGTGTTTATGATTTATGGTTGCTCTATGACTTTCCCTTTAAGGATTAATTGTTTTTGTATAGTTACTATGATGTCATATGTTGTAATATCCGAATGGACAAGGAGTTCTCTTATCATTCTTGGAATGACCATGGAAGAGACATTAGTTCTCGAGAAACTTTTCTTTGTATTTATCCTTATTATTCGCTATCCATTATTATTCATTATTACCATTTTAATTCATTTATATTTGTTTGAAGTTGAGTATCGTTATCATTTACAACATGCTTAATTTTATGGTGCGAAGCTATGAAAATGCTTATTTGCTTTTATCAACAAAAGATTAAAGCTATTTACAGCTGCAATTGTGAAGTTTGATTTATTTGGAGAAAATGGATACAATTTGGAATATCGAAGCTTACTTCTCTTGGAAGGTGATGTGTTTTGAGATTGAGAAATATTAAAAGCTGGAAAGTATCACCTACAATGCTTAGTTGAGTTAATTTGGAATTAGAATCTTGAGAGTTAGAATTCAAAACTTTCTACATAATTGATCAAGTACAGATGTAGGATTTCTTGAAGCTGCATACTGAAGTGGATGTGCTTATTGAAAATATAGAGAAATAGATGTGCCATGCTGAAATAACGGAAAGGTACAAGAACTAAAGGGTAACAGTAACCTGCCCATTATTTAATGGGATAGTAATTGTTTTGTGCTGTTATTAGGTGTGTTTTTTGCTTAAGGGACTAAAGTGAGGAAAATAGTTAATATTAAAGATAAACTGCTGACAAATTGGATATTGTTATGCTACATTTTAATGAGTTTTAAATTAGCTTTAGAGGACCAGGTTGGAAAAAAATTCTACATGAAAGGAAACTTTTATCAATGATTAGGAAGATCTATATAGTAGGTAACTAAGCAGTAGATCACAAGATAAAGAAATAGAAGTAGGCCATTCAGCCCATCAAGTCTGCTCTGCTACTCCACTCTGAGCTAAACCATTTCTAGCCTTTTCTCCATATCCCTTGACACCTTGGCTTATTAGATACCTATCAATCTCTTTAAGCTCCCCCAATGATTGGGCCTCCACAGCTGTATGTGGCACCATACATTTCTCAACATTGTATCTCCTCTGCCATTTCCTTGCCCACTCTACTAAATTGTCTAAATCTCCCTACAATCTTGTGGTTTCTTCAACACTTCCTGCTCCTCCATCTTTCCTGGTGTCATCTGCAAACTTAGCCACAAAACCCTTTAATCCATCATCCAAATTATCGATATGCATTGTAAAAAGTGGCCCCAGTGCTGACCCCTATGATACTCCACTAGTAACCGGCAACCAACCAGAACAGGATCCCTTTTATCCCATCCTTTGCTTTCTGCCTATCAGTCAATGCTCCATTCAATATATCTTTCCTGTAATTCCATGGGTTCTCATCTTATTAAACAGCCTCTTCTGTGGCACCTTATCGAAGGTTTTTGAAAATCCAAATAGACAACATCCACAGCCTTTCCCTTGACCATATTATTTGAGATTACCTCAAAAAATTCCAATAGGTTGGTCAGGCACGATCTTCCCTTCATGAAAACATGCTGGCTTGGATCTATCATGTCCTGCTCCTCTAGGTATTTCATAACCTTGAGCTTGAGGATTGACTCCAATAACTTTTCAATTGCCAATGTCTGATTAATAGACCTGTAATTTTCTTTTTTCTGCCTCCCTCCCTTCTTAAACAGCAGATCCACATTTGCAAACTTCCAATCTTCCGGAACTATGCCAGAGTCTATTGATTCATGGAAAATCATTTCCAATACCTCCACAATTTCTAAAGCCACCTCCTTCAGAACCCATGTGTGCACCTTATCCAGTCTGGAGACTTATCTATCCTTAATCCATTTAGCTTCCCCAGCACTTTCTCTCTAGTAATCTTGACTGTACCTAATTTAATTCCCTGAGACCTCTATCAGGTATATTATTAATGTCTTCCACAGTGAAGACTGATGTGAAATACCCATTTAGTTCCTCTATTACAGTGGTTCCCAACCTTTTTCTTCCAACTCGCATACCACTTTACGTATTCTCTATGTCATTGGTGCTCTGTGATTAGTAAGGGATTGCTTAAGGTAGTATGTGAGTGGGAAGGAAAGGTTGAGAACCACTATAGACCCAGTTGTTCATGAAATATTTTGCTTGAGAAAAATTGTCATTGGCCCATTTCTTTTGGAGTTATGAAACCGTGCACATAACAAGTCAATTAGGCATGATTAAAGCAGTTGTTTTCAAATTTATTTCTTTCCACCCACCTACCACCTTAAGCAATCCTTTACTAATCACAAAACACCTATGGCATAGGGAATACTTAAAGTGGTATGTGAGTTGGAAGAAAAAGGTTGGGAACCACTGCTCTACTACATCTCTATTACCTATTATAATTTCTCCAGCATCATTTTCAATTGGTCCTATATTTACCCGTGTCTCTCTTTTACTCTTTTCATATATTTTAAAAAAAACTTTTAGTATGCTTTTGTATGTTATTTGCCAAATTCCTATCATAATTCATCTTTTCTTTCCTCATGACTTTTAGTTTCTTTGTAATTTTTTGAAAGTTTCCCATTTCTCTCTTTTTCCACTAATTTTGCCTTCATTTTAGCCTTAATCTCTCTTGTTAGCCACATTTGTGCCATTTTTCCAGTCATCATTTTCTGTTTTCTTGGAATAGATCTATCCTGCACTTTATTTTTTGTTGAAATATCATTCAATTCTACTCTGCTGTCCCTCCATCGAGCTTACTTTTCCAGTCAACTTTATCATACCACAGTAATTTCCTTTGTCCCAGTGAAATATTGACACATCTGATATCAGGTTTTCCTTTTCGAATTTGAAACTGGACTCAATCATATTATCACTACTTCCTCAGGGTTCCCAATCACTTCAGGTTCATTACACAGCACCCAATCCAAAACATCCAATCTCCTGGTGGGCTTATGTAATTCAGAGATCGTAGCCGCCACATGGTGGCACTACCGGGCTCCTATTTGAAGAACACATCACATGTCAATCAAGGCCGGACTCGTCCCAAGCCATCAAGGTGACCCTCAAATTGCCAGGTACTGGGCTCCAGCCTGCTTGGACTTAGCCTTGACCTAATTGGCCCAGGTGAATCACCTGTGCTGAGCCCCTGCACTTGGTTTCGAGGCATTGGTCACAGCAGCCAATGGGGCCCAGCCTGCCCTGAGTGATTGGCTTTTGAATACCTGCTGCAGGATTATAAAGGACCATGCTTTCCTTTGCTCTCTCTCTTGACTCCTCGTGGCCTGTGCGTATCACCTTCTGTATTGGGTTGAGGTGAGACCCAAGACCAGTTAGTGAGAGCCATGTCCGTACAGGTCAGGGGGTGGGGGCATGTAGCATTACCTTGATCTGATTGTTTACTGTATATGTGCTTGTGCCATTCCTAAGTTTTGTCGGTTAATTTAACATTTAAATTCTGTTGTTTCCTCTACATCTCTTGAGAATAAACTTGTGCTTTGTACCTCGACCTCAGTCTGGTTCTTAACCAGTGGGACTCGCACGAACCTTCACTTATAACAGCTAATAACCAAGCTGCTCCAAAAAACCATCCCCTAGGCATTCTATAAAATCTCTATCCTCAGATCCAGTACCTTCCAGACTTTCCCAAACCCCTTTTGTGCTAAAATCTCCCATAATTATTTTGATATTTTCCTTATGACATGCTTTTTTTATTTCCAACTGTAACGGCACCTCCCTGCTGTTGTTTGGGGGGTCTATATCTAATTGCCATTAGAGACCTTTTACCCTTGTCATTTCTTAACTGTAAGGACTCTACCTCTTCTGACTCCATGTCCTTTCCCTCTACCTACCTGCCTCTCTTTCCTATACAATGTGTCCCCTTTGACATTCAGTTCCCAATCACATTCATCATTCAGTCATGTCTCGGTGATGGCCACAATGTTATTTTTTTAGTTTGTTTATTTGTCACTGTTTGCATTCCATGCATAACAGTGGCTCTTATTTCAAATAGAAAAAAAATTGCTTTGTCTGTTAAAATGGATTTTTAAATGTTATTTTTCAGAGCAAGTTTTGATCGTTATCTTCGTGTCCCAAAAATAGTTTCATTATAATGCTGAAGGACTGTTTTAGAATTAACACTGGGCTTAATTTTACATTCAATTTAAGCCACTTTTTATTTTTTTATTATAAGCTTCCTGAGTTCTTTGTTCAACGCAATTTTTGTGATTTCTGTTGGATGCACGAAAACAATTAAAATTTCACTTTTTGAATGTTCAATATGTACAACATTGAAATCTTAATTGTGATACATAAATAAAGAATATATGGTATGAATTCCATATTTTCCTTGATAACTTGCTGGCCTTTATTGGTCCTAGACCTGAACTAAATTGTCGAATGTGCTCGTCAATTTTCTGAACATTAATAATTTGAAGAAGTTAATTCTCTTAATTTCCAAAGTAAAAAACTGTTTAAACACCAAAAACATTATATTTTTGTTGACCTTTGTTTCTAACATCTACTGTCCATTCTTTTGCAAGGACCAAAGAGGGAGTTGAGCAGTACATGGCATTGAAGGCTTGGAAAATGAAAGGGTAAAGACTGCTGCTTTCTTCTTTTGTGCTGCTTGGCAGAGGTCATATGCTCAATCTGCTCCACTCCCAGGAGCAAGTTACATTTACATTCAAAACCTCCACATGTGCCTCTTTTTTTTTTTGCCACTCTCTCATTACTTCAGCAAAATCATAAATTAGGAAGCACTTTAACATACAAAATTTGATGCAGATAATGAGATTGGCAGGAAATTTAAGTGCAGACGTGGCCAAAATTGGGTTGCATTTCAGATGTAACTGCTCATTTATTTTCTCTTGCTTCTTTCTTAGAAAGTATGAAAGTTTTTTAAATTAATTTGTCGAAAATCTAAATGAGAACTTTAAATCTAGTATTTTGAAAGGATTAAGGGGTCTTTAAGGAAGAGTGATTATTAATATAGCTAGAATGTTATGGAAAGAGGATACATTATTTAGTTCAACCTGAAACTGGAGTTTCAAATCTAAACAAAGCAAGCTATGAAGATAAAATGTGGCTAAGATTAATATGGAAGTGGCAATAAAGGATTTGATAGTAAATAAGTTATTGCTAACATAAAAGGAATTAATATAGTTTCCAACAAATATATATCCATCCATTCAAGGCACTAAAAATCCAACAGGAAAAGTTGTACGTTAACAGAAAATAATTAGATTAAAGGATAAGGTTTCTAATGTCACCAGGAAGAACAGTAAGCTGGGGGGGGGGGTCACGTGATGGAGTAGTGGCTGGTCAGGTAAAACCAGCCCTCCATAGATAAAGTTTAAAAAAAAATAAGTGATAGAAAAGCAAAGCTTCAAAATAAAACATAAAAAGGTTTTTAAATAAACAGTACAAGAAAAACCTGAAGATGGCTCTGAAGAAAGAAAAGCCTACAATGGCAAGCAAGGGAGAAACAAAGAAATCAGCCGACAACAAAGAAGGCCTTACTGGAATCTGCGAGCCAGGAGCTCTCCCAAAGAGGATTGCCCGAGCTGCGAAGCTGGTAAACAGGCAGCTTGGGGGCGAAGTCTCGCAAGGCAGGCTTGAACAATGGCTCATGGAGCCAGAAAAGGAAATGCAAGTGCGCATCTGTGATTCGCATCCTAAAAAAGGCACTGAGGAGAGGAGATGCCAGCAGCAGGTTGCTGCTAACACCACAGGAGAAACTGCGGGAGAGGCAGTAATAGAAACAGGCTCTTTATTGAGTGAAGTCATGGAACAAGAAAGAGAAGCCCTAGAAGAAGCTAAAGAACTACAGGAAAAAACACAAGGTAAAAAAAAATCTAGTTGGTGGATAAAGAATACTTTGATAAATAAAAACATTAATGGAAACAATAATGCCTGAGTTTAAAGCTATTAGAAAGACAATGCAAGAAACCGATGCAAAAATCCAAAGAATGGAGAATATAATGACAGAAATGAAAAAGCGAAGTGACGAAGTGGAAGACAGAGTAATAGATGTGGAAATGGAGGTGAATGAATTGAGAGAAAAACTGGAAGATATAGACGCAAAGAAATTAAGAAGTCATATGATTTATTTGCCAGAAAATTGACATTTTAGTAGACATAATAATATAAAAATAGTGGGCTTAAAAGAAGGTTAAGAAGGCGCAGATATAAAAGGATTCTTAAAATGATGGATCCCACAGATTTTGGGAGTAGAAGAACTCCAAGAAGACCAAGACATTGAAAGAACCCATAGGACATTGGCACTGAAACAGCAACCACAGCAGAAACCGCATTCCATACTGGTAAAACTATTGCAATACAAGAAAAGGGAGAAAATATTGGAAATGGCTGATAGAAGAGTAAAAGAAAACAAGAGACTATTGGAATACAATGGGGGAAAACAATCATCTACCTAGACATAAGTTTTGATCTTTTAAAGAAGTATAAGGAGTTCAACTTAACAAGAACTTTATTATAGAGGAAAGATTATAATTTTGTATTATGTCATCATGCAATTTTGAAGATATTCATCCCTGGCAGACAAAGTAGATGTTTTTGAACCCAGGAGTAGCCTGTTACTTTGAGGAACAATTACCAAATAAGCAACAAGAATAGAAAATAACCAAAAGACTGTTTAAAAGTAATGCATACAAGTAGACTTGAAAGTTAATAGTTGGATTATATTAAAAAAAACTGTTTTATTTTTTAGGATAATATATTGTGATTTCTCTGGGGGAGGGCTGGTGATGGGGGAGCGAAATCAGTTGAGAATTACAGTATATACCACAACCCACAAAGTTAAGGGAGTGGTTGTCTTGCGAGTTAGCAAAGGCAACTCATTAAGTGGGGGGGTGGGGGATTTCCTATTGTTTTCTACAACTCTTTAGTCTTTTCGTATATTTTTTTAAATTTTCTTATTAATTGTGTTGATGCGTATAGTAAAGAATAATAACATTCAAAAGTGCGGCTTTAGAGGAAGAGAGTTGGAGGGTTTGAAGTGGTGCACGGAGGTAAAAATAAGTCGATAGGATGAATATATTGAAATATACAACAATTAATATTAATGGAATTCACAACCAAATTAAGAGGGGAAAAAAAACTATTGACTCTACCACAAAAAGGAAAAAAATAGACATAGCATTTGTATAAGAAACACACTTAACAAAGTCTGAGCATCTCAAACTGAAGAGAGACTGGGTAGGTCATGTAGTAGCAGCCTCGTACAATTGTGATGCCAGTGGAGTAGCTATCCTAGTTAATAAAAATTTACCAATTAAAATAGAAATAAAATTAAAATAGATCCGGCAGGTAGATATGTAATGATGGTATGCCAGATTTATTCAGAATCTTCGAATTGTTAAATATTTATGCACCTAATGAAGATGACCAGAAATTTATGCAGGACTTTTTTTTTAAGATAGAAAATGCACAAGGACATATTTTACTAGGGGGAAACTTTAATTTTAACCTTGACTCATCAATAGATAAAATCATGAAGAACACCACAAAAAATAAAGCAGCCAAATTTACATTCAAGTTCAATGCAAGATATGAAAGTAATTGATATATGGAGAAAACAACATTCAAAAGAGATTATTCATATTACTCTAACAGGCATAAAACTTATTCTAGGATCTATAGGTTTTTATTGTCTGCCCAAATTCAAGGGAGAGTCCGAAAGACTGAATATAAGGCAAGACTTTTATCAGACCGTTCATCCTTGTTGTTGTCAATTGCTCTGGAGGATATTCCGCCGAAAAGATACAGATGTAGACTGAATCCCATGCTGTTAAAAAGGCAAGACTTTCGGGAGTATATAGAACAACAAATCAAAATATACTTTGAGACGAATGAAAATTCTGTAACAGACAAATTTATATTATGGGATGCAATGAAAGCCTTAGTTAAACAACCAAAATTATAAAGGAATACTGTCGGGAAATAGAACAGTTAGAAAAAGATATAGTAATCACAGAGAAAGATTTAATGAAAAGAGAGGATATGGGAAAAAAGAGAGAATTGATAGAGAAAAGGTTAAAATATGACATTACAAACATACCAAGTGGAAAAAAATTATGAAAACAAAACAAAGATTTTATGAATTATGAGAGAAAACCCACAAAATTTTGGCTTGGCAATTAAAAGCAGAGCAAGCAACAAGCACTAACATCGCAGCAAAGAAGGGGGATAAGCAGATTTCATATTATCTACAAGAGATCCATGATAATTTAAAGAAACTTTTTAAGCAACCATATCAAATTGAAAACCTAGGGAAGAATGCTGAAATAGATGGATTCTTATCAAATATTGAATTACCTCAATTACAATCGGAAGAACAAATTACTAAAACCTTTGACAATCACGGTAATATATGATACACAATGACATTACCAAATAATAAAGCACCAGGGGAAGATGGATTTCCCACAGAATTTTACAAGTTATTCAATAATCTACTAATTCTGCCTCTCTTAGAGGTAATGAAACAAGTGGAAGACACCCAGAATCTGCCTGACTCTTGCAAAATGGCAATAATCTCAGTAATTCCAAAAACAAGAATATAGACTGCAAACTAATTGCAAAACTATTAGCAAATAGATTAACGGATTGTGTACTGAAATTGGTGAAGTTAGATCAGACAGGATTTATTTAAAAACAGAAGAATTGCAGATAATGTTTCTAAATTTATTAACCTGATTTGATTCATATGGCACAAACAACCAAAACACCAACAGTGGCAGTAGCCCTTGATGCAGAGAAAGCCTTTGATAGGGTTGAATAGAGTTATCTTCTTAAAGTACTACAGAAATTTAAATTACCAGAAAAAATTATTAATTGGATCAGGGCCCTATATTAATGGTCCTATGGCAAAAGTGGTAACAAATGGATATGTTTCAAATAACTTTAAGTTGAGTAGGTCAACAAGACAGGGGTCTATCACCTTCGCTGTTTGCTTTAGCTATAGAACGATTGGCAGAACTGATAAGAAAAGACCCCATGATAAAGGAATAAAAAGTGGAAGAATTTAAAATTATCTTTTTTGCAAATATTATTGTATACTTAACAGACCTAGATAAATCAATAAAAAGGTTATATACAAAATTGAAAGAATACGGGGCAATACAGATTAATATCAATAAAAGTAAGGTGATGCCAATGAATAAAGTGGACTATACAAAATGTAAAAAGAAATCTCCTTTCAAATGGCAATCACAGGCCATACATTACTTAGGTATCAGAATGGATAATAATTTAAATCAATTGTATAAATTAAATTATCAATCATTAATAAGGAAAATCCAAGAGGATTTTGAGAAATGGAAAGAACTACCACTAACTTTAATAGGAAGCGTAAAACTGCATCAAAGTGAATATTTCCATGACTACAGTACTTAATCCAAACGTTACTGATTCCCTTGATATGGGAATTCTTTTAAAAAATTGAATAAATTAATAAGTTCCTATGGAAAGACAAAAAAGTCAAGAGTAGCTTTGGATAAACTAACATGGACATATAAACAAGGGGGATTACAGTTACCAAAATTTCAAAACTATTATAGGGCAACGCAATTAAGATTTTTGTCAAACTTCTACCAGGCAGAAGAAAAACCATCTTGGCTTAAGATAAAGATATATAAAATAGAGGAAAATGTTCCTGGATACTTACTCTACAAGTGGAATGAGAAACTGATACAACATGACAATCTACCAATACTGCATCATATATTAAAAATATGGAGGAGAATACAGTTAGAATGAAAGATGATAAATTATCAAAGACAAAAAAAATGTTACTAAAGTTCATTAATTCCTTTTACAGTGGATAATTTGTTCTTCAAAGAATGGGCAAGAAAAAGAATTAAAAGATTGCTTTTTGGGAAATAATTTATTGGCATTTGAACAGTTAAAAGATAAATATGGAATATCACATGGTCCAATATTTTCGTATTATCAATTGAAAACATATTTAAAAGAGAAGCTTGGAGCTAGTCTAAAGTTATCTGAGGGTAGTTGCTTTGAATATTTATCAAAACCGTGTGGTAAATTACAAAACAAGGAAAATAAAGTAATATATAAACCCAAACAATATTGGGGAAAAGACTTAAATATATGGATAAAGAATGAAACATAGATGGAACTATGTGCACATACCATGACTAATATAAGCACTCAGTGTCGTATAATACAATACAATTGGCTCCATAAATTATGTACTTCACCTCAAATTAAAAGAATAGAATCCAACACTATCAGACAAATGCTTCCATTGTAAACAAGAAATTGGTACAATGATGCGTGTAATTTGGACATATACAAAAGTCAAAACCTTTCAGGAGGATTTAAACTTAATATTAAATAGAATTACAAAAAATATTCCTGTGAAACATGAAAGAACTGGGTCTAAAATTAGACAGAGCTCAAAAACTATCCATAATGATCACACTAGCGGCAGCAAAAAAAACAATGATAACTTGGAAAAAGGAAACACCCTTAAAAATACAACAAAGTTACATAGAAATGAATATGTGTATTCCATTAGAAAAAATTGCCTACAACCTAAGAGACAAATAAGTGTTATTTGAACAAATTTGGAAACCATACATAAAGTTTATTAGGAACTGCCAATTTCAGACCTCCGTCTCTTGATGTGACAAGTTACAATTAAGAAAATAGTTAAGTATAATATATTGGATGACACGATCTATCTTTTCCTTTTGTTTCTTTTTCTTGCTTTAAGTTATGGGGGTTGGGGAGGAAAAAAGTGAAAATGTCACTGTGTACATATTAATACTGAATATTTGTATATATTGTTACTGACATGGTTCATGGTGAACCATTAAATAAAAAAAAATTATAAAAAAAGAACAGTAAGCCTGATTATCAGAATCATTTCAAATTTCAACAAACCATGTCCAAGACAGTAGCATATAAAAGAGAATACAGAGTAACCTCATTTTTAAATTAAAAAAACAAGTAAACAAGAAAATCTGCAGATTGTGGGGTGTAATGCTCGAGAAACTCAGCAGGTTACACAGCATTCATAGTAAATAAAAGACAGTCAATGCTTTACTCCTGAGCCCTTCCTCAGGAATGCTGAATATCAGGAAGACACCAAAATAAAAAGGTGGATGGGGTAGGAGCAGAGGCTAAAAGATAAGAGGTAATGTATGGATATAGTTGGGAGGGTAGAAGAGAAAGGAGCTGAGAAGTGATGGTGGAAGAGAACAGAGGTCTAAGAAGGGTAGCTCTCTGATAGAAGAAAGAAGGGATGGGGGTGGGGAGCTGGAGAAAAGGAGATAGAGGGATGAGGGTAGAAAGAGACCAGGCAAGGGGTTTAATGGAAATTAGAGGTCTATATTGATGCTCTCTAGTTGGATTTACATATGGCTTCAATTTGGCAGTATATGATGGCATGGACAGATCCGGACCTGATGGAGTTCCTGGTCGAGTACTAAAGATCTATGCTGATCAACTTACCAAGGTATTCATAGATATCTTCAATATCTCACTCCAGTTGATGTACCCCCCTATTTCAAACAGGTGTCAAGAACAATGCAGTAACCTGCCTTAACAACTATCGACTAGTAGGACTTACATCAACAGTGATGAAGTGTTTTGAAAGGGTGGTGGTGAAGCATATCCTGGAACATATGGACAGCAAAGATGTATACATCAGAATGCTCTTTATCAACTAATCGGCAAACTCTAAGACCTGGGAGTGAACACCCCACTGTGTAAATGGATAATGGATTTCTTCACCTTCAGACCACAATCAGTGAGGATTGGTAAGAAGTTCTCCACAATCTACATCAGTACTGGAGCACCAAAGGGCTGTGTTCTTAACCCCCCGACTCTACACCTATGACTGTGTAGCTCGGTGTCACCATAACATCTGGAAATTTGCTGATGATACCATGGGTTGTATCAAGGAAGGGGATGAGTCTGCAGACAGGATGGAGATTGAAACTTGGCTGAATGGTGCATCAGTAACACTCTCACTACTTATAATTCTTCTGAAAAATCATAAATTAGGAAGTACTTTAGCATACAAATTTTGATACAGATAATGTTGCTTTCACAAAACAATAAATGATTAACAGCCTTGCACCCAATGCCACCAAAGCTAAGGAGCTGATTGTTGATTTCTGGAAAGGAAAGCCAGAGGTGTTCATTCCAGTGATCATTGGGGGATCAGAGGTGGAGAGGGTGAGCACATTTCGGTTCTTAGGAGTCATTATCTCAGACAATCTTAACACAACAATGGCATCATGAAGAAAGGACATCAGTGTTTCTACTTCCTCAGGAGTTTGTGGAGGTTTGGTATGACATTAGAAATCCTGGAAAATTTCTACAGATGTGTGGTGGAAAATGTGCTGACTGGCTGCATCACAGTCTGGTATGGGAATACCAATACCCCTGAATATAAAGCCCACCAGGAGGTAGTAGACACAGCCTAGTACATTACAGGCAAAATCCTCCCCACTATTACATATATGGGGAATGCTGCTGTCGGAGGGCAACAGCAATAATCACAGACCTACACCACAAAGCACACTCTCTTTTCTCGCTGCTGCCATCAGGAAAGTGGTATAGGTACCACAAGATTTGCACCCCCAGGTTCAGGAACAGCTGCTACCCCTCCACCATCAGACTCCTCAACAACAAACTTGATCACAAACTAATTTAAGGACTCTTACTTTATTGATTTTCTTTGCTCTCCCTGTTTTGCACAGTCATTAACTCTTCTTGATAGTTCTTTTGATCGTTTACATGTTCACATTGTTCAGTTTATTTTTTGCACTACCAATTAAAAGTAATTATGCTGCGCCCACAGAAAAAATGAATCTTAGAATTGTATGTGATGTCATATACGTACTGATAATAAATCTAAATCTGAATCCAATCTGATATATCGGCATGGTAATAATGTGTGGAATTAAAATGGTTGACCACTGGGAGATCCTTCCTGTTGCAGCAAACAGAATGAATGCTCAACAAAACAATAACCTGGTCTGCATCCACTTTCCTTAATGTAGAGGAGGCAGCATCAGGAGCACCCCCAGATGAAAGTTTTGCAAGTGAAATGTTGCTTCACTTGGAAGGACTGTTTGGGGTGAGGAAGGAGGTACAAGTGCAAGTGTACCACTTCTTGATGCCTCAGGGGTAGGTACTGGAGGAGAGGAGAGGTTGACAATTGGTGGGAAGGGATGAGTGGATAAGGAATAGCAGAGAGAGTGATACTCTAGAAAGTGGTGAGAGGGTCAGGTGTGTCTGGTGATGTGATTTTGTTGTAGGTGGCAAATGTTATGGTGAATTATGTTAGATGTGGAGGCTAGTGAGGATGGGGAGGGAAGGAACCAGGAGAAATGTGCGGGGGGGGGGGGTGGGGGGGAAAGATGCAGATGAGGGCTTTGTTAATAGAAGTAGAGAGAAAACCTCATTTTCTCATGAAGTAGGATATCTCAGATATCCTGAATGGAAAGCCTCATGGGAGCAGATGCAGCAGAGACTGAGAAATTGATAGAAAGGAATAGAATCCTTGTAGGAAATAGTGTGGAAAGAGGTGTAGTGGAGGTAACTGTAGAGTCAGTGGGTTCCTAGAAATTAGTTGGTCTCTCAAGATTGAGATAGAGATTGAGAAAGGGGAGAGAGTTACCAAAGATGGTCCAATTGAATTTGAGGTCAGGTTCGATGGCAGCAAAGTGGGTAAAATTTATCAGCTAATCATGGGTGTGGAGGCACCACCAGTGTCGTTGTCAAAGTAACAAAGATAGGTGAGGAGCCACATCTGTATAGACTTGCAACATGGATCGCTTCATATTCCCATGCGAGCCCCCATAGTTGCATCTTTGATTTGGAGAAAGTGGAATGATCCAAAAAATAAGTTATTGAGCGTGAGTACAAGTTCTGCCAGCTGGAAGAGGTTTGTGATGGAGAATGCCTTATACATGACCTGGTGAGTTTCTCTAGTGCTTTTGTGCACTTAAACTGTGAATGCTACTCCAAGTAGGAGTATGTGTCCAAACAAAAATGATTATTAAAATTTCCCATTCAATAGCAGGAGAGAGTGGAGAGCACAAAGTTCCTTGGAGTTCACTTAACTAGTGACCTATCATGGACACACAACCTCTCCTCACATGTCAGGAAGCCATAACAGTGACTGCACTTCCTGAGAAGCCTGAAGCGGGCAAGGTTATTGGCCACCATTATGTCAAGCTTCTACAGAAATGGATCGGAGGTCAATCCACAAGCCCTTACTTAAAGAGTGGCAAAGAAGATTGCTGGAGTCTCCCTTCCTTTCCTCCCTGCCCCCAAGGATCTACCAGAATTATTGTCTGAAGAGGGCACACAAAATCATTTAGGACCCTTCCATCGTTCAGCTGCTCCTGTCAGAAAAGAGATACAGGAGTATCAGAGGCAGTACCACCAGGTTGAGGAACAGGTTCCCACGGGCAGGGAGATACTGAACAACCAGAGGAACTCACACTAACAATCTGAGGCTCTTATATTTATGAAAAAATATGTATTTATTTGCATATATTTGTCCTGCATATATATTTGTATGTGTGTTTTATCTGGTTATGTGTCTGTGGGTTTTGCCCTGAGAAACTGTCTTGTACTTGTACAATCATATGACAATAAACTTGACAATAAAGTCACGGGAATATGACCCAATCCTAATCGAGGGCTCAGTAGTCGAGAGGGTCAAGAACTACAAATTCCAGGAGTCACATGATGGAGTAGTGGCTGGTAGGAGAATACCAGCCCTCTCCAGAAAAGAAGAAACTATAAAACATAACAAATAAAAGATAAAGTTGTGGAGAAAAGAAAGAAAATGGCACCCAAGAAGGAAAAAATAAAACCAATGGGGGAAAAAAGAAGAAAAGACACCAGAAGAGAAAGGCCTTACCTGCATGAAGAAATAGGGAGCCGTCGTGGAGAAAAGAGCCCATTCCCCAAGGTTGGTGACGACCCCGCAGAGTCGCAACCTCCCAACCGCTGGACTGCAAAATTGGCTCTCTGAGCCAAACAAAAGCGCACAATTGCGCAAGCGCAGTGCGCAGACTAAGGAAAAAGAAAACACTGATGGGAGGGGGGCCCAACTGAGGAGCGAACAAACACAGTGCGACCAGCTGAGGGATGCCCGACAGCAGGAAGAGGAGCGCGACAGGAAAGAGAGTGATAGGAAAGAAGAACAGCAACAGGAGGTGCAACAGATGACTAGCCCAGAAGAAGAGGACCAACAGCAATAAGCTAAGCAAGAAGAAGCCCAGCAAAGTGAGGCAAGCAACTCAACAAGAAAGTCAGAAAGACACAGATACAAGGAAGAGAAGTAGAAGACACAAACACAGGTGCAGACACAAGAAGAGGAAGAAGACCAAGCTCTGCACAGAGGAATAGAAGGTAAAATCGATGGACAGTATATAGATTTTTAAAAATTTCAAGAACAAATGAGGGCATTAAAAGAATGGTTGACATTAGAATTTAATGAAATGAAAAGAAAAATGAAAAGTACAGAAGAAAAAGTGAGTAGAATAGAGCTGGTCATGACAGAAATAGGGAAAAGATTAGAAAATGTAGAAGAATGAGAAACGGCTGTAGAAATGGAAATGAATGACTTAAGAAGAAAATTGGAAGAAAATGACAAAAAAGTTAATGACAAGAGTTGTTAGCTCAGAAGATGGACATAATGGAAAACTATAGTAGGCAAAACAACATAAAGATAGTGGGACTAAAGGAAGATGAAGAAGGCACAAATATGAAATAATTTATAAAAGAATGGATCCCAAAGGTCCTGAGAATGTCAGAAATATAGGAAGGAATGGAAATAGAAAGGGCACACAGAACACTAGCCCCGAAACCACAGACACAACAAAAACCAAGATCCGTTTCAGTAAAATTTCTGAGATACACGACAAGAGAAAATATACTGGAGAGGGCAAGGAATAAAATTAGAGAAAACAAAAAACCATTGGAATACAAAGGTCAAAAAATATTTTTTTACTCAGACATAAGTTTTAATACAGCAAAATCGATCCTATGGAAAAAAGGTTATAAATTTATGTTAAGATATCCAGCTGTGCTTAAAATGTTTATCCTGGGGGAGCAAAACAGACTGTTTTCGGATCCGGAGGAAACACGAAAATTTGCAGAATGCCTGCAGGACAGAAGGAGAGATGAAGAGATGTAACAAGAACGAAGAACGACGAGAAAATACATATAATGTATAAGTAAGAACTAAAGAAGGGAAAAAAGGAAGTAAGGGGGGGGAGAGGATGAACTTTGTTATATGTGAAGATAAAAGTCTTTTCTGGAGGGGATTGGGTGGGAGAGAATAACAGTCACTGCAAAATCAGTTGACGTTTGCGAGCGGGTTCGCAATCCAAATGGAGAGGGGAATTGTGGTTATCTGGGAAGGGACAAGGGGCAACTCAGAGAGGGGGGGACGGACATTTGGGGTTAAGGGAATTTTAGATGTGGGAGTTTTTGAAGTATTTTATGTTTTAAAAGTGTTGTCATACATTGAGTTCAAAAAGGGAAAACTGAGAGATGAAAATGGGGAAAAGGGGGATGTTGGTGGTGAGAAAGTGGAAATGAGGTGTAAACAGAGCATGAGATGGCCATGTTGTACTATATGACTATAAATATTAATGGAATACATAACCAAAATAAACAGAGGCTATTAAATTTCCTGAAAAAAACAAAAAATAGACATAGCATTTGTGCAGGAAACGCATCTAACTGAAGTGGAACATAATAAATTAAGGAGAGACTGGGTAGGGCACATAGCGGCAGCATCATATAATTCAAAAGCCAGAGGTATAGCTATATTAATCAATGAAAATGTACCAATCAAAATTGAGGAGGAAATAATAGATCCAGCAGGGAGGTATGTAATGATAAAGTGTCAGATATATTCAGAATTCTGGAATTTGATCAATATATATGCACCTAATGCAGAAGATCAAAAGCTTATGCAGGATATTTTTTTGAAGATTGTAGATAAGCAGGGGAATATATTGATAGGAGGGGATTTTAACCTTAATTTGGATCCAATGTTGGATAAAACTGGACAAAAGACTAGCAAAAAGAATAAAGTAGCCAAATTTATGGTTAAATCAATGCAGGAAATGAAACTTATGGATATATGGAGGAGGCAGCACCCAAAGGAGAAGGAATACTCATATTATTCGAGTAGGCATAAAACATACTCAAGGATTGATATGTTTTTGTTGTCGGCCCATATTTAAGGGAGAGTTAGGAAAACAGAATATAAAGCTAGATTGTTATCTGATCACTCACCCCTGTTATTAGCAATAGAACTGGAGGACATCCCACCAAGAACATGTAGATGGAGGTTAAACTCTATGCTACTTAAAAGGCAGGAATTTAGAGAGTTTATTGAACGCCGAATGAAAACATATTTTGAAATAAACACGGAATCAGTGAAAGACAAATTTATATTATGGGATACAATGAAAGCCTTCATCGGAGGGCAGATAATAAGTTATGTAACTGATGAAAAAGGACTACAATCGGGAAATAGAACAGTTGAAAAGGGAGATAGTACTGGAAAAGAATGAGCAACAAGGGACGATATAACAAAAAGAAGAGCATTGGCGGACAAAAAAAATAAAATACGAAACATTGCAAACGTTTCAGGTGAAGAAGAACATAATGAAAATAAAGCAAAAGTATTATGAGCTAGGAGAAAAAACCTGGCAACTTAAAACAGAACAAGCTAAAAGAATTGTAATGGCAACAAGAAAAATGGACAAACAAATTACATATAATCCATCAGAGATTAGTGAAAATTTTAAGAAATTTTATGAACAATTATACCAAACTGAATGAGCTAAAATTGAACTGCTGAAATTACAAGAAGAGGAGCAAAACAAGCTGATAAAACCATTTGAAATAGAGAAAATAGAGGATATATTAAAAAAGCTGCTGAACAATAGAACGCCTGGAGAGGATGGATTCCCAATAGAATTCTATAAAACATTTAAATAGTTATTAATTTCTCCTCTCCTGGAAGTAATGAACCAGATAGAAAAAACACAAAACTTGCCAGATTCATGTAAGACAGCAATAATTACAGTAAAACCAAAGACGGGGAAGGATCCATTAACACCAGCATCATATAGACCGATATTTCTACTTAATTCAGATTATAAGATAATAGCAAAATTATTAGCAAACAGATTGGCCAACTGTGTACCAAAAATAGTACAACAAGATTAAACTGGATTTATTAAGAAAAGACAAACAGCGGATAATGTCTATAAACTTATTAATTTAATTCATGCAGTTCAAGGAAATAAAATACCTAACCTTTCCTTTAGAGAATGAGAGAGAAAAGGGATTAAAAGAATAGAAAATTGTTTTTTGAGAAATAATTTATTATCATTTGAACAAATGAAGTACAAATATGGAATAACTCCTGGTACAATGTTTGCATATCATCAATTGAAAGCTTATTTAAAGGATAAATTGGGAAACAGCTTGAGATTACTTGAAGGAAGCAGCTTTGAATACGTGATTATAGATACAATGATAATTAAAAGATTTATAACAAACATGTACATCAAGCTGCAAGAGAAAGAAAATAATGAAATAAGCTATAAACCCAAACAAAAGTGGGAACAAGATCTAAACGTAAAGATAAAAAATGAAATATAGGAAAAGCTATGCTCCGGAACTATGAGAAATATAATAAGCACGAGGTTACGCATTATACAGTATAACTGGTTACACAGGCTATACACCACGCCCCAAAAGTTAAATAAATGGGACCCAACAATATCAGATAGATGTTTTCGCTGTAAGAAGGAAACGGAAACAACAGTGCGTGCAATTTGGGCATGTGAGAAAGTGAAAAAGTTTTGGGAAGATCTAAATCAGGTATTAAATAAAATCTCAAAAAGCAACATACCAAAAAATCCAGAAATCTTTCTTCTAAGTAATATAAGAAGTAAAGAATTAGGCCTCAAACTGGATGAAGCGCAAAAAAATATTTATTATGATTCCCTTAGCAGTAACAAAAAAATGTATAATGTCAACTTGGAAATCAGAAGAGAGCCCGAGAGTACAGCAATGGTACATGGAAATGAATAAATGTATTCCATTGGAAAAAATAACAAATAATTAAAAAATAAAGTCACATTATTTGAACGTATTTGGGAACCATACATGGTACACAACAGAGAGGGTCTACCACAGACCTCCACTCCCTAAAATGATAGAATGAGAAGAAGACGAAATGAACTGACCCAGTGTGTAAAAGTCGATGACCCAATTTTCTTGTTTATTTTCATTGTGTGATGACATTGTTTAATGGATTTATTGCCTTGTATATGTTGAATGTTTAATGGGTTTATTGCCTTGTATATGTTGAATGTTTAATGGGTTTGGAGGGGGGTGGAAAGGAGGGAGGTAAGGGAGTGGGGGGGGGGAAAGGGGAGAAAATGACTATATTCAAGAGGGAAATGTTTGTGTAGTTTGATTAATATGGTTCATAGTGTGAAAAATTTAAAAAAATTTAAAAAACGGAAATGAGATGCCAACAGTGTCTGTTGCTTTAGACGCAGAAAAAGCCTTTCACAAGGTAGAATTGAATTATTTATTCAAAGTATTACAGAGGTTCAATCTACCAGAAAAAATACATTAATTGGATTAAAGCATTATATAATGGACCATTGGCGAAGGTGACAGTAAATGGATATGTATCGAACCAATTTAAATTAAGTAGGTCAACTAGGCAGGGATGTCCACTATCTTCCTCACTGTTCACTTTAGCAATAGAACCATTGGTGGAACTAATAAGGACAGAAAATAAAATAAAAGGCATAAAAATAAAGGAGGAGTATAAAATCATTTTATTTGCAGATGACATCATAGTACACTTAGCAGAACCAGAAATATCAATAAAAGAACTACATAAGAAATTGAAGGAATATGGTGAAATATCGGGGTACAAGATCAACGCAAATAAAAGCGATGGCGAAGAATCATGCGGATTATACAGAATTTAAATGGCAAACACAAGCAATCCGATACCTAGGTATTAGATTAGATAATAATTTAAGCCACCTGTACAAATTAAATGATCAGCCATTAATAAAGAAATTACAGGAAGACTTAGAACATTGGAAAGAATCACGACTCACGTTGATAGGGAGGGTAAATTGCATTAAAATGAATATCTTCCCATGGATACAATACTTATTTCAATTGTTACCAATTCCCTTAACAGAGAAATTCTTCAATGAACTAAAGAGAATAGTAAGGAAATTTTATGGAAAGGGGGGAAACCGAGGATAGCGTTAGGTAAATTAGAGTGGTACAACCAAGGTTGTTTGCAGTTACCAAACTTTAAAAATTATTATAGAGCAGCACAATTATCAGGTATTTATCAGATTTTTATCAGACAAGGGAAAAGCCAGATTGGATTAAGGTAGAGCTAGATTATATAAGGGAGAAGGTACCGGAACATATACTTTATAAGTGGGATGAAAAGCTGGTGCAATATAAAAGCTCACCAGTACTGCATCATTTACTCAATATGTGGAAGAAGATTCACTTAGAAAGGAAAAAAACAAATTACCAACTACCAAAATTATTATTGACGCAAAATCAGCTAATCCCTTTTACAATAGATAACCTTTCCTTTAGAGAATGGGAGAGAAAAGGAATTAAAAGAATTTCTAGAAAATTGTGTTTTGGGAAATAATGTATTAACATTTGAACAAATGAAGTACAAATATGGAATAACTCATGGTACAATATTTGCATACCATCAACTGAAAACCTAACTAAAGGATAAATTGGGAAACTGACTGAGATTACCAGAAGGAAGCAAGCAGCTTTGAATATGTGATTACAGACACAATGATAATTAAAAGATTTATAACAAACATGTACATCAAGCTGCAAGAGAAGGAAAATGATGATATAAGCTATAAACCCAACCAAAAGTGGGAACAAGATTTAAACATAAAGATAAAAAATGAAACATGGGAAATGTTATGCTCTGGAACTATGAAGAATATAATAAATACAAGGTTACGTATGATGCAGTATAATTGGTTACACAGGTTATATATCACATCCCAAAAGTTTAAAAAATAGGATCCAACATTATCATATAGATGTTTTCACTGTAAGAAGGAAATGGGAACAACAGTACATGTAATTTGGGCATGTGAGAAAGTGAAAAAGTTTTGGGAAGATCTAAATCGGGTATTAAATAAAATCACAAAAAGCAAGATACCAAAAAATCCAGAGATCTTTCTTTGAAGTTATATAAGAAGTAAAGAATTAGGCCTCAAACTGGATGAAGCGCAAAAAATATTTATTATGATAGCTTTAGCAGTAGCAAAAAAATGTATAATATCAACTTGGAAATCAGAAGAGAGCCTGAGTACAGCAATGGTACTTAGAAATGAATAAATGTGTTCCATTGGAAAAAATAACATATAATTTAAAAAATAAAGTCACATTATTTGAACAAATTTGGGAACCATACATGGAACATAACAGAGAGGGCCTGCCTCTGACCTCCATCCTCTAAAATGATAAGAAGACAAAATGACATGATCCAGTGTGTAAAAGTAGATGACACAATTTTCTTGTTTATTTTCATTGTGTGGTGACATTGTTTAATGGGTTTATTGTATTGTATATGTTGAACATTTAATGGATTTGGAGGGGGGAAGGAAGGTAGGAGGGAAAAAAGGGGAGAAAATGCCATTGTGTATATTTTAGAGGGAAATGTTTGTATGTATTTTGATTGATATGATTCACAGTGCGAAAAATTTTAAAAAAGGAACTACAAATTCCCGAGTGTCAATATCTCCGAGGATCAGTCTTGGAGCTTCCACGTTGATGTAATCACAAAGAAGCTTAACAGCAACTATAATTTGTGAGTTGTCTGAGGAGGTTTGGTATGTCATCAAAGACACTCATAAACCTCTACAAGTGTACTGTAGAGAGCATTCAGGCTGGTTGCATCACTGCCTGGTATGGAGATGCCAACTCTCAGGAGAAGAATAAACTTCATAGGCTTGCTAATTCTGCCTGCAACATCACAGGCACCAGACTTCACTCCATTAAGGACATCTACAAGAGGCAGTGTGTTTAAAAAAGCAGCCTTTATTTCCAAAGACTCCCACACCCAGGCCATGCCCTCTTCACTCTGCTACCATCAGGAAAAAGGTACAGGATCCTAAAGACGAGTACTCTGTGGCACAAGGACAGCTTTTTTCCTATTGCCATTAAATTCCTGAATAATCAATGAACCAGACACTGCCTTACTTTTTATACACTATTATTGTTAGTTTTTATAGTAATGTGTTAAGATCGTTATAATGTTTACATTATGACGCTGCTGGAAAACACTGAATTTCATGACTTGTTCATTACAACAAATCCTGATTCTGACTTAAATATAACATCTGTCCTTTAACTCTTTCCCACCAATATTTTGCATACAATTCCAGTGAAACAGTAGTTCTCTTGTATTCCTTCTAATCATGTAATGTATTGTATTTGGCATTCATAATGTAGCATCCTTTACATTGGCTAAGTTGAGCACAGAGTGGGTGCCCACATTGTGGGGCACATCAGTTCAGACAGCAGTAATGACCATGAGCTTCTTGTTGTTTGTCAGTTTCATTCCCCATTCTGAAAATGGTATCCACTATTGTCACAATGAGGCCCTGTGAAAGTTTGAGAACAACTTTTTGTCTTTGTGCACATGTTGGAGCCCTTAGAACAGTGGTTCTCAACCTTTTACTTTCCACGCACATACCACTTTCCGTATTCCCTGTATCATAGGTGCTCTATGATTAATAAGGGATTATATAAAGTGATATTTGCATGGAAAGAAAAAGTTTGAAAACCACTTTTTATCGTACCTAATTGACTCGTTATGTTCCTGTTTTCTTAACTCCAAAGGAAATGGCCAATGACAATTTTTCTCAAGGAAAATATTTCAGTAACAATTGGGTCTAGAGCAATAATCTTAACCTTCCCTTCCCACTCACATACCACCTGAAGCAATCCCTTACTAATCATAGCACCAATGGCATAGGGATTACTTAAAGTGGTATGTGAGTGGAAAGAAAAAGGTTGAGAACCTCTGTCATAGAACTTTAGTTATGTGGTTCTTTAGTCATGTGGTATAGAGTACAGAAACGGGTCATTTGGCCTGCTCAATGGCTAGCATCTATACCATCCTGCTTCCCAGTAATTGTCCATAATTTTCTATGCTTTGGCAATTCAAATGTATGCCTGAATATTTCTTAAATGTTACAATTGTCTCTGCCTCTACTTTCTCACCATTTGCATTCCAAACTCCAAACCCTCTATGGGTGACAAAAACTTTTATCCTTCTTGATCTCTTTTACATGTCCCTTCTAGCTTAGATAGCTCTTTGGAGTAAAGTTTTCTACCATATGTGCTATCTGTGCTCATAGTTTTGTGCATCTCTGTTAAGTCACCCCTCAACCACCTCCACTCCAAGGTAAACAAATTCAGCCTATCCAGTCTCTTTTGATAACTGAGATGCTCCATCCTTGATAAAATCCTATACCTCACATGCCTAGAATCTGAGCTGTAATCTCAATACAAAGGCTTGGCATTGAAGAGCTGAAATAACTATATTTAAGGCAAACATTGAAAGATGTTTACATTTTAATGGATTCAAAAAATAATGAGTTGATTCTTTTTCTTTTGTTTCTCCCTGATTTTTTTCATGAGCATTACTTTATCTGCTTTGAAGGGTTCAACCACCTGGTCCTAATGCTGGCAGCTCTGTATAAGCTTCAAATGGTCTGTGTCCAAGATGGTAATGCCTGTATTTGGCAGTGGCCATGAGTCATTGCAGATTCGGGGGCAGTGGACCTATGCAAGGCACCAGATTCAGGGAGAACATCCCATTGAGAAGGAGTAGCAGAGGAGACAACCCTACAGATTGGTGACCATGGCAGCGAACCAGCGAGTGGCTCAGTGGCTGAAGGAGCCACATTAGCTTTGGGGAACTTGCTTGTCAGGGGACCTGCACAGGCTGTGGGCTACCAAAGAATGGAGCATGGGAATGAGGTATCTGAGCCTGGATTTGAGAGTGCTGAGGGCAAGAAGGGCTCTCGAAGGGTCTCAGGCACTGAAGTCTTCCTGATCCTGTTGGAAGTTTGGTTTTGGAGCTCAGCTTGCCAATGGATTGTGCTTGTTTTGGGGAGATTGTGTTTCAAAGTCTGTGCGGTTGCAGAGGCTGTGGGAGTGCTAGAGTCGAATCCGTGGACACTCAGCAACCCTGAAGGGACTCTCTTCCCTTTCTCTCTTGACATAAGAGGCATCAGATGACACTAATGCCGACTCATTATCTGCCTCATGATAACCAGAAGGCAAT
The DNA here is from genome assembly GCF_036971445.1 of Narcine bancroftii. Classification (NCBI taxonomy): domain Eukaryota; kingdom Metazoa; phylum Chordata; class Chondrichthyes; order Torpediniformes; family Narcinidae; genus Narcine; species Narcine bancroftii. The sequence goes on along the minus strand of NC_091469.1, from coordinate 382,187,074 downwards.
TTTGTAATATTGCATATTCTATTCTATTATATGACAATAAAGGAATCTTGAATTAGAACTATAAACTTCCTGTCTGAGTGTATCTGAGTACTTCAAAAAGGAAAATATTTTTCAGTCTTTTGTTTTTTTTAAATGAAGACTAGTTTCAAAAATAGATGTTTCAGGAAACATTTATTACATTTATTATTTATAAGCACAATTTACAGTTCTAGATTACATCTTAATTGCTAGTCAGACGGGTGTAGATTTAAAAAGCCCCAGGTTGAAAGCTGTTAAATCCAACAGTGAGAGGTAGTTATTTATTGCCTTTTCCCTCATTATTATGTAAGGTAGGTGCAGATTTGATTTTCAGCATATCCCTTGGCAAAATCAGTGTCCTTTTCAGCAAATTGAATAATTGGTGCAACCTTTAACTTGGAGATAATTATGAGAACTTGCTTAATAATACAAATCCTTATATCGATAATATTACAGTATCTTCATTTTTATCATAATTCAGCACCATTGACTAATCTGACTTGCTTTAAAACTGAATATGTCTCAACGTATACAGTCTGGCACCATTATTACTTTCATGTTTGATAAGAAAAAAACATCACCATTGTTATCATTTATACTACACAACTCCATATTATTTTCCACAGATGTTACTGCTGAATGATTATTTACATCATTGTTTGGAAATATGAGAACCACTTTGTATGTTTGTATGCCCTCAATTTCTCCAAAATATTAAACAAATTTGGCCACTTTTTCTAGCCATTTTTCCTGTGTTCTATTACCACAATATCACTTTGACTGGTTCCATGCTAATGTTTTGTAAAATTGTTTATTCGCTACTCCCCAGAGTAATTTCAACACAATCTCCATTTACCATCATTGTATCTCAACCATTTACAGTATAATGGAAATGCAATATGTTGATATCTTAGAAAACTAGATAAACCAGCATTTCCCACAGTGCCAATGGTCACAAACTTTACATGCTAACTGATTTTATTCACCCACCAGCTGTCATTCAGTCTGAGCTTGGTTGGAGGCTCAATACAAGTTTCATACTTGATCACATGTCCTTTCCTTCAGTGCCCACTCACTATCACAATACCTTCCTTCTTTTCTTTTTTTCTTTGGCTTGGCTTCGCGGACGAAGATTTATGGAGGGGGTAAAAAGTCCACGTCAGCTGCAGGCTCGTTTGTGGCTGACAAGTCCGATGCGGGACAGGCAGACACGGTTGCAGCGGTCGCAGGGGAAAATTGGTTGGTTGGGGTTGGGTGTTGGGTTTTTCCTCCTTTGCCTTTTGTCAGTGAGGTGGGCTCTGCGGTCTTCTTCAAAGGAGGTTGCTGCCCGTCAAACTGTGATGCGCCAAGATGCACGGTTTGAGGCGTTATCAGCCCACTGGCGGTGGTCAATGTGGCAGGCACCAAGAGATTTCTTTAGGCAGTCCTTGTACCTTTTCTTTGGTGCACCTCTGTCACAGTGGCCAGTGGAGAGCTCGCCATATAACACGATCTTGGGAAGGCGATGGTCCTCCATTCTGGAGACGTGACCCATCCAGCGCAGCTGGATCTTCAGCAGCGTGGACTCGATGCTGTCGACCTCTGCCATCTCGAGTACTTCGACGTTAGGGATGAAAGCGCTCCAATGGATGTTGAGGATGGAGCGGAAACCATTTACCTATCTCGGCTGCACCATTTCATCAGATGCAAGGATCGACAATGAGATAGACAACAGACTCGCCAAGGCAAATAGCGCCTTTGGAAGACTACACAAAAGAGTCTGGAAAAACAACCAACTGAAAAACCTCACAAAGATAAGCGTATACAGAGCCGTTGTCATACCCACACTCCTGTTCGGCTCCGAATCATGGGTCCTCTACCGGCACCACCTACGGCTCCTAGAACGCTTCCACCAATACCTTCCTTAACCACTGAGGAAATGGCCATGTTTTCACCTCTCTTCCCCCATTGTGTTTGATTTGGGGAGATTGTGTTTCAAAGTCTGTTAAGTTTTCTTTTGAAGAGGTAACCAAGCAATTGATGAGGGTGAGGTAATGGTTACTGTATAAATGGATCTCAGCAAGGAATTTGACAATGTCCTGAGTGACAGATTAATCTGTAAAGTTAGATGACTTGAATTCAACGTGATTCAAAACTATTTGGTGGAAAGAGCAAGAGGTAGTAGAGGAGAGTTGCTTTTTGGATAGGAAGCCTGTTTCCAATGGTGTGCCACAGTGCTGGCTCCACCTTTTTTCATTATCTAGGTTAACAATAGAGGTGAATGTAGCTAACATTAATAAATTTGCAGATGAATTCAAAATTGGTGGTATAGTGGATAGTGAGGATGGATACAGAAATTTATAAATCGATGTAGATATTTGAAAAGGTGATATTTGAGAGTTCATTGTTACATAAGTGAAAAGTACAGATGCTCTTAAATTCTTGCTTCCTGAAGCCATACGCGTACATAACACATGGTCAATGGTATAAATTAAATTACCATAATGTGCTATGAGACAAAAAAAACCAAAATAATATAAAAGGATAGATAAATATTCGCAGATGCAGCTCATGCAAAGCAAAAAATGATGTTTCAGTACCGTAGACTACTCTTTTAATAGTCTTGGAGAGTTTGTGGTTCCGATAAAAGAGAAAGGTTTACAAGCCTGTGACCTGTTGTGTGGGGAATTCTGATCTATATAACTTAAAATAAAATTGCTTAAAAGCTTCATTGATTTCTTGAGGTTTATAGTCACATTCAACTCTAATTGCATTAATCGTTCTTGAAACTTGTTCTGTTTTCAACTGCCATGCAAGGACCTAATGAGCCTTTTCACCTAATTCATAATATCTCTGCTTAGTTCTCATTATCGCTTTCTCTGTTCTATACGTTTGTAAGTTGAAGTTTCTTATTTATGTCTTCTATGTTTTTCTTCAGAGGTCCATCATTGCAGATCTCTCTAAAACATTTTATCTAATTTTCCAATAGATCTAATTCTTTCACATAGTCCTTTGTAGGAGTGGTGCAATGAAGAAAATACAATAGAAGCTGCTTGTTAGCTGAAACAACAGAATTGTTTTATGGAATCTTTGCAGGAGTTTAAATAATTACAGTTGGCACGCAATTACAATCACCTGACCTCTGAAATGAAAAGCATCCCACCCCAGAGTTCTTTGTGACCCCGGCCACCGGGAATTCCTGATCCTGTGGGGGCACGCAACTATGGAAGCTGGTTTGATAATGGAGTGGCGCAGTTTTCCCCATCTTCTTAATTTTAGAAGTATAATTTATAATTTGTCCTCTTAAAATGCTTTTATCGTGACCCATCAAATAAATTTATTATTAACTGAATTAGAGTTAGTCTTGAGAAAAATTTGATTTTACATTCTGAGAAAACTACAAAAATCTTGTCTTTTTAATAACATTGAGTTAAATCTCCATCTATAAATTGATTCTTCTTTATCTAACACTGTAAGTGTCATTAATAAAGGTGAATGATCTGATAAAATTCTTGCTTTGTAATCAACTTGATTAATTCTATCTTGGTGATGTGCTGATATTAAAAATAAATTTATCCTTGAATAAGAATTGTGTCTATTTGAATTAAAAGAATAATCTCTCTCTCTTTCTCTCTTGGGTGAATTCTTCTCCATATGTCGATTAAATTCAGGTCCTTCATTAATGTCAAGGTGGCTTTCGCTGCTTGTTACTGCTTTAGTTGATCTACCTAAAATTGGATCTAGACAAAAATTGAAATCCCCATCTTTTAAAATATTCTGATGTGCTCCTGGCAAATTAAGAAATGTTTCTTGTGTAAACTTTTCATCATCCACTTTCAGTGCATAAATTAAGGGTCCAAAATTCTGAAAAAATAAATTGACAGTGTACTATAACTGCAGGGTTAGTCACTACATTTTGTATCGTAAATTGAAGAGCCTTTTTTATCAATATTGTCACTCCCTTTGTTTATGAATTAAATGAAGAAGGTGTGACATATTTCACCCAATCTGTTTTTAATTTCTTATGTTCTGTTTCAATTAAATGAGCCTCTTTTTAAAAACCTACATCTCCTTTCATTTTTTAATGTATGTCAGTATTCTTTTCCTCGACCAATACACCTTCTTAACAATGCCAGCAACCTGTGCAACATTTTTGAGTGTTCTCTGGACATGGGCCCCAAGATCTCTCAATTCCTCCACACTGTTCAGAATCTTCCTATTAACATTGTATTCTGCTTACAAATTTGACTTGCTGTAATGAATCACATAATAGTTTTCTGGGTTAAATTCCATTTGACATTTTACAGCCCAGTTTTGTATTCTATCAATGTCCCTCTGTAACACTCCTCCAGACCATCTGCAACACCAGAAACCTTTGTGTCATCTACAAATTTACTAATCCTCTCTTCTACGTTCTCAACCTGGTCATTTATAAAAATCACAAAGAGGAGGAGCCCAGAACACCAGTGTCACTAACCTCCATGCTGAATGCAAACCATCTACAAACACCCTCTACCTTCTCTAGGTTAACCAATTCTATATCCACAAAGCAAGGCCTCCTTGAATTTTGTTCTTCCTTACTTTCTGAATGAGTCTTGCATGAGAAACCTGATCAAATGCCTTACTGAAATCCATATACACTACATCCACTGCTCAGCCTTCATCAATGTGCTTTGTTACATCCTCAAAGAATTCAGTCGGGCTTGTGAAACGTGACCTTCCCCTGACAAAGCCATGCTGCCTATCCCTAATCAGATTATTGCCTCTAAATGTTTGTAAATCAGGTCTTTCAACATTTAAATAATAATGTGATCTATTTTTTTGTTCCAAAATAGATGACCTCAAATTTACCTACATTGTCTACTCGCTAAAACTATCTACCTCTCAACAGACTCTCCATCTTCTGCACAATTTGCTTTACCACTTAATTTAGTGTCAGCAGCGAACGATACACTACACTTAATTGCCTCTTCCAAATTATTAACGTAAATATGAACACACTGACCCCTGTCACCAAATAATATTCACATACATGCAAAATGGCATAATTTTGAAATAAATGAATATAAACACTTTGGAATAATTTCCTCGATTACAGGATACTGTTCATCAATCTCACAGCCAGGGAGAAGCTGTTTTCCAACCTAGCAGACTTGATTTTGATGCTCCTGTACCTTCTCCTCGATGGTAGTGGGTCAAAAGTACTGTGTGCTGGATGGAAATAGTGTTCTATAGTTCTTTGAACGCTATTGATATTCTCAGTTGTTTTAATGGTCTTCTGTATTGACTCATGTAATGCTAATACTTTTCCCCATTCTCTCTCCATCCTAATCTTTATGGATGTGGTGACAGATTATGTATATTTTATGTTGTATATAGATATGCTTTTGGAAGATAAATTATTGGTTTTTTAGCTAGGTCACACACACACACAGCCCCTCTGCTCAAGCTAAACAGTCCAGGCTTCGAATGCCTTTGCAAAAGCTTTGAAGAATGCCTCAAAGGACTTCACAAGTAGGTGTTAATTGGACATGCCAGTAATTGATTATTGTTTTGGAAAGCAACAGATGAACAGACTTGAAGATAAGGTCTGGTGACACAGTCTGTCTGAGTGCAGAGTGCAGTTCTAACAGGATCATGTGGTTTTCTCTGAGAGAGAGACAGAATTCAGTTCTACAGTTCAGCAGCAGCAGCTGGGACTGGAACATGACAAGCTGGCAAATTTGTGAAAAAAACCCTATCACGAAGACATGTTGTGAGTTTTTAGTTCAGCCTGTTCAAAGCACTTGTGGTCCATACAAGAGGAGATAGCTGGCTGTGTGGCGTTTCACCTGAGATAAGGGAAACAGAAAAGGAACTCTGGTGACCTGAAAGAAAGAGGTTGGAAAATCCTGATGGGGCAAGTTTCTTCAGCACGATTTACCACCAAATGGATAAGATTGCATACAAGAAAAGAATGGGTGAAAAGTTTTACATTTTCTTGTGAATGGAAGGTTGGAAATGAGTGGCCATTGGAGAAAAGTATTAAAACATTGAGTGAATGTGACAGGCATGATCAAGGACAAAGCTTAAAAATATTAACAAAGCCAAAGGAGGCAATATACTGATTGGAAAAATTATGAGGAAGGAAGTGGCTGATCGGAAGGAATCAGTTTGTGTCCAATGAGAATAAATCTCTCTCTGAATACCGACAAGAACCTTCCTGAACAATAACCATTTACCTTTCAAGCACCAAAGCCTGGTGAAATTCGTAAATGATAAATTCTGTGCACAATATTAGAATTGCCTGATATCAGTGAACTTGGAGGAGTGAGAAGTGAGATTGGTCTGTGAGTCAAACAACTTTTCTGAACTTTATACGCATTACATACTCATGCGCTTAGAATTAGAAAGAGGGTTAAGTTAGGTTATGTTAATAGTAATAAGCTAAAGTTTGATCCTGTTTTCATGTTTAAAGATAATTAAAAGTAACTTTGGTTTAAGTAACCATTTGTCTTGGTGAATTTCTATTGTTGCTGGGTTTTGGGGTCCTCTGGGCCCATAACAATGTATTTTTTTTAAATTTAGGCATACAGCACAGTAAGAAGCCCTTCCGGCCCATGAGCCTGTGCTGCTCAAATATCCCATCACATCTATAACATTTCTTGGGCATATTAGATATTTTTTCTATTGAAGATGAACAAAAAATAGCCGTTCAAAACCTCAGCCATATTTGCAATGCCCAGTATTAATTCTTTTTTCTCATCTTCCAAGGGACCTATGTTCCCTTTAACCAACCATTTCCACTTCATATAATTATTTTTAAAATTATTAACTGTTTTTATATTTTGCACTAATTTGCTTTTGTAATTAATCTATTGCTTTGCTTTGTGGTTTATTGCATTTAAAAAAATCTTCCAATTTCCCATGACTCGGCGACATTGTGCGAATGAGCTTTTCGTTTTATACCGTTATTTTTTTGGTTATCAAAGGATGGCTCACCCCATCCTTGCTGTCCTTGCTTTCAATTAAAATGAATTTTGTTTGAGCATTGTGTAAAATGTCTTTGAAAGTTTTCCACTGTTCAACTGTCCCACCTTCTAGTCTACGCTAGGTAGCCAACTCCTCCAACATTCTTTCATTGTTGTCTCCCTTGATTAAGCTTAATACATTGGTTTTTGATTGAACTATTGGTTCATTTATTTGTTTGAGAAATTAATTCATACTATGACCACTCTTTCCAAGAGAATCCCCATCTATGATCTTTAATTTCACCTATCTCATTGCACAGGGCTAGATCTAAAATAGTGTGTTCCCTTGTAGATTCCTGATAGCTGTTCACAAATGCTATCATGAGTGCATTTCATGAAAGATTGCCTCGACCTACCTGATTTGCCCAATCTACCTGAAAGTTAAATTCCCCAAGACAACCACTATTCCTTTCTTGCATGCATTGGGATATTTCTTGGATTATTGTCTGTGCCACTGCAATGTTTTTATTTGGTGATCTATAGACAGTTCCTACTAGTTAACTTTTCCCTTAACTTCCTTTTTTGAATATTTTATTTAAATCAACACATATATGATAATTATAACAATTAACATGAAATTGCAATGTTACAGTATTTACAAATATATGTTGATAATATATATTAAAAAAAAAGAAAGAAAAAAATGGTATACTAAAAGGAAACTACTTGGGTAGAAATTGAATTAAATAAAATGAGAGAAACTATATCAGAAGAGTTTATTTATAAATGGGAACCAAAATTAACATCAATAGATAAAGATGCTCCAATATTGAAGCTCTTTCTTAATATCTGGAATAAAGTTAAATTAGAAATTGATGGAAATCTTTTATAATTAAAAATGTCAATAATTGATCCTCTTAATTTTTTTTAAAAAGATAATTTTTTTTGAATATTTGGAATAATAAAGGAATTTCTAAATTGGGAGAATATTATGATAATGATAGACTGATGTCATTTGATCATTTAAAAATTAAATATGATATTCCTCATAACACTTTTGTTATATTCCATTAATAGCTCATTTAAGAGAGAAACTAGGATCTGATATGATTTTTTAAAAATCTTACAGATTTAGAATAAATTATTATTGATGGAATGACTAAAAAATTCATTTCAGTATCATATATGTTACAAGAAAAATCACCTCAATTAGGTTTGTTTATTTCAAAGGAAAGATGGGAACAAGATTTAAATATGACAATAGATCAGCAGGTTTGGCAAGATTTATGTAAAGAAGTTATGTCTAATACTATTAATGTAAGGTATGGATTACTCCATTATAATTTTTTACATCGATTATATATTACACCTCAGAAGCTGAATAGATGGAAATCGGGTATATCAGACCAATGTGTTAGATGTGGAAAAGAAGTTGTAACTTTTCTTCACTCTACATGGTCTTGTTCGAAGGTTAATCCTTTTTGGGTTTCTGTTAGTAAATTTCTACAATTAATTACTGGTGTTTTTCCATTAAATCCTGAATTATTCTTGTTTGGAAATTTTGAGAATATATATCTCCTAAATAATCTTTGTCAGATTTTCAGTTGAAATTTGTTGTTAGTTTTGGTAATAGCAAGGAAATGTATTGCTGCAACATGGAAATCAGATGTTTTATTAGAATTAGAAATATGGCATACAGAGATTCAAAGTTGTATTCCTTTAGAAAAAATTACAGTGTGCCAGTGTGAGCCATGGAAGAAACATAGCCACCATGTTGAGGGTCGTTAACGATTCTTTTTATTCAAATTCAGCATGCCCCTTTAAGGGCAGCATGAGCTCAGTCACATGGTGCATTGTCACATCATAATCGCTGTCCAGGGTGCACGCCGGAAGGGATACTGGAGTCAGAGAGAAACCTCTAACAACGCCACTTCCCCATGGGTGCCCAACAAGTGCCGATACAAGTGGGGCCATTTCTCACCATGAGGATGTGCGGCGCCACACAAACTCCTCCCCCCCCCCCCCCCCCAGAACTGGCTACGCGTCCTGTCGCTTTGGTGGCCAGCCCCGGCGCTTGGGCACAACCGTCTGCACCGGCTGTGATAAGTCCAGATGGGCCGCCTTCAGACGGTCCACCGTAAAGACTTCCTCTTTCCCCCCCAACATCCAGAGTGTAGGTTCCACCGGACTGGTGCAGGACTTTGTATGGCCCCTCATACAGTCGCTGTAGTGGTGCACCTTGTGGTCCCCTCTGCACGAAAACGAACTGGGCCGAGTCGAGCTCTTTGGGGAGATGAAATGGCCAAATGCCATGGCATGCCGGAGGTGGGGGAGCTAGGGAGGCCAGTCGCCTGCGTAGGTCCGCCAGCAGGTTTTTGTCGACGGCCGTAGTGTTAGGGTCTGGGCTGAAAAACTCACCCGGCAGGAAAAGCAGTGCGCCATAGACCATCTCTGCTGCTGAAGCCTGCAGGTCCTCCTTGGGTGCCATCCTAATCCCGAGGAGGACCCAGGGTAGTTTGTTCGGCCAGTGTGGTCAGAGAGCCTGGCCATAAGCGATGTCTTCAGGTGCCTGTGGAACCTCTACACCAACCCGTTGGACTGCGGGTGGTATGATGTGGTGTGGTGGAGCTTGACCCCCCCCCCCCCCCAGGAGCTTCGCCATCTGAGTTCACAGGGCAGATGTGAACAGCGCCCCTCTGTCGCTAGTGATGTGCGCCGGGACTCCGAAACGGGCAATCCATTGGCTGACTAGAGTCCTGGCGCTCATCTCCACGGAGGCCTCCTTAATTGGGAAGGCCTTTGGCCACATTGTGGCCTGATCCACCAATGTGAGGAGGTAACGAGCCTCCTTGGACACCGGCAGGGGCCCGACGACATCAACATGGATGTGTTGGAATCTGCGAACTCCTGGGTCGAAGTTCTGGTTAGGGGCTCGTGTGTGTCGCTGGACCTTGGAAGTCTGGCACCTGGTACAGTTCCTGGCCAGTTCCGCCACCTCCTTCTTCAGCCCGTGCCACACATACCGATCCGCGACCATCTGCACGGTTATCTTTACCGCTGGGTGAGCAAGATCATGTATCAGACTGAAGACCTTCGCCCTCCAGTGCGGCGGGACCACCGGGCTGCTGGGCACCCGGACATCCTTGAGTTTGAGGCCCGAGATGGCGGTCTGCAAAGCCTGCGTCTCCACATTGTTCCTCTGTGCCTGAGCCAGTTGCTCGTTATCCAGGACATGTGTGAGAGTGTTGATGGCTGGACGGGAAATCGCATCCGCCACTACATTGTCCTTGCTGGCCCTTTGTCAGATGTCAGTCGTGAACTCAGACATGTACAAGAGGTGGCGCTGCTGTCTGGTGGACCACGGATCTTTGGCCATCGCCAGTGCTTGAGTGAGGGGCTTGTGATCCTTGAAGGCTGTGAACAGCCTAACCTCGAGGAAGTGGAGGAAATGGCGGATGGCCAAACAAAGCACCAGGAGCTCCCAGTCGAAGGCACTGTATTTGAGCTCCGTCAGGCACAGCTGCTTACTGAAAAAGACCGGCAGGCACCATTTTCCATCGAGCCACTGTTCTAGAATCCCCCCCACCCCCCCCCCCCGCCACTGCCGTAGCTGAGGTGTCCACTGAGAGCGCCGTGTGCACCTCCAGCCGTGGGTGCACCATCAGCATGTCGGTGGCTAAAGCCTCCTTTGTCACGATGAAAGCTCTGTCCGCCTCCTCTGACCACGATAAAGTATTTTCTTTGGTGGCCATGAGCACGAACAATGGACGCATGGTGCGTGTGGCTCCAGGGATGAAACGATGGTAAAAGTTCACCATCCCCGCGAACTCCTGGAAGCCTTTCAGGGAGGAGGGTTTGGGGAATCGTTGAATACCTGCTACCTTCTCCAGAGCCAGCACGGCCCCAGCTGCCGAAATGGTGTGCCCTAGGAACTGGAGGGACTCCTTGCCAAACTGGCATTTGGCTGTGTTGACCGTGAGTCCGAAGTCCGCCAGCTGGGCAAAGAGTGTGCGGAGGTGGGCTTTGTGTTCGTCGTGGTTGCGACTGGCAATGAGAATATCGTCCAGGTAAATGAACACAAAGTGCAGGCCTTTTCCAACCTCGTCCATGAGGCACTGGAACGTTTGGGCTGTGTTCTTTAGACCGAAGGGCATACACAGGAACTCGAAGAGGCTGAAAGGGGTGATAAAGGCCATCTTACCCACGTCGTCTTGATGCACAGGGATCTGATGGTATCCCCGCACGAGGTCCACTTTGGAGAAGACTCGTGCGCCATGTAGGTTGGCGGAGAAGTCCTGTACGTGGGGCACAGGGTACCTGTTGTGGGTGGTTGTGTCGTTCAACCGACGGTAGTCCCCGCACGGTCTCCAGCCCCCGGACGATTTCAGGACTATATGGAGCAGTGATGCCCAGGCACTGTCCAAGCGCCAGACGATTCCCAGTTCCTGGAGCCTGGGTGGAGAACTCCTCCTTTGCCTGCTTGAGCTTCTTGGGTGGCAGCCGTCTGGGTCTCGCGTGCAGCAGGGGACCCTGTGTGGTGATGTGGTGGAAGACCCCATGCTGGGGCAGGGCGGCGTTGAACCAAGGCTCTAAGATGGTGGGGAATTCGTGGAGGATCTCGTCGAACTCATCCCTGGCGGCGGCTATGGCGGTGATTTCAGGCCTGCGGGCTTGTATTGTGTCCAGTCGCGTGGAGTGGAACGTTCGGGTGTTGACCAGCCTTTTGCCCTTCACGTCAACCAGTAGGCCGTGAGCTCTGAGGAAGTCGGCCCCAAACAGCGTGTTGTCATGGAGGCTAGGATGAAATTCCAGTGGAACTTCTCCTTCCCGATCTGGATCTGTGCCCTGTGGGTGCCATAGGTCCTGATGGTGGAGCCATTGACCACCGCAGGGTTGGACCTCAAGATCGGGTGTGAGTTTCTAATGCTGTGGGGGGGAAGGATGCTGAGCTCAGCCCCTGTGTCCACCAGGAATTGGCGGCCGGTGGATCTGTCCGTCACATGAAGGAGCCATGAACAACGGCTGGCCTGGTCATTTCCCTGAAACCCGCAGGGCTGGCGGCACTTACGGGCTTGCGCTCCCCAGCACTGGTGGTAGAAACACCAGGTCGACTGGCCCTCCTCTGCCTTGGTCTTGCGAGTGGCTTGCGGTCAGCTTGCTCCTGGTCGTGCCTCCTGGTTGAGGGCTGCCTCATTCTCCCTCTGTGCGCCAGAGGGCATCCGCACGGGCTGCTGCTCTCCTCGGGTGTGAGAAGTCTTCACCTGTGAGAAGTAGCTGGATGTCCTCCGGCATCTCTTCCAGGAATATCTGGCGGAAGAGAAAACAAGGCTTGTGGTCTTCCGCCAGGGCCAGCATTTCATCCATCAGCGCCGACGGAGTACGGTCCCCAAGCCCATCTAGGTGAAGGAGCCCAGAAGCCCATTGCTAGGGAGTTAGCCCGAAAGTTCCAAGCAGCAGGTCTTTGAGGTTGGTGTACTTGCCCGTAGCCGGAGGGGTGGTGGATGATGTCGTTCACCCTTGCTGCCGTATCTTGGTCCAGAGCGCTCACGATAGAACATTGTGGTGTCCGAGGAGATGTTGCGGAGTTGAAATTGTGCTTCTGCCTGTCCAAACCACGTTCTTGGTGTGTGGGTCCAAAAGGGGGGAAGGTTGATGGAGACGTCTGGGCTCATTGGGGTCACCACTGTGACGGTGTGATCAGTGGAAGAAGCACACCCACCACGTTGATGGTTGTTAACGACAGTTTTTATTCAATTTCAGCTCGCCCCTATAAGGGCAACATGAGCTCAGTCACCTGGTACATTGTGACGTCATAATTGCTGCGCAGGATGCGCGCTGGAAGGGATCCTGGAGTCAGAGAGAAACCTCTGACAACGCCATTTCCGCATGGCTGCCCCACCACGTGGCAATACAAGTGGGGCCATTTAGGCATAAGGATGTGCGCTGCCACAACGTATTATTTGAGGGATAAATATTCTGTATTTTAAAAAATTTGGAACCCTTATGCTTGAATAATGAGATTAAAATGATGAATTTTTCTTTGTTTTGAATTCTCCAAACCAGTGAAGTTTTCCCTAAATGAGTTAATAGTTTTTGGGAAAAAAATCATTTTGGGATCCTTGAACATCATCTGAAGCAATCCAAATTAATATATAGTTATGTTATTATGTATTTTATATTCTTCTTTGGCTTGGCTTCGCGGACGAAGATTTATGGAGGGGGTAAAAAGTCCACGTCAGCTGCAGGCTCGTTTGTGGCTGACAAGTCCGATGCGGGACAGGCAGACACGATTGCAGCAGTTGCAGGGGAAAATTGGTTGGTTGGGGTTGGGTGTTGGGTTTTTCCTCCTTTGCCTTTTGTCAGTGAGGTGGGCTCTGCGGTCTTCTTCAAAGGAGGTTGCTGCCCACCAAACTGTGAGGCGCCAAGATGCACGGTTTGAGGCGTTATCAGCCCACTGGCGGTGGTCAATGTGGCAGGCACCAAGAGATTTCTTTAGGCAGTCCTTGTACCTTTTCTTTGGTGCACCTCTGTCACGGTGGCCAGTGGAGAGCTCGCCATATAACACGATCTTGGGAAGGCGATGGTCCTCCATTCTGGAGACGTGACCCATCCAGCGCAGCTGGATCTTCAGCAGCGTTGACTCGATGCTGTCGACCTCTGCCATCTCGAGTACTTCGACGTTAGGGATGTAAGCGCTCCAATGGATGTTGAGGATGGAGCGGAGACAACGCTGGTGGAAGCGTTCTATGAGCGTTATATTAGACTTTAATTATTGGGATTAGTTTAGGTTGGGGGAGATTCATTTGGTTTTTAGGGTTTTTTTAGTTTTAACTATACCAGATCTCCACCTAGATGGATTCATCCTCTGCACTTTTTATCATCTCACATTATTTCCCTGATCTCATTAACAATTAGATGCACTACCCCACCTCTCTTACCTCATTGCCTATCCGTCCGTATTATCCATTTCCCCTTGGATATTTAATATCTAGTTATCTCCAAATTCCACACACATTTCTGTAATACCCACTAAATCAAACCTCCTTGTACTGATTTGTGCCACAAGTACACTGTCATTATTTTGAATACAATGGGAATTCAGATAGTGTTCTTGAACTTATTGTCCTTTTTGGAATCTGGTCATCTTTATGCCTTTTGTATTTGACTTTTCTCTATTTCCATTCTTACTTTTCCCTTTTCTAATTTATGCTTTGATCTCACAACTGATTCCCTCTGCTTTTCTGCCTGGATTCCCAATCCTCTGCCATCTTAGTTTAAACCTTTCTGCCCAGCTGCTGACTGTCCAGTTTGTACTGGTTCCACCTCCCCCAGAACTGGTTCCAATGCCCCAGGAATCTCTCAAGCCATATAGTCATTCTAATTCTCTGCTATTTAAATTCTAATTATCATGTAATTATCCAAAGATTACTACCTTTTTAATTTTCATCCTAGTTACTGGGATTTAGCTTGTAGGATTTCATCCTTTTTTTAAAACCTGTATAATTGACAGCTTCATATACCACAACTGGCTGTTCTCCTTCCCCTTTCAGGATTCCTTGCAGCCACATGAAAGTATCCCTGGCCCTTTCATCCTGGAGGCAATTCACCAAATGGGAGTGAAGTGAAGTCAAATTTATTGTCACCTGCTTGCACAAGCACAACCCAATGAAACAATATTTTCCAGTCCTTGGTGCAAAACACACTGTCACACAACTAGACATACACACATTCAGACAAACAATACATATGCAGGACAAGTTTTCATATATACAAATAAATAAATACTTTTTTATGAATGTGCAAGGCTTGGATGGTTAGCTTGAGTAGTTCCTTTGGTCGTTCACCATTCCCATTGCCTGTGGGAAGAAGCTGTTCCTTAGCTTGGTGGTGTTGGCTCTGATACTCCTGTATCTCTTTCCTGATGGGAGCAGCTGAAAGATGCTATGTGTGAGATGGAAGGGGTCATCAATGATTTTGCGTGATCCAGATAGATCACTCGATGGGGGAAGGGAGACTCCAGTTATCCTCTCTGCCACTCTTATGATCCTATTTGTGGCTGCAAGAGCTCCTGTTTATTCCCCATACAATGGAATGCCCTATCACTGCAATGGTGCCATTATCTTGGCCTCCCATACCTTCCCCTGATGAACCATCACCCCAACAGATGGCTGCAGGGGACTCCTGACTGCACTGCTCTGCCTACTGGTCACCAATTCCCTACCTTTTCTTTGGCCCTCAAATTAAAGTAAGAAACATAATACTTCCATTAAGTTCCCTTAAGCAATTGAAATACCTCTTAAGGAATCTTTTAAATTTTAGGATAATACCTGTCCAGTTTGCACAGTGAGTAAGTAGCCACAATCTTCAAATACAACATATTTCAGAAAATCTCTCTGTAGGAGATAACATGAAGTAGTATTGTTTTGGTCCTTGATACTAATCTGAAGTTGGATTATCTGGAAAACGTGTTGATTAACTGGTAGATGAATGATTCTGGCTGAGTAGTTCTCTGACGCTGGGAATAGAAAATTGTGAAGTTATCGTCAGCATTGCAGTCCAGATTCTACAACACAAAACTTCACTGAGTTCTTTGCCATTCACACTGTTGCTTTGCAAATGTTGGTGAAGTGAGAGGACATTTTATAATAACTATTCCTTCAGTGATAATGAAAAACAATATGCTGCTTTACCACAGAAAACAATAGGCACAGCAAAGCAAAAGCAAGAAGTAATGGGGGGAAGAGAGCAGAAAACTAGGAAAGGTAGGAAAAGGAAAGGAAGCAGGTGGGGAGCAGGAAGAAGGGAGATGGGGATGAGGGAAAAGGGAGAAATGGGAAGATGTTTAATAGAAATTGGAGAAGTTGGTATTGATGCCATCTGGTTGGAGACTGCTGAAACACAATCAGATGGCATCAATATCAACTTCTCCATTTTACATTAAACCCCTCCCCAGTCTCTCCCTTTTCCTTCATCCCTTTGTCTCTTCTTCCAGCTCCTTACTCCCTTCCTTCCTTCTATCAGAGCTATCTTTCTTGTCCCTCTGTCCTGTCCATATCACTTCTCAGCTTCTTTCTCCTCTTCCTTGCTATCCATGCCTACCTATTTCCTCTTACTTGTTAGTCTGTGTTCCTCCTTATCCTGTCCGTCTCCCTTTTTCTTCAAGGTTCTGTCTGATTTATGGCACTCCTGAAGAAGGGTTCAGGGCCAAAATGTTGACTACCTTTTACTAATTATGGATGCTGCTGTATATGACTGGCTTAGTTCCTCCAACGCAAGTCCCAGCATCTGCACATTTTCTTGTTTACCTTCATTGTGGGTTAACATAACATAACAATTACAGCACGGAAACAGGCCATTAGGCCCTTCTAGTCCGCACCGAACCAAACACCCCTTTCTAGTCCCACCTCCCTGCACAATGCCCATAACTCTCCATCTTCTTCTCATCCATATACCTGTCCAACCTTTTCTTAAATAATACAATTGACTCCGCCGCCACTATTTCTCCCGGAAGCTCATTCCACACGGCTACCACTCTCTGAGTAAAGAAGTTCCCCCTCATGTTACCTCAACCTCTGCGCCTTAATTCTTAACTCATGTCCTCTTGTTTTAATCTTTACTCCTCTTAACGGAAATAGTCTATCCACATCCACTCTGTCTATCCCTTTCATAATCTTAAATACTTCTATCAAATCCCCTCTCAACCTTCTACGCTCCAAAGAATAAAGACCTAATCTGTCCAATCTCTCCCTATACTCTAGATGCTTAAACCCAGGTAACATTCTGGTAAACCTTCTCTGCACTCTCTCCACTCTGTTTATATCCTTCCTATAATTAGGCGACCAGAACTGCACACAGAACTCCAAATTAGGCCGCACCAACGTCTTATACAATCTCAACATCACCTCCCAACTCCTATATTCCATGCAATGATTGATAAAGGCCAGCATACTAAAAGCCTTCTTCACCACCCTATTCACGTGAGTTTCTACCTTCAGGGAACGATGTACCGTTACTCCTAAATCTTTCTGCTCTTCTGTATTCATCAATGCTCTCCCATTTACCACGTATGTCCTGTTCTGATTCTTCTTACCAAAATGAAGCACTTCACACTTATCAGCATTAAATTCCATCTGCCATTTTTCAGCCCACTTTTCTAAGCAGCCCAAATCCCTCTGCAATCCTTGAAAACCTTCTTCATTATCCACTATTCCACCTATCTTAGTATCGTCTGCATATTTACTAATCCAATTCACCACCCCATCATCTAGATCATTAATGTATATAACGAACAACAATGGGCCCAATACAGATCCTTGAGGCACACCACTGGTCACCGGCCTCCAACCTGACAGACAATTATCCACTACCACTCTCTGGCCTCTCCCTTTCAGCCAATGTTCAATCCATTTGACTATCTCAAAATTTATACCTAAAGACTGCACCTTCCTAACTAACCTTCCATGTGGTACCTTATCGAAGGCCTTACTGAAGTCCATATAGACAACATCCACTGCGCTACCCTCATCCACATTCTTAGTCACCTCTTCAAAAAATTCAATCAGATTGGTCAAACATGACCTTCCTCCCACAAATCCATGTAGAGTGCTCCTGATCAGACCCTGTCTATCCAGATGTTTATAAGTACTATCTCTAAGAATTTTCTCCATTAATTTACCTACCACAGACGTCAAACTTACAGGCCGATAGTTGCCAGGCTTCCTCCTTGAACCCTTTTTAAATAACGGAACCACATGCGCAATGCGCCAATCCTCCGGCACTATCCCCATATCTAATGACATTTGGAAAATTACCGCCAGAGCCTCTGCTATTTCCTCCTTCACTTCTCTCAATGTCCTGGGGAAGATCCCGTCTGGTCCCGGAGACTTATCCACCTTTATATTCTTCAAAAGCCTTAAAACTACACCTTTTGTAATCTCTATATTCCCCATATTTACCCAATTTGCTTTTTTTATCTCACATCTCCCAATATCCTTCTCCTTAGTGAATACCGAAGAAAAGAAACTGTTCAATATCTCCCCCATTTCTCTAGGCTCCACACACATTTTTCCGCTCTGATTTTCTAAGGGACCAATTTTGTCTCTAGCTTTCCTCTTACCATTAACATATTTGTAGAACTCTTTTGGATTAGTTTTCACCCTGCTTGCCATAGTTTCCTCGTACCTTCTTTTAGCTTTCCTAATTCCTCTCTTAAGATTCCTCTTACATTCAATGTAATATGAATATGAGTTAAATTTTATATGCCAAACATGGAATCAACAAAAACAGAAAAAGTTGAATAGAATAAAAAAAATAATCTTTGATACATGAGGCTGTAATTCCCATCTCCCCCCCACCATCCCATGAAAAGTAAATAAGGTAAAGAAAAGAAATAAGCCCCAAAGAAAGCAAAGAGATGAAGAAAATAGAAAAGAAAATAGAAAGAAAAAGGAAAGAAAAATACAGGATTGCCGGGAGTCCGTCATCTACCCCACAAATTTCACATTTTCAAAATTTTCTTAGATCTCAAAGAGGTATTAGCATGGGTCTTGTAGGTGAAATGGGACGCAATTAAAGATTTGCACCTGCATTTTGCAAATATGGCTGCTATATTTGAAAGAATATGTCATACTTATTTCTTAGGTTATAGGTAATCTTCTTGAGGGGAATACAACAATGCATTTCTGCATTCCAATAGGCTATATCTAGATTTGAATCAGACTTCCAAATAACCGCTATACATTTCCTGGTTACTGCTAATACAATCTTAACAAATATTTTTTGATGTTGGGACAATCTCATTTTAGGTCTTATAGCTGCAATATTCCCCAATAAGGGGCATCATTGTTCTTAAATCATGCTGAAGCTACCATCTTGTAATTAACAAGCTATGTGCTTCACCAATGACCTTATGAAAAGGAACTCAATAGTTAATACCCTGCTTGGTGTAAAGATGCCTCTGGATCGAAAGTGTAGTTATCTTTTTATTGAAATGTTCAAGCAAACCACTCCATGCAAGTGGCATAAACCACTCCATGAAAGTGGCATAAACCACTCCATGCAAGTGGCATTTAGATGGAAGCCTTGCCAGAAATAAACTTATGTACTAACTTCATCTAAATTTTAGATAACCTTACTGAAGAGAAGCATGTACATGAAGAGAATAGATGGATTCCAGAGAATTCTAGAGAGATTTGCTAAATATTGGATGGTTGAACTATATCAGGATAGTGTGAATGGAACAAAATTTTACTGAGGCTAGTTAATAGGAGACATTTTCATGGAATTTTCAGTGAACAACATGGAATTTCAAAGTATATAATAAAAATAACATTCTATCATTAAAATCAACTAACAGAATTTCTTTCTTTTTTTTTAAACTTTAAAATTTTATGACATGAATAAAATAAAAATTACATTTAAAGAAATAATAAAAAATAAGATAATAAAAATTAGAATACTACATCATTAAACTACACAAATTAACCCCCCCAATAATTATAACACAACATTAATCATCTAATTTAAAATTAGTCCCACCCTCCCCCCCCCAATAAAGAGTGAAGAATTACTTAACAATGTTGTAAATAAAATAGAAAAAACCCCACTTACAAAAAAAAGGATAAAACTTAACAACAACAAAAATTACTAACAAAAAAAATCAATACTAAAATAATACCCTTAAACATATATTTAAATCAAACATAATACATGTATTTAACAAATGAAATCCACTTTAAAACTAAGTTCAAATATTAAAATCATATATCAACCACATATCTGTTATACAAAAAATCATAATTAATAATACATAAATACAGAATTTCCATTAATACCAAGTTTCCTTTATAATTCGAGAGAACAAAAACATCCCTTAGAAAAACAATCAGATAAACTTTTTATTCCCTTCCCCTCCCCTTATATTAAAAAAAAGAAAAAAGTCCAAACTTATAAAATTTTCCATATTCTTCATTTATAACATCTTCAAAATTCTCTATCGAAATTAACTTAATTTTATTAAACTCTTCTCCCTCAATGTGTTTGTACTTAATTTTCTTCTTTTTCTTCTTATCACCTTTCCCCTCATCTTCCTCTTCATCTAATTCAACATCCTCAATTTTTGACTTATTATCTTCTGTGACATCATCCTCTTAAAAAAGATAAAAGAGAAAAAAAAGGAGAGAAAAAAAACCTCCTAATTCCCTCTCAATTACAATCAGAAAACAAAAAGAGTTAAAAAAAATTATTTATTTTTTAAAAATAATAAAAAAAAACCTTCACTTCTTAACCCAAAAATTAAAAAAAAAACAGGTCGGAGGTCACAACTACCTCCTCCTGTTTAAACTGCTCAAAGCGGTAACTCCCCCAAAATATTGGGTGTGAGATAACTCACAGATAGCTGATGACTTCTGGAAACTAGTCCTCACCCAGTTCCCTCTCCCAACTCCCATTTCATTAAACTATCATCATTATTTAAACTATTTAAACTCTTCTCAAAAAAAATATAAAAGATTTATTTTTTAAATCAACGTTACCACTTCGGTCACCATTGCTTCCATTTCTTTTAAAAAACTGGATCCCACCTTACATCTCTACTCTCTTTGGAGACTTTGAAGGACTACATCGTTCCTGAAACTGCATGATTGGTAGAGACTGAGCAAAGTCCATAACCTCTTTAGGATTGTCAAAGAACTTTGGCTAATTTCCATCCTAAAAAATCTTCAGTACCGCAGAATACCTGAATGTTGCCTTATGTCTTTTTTTCCACAACCGTTCTTTCACAGAATTAAATTCGCATCGTTGAAACATAATTTCTTGACTCAAATCTTGATAGAAGAAAACAGGATTATTCTGAACCATCAAAGAAGATCTATTTTGCTGGGCATTTCTAATAGCCGTACGTAAAATTGTCTCTCTGTCACAATAGTTTAAACAACGGATCAAAACAAATCTTGGATTCTGTCCTGAAAAAGATTTTCTTCTTAAAACTCTATAAGCACGTTCCAGTATTAAACCTTCAGGGAATTTATCCTGTCCTAACACTCGTGGAATCCATTCAGTAAAAAATTTTCTTGGATGTGGTCCTTCTATGCCTTCTGGCAAACCAACAATTTTCACGTTGTTCCGTCTAGATTGATTCTCCAAATAATCAACCTTTTTTGCTAAATTTTTATTTTGGATCTGCAATGTTTCAATTATTCTATTTTCATCTTGCAGTTGATCCTGTGCATCGACTAAACCTTGATCACACATTTCAAATCTTTCAATGGTTTCAAGCTTAAAAGCTCCATTAATGACTTCCGCCATCGCATTAATCTTGGAAATAAACAGGTTCACAAAATTAGCTAAGTGACTCGATACAGAATATATCTTACCTTCAAGATCCTTAACAGACATTTCAACAGAAGTAGATTCAGGCATAATGGGGTCTTGCTGTTCCTTAGAGACCATGGGATCTTCTGTCCCTTCCCTTAATTTAATATCTTTTCTAGCAGTTTGACTTCGTATAAAAATCCCTCTCAAAGTCCCCCCAGCAATGCCAGGAGACTGAAGATCAGGGTTATCTTTAAGCCAAATCTCTTTAATCATCTTCACTGAATCAATGTCTGGAAAAACCGTTGTAATTGAAGATGCATTTTGCAGTGCCACCACTGTAGCAGTCGAATGACAGCTCTTTAACTCTCCAGCTGGTGGCGCCCCAGCTGATTCAACTGTCAAAGTCTCAGTAACAGCACTCACAGTGGCCGTTGTGTGAAATACTGGCACCCGTCCAGCCCTTTGTTCTGAAAGCTGTTGAGTGCGACCTTCAGAGAGCCTCACCAGCTTAAAACGGAGCTTCAATGCCGAACTCTGTACGTCTTCCTCTGGATCCATTCTGCACTGAGTCCTGGCTTCTTGTAAACAAGTAGGCTCAGACATTTTCGGAAAATGTAGTTTTTTACCCTTTTTTTTTTGCATATAAACCATTAGGCACTAATCCAACACCTCTTATTATTTATAAACTTTTAAAAGAACTTTAACGGGCACTTAAAGACAAAACAATAAATCAGAGTCAGGAGAGGTTTGGAAGGCATGTCTGTTCCCTACGCCATCTTGCCACGCCCCCCAGAATTTCTTTCAAAAATGTTTTTAGTACTCGATGGACCACGGAGATGCACAATTGCATGCCCATAGAGAAAATAACATAAAATTTAAGAAATAAATATGATACTTTTACCAAAATATGGCAACCTTACCTAGAGCACTTTTGTGCACAGCTATTATAACAGCCTACAGTTCTAAAGAGCTAACAAAATACATAAAGACAACAGCAGTGAAGCATCTCAGGGAGGGGAAGTAAATTAGAAAGACTGATGGTATGCTGAATTTTTCTTTTTACCTTTTTTTCTTGTTTAATTGTTTTAGTTGTTTCATTTTTAAAGTTTTGGGAGGAGGAAAGGAAATTGTAAGTAAGCTGACATAGTATTTGTATCTGAGAAGTGAAGTATACTAAAAGAAAGTGTAAGTATGCTAAAAATTGTTTTTTTTATCAGATGTGATACTGTGTTTTTGGAAAAATTTAAAAATAAAATGTTAAAAAAAGAAAATGTTTTTAGTGTCATAACAGTATTTATCGAAACCGTTTAACACAAAAGCAATTCAATGAGTGCTGAGCCAAAGAAAAGGACTTTGAAAGTAATAATCAAAAGTGGAAGAGGGGAAAGTAGAGAAGGACAAGAGTTTAAAATGGATTTTCAAAGCTTGGAGCAATGGCTGAAGACATTTGGTCAAATAATTGAAAGAGAAAATATACAAAGTGTAAGATTATACAGTTGGAGGTAAGCGGTTGGAGAAACTGAAAAGATGAGGGCATGGAAAGCTCATGGTATAATTCTGTAGCCATTAGAAGTTATCAAGGATGATAAGCAGAAACACCAATTTGCTCTTACATCAGGTCTTTTTTCTGGAGTTGCCGCAACAATAGTGCTGCTGATGGTGCAGACCTGGGGAGAGCAGGGAACAGAGATAGAGCATTCATCTGCAGGGTTCTACCACCCAGTCCAACTACCGACAGCTCCGTTCAGGCTTGTGACCTTGGGGTCTGGGCCCAAGATGGCAGCACCTAAGCTGGCAGTGGCCTTGAGGGGTTTCAGACTCCAGGGAAGCAGAGTATTGGCACAGGGCACCAGAAAACAAGAAGAACACAGCCCCTTCACCCCCCCTCTTTTGAAGAGAAGCAGAGGAGTTGATCCTAGCAGACCAGAGAGGGGCTCTGCAGCTGAAAACACACACAGGTGGTGGTCTGTTCGTGACTTGAGGCGAGACTATGCCAAGGGCTGATGGGGCTTCCAAAGGGTCTCAGGCGCTGATCTGGAACTCGGGTTGTCAATGGTGTGGACTGAAGCTTGTGTGGCTGCAGAGGATGCGGGAGTGTGGGAGGTGAATCCACAGACAATCAGTGACTCTGAAGGGACTCTCTTTTGCTTTTCTTTCTCTGACTGCAAGAGGACCATGGCAATTTCTACTAATGGCGAATCTTTACCTTATGGCAGACTAAATGCAATTTCCTGTAGTTTTACATCTGTTTTATTACATGACAAAAGAATCTTGAATATTAATGGAGTAAAATATCAAAGGTTCTTTCTCAGAGTATTATCAAACAGGGTGACAATGAGTTGCATAAGAAATATTAGATCACCAAAAGCTCACCACAAGCTGCATAAGAAATACTAGATTATTAAAGGCTGAGTCAAAATGTTAGGTTTTCAGGAGTGTGTAAAATGAGATAAGAGAATAAAATGATTCAGGAAGGAATTCCAATTTAGGCCTTACCGTTGGAACATGAAAGTATGGCCAAAGGTAATGGACTGATTTTAAAACTTTCAGAATTGATAAATAAGGATAAGAATTTTAAACTTAAGACATTGCTTAACAGCTTGCTAGTGTTTATCATTCAATACAGGGGTGATAAATAAATAAATTCAAGGACAGACCAAGGTAGCAGAGATGAGTATGATGTCAGTTTTGGAGAGTAGAGCAAGGGAGACTGCCAAGGAGGACATCATAAATTTCTCCAAAGCTGGATGTTGGAAAAAGAATATAGACATATTGGAGGTGATGAGTGAGATAGATCTGTATGTTGTCAAAATGAGCTTCTGCTCATATAGTTTTTGCGTTATTACACGATGGAGTGATATGTGGATAAATAAGGGGAAACGAAAATAGAAGAAACAATAGGAAGAGAAGCCATGTTGGATTTACCACCAAATGATAAGATAGCATACAAGAAAAGAAAAGGTCAAAAGTTTTACATTTTCTTGTGAATGGAAGGTTGGAAATGAGTGTCCACTGGAGAAAAGTATTAAAATGTTGAGTGAGTATGACAGGCAGGATCAAGGACAATGTTGGAAAATATTTACAAAGCCAAAGGAGGCAATCTACTGATTGGAAAAAATATGAGGAAGGAAGTTCAACCTAAGTTTGAATTGGACCATGTTGCAAACACAAAACATGGAACAGTTGTAGTTATTGTTGTTAAAATAGTCAATTTGCAAATATTTAGATCTCATGCATGTCTGTCAATAAATAGGTGAGAAAACTGTAATCCATGTTAAGGGGTACATCGTTTTGATTTAACCAGCTACACTTTAAAACATTATATAAAGGCAATATGATTAACTGCTATATCTTTTCGGATGAGCAAAATGTCTTCTGTGCTTTCTTCAAAAGCGAAAATATTGGAAAACCTTTTTCGAGCCTTCATAGTCCCTGGCATCACTGCTCCCAGTTTCTGAGGCTGATGTGTACAAAAGAAACAAGAGGATGAATCCACCAGTCCAGATATTGTCCCTGGCTATATCTTTTAAGCCTGTGCGGACCATTTGACTGGAGGTTTTGTGGACATTTTCAGTTTCTCACTGCTAAGATCGGAGATCCCCACCTGCTTCAAAAGATTTCAGATTTATTGTCAGAGTACATACATAACATCAGTGTCGGTGCTGCGCAATTGCTCAGCAAAAGGAGGTGTAAGGCACTCCTTCCGTCCAATAGCCTACAGGTCACCCTGGGTTAAGATGTAATACCTGTTTAACCTCTCAATCAGGGTCATGTGAAGCTATGGATTGCAGATGGTGGATGGTTTTTAGGAACAGATTCTACAAATTGGAATTTATGGTGGTAAAATATTGGGCAGGTGAATCTGTTGAGGGTTACCCATCCAATATGAACACTGCAACTGAAGAAGGCGACAGGAAACCACTTCAGTATTTTTCCCTTGTATAATCATAAACTCAACATCAACCACGGTTTCAGCTCAAAGAAGGAGTCTTCACCAAAGGAGGAATAGGGGAGGCAGCAACAATTCTGAAGGTCAGAGATCGTGACGGATGGAGAAACATCATTGTACATGCCGAACGGCAAGGCACCTGAATGACGATGACATACATACAACCCTAAGATTCATTTTCTTGTGGGTGAGACTGAATTAGCACTTATTGACAGTGCAAAAATACTGTACACAATGTACTCATAAAAAAATAAAGAAATATAAACAAATTAATTGTGAAATACAGAGGAAAAAAAATAAATGAAATGCAAAACTAAGAGTCCTTAAATGAGTCTTTGATTGAATTTGTTGTTGAGAAGTCTGATGGTGGAGAGGTAGCAGCTTTTAATGAACCTGGTTGAATGAGCCTTGTGGCACATTTACCTCTTTCCTGATGGTAGCAGTGAGAACAGAGTGTGTGCTGGGTGATGTGGATCTATGATCATTGCTGCTGTTTGCTGACGTCAGCATTCCCTGTAAATTTGGGGTCTCCAAAGTGGTTTGATCCCTTGGGGTCGACGGGACTGTACAAAGGGTCAAAAAATGCCGGGGTTGGGTCGATAAACGTTGCGTGGGGGGGGGGGATCAATTGAACTTTTGGACTCTAAAGAATTGTAGAACCTGAGTTACCTGCTCTTGCCAGCAGCCCGAGGTTCCCGCTCCTGTTGGGAACCCGAGATTCCTGCTCTTGCCGGGAGCCCGAGGTCCCTGCTTCTGCCTGGGAGTATGAAGTCATCGCTCCTACCTGAGAGTCCAAGTCAATTTCTTCGATGAGGACTGCCTCACACCAGATGTTGAATGTGGAGTTGCTGTCGCCAATGCTGAAGACTTGGACCCAGCTCCATTTGGCATCTTCCTGGCCAAAAGCAAAGGTTTTTTCTTTACTGTTGTTGTAATCACTTGCTTGGTTAATTTACAGATTTGTTACTTGGCGATTGGGGTGTTGTAACAAAGTTTGGGTTGTTGCTGGGAGGCCTGGACACCATGCATCTGGTCTACAGTTTTCCCTCATATAGAAAGGGATTAATTATTATTTATTTATTTTTGTACATGCCTAGGGGTCTATGAAGGATCAATGGTCAAAAAAGTTTGAGGACCCATGCTGTAGATGTTCTTGATAGTGGGGAGGGTTTTGCCTGTGATATTGTGGATTTATGCTCAGGAGTTTTGATGTAAATTGGGAAGACTGAGTGACATTAACATAACTGATGGCGAAGGTTAGTGCTTTCAAATTACTGGAGTTCACTTATCTCCTGAAACTTGCACATTGAGACAACTGTGAAGAAGGCTCACCAATTCATCAACTTCCTCAGTCTGAGAGATTTGGCATTTTGATGAATACTCTTGTCAAAATTCTACACGTGCATTGTGGAAAGTGTACTGCCCGTTTGCAATAAAGCCTGGTTTGATAGTTTGAGTGCCCAGAAATGCAGAAGGCTGCAAGAGGTAGCAAACATTGCAAAGCCAATCACAGCTCCAATCCCATAAACTGAAGACATGTATCTGAGGTGCTGCTTCAAGAAGGCAGCCAACTTAATAAAGGACCCTCATCACCCTGGTCATAACCTCCTCACAATGCTACCTTCAAGTAGAAGGTACAGAAACATGAAGACCAGCACATCTGGGTCAAGAAGTAAAACACAAAAATTTGTAAACAGTTTCCAATATCTATCAGGTTCTTGAACCTCTCCTTGTTACACTAATCATATACTGCTCCAACATCACAAGAGGGCTGACTACACTAACGTAATGCCACGTTTTTTCTTGCACTGTGGTAACTGAATATTTATCTCTATGTATTATTCTCTCTTCAATTTAATCTAACATATTATCGCTGTATTTTATTAAGTACCTGTTCAGCAGCAGGCATGCAAGAATTTCTGTGTATATGTACATTGTAAGTGACAGTCATTATCATTACCAACAATCGCTATCATGGGTTGTATGGTAATATTTTGATCTATATTCATACAGACTACTAAATATTAACAATACTTAATTATAGTTTAAAATAGTCCTGTAGATATTTGGGATCTCTTTGCAATCCAATATGTTTTAAGAATAATAGTGATTATTGAAGATATATTTACCTAACATATCCATTGCCTGAGGCATATGGCTGAAAATGGAAAGGGTGCAGAAAATGTCTGATCACTTTTGATAATGCAACAGCTTATCAAAAAAAAACTTCTGATTTGTCAAGTCAATGCTGGCTAGTGCAGAATATTCACATAAAATCTATGACACATTAAAGTGTCATGCAAATTTGTGATGTCTCAATGACATGTATACGAACATAAGAAAATTATCACCTTGCATCTTGTCATTATCTTTCATGGAACTGTGGATCTAAAATTAATCTGTTATCATGAATGTAAAATGTCCTGAGATTTTTTTTAAAGCAGAATTATATAGCATGGTAACAGGCCCCACAATCATCAAACCACCCATCTACATTAACTGTACATTAATATTATATTTTAGTCTCCCCACATTCTCAAGAATTCTTCCATTCCTCCCACCTTCCCACCCCATGATTCTAGCACTCACCAAATTCAAGATGGTGCTGGAATGCGACACTATTTTGCAGGCTGCTCTTGGCAGATCCTCTACTTGTGTGCATTATAATAATTCTGTCCTGTATTTCTGTGAAACCCCAACTGTTCTATTTTGCTACTGCACTAGCTGCCCTATTTAAGCATGTGTTTATTTGCCTAGATAGCATGCAAAACAAAGCTTTTCACCATATGTACATATGATAGGAAAAATAGCTGTGGAAACATTCTTGATGACCAAGATGGTGAAAGATTGTGGGTTGACAGGAAAATGGGATTGAGGTTACAGCCAGATCAGCTTCATCAAGGCTCCAGCCCAAAACGTTGGTGGTGAATCTTCATCTTTGCTATATAAAGGCACTGTTTGAGTTTCTCCAGTATTTGTGTGTTTTTTCACCTAAATATATTTCACTACCCAATTAGGGCTGTGCCCTCATGTGTTTACATATAACTACATACAAGTCAAAAACTATGGACAATTTCCAGTGGCCAAAAAATCTGCTAACCTGCAAATATTTGGGATATAGAAATAAACGAGCATCCAGAGAAAAACCCAAACTCAAAGGAAGAATGTGCAGACACCATTCAGATAGTACATGAACCAGAATTGAACCTGGTTCTTTTGAGCAGCAACTCTCCTTGTGGGACCACTGCATAGTTGGTGGAAACACATGAGGGCACAGCCCTATTTGGGTAGTGAAATACCACATAAAAAGAAATTGGACAGCCAACCGTGGTCTTATTAAATGGGAAAACATGCTCAAGGGCCTTATTGCTCTTTCATCATTTGTATGATATCCACTGATTTTTTATCAATATTCACTTAAATATCTTTCTTCTGTAACTTGTCATGCCCCAATTTGATGTCATGTGTTTCAAAATTCATTATCAACATAAGGACAAATGCCAACAAGCCACAGCGAAATCTGTAGCAACCTTGTGAGATGCAGGAACAACCTCCATTCAAATAACCACTTGGTATGCTCCACTGGGTTGGCTTCTAAGGGAATACACAGTCACCAATCCAAAATAGCACATGTGCAACTAAACACAGCAGCCACCCTCAGACCCCAATACTGATAAACACTGGAATGCAAATGTCCTTCACCATTTTTATTCCGTAAACCCTTCAGCTTGATCCACCAAAAGATGGAAGATATGACATGAATGTAGCTCAAAAGAAGGAAATCGCTGCACATCAAGCTCTGATTAGACCCCCAAGTGTAATGGAAATCTCAACAAAATAAGGCTTTATCGTTGACTCTAAGGAACTAACATGGGCTAAACACTCCATGAATATGTGAACAGCCCTGAACTGGTTATGACCCACACAATAAGATAACTTTTCTGTAGAAGGAAACAAATGTACATATTATACATAAAAGAAAACTCAAATTAAGTTAGCTTAGGTCCAAACATTAAAAGTATTTCCATGTCATTTAGCTGACATTTATGCAGATGTACTAGGTGCCATAATCTGGTTCCAAATCCTAGATACTGATTTGCAAGTTGCAAATATTAACACACAAAAAGAAAAGGACAGTTTTCTTCTATTTTCCTTGCAACCTTATTGATTAGTTTTGTTACTTATCTACCCTTATTACAACTGAAATAATTATTGCATTTTAGTCATATTTGAGTGTCATTCCATTGCTGTCTGCATGTGATCTTGCAGTCTTATTTCTGTCTTGTCTTAATCAATACTCCAGCAAAACAGATGATCAAATAGTAAATAAACAGCAAGTATGCTGAGAAATGTTTTCAAACATACAAGAGGCTGAGAATGCCTTGAGATTTCATGTGGATAAGGTTAAAGGATAAAATCTTTGTTACCATCAATCTTTTGCAGAAATATTGATATGGAGAGCAATTCAAAGTTCTAAACATTTTGCATTAGATTCTTCTGCAGTTAGGGGAGGAGATATCTAACAAGGCACACAGATAGGTAATATATGAGATGGTACATTCCTTTCATTCCTATTTCTGTGTTACTGAGGTCTCCTGATGCATGGCTGTGAAGGTTTCAATGTCATCTTGAGTGGTCCATCTACATTTTGTACCAAAGATTCCCTGGAATTAATGAGAATGTATGTTTTCTTCAATGGGATGTTTAGAACATCTTTGATTTTTTTCCCCATCTACCTAGTTATCTCTTTTCATGATTAGTACGTTTATTAAGGATGTCTGATGTTAAAGAAGGGGACAACTTGCCCTGATTATGACAAAAACCATGTTGTTGAGAATGTTGGCTAGGGAGAGGGTGTTGACATTGCTTTGTTGATCTTTCCAGTAAATTTGGAGAACTTTGCAGAAACCACGTAAATGTTATCTTTCAACGTCTTTAGGTCCCTCTGAATCTAGTCCATGTCTCAGAAGCATGCTGGAGGGCAGGAATCACACCTGCCCTGTAGACCATGAGTTTTGTGCCGTTTGAGGTCTTAATATTCAGATGCCCCTTTCCTCAATCTAGCAAAGGTTTAATGTCTGCCTATGCTAAGAGGTGGTTTTTGACATACAAAAAAATGATCCTGTTTCCCAGGGTACCACTATAAACATTCATTGTTGGAGGACAGGGCTGTGCAGCATGGAAAAGTTGGAAGAGGAACTTTGTCTAACTGATGTTAAATGCTAGGTCTATCCTCCTAAATCTTTCTTGAATCAATCAAGTAGATAAACGACACTGGGAGATGGAATTTGTCTGGGTGGGACATTTTGATCAGCATGGGAAGGTTGGGCCAAAGAGCCTGTTTCCACTGTGTATAACTATGACTCCGTTGCCTGCTGCAGCTTTAACAGTTCAGCTGACCTTGATTCTGAGATGTGGTTGTCATAGGTGGAAAAATTACCCTTTAGTTCTGAAGGTTATTTCAATTTCTCCAAAAAGTTTGTTGCAGGACAAATGCAATAGAAATAATGTAGCAGGAAAGATTGAAAAAGCGAGCAAAAAACAATCTGCTGGAAGAATTCGGCAGGTTGACAATTTTTGATCCAGATTCGAGAATCCCTAGTCTCTTGTGTCTCAAGATTGAAAATGTGTTTGAGGGAATTTCAAATACAGTGGTCCTCCTTATCACCAGTTTCTCTTTCCACAGTTTCAGTTACCCACGTTCAACCATGGTCCGAAAATATTAAATGGAAAATACCAGAGTTAAATATTTCATAAAATGTTGGAAACAGATGTTTATGGGTGAAAGCACAAAAGTAATGTGGTGGAAGTTTAGGGACCACTTGTGCAGTGTTCAAGATAGGTTTGTCCCACTGGATCAAGGAAAAGATGGTAGGAAAAGGGAACTGTGGCTGATGAAACAGGTCACACAACCAGTCAAGAGGAAGAGGAAAACATACATTAGATATAGAAAACAGGAATGGCTCATGAGAAGTATATGGTAGCCAGGAAGGAGCTTAAGAAAGGACTTAAGAGAGTTCAAAGGGAGAAGGTCTTGGCATGTAGAATTAAGAAGAACCCCAAGGCGTTCTATGTGTATGTGAAGAGCAGAAGAATGACGAGAATGAAGGTGGGGCCACTAAAGGATAAGGGAGGGAACACGTGCCTTGAGCGGAGGACGTTGGGGAGGTCCTAAATTAATACTTTGTATCAGTATTCACAAGAAAAAAGGACCTTGATCACGGTGAGGTGGAAATTTAACAGGCCTGTGTGGTGGGCAATGTTGAGATTAAGGAACAGGAAGTGCTGGATCTTCTTAAAACTGTCAAGATTGATTAGTCCCCGGGGCTGGACGCGATATACTCCAAGCAGCTGTGGGAAGTGAGGGAAGAGATAGCTGTGGCAGTAGCTATAATCTTTAAATCCTCTTTGGCCGCAGGGGAGGTGCTGGAGGATTTGAGAATGGCAAATGCAG
This sequence comes from Narcine bancroftii, assembly GCF_036971445.1. NCBI lineage: Eukaryota > Metazoa > Chordata > Chondrichthyes > Torpediniformes > Narcinidae > Narcine > Narcine bancroftii. The sequence continues at coordinate 382,155,411 of NC_091469.1, read as the reverse complement.
TACCCTTGTTTTAACCTGGGAATTATGTCAGTGCTGTGCAAACTAATGGAGTGGATTCTTAAGGATAGGATCTATGATCATAATAAGAATATTCTACTCAAGGATAGTCAGTATGGCTTTGTGAAGGGAAAATCATGCCTGTCGAATCTAATTGAGTTTTTTGAGGAGGTAACAAAAGAAATTGATGAGGGTAAGATGGTAGATGTGGTTTACATGGATTTTAGCGAAGAATTTGACAAGGTCCCCATGAGAGACTCATCCAGGTAGTCATGAAGCACGGGATAAGTGGAAGCTTAGTTGTGTGGATAAAAAAATCGTCTTGTAGGAAAAAAAGCCTGGAGATCAGTGAATAGTGGTGTGCTGCAAGGATCTGTTCTGGAACCCCTTCTCTTTGTGATGTTTATAAATTACCTGGATGAAGAGGCGGAAGGATGGGCCAGTAATTTTGTGGATGACACGCTGGTTAGAGGAGTTGTGGATGGTGCTGAGGGCTGTCAAAGGTTACAAGAGGATATAGACAAGATGCAGAGTTGGGCAGAAAAGTGGCAGATGAATTTCAATCTGGATTGTGTGAGGTGATGTATTTTGGAAGGACTAACCAGAAGGCTGAGCACAGGATTAATGGTCAGTTGCTTAAGAGTGTGCATGAACGGAGGGACCTTGGGGTCCAAATCCATACATCCCTCAAAGTCGCTGCACAGATTGATAGGATAGTTAAGAAGGCCTATGGGATGCTGGGATTCATTAATTGGGGGATTGAATTCAGGAATAGAGAGGTATTGTTTCAACTCTACAAATCTTTAGTAAGACCACACTTATAGAGTATTGTGTTCAGTTCTGGTTACCTCATTAAAGTAAGGATGTGGAAGTTCAGGAGAGGGTACAGAGATTTACAAGGATGTTGCCTTGATTGGGAAATGTCTTATGAGGCAAGTTTAGCAGAGCTGGGCTTTTTTACTTTAGAGTGTAGAAGGATGAGAAGAGACTTGCTAGAGGTCTACAGATTATTAGAGGCATAGATAGGGTGGACAGTCGCACCTGTTTTCCAGGGCAGGATCAGCAAACAGCAGAGGACATATGTACAAAGTGAAGGGAGAGAAGTTTAGGGGAGACATATGGGTTACGTTTTTTACACAGAGAGTTGTGGGGCTGGAAAGCCTCTCCGGGGATGGTGGTGGAGGCTGAAACATTGGGGGCATTTAAGAGACACTTAGACAGATGCATGGATGAAAGGAAAATAGAGGGTTATGGAGTAGGGAGGGTTTAGAACTTTTTTGGAAGGAATATATAGGTCGTCACAACATCAATGGCTGAAGGTCCTGCATTGTGCTGTATTGTTCTGTATTCATAAGTTTTAAATTGCACACAGTTCTGAGTTGCGTGATGAAATCTCGCGCCGTTCGGCCCAATGTAGTGTATACATTGTATACACTACCCACCCATTAGTCACTTAGTAGCTGACATTCACACCACATTCACATAACTTTTATTACAGTATATTGTTATAATTGTTCTATTTTATTATTAGTTTTGTTGTTAATCTCTTATTTTGCCAAATTTATAAATTAAACTTTATCATAGGTATGTATGTATTGGAAAAAAACATAGTACATGTATGTATAGGGTTCGATACTATCCGCGGTTTCAGACATCCTCTGGGGGTCTTGGAATATATCTCCTGCAGATAAGGGGGACTACAGCAACTGAACAGTGGTTCCCAATGATCCATTTTCCACTAGAATCCATGTTGTATCCCTCAGAAACTACTATGCTACACAAATGTTGTCTCAATCTATTTTGAAGCAAATCATTTATGCAATAAGTATTTTTGATTTCTGGATTCTCTGTAACTCTGGATATCACAGTACAAGTTAACCTGGCACTTATTAATGACATAGTTGCAGGAGTAAGTTCTTTTAAAAGGTTAGTATGTGAGTGCATTTTAATAACAAGCAGATTGATAAGACAATTGTTTTTTCATTATGTATTAATATGTGACAGCAAGCAATGTACTGCAAAGCAATTTGTAGTCTTAAGGACAAATCTTGATATTGATTGAGTCATTCAAGTGAAACCAAGCATATTTTGACAGTTGGAATTATGTGTGAATTATGTAAATTATGAAGCGAATAAGTTGGCAAAAATCTTTTTCATGAGTAAGATTACCTAGATTACCACTCTACTGGGTTTTTCTTTGATTTTATCTCTGTGATGTTTATCATCAGTGTAGTATTCTACTGCGCTGGGTAGGTCACGTTTCCAGAATGGAGGATCATCGCCTTCCCAAAATCGTGTTATATGGCGAGCTCTCTACTTACCACCGAGACAGAGGTGCACCAAAGAAGAGGTACAAGGTCTGCCTAAAGAAATCTTTTGGTGCCTGCCACATTGACCACCGCCAGTGGGCTGATATCGCCTCAAACCGTGCATCTTGGCGCCTCACAGTTTGGCGGGCAGCAACCTCCTTTGAAGAAGACCGCAGAGCCCACCTCACTGACAAAAGACAAAGGAGGAAAAATCCAACACCCAACCCCAACCAACCAATTTTCCCTTGCAACCGCTGCAACCGTGTCTGCCTGTCCCGCATCGGACTTGTCAGCCACAAACGAGCCTGCAGCTGACCTGGACATTACCCCTCCATAAATCTTCGTCCGCGAAGCCAAGCCAAAGAAAGAAAGATTATTTGTTGATAATCTGTTGATTATCGTTCTATTTGTGTGGCACATAAATAAGTTAGCAAGAATTTTCATTGCCAAATCTCCATTGGTTGTCAAACCATTGCAAGGTCAGCACCATTATGATAAATTATTCTTCTAACTTTAAAAAAAAATTGAGTAATTTCCAAGTGAGCATGCACTAATTTGTTTGTATGCTGTCAGATACAATAATATCTTGAAACAGCTTTCAGAGATCCCCATTCCCAGCATCCCAGCAAATTTCATGTGATAGCTTGATGAAGATTAGGAATGAAGCAAGTAAATATAACTTTCCTGTTGAGAGCAAATTATTTTTTACTTGTGGGATTTTGATTATGACAGTTTATTGTCATATACATAAGAACAATGTAGAAATAAAATGAAATTCTGTACAATGTACAAATAAAATGAAATTCTAGCTTGCTGCAGCTATGTAAAACATACAAACAAGTATGAATTAAATTACCACAATGCACCCCAAAGGAAAATATATAATAAATATAAAAGTATAGATATATAAATATCCACAGTTGCAATAGCACAAAAATAACTTCCTTTTCCAATAATGCAGACAGATCTTTGGTTGTCTTGGAGTATTCTTGCGGTAAGATAGTACAGGTACACGATCCTTTATCTGGTCATCTAAAATCCGGAAAGCTCCAAAATCCGGCAAGTGAGGACTGGTGGTCGGGGGGTGGGGAGGGGCAGCCAGGGGACTGGCGGTCGGGGGAGACGTCAGGTGGCCGAGGGACCGTGGTCGGGGGGGACAGCCAAGGGACCGCGGTCCGGCGAGGCGGCCGGGCGGTTGAGGGAGGTGGCTGGGCGGCTGAGGGACCAGTGGTGGGGGAGAGATGTCAGGGCAGCTGAGGGACCACAGTCGGGGGAGGTGGCTGCGCAACTGTGGTCAGGGGAGACAGCCGAGGGACCGCATTTGGGAGAGGCAGCCGGGCAGCCGAGGGACCGGCAGCCAGGGGATACTGCCGAGCGGTCGAGTGACCGTGGTCGGGGGAGACAACCGAGCAACCGGCGGTCAGGGGAGACATCCGGGCAGCCAAGGGACCAGCGATTGGGGGAGATGGCCGGGCGACTGGAAGGGGGTGGGGGTGGATACAATTCAGATGGGCTTTCCAAAATCCGGAAAAATCTGAAATTTGGAACACACTGTTTCCCAAAGGTTCGGGATAAAGGATCGTGTACCTGTATGGTATTATCTGTCCAAGAACTTTCTGTGTTTGAAAAATAATTAGGGGTGCCAGACTTCAGACTTTTGTATGTTCTGCCTGATGGTAGCAGCGAAAAATGAGCCTTGGTCAGGGTGATGGAATTCTTTGTTCATGGGAGGTTGAAGCCTGGGATGAATTTAGGAGTATCTGCCATTTTCTAAAGCCTTCTACATTCCTGTACATTCAAGTTTCCAAGGTGGTGTCACAGCCAGTCAGTATGGTTCTTTCTACAATATACCTATAGAAACTCAAAAGAGTATTCAACAACTCAAAACTTCTTTGAAAGTAAAGTCAACTGTGTGCCTTTCTCATTGTTATATCAATGTGCGGACTCCTGGTGATGTCCTCTGATATGTGGACTACCATGGACTTGAAGCTACTAATTCTATATACTGCCGTCCCGCCAATGAAAACAGCTGCATGGTCTCTCAGCCTCCCCTTCTTAAAGACTGCAATAACTCCTTATCTTGCTGACATTGATGGGAAAATTGTTATTCTGGCAATACACAACCAGATTCTCCATCTCCATCCTATATTCTTACTCATTGTTACCTGTTACTTGGCCCACCATTGCGTTGAAGCCAATCTTTCAATATGGATGAGTAATTTCACTACATCCTGCCATTTACTGGAAATTTGAAATACTGCACAGGAGGTATAGAATTTAATATATCAGAAAGTTTGCTGTTTGCATATCAAATTTTTGGACACAATTAGTAAAATTTATGACGTAGATGTACCATGAAACCACATTCCCAATTATGACACGCTAGCCCTGTTCTGGACCAACAGCGTTAGGACTACAATGCTGCAGCTGCCAATGTGGGAATGATAGTTTTATAAGGAAATGAGGAGTAGACCATACAATCTCTTGCACCCGCCGGCTATTTAACATGACTATGCTGAATTGCCGCAGTCCTTGTCTCCTCTTCTTTGTCAGTTCCAATAGACCTCACCAACCTAAATTCCCTAACATTTTCAAAAATACTACTTTAAATACTCTCAGTCATTCCAGTGATTCACTCATTCCATGCAAGATCTTTTTTTAGCAATTTCCAAAATCATGGCATTATTATAATGTGTTTATTTTGTCCCAATCAATTTGAGTACTTGTCATTTAAAATTTGTTCTGAACTAATTTTCACATTCCACAATTTTAAAAACACCGATTGAGTGCATTTGCCTTACCAGTAAAACAAATGACGGCACTACCAGAACTGCTGTAATGGCAACGATGCCGCAGGTGCAGATCCAGGAAGAGCAGGGAGCGGAGATACAGTGCTCTCCCGTGGGGTCCTACTACCCAGTACTACTGCCAATAACTCTGTACTGTTAAAGGAGCCAACAATGTATTATTTAAAATCCTGCCACCACAGGGGCTTGGTCCTAGATGGGGGCACCTGTGCTCCGCAGCAGCCTCAGGCATAGCAGACTCCGGGGGAGTAGCAGACGAGTGTACGGAACTAGTAATAAGGAGAACATTCTTCTTTGAGAGGTAGCAGATGAGAAAACCGAAGGACAGTGACTTTGGTGGTGAATCAGCGGGGGGCTCTGCGGCTGAAGGACACACAAGCTGTTGGCTACTTTCGGGCGAGGAGCACTCACAGGTTGCAGACTGCTGGCAACTTGAGGACAAAGGACTCATACCAGGCTATAGCCTGCTGGAGACTGGCTCATGAGAACCAGATATTGGAAACCGGCATTCAAGAGGATGCTGAGGGCAAGGAGGGCTTCCTCATCGTGTCAGAGGTTGGATCTGGACTTGGGTTGGTGATGGTTTAACTGAACTGAGCTCTTGTGTGGCTGCAAAGGCTATGGGAACGCTGGAGGTGAATCCATGGACTCTTGCTGACTCTGGAGGTACTCTCTTTTGCTTGTCTCTCTGTAAGTGCCGCTGGGAAATGCTAATGGTGAATTTATGGCAGACTAAAGGCAATTCCATTTCTGTTTTATTACATGACAATAAATAATATCTGATCTGATGATGGGCAATTTATATTTAAAATGCTGATATGAAACCAACTATCAACAGCCCAACATTCAAAAGCTTTGCTGCAAGTTGGACTGATTGCAAATGGTTTCAATTATGGATAATAAGTAGAATAACAGTCACTGCGAAATCAGTTGATACTTGCGAACAGGTCCACAGTCCGAATGGAGAGGGGAGTTGTGGTTGCCCAGCAAGGAACAAGAGGCAACTCAGAGAGGGGGTGGGACACTTGGGGTTAAGGGAATTTTTGATGTGGGAGTGGTTGAAGTATTTTATGTTTTAGAAGTGTTGTCATTATAGTGCATTCAAAAAAAGAAAACTGAGAAATGAAAATGGGGAAAAGGGGAAAGGTGGTGGTGAGGAAGCAGAAATGAGGTGTAAACAGAGTATGAGATGGCCATGTTGAAATATATGACTATAAATATTAACGGAATACATAACCAAATCAAAAGGAAGAGGCTATTAAATTTACTGAAAAAAGAAAAAATAGATATAGCATTCGTGCAGGAAATGCATCAAACTGAAGTGGAACACAATAAATTAAGGAGAGACTGGGTGGGCACGTAACGGCAGCATCATAAAACTCAAAAGCCAGAGATGTAGCTATATTAGTCAATAAAAATGTACCAATCAAAATACAGGAGAAAATAATAGATCCAGCAGGGAGATACGTAAGGATAAAATGTCAGATATACTCAGAACTCTGGAATTTGGTCAATACATATGCACCTAATGAAGAGGATCAAAAGTTTATGCAAGATATTTTTTTGAAGATTGTAGATACACAGGGGAATATATTGATAGGAGGGGACTTTAACCTTAATTTGGATTCAAAGATGGATAAAATTGGACAAAAGACTAGCAGAAAGAACAAAGTAGCCAAATTTATGGTTAAATCAATGCAGGAAATGCAACTCTTGGATATACGGAGGAGACAACATCCAAAGGAGAAGGAATACTCATATAATTCGAATAGACATAAAACATACTCAAGGATTGACCTGTTCCTGTTGTCAGCCCATATCCAAGGGAGATTTAGGAAAACGGAATATAAAGCTAGATTGTTATCTGATCACTCACCCCTATTATTAGCAATAGAACTGGAGGAAATCCCACCAAGAACATATAGATGGAGGTTAAACTCCATGCTACTTAAAAGACAGGATTTTAGAGAATTTATTGAGCGCCAAATTAAAATGTACTTTGAAATAAATACGGAATCAGTGAAAGACAAATTTATATTATGGGATGCAATGAAAGCCTTCATCAGAGGGCAGATAATAAGTTATGTAACTAAGATGAAAATGGACTACAATCTGGAAATAGAACACCTGGAAAGGGAAATAGTAAGTACAGAAAAAGAACTAGCAACAAGGGAAGATACAACAAAAAGAAGAGAATTGGCAGACAAAAAAAACCACAAAAAGCTACAAACGTATAAGGTGGAGAAAAACATAATGAAAATAAAGCAAAAGTATTATGAGCTAGGAGAAAAAATGCACAAAATACTAGCTTGGTAGCTTAAAACAGAACAAGCTAAAAGAACAGTATTGGCATCAAGGAAAAAGGACAAACAAATTACATATAACCCAACAGACAATGAAAATTTTAAGGAATTCTACGAGCAATTACACTACACTGAGAATGAAGGGAAAGAAGACAAAATAGATGAGTTTCTAGCTAAAATTGAACTACCAAAATTGCAAGAAGAGGAGCAAAACAAATTGATAAAACCATTTGAAATAGAGGAAATACAAGATATATTAAAAAAGCTACCGAACAATAAAATGCCTGGGGAGGACGGACTCCCAATAGAATTCTATAAAACATTTAAAGAGTTGCTAATTCCTCCTCTCCCGGAAGTAATGAACCAGATAGAAGAAACAAAACTTGCCAGATTCATGTAAAACAGCAATAATTACAGTAATACCAAAGACAGGGAAAGATCCACTGACACTAGCATTGCATAGACCAATATCTCTATTTAAAAACTATTAGCAAACAGATTGGCCGACTGTGAACCAAAAATAGTAAAACTAGATCAAACTGGATTTATTAAGAAAAGATGAACAACGGACAATGTTTGTAAGTTCATTAATTTAATCCATGCAGTACAAGGAAATAAGACACCAACAGTGGCTGTTGCTTTAGACGCAGAGGAAGCCTTTGACAGGGTAGAATGGAATTATTTATTCAAAGTATTACAGAGGTTCAACCTACCAGAGAAATATACTAATTGGATTAAAGCATTATATAAAGGTCCAATGGTAAAGGTGACAGTAAATGGATATATATCGAACCAATTTAAATTAAGCAAGTCAACTAGGCAGGGATGTCCACTATCTCCCTCACTGTTCGCTTTAGCAATAGAACCATTGGCAGAACTGATAAGAACAGAAAATAAAATAAAAGGGATAAAAATAAAAGAGAAGGAATATAAAATCAGTTTATTTGCAGATGACATCATAGTATACTTAACAGAACCAGAATTATCAATAAAAGAATTACATAAGAAATTGAAGGAATATGATGAAATATCGGGGTACAAGATCAACGCAAATAAAAGTGAAGCGATGCCAATGAATAATGCGGATTACACAAAGTTTAAAAAAGAATCATCATTTAAATGGCAAACACAAGAAATCCGATACCTAGCTGTTACACTAGATAATAATCTAGGCCATCTATACATCTTAAATTATCAGCTGTTAATGAAGAAATTACAAGATGATTTAGAACATTGGAAAGATTTACCCCTAACACTGATAGGAAAGGTAAATTGAATTAAAATGAATATCTTCCCAAGGATACAATACCTATTTCAATTGTTACCAATTCCCTTAACAGAGAAATTCTTCAATGAACTAAAGAAAATAATAAGGAAATTCTTATGAAAAGGGGGGAAACCGAGGATAGCGCTAGATAAATTAACAGAATGGTACAAACAAGGTGGTTTGCAGGTACCAAACTAAAAATTATTATAGAGCAGCACAATTAAGATATCAGATTTTTACCAGACAAGGGAAAAACCAGAATGGACCAGGATAGAGCTAGATAAAATAGGGGAGAAGGTACCAGAACATATACTTTATAAGTGGGATGAAAAACTGGTGCAATATAGAAGTTCACCAGTACTGCACCATCTGCTCAACATTTAGAAGAGGATTCATGTAGAAAGGAAAAAAAACAAATTATCAACTACCAAAATTATTATTGACGCAAAATCAACTAATCCTTTCAAATAGATAACCTCTTCTTTCGAGAATGGGAGAGAAAAGTGATTAAAAGAATAGAAAATTGTTTTTTGGGAAATAATTTATTATCATTTGAACAAATGAAGTACAAATATGGAATAACTCATGGTACAATGTTTGTATTCCACCAACTGTAAACCTACTTAAAGGACAAAATGGGAAGCAGACTGAGATTACCAGAAGAAAGCAGCTTTGAATATGTGATTACAGACACAATGATAATTAAAAGATTTATAACAAACATGTACATCAGGCTGCAAGAGAAAGAGAATGATGAAATAAGCTATAAACCCAACCAAAAGTGGGAACAAGATCTAAACATAAAGATAAAAAATGAAATATAGGAAAAGCTATGCTCCGGAACTATGAGAAATATAATAAACTCGAGGTTACGCATGATACAATATAATTGGTTACACATGCAAAACACCACACCCCTAAAGTTAAATAAATGGGACCCAGCAGTATCAGATAGATCTTTTCGCTGTAAAAAGGAAACGGGAACACAGTACATGCAATTTGGGCATGTGAGAAAGTGGAAAAGTTTTGGGAAGATCTAAATCAGGCATTAAATAAAATCACAAAAAGCAACATACCAAAAAATCCAGAGATCTTTCTTCTAAGTAATATAAGAAGTAAAGAATTAGGCCTCAAACTGGATGAAGCGCAAAAAATATTTAATATGATAGCCTTAGCTGTAGCAAAAAAATGAATAATGTCAATTTGGAAATTAGAAGAGAGCCTGAGAGTACAGCAATGGTACATGGAAATGAATAAATTATTCCATTCGAAAAAATAACATACAATTTAAAAAATAAAGTCACATTATTTGAACAAATTTGGGAGCCGTACATGGAACACAACAGAGAGGGCCTACCACGGACATCCACCCCCTAAAATGATAGAATGAGAAGAAGACGAAATGATCTAACCTACTGTATAAAAGTAGATGACACAATTTTCTTGTTTATTTTCATTGTATAATGACATTGTTGAATGGGTTTATTGTATTGTATATGTTGAATGTTCTTCAGGCTGACTTCCAGGCCAAACATTTTGGCAGTTTCCGCAAAACAGGACGTCAAGCGCTGAAGAGCTGGTCCTCCATCAGCCAGCTCCCCACCATGACTAACAGCCCCCCCACATCCCCATCGGGCACACAAAACTCAAAACGGTCAACCAGTTTACCTATCTCGGCTGCACCATTTCATCGGATGCAAGGATCGACAACGAGATAGACAACAGACTCGCCAAGGCAAATAGCGCCTTTGGAAGACTACACAAAAGAGTCTGGAAAAACAACCAACTGAAAAACCTCACAAAGATTAGCGTATACAGAGCCATTGTCATACCCACACTCCTGTTCGGCTCCAAATCATGGGTCCTCTACCGGCATCACCTACGACTCCTAGAACGCTTTCACCAGCGTTGTCTCTGCTCCATCCTCAACATTTATTGGAGCGACTTCATCCCTAACATCGAAGTACTCGAGATGGCAGAGGCCGACAGCATCGAATCCGCGATGCTGAAGATCCAACTGCGCTGGGCAGGTCACGTCTCCAGAATGGAGGTCCATCGCCTTCCCAAGATCGTGTTATATGGCGAGCTCTCCACTGGCCACCGTGACAGAGGTGCACCATAGAAGAGGTACAAGGACTGCCGTTAGAAATCTCTTGGTGCCTGCCACATTGACCACTGCCAGTGGGCTGATATCGCCTCAAACCGTGCATCTTGGCGCCTCACAGTTCGGCGGGCAGCAACCTCCTTTGAAGAAGACCGCAGAGCCCACCTCACTGACAAAAGACAAAGGAGGAAAAACCCAGCAGTCAACCAATTTTTCCCTGCAACCACTGCAACCGTGTCTGCCTGTCCTGCATTGGACTTGTCAGCCACAAACGAGCCTGCAGCTGACGTGGACATTACCCCTCCATAAATCTTCGTCCGCGAAGCCAAGCCAAAGAAAGAAAGAAGAAGAAATGTTGAATGTTTAATGGGGTTGGAGGGGGGAGGGAAGGAAGGAGGAAAGGGAAGGGGAAAAAGGGAGAAAATGATACTGTGTATATTCAAGTGGGAAATGTTTCTGTGTATTTTGATTAATATGGTTCATAATGTGAAAAATAATTTTTTTTAAAAAGATGGATAATAAGTATGACTGATCCCTTCCCAATATAAACAAATGTTAATGAACAACATTCATAGAGGGAAGAGTCACCTTTATGAGAGGTCAATCAAGAAATTGAGTTATGCAATTTAACAGTTTTGTCAAATAATGGACAGAAATATTAGGATAAAAATGACAAATCATGAATTCAGTTCATCATCTTTTGGGAATGAGGAATAAATACGGGCCTTGCCATCAGTGGATTTTGTTTTAACTAAGTGAATTGAATCCATGGGGAATTGGAAGAGAGAGAATCAACATACCAGTATTAATAGTCCAAAAGGTAAAAGACAAAAATTATTGAAGTCAATATGCAGCTCAGAACATGCAGAAGACACAGTAGAAATTGTTTTTGAAACCTACAAAGCTTTTTCGGAACAATCTGAACCAAATAGCAAACCCATCAGTGGGTTTGCTGTGTGGTGTAAGTGAAAAGGAAAAGTTTAATTGCAGAGAGAGAACAATTAAAATGAAAAACTGCAAGATGGTGGCTTACAATCATGCTTGCAACCCAAATACAAGTATGTGGTAACCATTGTCCAATCTATTCATTTTCTCATGAGCCTGGGAGTGAGCACCATAGATAGCAAAGATAATTCAGAATGAACTCATTTCAGTTTTAGTCTTGGGAAGCATTGAGAGAGCAATTCTAAAGAAGGGCTCAGGCCCAAAACTTTGACTACATTTTAATTTCTATGGAAACTGCTGACCAGACGAGTTTCTCCACCACTTTTCTGTACTTAACTTTAGTTGTTAAGGTCTGAATTTTGCCATATGATTCAAAGTAACAGAAAGATCTAGTAATCTGTGGTATGTGTTACAAGCCCAAAGGACACCAAAACCCAGCAGCAATAGACAGTCACCAAGACAAGTGGCTTTCAAAACAAAAGTTATTTTTAATCAACTTCAAACATGAAAATAGAATCAAATTTTAACTTAACTCTATTCTTATACTATATACTAACCCAAATTACCGCCTTCTAATTCTAGCGCATGTGTATGTAATGTGTGTGTGTAAATTCAAGAAAAGTTCTTTGGTTCAAAGTTCAATCTCACTTCTCCTTCTTCCAAGTTCTCTGGTTGCAGGCAATCACCATACTGTGCTCAGAATTTAACATGTATAAAGTTCACCAGGCTTGGTGTTTGAAAGGTAAATGTTTACCACTCAGGAAGGTTCTTGTAGGGTTTGCAGAGAGAGAAACTTGTTGCTCCAGGATTTCCACAACTGAGGTACCACCACTAGTCACCTCAGGGTTTCGCTGATGAAACCTGCCCTATCAGGGTCTTCTAGATGGTAACCTCTTTCTTCAAGCTACCACAGAGTTCAATTACTTCCTCTATTTCAAGAGAAACATCAGACAGATAGCACATCCAGCCATCTACTGCTCTGGAACGTGCTTTCATCAGTTTCAAACAGTTTTCCCTGGATTGCACTTTTCAGTTACTTGTCAGTGTCCCACACACTGACTGACTGGCTGAGCTGTTAACTCAACTCTCTTTTCCAACTGAAACTCCAAAGAGAGCATGTGACTCATGTCTTGCAAAGCAAAGCCCCCACCTTTTCCAACAATCAACAGGAGTTCTTTCTTCTTCTCAAGTTGTTATCTTTTAGTAAACAATCCAGAATTGACCTTTCTGTGAGCACTTTGCAGAAAGGGTACTGATAGACAGCATGACTCCAGCAAGACAGTGGTCAAGCATTTTTTGAGGTCAGTTCAATTAACACCTACTTGTTAAAGGTGCTTACATTTTCCAGAGATCTTGCAAAGTGAATTCTTCAGTCTTTGAATAAGATCTGTTTTAAAATGTGTGTATGTATGTGACCTACTCTAAATCTTATAAATTCTCCCCAAATATTAATATTGTTGCATATGGTTACCAGTCATATCTACATTAATTACTGTCAAATGACCGTTCTCTCCAATTGGCAATCGAGCTACCAATTGTATTAATGAATTCCCACAAATGGCAAAACAGGAAAGAAAAAATAATATTTTTAAGGTTCTACACAGTTGAATATAAATTGGAATATGTGTGTAGTATTAATACAGTAACTGAGTCTCAAACACACAAAAAACATATTTTACATCCAATATGTGTTGAAATTATTTGAGAAAAGTGAAATCCATGCAACAATTTTTTTTAGGACGAGAGTTTACTGAATATGAATAAAATGCCATGTAAAAAAAGTTACATAGCTCATAAAACAAAGCTTCCTGTTTTAATGATTTTATTAAAGAACAAAAGCATTGTCTATTTACTGATTTCTGAAGAGTACACTGGAGAGCACTCTGGAGGAGCAATAACCCTTTCTAGTTTTGTATGTGTGCAGGCTGTAGGCGGTAATGTCAGTATACAGTATGATGGCAGTGAATGCCAACCAGACCAAAAGAACATTCTCTGACATCTATCCCATGATGTTTTGACACTTGAGAGAATACCTCCCTCTGCTGTTCTCATCCTGCCAATATTTATCTGTGAAGCATGATACCTGGTCATTGTGGTCCTGCTTCTGTAAACTTTTTATTTGTACCATACACGAATAACGGCTTGAGAATGGGTAAAATAAGAATGAAGATTAAAATTGTATAAATTTGTTGTTTTTGACATTTTTTACAATGAGCTATGGTAACTTTATTAAATATTAGTTCACATTGAAAGCAAATATGCATGTTTTGGGCTAAAATGAATTGTAAATATTGTATGGATAATTTAATAGATTCTGACAAATTTTATTCACTTTGTTTATTGAAACAAACCCAACTGAATTAAAGAAATTTAAATTGTTTTCTTCTGCACTTGAACAATTATAGATTTAAACCCTTTTAATGTGTTTGACATGCCATTTTTGGTATTGTCTGAAACGTCACACAGGCATGAATCACTGCTTATTGACATCTGAAATTTCATTCAGTATTACATTATATTGAAAAATTAAATATGTGCTATGTGAAAATCTGTCTAGCTTGAGAAATTATTTGCAGTTTTTAAGGTCAAATTTATTTCTCCAAAAATCCTATTTGTAATTTGTTTTCCCTTTTACAGTACAATTGTTTCACACTGAGTAGATCAATAAATGACAGGGACTGAATCTCCTCACTATTATTACCATATAACAGTATTAAAACTTGAAGCAATCTATGTTTGTTTAATCATGATTATTTTCTGCACCATCTTTGTAGACCACTGAAAACCACATAATCTGTTGTGATTGAATTGTCCTTTCAATTAAAATATTTGGAGACTCTTGGTTCAAAGCACTCTTAAGAATTTTTGACATGTCATTCTCAGAATACCATAAAGCTACCAGAGAACGAACAATCTGATACAGACCAGCTGCAAATGAGAATTAGATATCATATTAAGCAAATCCCATTAACAATACCGCCCCATGTTTCTTTATAGGTGAACAGGCCCTAATTAAAAGCACAGCCATCTGCCAGTGTGCAACAGTGGGCTGGCATTCACTAGCCCAAAGAAACCTCATTGATTGAAATGTATTATGTATGAGTTTACAGGGTTGCTTTACTAGTGGAAAGAAAATGAGAAAAACTGATCAGATCAACATGAATGAGTTACTCAAGATCAGTCTTATGAAGGTGTGCAGGGGATATAAAATTATTTTAACTAAACTATGAGAAAGGCAGTGTGTTATTTGTCAGTAATTTACACAGTGCAGTGAACAGGAATGGAAAATAATTACTTCTCTCTTTCAGTATTTGCAATAATATGACTTGGTAGTTTTCGTGACCTGAATGTTTTGTGCCAAAGCCGGTAGGTCATTACAGAGAAATGAGCCAAGTGGCACAAAAAAGCACAAAAATAATAGTAATTGTTGAACCAATAAATAATAGCAGATGGAAGTTTATAAGTATTTTGAAAAGACACATAATAGGGTACCACGGGACTTGTAGAAAATACTAACATACAAAGGATTAATGAAAATAGGGAGGAGAAGAAAACCATGGTGTGAAGTGTAAGATTGAATAAAAGAAGAAAGCAACGAGTAAAGGAACTTGCTGGGAACTCAAAGTAAGAATTGGGAACAATAGACAAGGAGGATGAATTAGAGTGAAATCAATTACAGGAAGAGAAATGGGGGAATTAAAATTTGAGAGAGTAAAAGGCATTAAATAATAAGAAAAGTGATAGAAATCTAAATATCCAAGACTTTGCTATATGCCAGAGGTGGCCAAACCGCGGCTCGCGAGCCACATGCAGCTCTTTGACCTTTAATATGCGGCTCTTTGACCTTTAAAATGCGGCTCTTTGACCTTTAAAGTGCGGCTTGCTGCCAGTCTCCACCCCTCGCTTGTCTGACTCCCACTGCCGATCTCTTCCCCCACGCCCACCTGACTCACGGTGCCGGTCTTTCCACCTCGCCCACCCACCTTGCGCTGCCAGTCTCTCCCCTTTACCAGTCCAACTCACATTGCCAGTCTCCCCCCCCCCGACTCGCACTGCCAGTCTCTCCCCCTCGCCCGCCCGACTCATGTCTTTAATAGCCTCATATTTGTAGCATTGTATTTTAGTCAAAAAAATATGATTATAATAAGACTAATTTTGTAAGGTGGAAATCTGATTAAAATATCTCTCATTTTTTGGTTTACCTAATTTTACATATTTGTGTCTTTGTGATTATTGAAACTAATACAAATTAACAGTTTAAAAACTGCATGAATTAATAAATATTATTGCATTTAATATGCATTTCTTAAAATTTATATAAATGTTTTGTAACAGATTGTGTATGTAACAATAAAAACGTATGTGTGAATTTTGTTCTTGTCCTGCGACTCTCAAGCATCTGAGCTTTAATCGTCTGTGACTCTTACATTAAGCAAGTTTGGCCACCCCTGCTATTCGCAAGAACCCGACTAAACAGATTAATTTGGTTCATTTCTGAGCCTTCAAGATTGGTTGCCATTACATTAACAGTGATCACATTATTATAGAACATAGAACAATACTGAGCAGTACAGGCCCTTCAGCCCACAATGTTGCGCCGACCAATATAAACCTACTCAAAAAACTAAACCTTCCCTACCTCATAACACTCTATTAGGGGAGTACTTTCAATTATGATCTTTAACTTTGCATGTTAAGTTTAAGTAGGAAGGCACATTAAATTCGTAATAATAATACAAAGTTAAAGGCAGGTGTCAATTGTATTTGCCAAATTAGAGAGATGTTTAGATCTCACTTCCTCTTAACAAACGAGTCAGGTTGGGAGTGGAACCAAGAATTAAAGTTATGGACAATTAGGTGCTCGGGTTTGCCCTTGCAGGATGAATAGTTGTGTTCTGCAAAGTGAGACCCAGTTTTTGTTTGGTTTCTCAAATGTCGAGGAGGCCATGTTGTGAACATGGTATTCAGTACCTTAAATTGGAAGAAGTAGAAGTAAATTAGTGTTTTACCAGGAAGGACTGGTTGGGCCCCCAGATATTGTAACAGGTGGAAGTAAAGAAGCATGTGCTGCTTCTCTTGCAGTAACAAGGAAAGTGCAAAGATGGGAAGTGCTTGGAGGAGATGAAGGAGTGAACAAGGGATTTTCAGAGGGAACTATTTCATTGCAAGGGGAATGGAGGTTCTGTCTCATGGTTAAAACTTGTTGAAGCCGGCAGATATTTGGAAGGCTAGTTTGGTAGTGAACAAGTTCAACTTGGGCAAAACACAATCTGCAGGAGGAACAGGGTCAGTGGGAGAAAAAGAATTGTTGATGTTTCAGATCAGAACCCTTTATCAAGACTGAGAGTGCAGCTGGGAGATAGCTAGTATAATGTGGGAGGGTTAGACAGGAGCCAGTTGGAAATTGTTGAGCCAGTAAGGGGTGAAGGATGGAGAGGTGGAGGCATTTGGTTGGCAGGTGTCAGACAAAGGTAGAGAGAAGCAAGAAGAAAACAGGGGTCGCAGAAAGACAGATGAGTCATACAGGTTTGAATTGGAGTCAGCAGTAGAATTGTGGTAAGAGAAAACAAAAGCTACTGGTACATGAACCTAGATAAGTAGAAAAGGTTATAATGGTGAGAGAATGAAAACTATTCAAGGGTCAAACAGTGTCAGATGCAATCAAAAAGAAGACGTAGGTAGAAGATAACAGATCTAGGGGGAGAAAGGATGAGAATAGGTGCAAAGCTGGTTGAGGATGGGTGGGAAAGTGGACAAAATAATGGGGGGAGGGGGAAGAAAATTTATCTGAAATTGCAAAATTCAATTCTCATACCATTCGACTGTAGACTGCCCAAGTAGAATATGAAGTGCTGTTCCTCTTCTTTACTTGGGCCTCACTCTCTCAGTGGAAAAGGCCAAGGATGGGCATGTCGGTATGGGAAGAGTTGAAATGGTGAGCAACCAGGAGCTGAGAATGGCCGGACAGAGAGCAGATGCTCTATTAAATGGTCTCCAGGCCTGAGGTTGGTCTCACTGATGTAGTAGAAAAGCACCAAATGCAGTTTTTGTAGTTGAAGGAGGTGCATTTGAACTTTCATTTCAACTGCAAAAGCAGTTTTGAACTGTGGATGCTGGATGGTGGTGAGGGAGGAGGTGTAAGAGCAAGTGTTGCATCTCCTGTGGTTGAAGGGGAAAGTACCAGGAACCACTGAGGGGTGGGTAAGGAAAGATGAGTGGACAAAGGGGTCATAGTAGGGAGTGATCGTGGTGGAAGGTTGGGAAGAGTAAATGTGGCTGGTGGTGGGGTCCAGTTACAGTTGGCAGAAATGACAAAGGATAATGTGCTGACTGTGGAGGCTGGTGAGCTGAAAGGTAAAGTCAACCAAAACACTATTCCCAGCTAAACACACTCTTCTGGGAGAACTCACAGGTCAAACAGCATCATTGGTAGACAAAGATTTATAGACGAGACTCAATAAAGGGTTTCAGCTCAAAATGTCAATTGATTCTTTTTCTCCCTTTAATTCTGCTTGACCCACTGAGCTCCTCCAAAAGAAGTGTCATCTTCAAAATCCATCATCATCACTCTCCTATGTGTCTCCAGAACATTATCCCTATTCTGTTTGGAGGGAGGGAGGTGAGAGTGGAACGACTGGAAAAAGAAAATATACAGGAGATGGCTCTGTTGATCACAGTAAAAGGTAGGCCACACTCCCTGAGAAAGGAGGACATTTCAGGCCTTATCTGAAGAGCAGATGTGATGGAGGTACAGAAATGAAAGAAAGGGGTGGCATACATACAGGGGACGGGTGGGGCAGTATAGTCTAGGAGGCTGTGAGAATCAGTGGGTTTGTAGTAAATGTCAGTCGATGGCTTGTCTCCTGAGATCGAGACAGGGGAGAGAAAGGTCAGAAATTGTTCAAGTGAATTTGTGAGCAAGATGGAGGTTAGTAACAAGGTTTATAAAATTGACAAATATGGGAAGCAGCCTCAATACAGTTATCATTACAAACTTTGCTACTAACCTCCACTCTGTACTCAAATTCATTTGGACAGTTTCTGCCAAGCAACTGTGTCCATTATCCTTCTTTATCCTTATTGCCTTTCTGGTTCACCAATCACCAACTTGCCCCTCTGTATCCAACCCCTTTCACCATGTCTTTATTTTACTGGCTATCTCCTTTCTGCATTCTCAGTCCGACCCAAAACATCAGCCATCCTTTTTCTCCTACTGATGCTAGTTACTCAGCCTCCTGAGTTCCTCCAGCCAATTGATTTTATTTTGGTCCAGATTCAAGCATCTTTAATCTCTTGAGAACACTCTCTTGGTTCTAACCTGGAGGAAAGAGGTTGGGAGCTAAGATGCAGGAAGATAGATAAGTTTCAATTGATGGTCCTGTCAATTATAGTACAGGAGAGGCCATTATTAAAGAAAAAGGAGTACACCTCATAAGCACATCTAGTGGAATATGATAGACATTTAATTCCAATGCATAAACATAGTTTCATATAGCACAGAAAACCCAATATGTCCATGCTGACCATCAGATACCATCTATACTAATCCTGTTTACCTGAACTTGGTCTGTGGCCTTCAATGCTTTGGCAATTCAAATACTCGATGGATATAACTAAAATGTGGGAGAAACGGCATCCACCACCTCCTCAGGCAGTATTCCATAATTTTTTTTGATGTTGGAGATCAGTTGATATTATCTCTTTTTTGTTTTCTCAATTCAAGCACGTGTCAGGTTCTGGACTGTAAAATTGATTGTTAATAGATTGAACTTGAGTTGATTAAATCTTAGCACACAATTCCATTCTGTCTTCACTACTGGTATGACCTGGTTATAAGTATTTGTACGTAGATATATAAATTGATAATGTACTCAAATTCTTTATTTCTTTTTCACTATTTTTATTAACATTTAAATTTCACATCCAAAAATTCTAAAAGATACATTACACTTAAATCCTATCATTTCATCCAAGGTACTTCACATTTTAATCAGATTATATTGTATTGATATCATTTTTGTTTATTGTTTAAAAATGGAAAATCTAAACTCACTGTCAAGAAAGAAGCTGTTTGGCCAAAAAAAAGACAGAATTCTAATCATAGTGATAAATTACCTCATTAGTCAACATCTCTACCTTCATAGCAAATCAAAGATTATAAAAGTAATTCAAAATAGAGAAGAGTTAGGAAAAGTTTTCATATGATTTCAGACACTCATCACTTAAACCTGTATTTTGAATTTTTTTTAATCTTACCTCACGAGCCAGATAGTAGGGGTTAAAATGTTGAAGCTTTAGAATAAAATGAAATGGTGGATGTACTATAATAAAACATTACTTTAAAATACTTAGCATGGACCCAACTTTGATCTCTACCAATGAAAGCTCAGCAACTAGCCTCTATGTCTAAGAGGAGCTGAGTGAATGTGGCTCTTCCCTCAATCGAGCGACTCCCACTGGGAATGTAGTTTTAAGAATGTCAGAATCAGTACAGTTCTATGTGATCAAATGGACAGCAAGCATTTGCTGTCAGTGTTCATGCATGAATAATGGAAATGAGGGTGATAAAAGCTGACAAACTTGACAGGTGAAAAAGGAAGTAACAATTAGGCATCAAGAGGTTTCTTCCATCTACTTCATTAAGTATATCATCAGATCCTATTCTTCCCTTCATGACTTACTTGATTCCCCTTAATGTGTCTATGCTATTCTTGTTAACTGCATATGGCTGCAAGTTCCACATACAAATGGAGAGGCTCCTTCAGAATTACTATTTGGATTTAGCACCAAATATCTCCAACACATTCTCCATAAAATCCTTAACTGGAAGAGTGTGTAAGCTGGCATCAGTGTGTTCTCCCAGGGCACACCACTAAGACTCTAGTAACTTTCAATCTGCTTTGTTGTTTGGTCATACTAGACTAACAGCAGACAAAGAAAAAGATTCAAGGATGTGCTCAGAGCTTTCTTGAAGAAGTGCAACATCCCCACTAAATCTTGCCCATAACTGCTTAAAGTAGAAAAAGAGCATGAACCAGCAGCACCAAACCCTGTGTAAGCAGTGAACCACCTCACAAACTAGCCACCTCCTGCTTCATTTGTGGAAGCATGTGCAGTTCCCCTAGTAACCTCATTAGCCACTTCAGAATCTACCAAAGCAGACTGGAACCAAGTTATCTTCTATCCAAAGGAAAAGAAGAAGAAGAATTAGTTAATGATTTTGAACTATAGGCCATTAATTTTGTCCTACCATGTTTATTCTGTGCAAATACAGGAGTAATGAGTTTGGTTGTCATCTTTAATTAAGGCAGCTGATGAAAAATATACCAAACAATTCAGTCTGGTAAGGAAACAGAATATTTTTGCAATAAATGCTTCCACGTCATTCAAGAGGTAGTCAAAATGCCATAAAAGTCACACAGTATGTGTAGAAAGTAATTTTGCTCAATGTTTTTTTTATCTTGAAGGACCTTTGCACTCAGGAGAATTAGGGATGCTTTTCGAGAAAACAAAAATGAGACAAATGCAGAAGTTATCCAAGGGCTAATCGAAAAGGCTAAAACCAACACTGAAATTATTCGGCGTCAGGTAACACACCTTTTGGAATTAAATTCCATGTCTTTATATATTTACTGATTTGTTTATCTTAAATTGTTCAACTTCTACTTTTCTCTTTGAGACTTGCTAGACTGTTGTTGCCTCCCTATGCACCTTTCCGCCCTGCAGTAACCACAAAAAATGTAAAACTTCTTCCCTCCTTCCAGGGGTACAGACAGACTTTCCAGGAGAGCCAGAATTTTTTCTGCTCATTGTCCTACCTAATCTGCATTAATGGATTCAGCATGGCCTCCTCTAGATTAGGTGACTACATCACCGACCACCTATACTCTGAGTCTAAACTTGAATTTCCTGAAGTCAACCATTTTAACTCCCTCATATCTCTGCTCTTCGCCTCATTCATTGATATGTGAAATCAAACATAAACTTTATGAACAACACATCATTTTCCTCCTGACAGTCTTAAACCTGGACATTGATTTTTCTAATTTTAGGTAACCACCACCCCATCTTATTCCACTGTTTCCAACTCTTCTTTACCTACTCCTGTACTTATTTTTCTTCCTCCCAAAACTTTTCATCACCAGACCCCTTCCTCGTGGTCTCTCCCTCTACTTGTTTTTCCACAGCTCAAGCCTTTTATCACTTCTGGGCCCCTCCGCCAGCTACTTTCTCCTAATCAAAGGATATTTATCACAGTGATGTTAAACAGTGTTAGGTATTTTGTCTTATTTGGAGATTCAGAGGCTTAAATGGTAAAGTAGGTCAAGAAGTACATTACCCCATTATGATGATGTTCAGTTTACTCTCCATATTAATATTGCTTAAAGGTGATAATAAATGTAGTGAATATTTTTAAGATCATGAAATTTTTTGTCTTGTAACTTGCTCTCCTAATTTAAGTTCATTTAATGTATACACTTAACGTGATGCAATGAAAGCAGTTAAATGGGACCCATAACCCCTCATGGAAAAAAAAAACATTGGGCCATGCTCATACATATTGCACATGGAATAGCAATGATTTCAGTGCATATTTGTCATTTGGCAATGGGATATCATAGCACACATTTTTATGTGAATTTTGTGTTTCAAATTAAATCAATATATTTTTAGATTATTTTGTTACTGGCATGTGGCAAGGATTTTGCTGATTTTGGAGAAGTACAGATTAACAAATTATTTAAAATAGTGAAACAGCCTACAGAACAAGACTATAAATATTTAAACAAAACTACTTTTTATTTTAAAGGAATAGAATTGAAATGCAATATAAATAAAAAAGAATTTATTTTAAAACCAGAGGAGGGGTTCAACTGATGGGACTCTAGAGACTTCATGGTCTTTAAAATGATAATTCAGTCCATTAGGGTAATCTATATAATCCAAAATTATGGACTATCAAACAATTGCTAACAAATTCAAAGTGAAATGTGGAAAAAGCTTCTTTATCCACAAAGTGATTAAAGTGTAAAACCTGCTTTCACAGATTACTTGAGGGAATAATGAATGATATAGACTTACAAAGCAGAGAATGCGCAAGTATTTGAAGGGGAAATTAATTGAAAACCATATTGAAAATACATTTTTTTTTGTATAATGGGATCACTGACCTCAAGCATCCATTCCAAGAAGTGTTTGAAAGTTAGTGCTTAGCCTCTGTATTGGGTAGAGTTTTATTTTCTGCATGTTCCAAATAATTAAAATTTATCTTTGTAAATAATGTTTTTGTGAAAAATTATGTTCCATTGCCATGTTGTGCCCCTATCAATCTATGAAGCTTTACAAAATTGTTTCCAAATAAAACTGCTGTCATTTTCTGATGTTTATGAACCCAAAAATTATAGCAAGTTGAACAGCATTTGAAAGAGATTTTTATTGTTTTCTCTGCCTTTCTATTTCAGAATTTATTTTCAACATTAATATTGCTCCAATAATATAATAGCAACAGGATTCCTGGAGTCCAGGGCTATGCACCTAAGAAATGCTAAAAAAAAAATTCACAGTCTAATCAAGAGTCCAAAACCCACATAAGGAAAAAAAAACCTTTCTTTAAATTACATTTAGAAGAGATATATTCAAAATATTTAATATAATTGGCTTGCAATTATATTCTTAGCACATTCCATTCCTTCCAATTTTCTCCAAAGATGTTTGGTGATCTGTCAAATATTTCTAGCATTTCACCAATATTTAAATGTTTGAATGAGGTTTTTATTTAGAAATCCATTCTGCCTTTATCTCTCTACTTTCTTTATTCCAGTGAAGCTGGGCTACTGAATAACACATGCAATCTGAATGAATAGCATCTTCCATGATTACATTTCTCATTCATCATTTAGTCATCTGAAATCTAACATTGCTCATAAATCCATTTAAATTTGTTCATCCTTGATGAATTTTATTAGTGAATGGAGAAAAAAATAAAATTTTAAATGCTTTTGAACTTCAGATTGTCTTTGAGTTCATCAGGAAAATAAGGCACTCATGGTTTAGAATGGTAGAATTTCCTAAAGAATGCATTTCTTAAATAGTCACAAATAACAATTATTTTCTGATGTTTTATATCTCTCATGCTATTGACATTTTTGCAGTTGAGATTTAAACTTTAGGACCTCATCTGTGTATTCTCAGCTGGCCTGTTAGGGATTCTACCAATGAAGTTAAATCATACAGAAAAAGAAATAGACGACCTAAAATTTGACCCGTTTTGTGAGAATCGTTGATACATTCTCTAAGCAGAAGATTTTTAACAATTTCTGTGTGGCATCAGAATTAATGAATAAGCCAAACTGTGCTGAGTTTCACCAATGTTTGCACAAACATTTGGCTGTTTAGAGAGTTACAACTTGCAGACTCTCAAGTGTCCGCTATAAGGCTTGGAAGTCCATGACCAATCAAGATTCCTTTATTCTTAAGTACTAACATAAAATGTAATAGTACATAAAATTCATCAATGTTTGCCTGCTGTAAAGACACACAAAAAGGTACACTAGCATTGCACTGCACCCCAAACTATAAGAGAAAAAGAACCAAAAAAATCTCTTTAGTGACGCCAAATGTCTGGATTCTCCTCCAGTGGTCCTGCAACCTCTGAAAAATGAACCTCCGATACAGTAAAGAAGCCCTTTGCCTTGGCATCTCTCAAATTCCAGACCTGATACTGATTCCCACGACCCAGTTACCAACAGCCCAATCTGGTTTGTTCCTGGTTTTCAGCAGCCCACAGCTTGTGCAGATCCTTCAACCTCTGAGCCCCTCCCTCTCTGGTCCTCTGCTGTGGTGTACTTCCCTTGTAGGGTTGTCTCCCAGGTTTCTTACTGACAGATTCAAAAAGCCTGTCTTTCTGGGACCCTTGGACTATGTGCAATGTCAAGCGCAGAGCAGGAGCAGAGAGCCCATAGATTTCAATAGGGATCGGAGATCTCTGAATTAGACCATAAAAGTGAAGGCATTAGCTTTTTAATTTTTTACTTCATATGTCATTTA
The DNA here is from genome assembly GCF_036971445.1 of Narcine bancroftii. NCBI lineage: Eukaryota > Metazoa > Chordata > Chondrichthyes > Torpediniformes > Narcinidae > Narcine > Narcine bancroftii. Next base: position 382,130,632 of record NC_091469.1, on the reverse strand, counting down.
TGTAATATCTGTGGTTTATTTAACATGTTTTAATTTTGTTAACCTTGAATTGAAATGGTTTACATCAATTTTTATATGACATTATATGACAGTTTTAAAGTATCTGTCAGGGTTAAAATGCAAGTTGCAAGCAAAGTCTGCAAGCAGCCAGTAGATGTTGACATAAATCATGTCGACTCCTAGTAACATCTTGCTTCAAGGTTATAGCCAGGTCTCTCTCTCTGCGTGATTAAAATAAGCGGTCAATTTTTGATTTTCTTTGTTCTATTAGTTTTGTTCTGACAACCTTTGTTGACCGATTAATCGTTTAACAATGTTTAATCATAGTTTTAGTACTGTCTAACAGAATTTTAATGGCTTGTAATAATGTCATAACATTAATAATGTTTAATAAACCATGGAAAACTCAACTCTAGTTCAGATTTGCTTGAACGAGTCATAGACAACAACAGCAACAACATTCTAATTCCTTCAAGCAACTATAAAGGAAAATAGTCGCAACAGTATCAGTGGGAGTTTTCATACTTGCAGTGGATTTTCCAGCTCTTTGGCATTGTTAAGCATTTTGCCATAGAGCCCCCTCTTTTTGCTACCTCAGTCACTCAGCAAAGAAGACTCAGATGTCCAAGCCGAACAAGATAGGACACTCCACACCTGGCCCATGTAGATAAGGATGTTCACAAGGATAATTCCACGAATGAAAGAGTTATCATAGGGTTTGGCAGCTTTTGGCCTGTTGGAATTTAGAAGAATGAGAGGGAATCTCATTGAAACATTTCAAATGTTGAAAGGTTTGGACAGAGTTGATTTAGAAAGGTTGTTTCCCATTGTGGGAGAGTGTAGGACTAGAAGGCACAACTTCAGGATTGAAGGACATCCACTTAGAACAGTGATGCAGAGAAATTTCCTTAGCTGGAAAGTGGTGAATCTATGGAATTTGTTTCACAGGTGGTGGTGAAGGCCAACTTATTGGATGTATTTAAGGCAGAGATTGATTTGTTTTTAATTAGCCTAGGCATCAGGGGATATGGGGAGAAGGCCGCAGAGTTTTGTTGAATGGGAGAATGGATGGGTTCATGATTGAATGGCAGGACAGACTCAATGGATTGATGGTCTTCTGATATGTGTAGACTGTGAGCAGCAGACCTAGTCCATCATGAAACATTCAGAAGACTACAGATGCTAAAATCTGAAGCTGAACACAGTCTGCTGGAGGAACTCAATGAATCGAGCTGCATCAGTGGGAGAAAAAGAATGGTTTTGGGTGGGAGACTTAAATTTAGGCTGGGAGCCAGTCTAGGCTTGGAAGCTCAGTCTTGATGAAAGGTCCATCTGTAAACGTCAATCATTTTTACTCTCCCATTGATGCTCTCGACTCACTGAATTCCTCCAGTTTTGTTTCAATGAGTGATAATTCTGCCTTGCCCACAAGAAAACGAATATCAGGGTTGTATGTGATGAAATGTATGTACTCTGACAATAAATCTGAACTTTGAACTTTTTCTCCAGCTAATTATGTTTAGATAGTCCATTATGATTCTGCTGATAGTTTTCTTTTTCACAACAATCAACCCTACTATTTTGCAGAGAAACTTAAAGTCAAATTCAAAAGTAGCACAAAAAAACATAAATTACCTTGTTACTATAAAAAAGTCTTTTGTGATTATTTACTACATGCTTTTGCCAGACATATTGTGTTTTATATTTGATAGTCTTAATCATTATCATTAACCCCTAAGTCTCAGGGTGATACGATATGTGTAGCTATAGTAATGGATATCTCTAATCTACCGAGAAATTGACTTACAGGTTGTTTTCAAGAATAGAAACCCGTTAGCCCAGGATCTCCCAATGCTAATTACAGTAAAGCCCCTGGTATCTGGAATTCAAGCAAATGGCAAAAAAGTCAAGCAAAATAAATTTTAAAAATTAAAATAAATAAGAATAAAATAATAAATAAAAATATGTGAGTTTAATATTGTAAAAGCAAATATTCTCTGAAGTAACACTAAAACCTTTGGTGAAGATGGGAGGAAATATTCAGCCAGCAGAGGGCCCTGGTCATGCTTTGCTCGTGACAGCTGTTTGAATAAAGTTATGTGAAACAGCAATGGCGTCACCCAGGCTGGTTGATGCCGCTCGCTGTTATGGCCACTCTCTTAAAGTGTTTCCTTAACCCAGACCAAGTCATGCTGGTCAGAGGCTCTCTCTGCAAATTTGGGAGAGAAGTATTTAATTTTCTATAATGTCATTGTTTGTCTTTCGGGTGGCTTCGTGGAGGGGGAGGAAACTGAAGGTGCAGTGATGGTTAAATGTTTTCAAAGAATTTGACTGAAAATAAAATAAAATGCTCTAAGCTTTATATATTCATGCAAGTGAAATTTATTCAGTGTAAGTACACTATCGAATTTTTGTCTTAATGTAGGTGTATTAATTAAGCATTGTAAGAGTAAGCCTCAAGCAACCGGAAAATACACATCCGGCATCTACTAATCCCCAAAGGTGCTGAACACTGAAATGAGAAATGGTGTATATAATCATTAAAAGACCTCTAATCAGTAAATATTACAGTAATTCCTCAAACAAATCTGCCAAAATGCATTTTGTTTCCTAATTATAACATTCAATTTTAATTTTGATTGAAATTTGAATCTGCTTGAATGTGCCTCCTTTTTCTTATAGATTTTTATGTATTTCCTCTACTGAAAAATCTGTAGTTTCAAATCTGAGCAAAATCAAAGCTGGTGTGTTCTGTAGTAACAAAACCTACCCAAACAGATGGATCATGTTGTACAGTAGATTCTGTTACTTGGTTGCTGAATAGATGAAAGAGAGTATGGCATTGTTTTGCTGTATGCCAAACTAACAAAGAAAAAGTTTTCTAAGCCTATTTCTTAATCACTTATTTTGGACAGTGTCCAGGCTACATTTATTTGACCAAAAAAAGCTGTTCTCTGTATTTATAATACCAGCAAATTTGAATATGAACTTGAATTTTTATAATTTTTTTATATATTTGAGGATGAAAAATTTAGTCACACTTACAACTGGAAAAGATATAAAATATTTTAATATTTTATTCTGAAACCTGAAGCATGCCACCGAAGAGCTGAGCTCAAGGCAGGGTCTCTTGTGTGACATAACCTCGCTGTAAATCCTTGTACAGGTCGATAACCTATACCAAGTAATTATTCTCCTGTTCAAAATCCCCAGGCAGCCTTTTGCCATGGAAGTGTTTCTCATTTTAAAGGCGCATGTTAGGTGTGAATGTTGGATTGATGAGACGCAGGTGTACATTATGTTGCCTAAATTACAGCAGGGCTGGGTAATTGAGGGATGAGATCAAAGGTTAAGTCTGCTACTCTTGCAGACTGTCATTATTTTGACAAAGCAGCGCATGTGACGTCTATTATTAATGTTAGTTTGAATCTGTAATATTTAACCAACTTTATTTGTTGTTAATATTTGTTAAAATCTAACATGACTAAATTCATGCAGATCAATTTGTTTATGTATGCAATTCTTTAAATTTAAATTTAGACATACGGTACGGTAACAGGCCATTTCGGCCCATGAGTCCGTGCCACTCGATTTACACCCAATTAACCTACACCTCCTGTACATTTTGAAAGGTGGGAGGAAACCAGAGCCCCTGGGGAAAACCCATGCAGACACGGGGAGAACTTACAAACTCCTTACAGTCAGAATGGGATTCAATGTACAAAATCAGCATAGCCATACTATATGTACAATAGTCAGGACCTTGAACTTCAAGTTGCTTAAGGGAAATCAAATAATGCAAATTATTGTATAACTAAAAGAGATCTTATGTTTTCAAAAGAATGCTTTTGAATACAAAAAAGGGAATTAATCCCAGATATCACTGCATGATTTATAATATTAAACACATTCCCTGTAAATCCTGCACTACATTTATTTCATTCAATTTAGAGATACAGCACGATAATAAGCTCTTCTGACTACCAGCCTGTGCTCCCCAAACGCTCCAAATAGGACAAATCAATCTTCTAATCTTGCTCATCTTTGGAATGTGGGAGGAAACCCATAAAGTCACAGGGAGAATGTAAATACTTCTTACTGCAATGGAATTGCGCTAACCCTACCACTCCAAATGCTATTTACATAATGCTTGAAAAGAAGCAGACAAATAATGGTGCAGTGTTCTGGGTTCTTTCTTTGTAGACAGATTTGAACTTGCCATTTCTGATGTATTAATTAAATGTAGAATAGAATAAAAATAAAAAGTGCTAAGTAGCATCCTGACATTATTAATGAGTATGTCCAGCATCTTCTGTTTTTATTTCAAATTTCCAACATGTGTAGATTTTTAAAATCTTTTAAATTAAACATGCTTGTCGTGCCTGGCTGCTTCTTCTATCTGGTTAGTTACAATGTGCAACAATACAGTCTATGAATACAAGAGGTAACAATGGGTATTTTTGAAGCAGTCTCACTTTCATAGGATGAACAGTAATTTGGCCAGAAAATGAAATTAACTGTATCGTCCACTCATAGATTTCCATAGGTTTACCAACAGCCTAACAGAACCAACCAATCAATTGAGCTATACCGTCTTGATTGTAATTTAAATATTTTTATGGACAATTAGCATTTTGTTTTCAGCTGAAAACTAATTGAATGTAGTGCACTTGACAGAAATTCATTTTATGCTTTCAGTACAGTGGTAGAGCTATATAATAAAGGTGCATATGAGAAACTTTCACGAGTGTTCAGTGATCACAATATCAACAAAGTGTGCATTAAAAGAGCTTATTGGAAATAATGCATCTTCTCTGCTGTTGACAACAGTGAGAATGTTAACATCACATTTTCAAGCACCATCATACCAGTTAAGTATTCAGCAATTTTTCTGGGTTATATCAGTTACACTCCCCTTTCATTTATACTTAAATGTGAATTGCGTCATGTTTCCTTTGCGGTTGTTGCTGTGGATTTTCTTTGATTTGTTTTCAAAAGAAATTCGTAGGATTTCTAAAATTAAATGTCAAATGATTTCAGAAAGACCTAAAATGATACCAATGGTATGATGTACCTTCCCAGTGACTTTGGTCAGGCTAATTGCAGTTACTTATTTTTATGTAATTCACTTTATATAAAACAATTTATTTTCATACAAACTTATATCTTCCTTCCAAAAACAAACATAATTGCTTGAGGCAATGATTTCTGCTGTAAATGTGAAAATAGCCATGGCTAATGCCACCTTGGAAATAGCTTAGAATGGAATTTCTACATAAATTCAGTAGCCAAGTAGTAGTATGGTTTGTCAACAAAATTTGGATTCTCATAACTTGAGTTATGTCCAGTAAGGTGAAAAAGCTGATAGTAAAGACAGCTCAAAGAGAGGCATCATCTGCTTTACTTATTGGCTGCTGGATGGACAGGTTACTGTTATGTTCTGAGTGTCCTTGTCACAGATCTAGGATTTTTCTGTAATCATTGTGATTTCCTTTACCTACTAAATCCTAATTTTAGCAACGAATGAATGAGCACATCTTCTGAAGGCCTAATAAAGCTTGCTAAAGTTTATGTGTAATTGTTGATATACAGGGCTACTTCTTTTTACTGAAATTTGCTCAGTCATATTTGAAACTTCAACATTTTTGGGAAATGTGATTAATGAATGAATGGTTGGTCAAGGACATCATCTTATGCAATGATCTAAGTATATTCATATCTTGTCCTTTTATTTAATAGCAAATTATATGTTGGATTTGATGATGTTGCCAATTTGATTGCATCTTTGTTGCCTTCTGGTTCCATTGTGGTCAGTTTGTACAAATAATCTACTGGAAACAACAAACGTTTATGGTTTAGAATTTAAAAAAACAAATATATAATTTCCCTAAAATTAAAGTGATGAAACAAGCATCTCGTACACTCACCACTAAATTAACTTCTGAAAATGTGTTGCTCAGGTAGTCTGAAAATCATCTAAATATCAGTCTGTCATACTGTTCATAGACTACAGCTCTGCCTTCAGAACCATGGACCCTAGCAAACTTGTTCCCAAACTTAGGATATAGGACTCAGCAGCCAACCCTTCTGCAACTGGATTCTTGATTTCCTGTCTAACAGACAGCAACCAGAGTAATTGATGGCCAATCTACCGGTTAAGAGTCCAGCACGAAAATTCTTTAATGAACACGCAGGCATCATTAGACACAGGCAATGATACTACCTACCGAGATAGTATCATCCCCGGCGTCTGATGACACCTGCGTGCCGATTAGTCCAGTGCAATAGGAGCATAGTATATCCTGGGATAAACTAGTGACACATTGATGGCATTTTTGTGTAGGTGCAGGAATGTGAAGGAAACAAAAGATTAAAAAGAACATATAAACTTTGCCGACCTATATAAACCTTTATAAATGTCTAAAGGTCATGGGAAAGTCGCAGAGGGAGAGAGGGAGCTGGTGGATCTGCCATCCTAGAATTCCATGTGGCAGAGGAACCCCTCCATGAGTGCTCTGGGCATACAGCCCTTTCCCTGCCGCACGGAATTCTGGAAGGGCAAGTTCGCCATCGCTCTTTCCCATGGTCTTTATAAATAGTGTGCTATTGCCGCTAGGACTTTCCCACAGTGTTTATAAATTGTGTGGCTGTACTTTCCCATGGTCTTTTATAAAATTATAAAGGTTTATACAGGTCAGCACAACAACAGGGGCTGAAGGGCTAATACTGTGCTGTACTAAAGCTCATTTATGTTATAATTAGGCATGATTCATTTTGTTTAAATACAAGATCATAATACATTGATCAGAGCGGGTCCACCATCACTTGATCCGTCACTCAGATGTCAACGTTGGAGGATAAACTCCCCTATCCTCGGGGATGCCTTGTGATGGGTGTGAAAGGACGCAGAGAACCAGTTAACAGTGGTCCAGTGTGAAAGCAAAAATGGCTTACATAACTGGTTCACTGATGGCCAATCTACTGGTTAGCTAGTGTGAAAAGGCCTAATATCTCTATGCTCACACTCAACACCGGCGCTCCTCAAGGATATGTACTCAGTCCCCAACTATACTCCCTCTATTCTCACGACTGGACAACCAATTACCATTCCAACTCCATATTTGAATCTGCTAATAATACCACGAAAATAAGATGTCTGTTGAATGAAGAAGAGGAAGAATAGAGTAATAAAATTAAAAGCCTTGTGGCATGGTGCCAAAATAACAACCTCTCTCATGGTCAATAAAATGGAATAGATGAGGGCAAAAAGACCACACCTGTCCACATCACTGGCACTGATGTGGAAAGAGTGGATTGCAAGAAGTCCTTAAAAATAAATAATGACCTCACATGTGACAAACACATTGACACAACGGTCAAGAAAGAGCACCAGCACCTCTACTTTCTTTGAAAACTAAGGAAGTTTGGCATGTCCCCCTTGACCCTCAACAAAAGCATACTTGCTGTTTGCATCGCTGAGGTATGGAAGCACCTCTGCTCAAGATTGGAACAAGCTGCAAAAGGTGGTGAATGCAGCTAAGAACATAACACAAACTTCCCTCCCTTCAATGGACTCTATCTACATCTCTTGCTGCTTAGGAAAGGCAGCCAATTTACTGAAGCACCATCACACCCCAGACTTATGGTCTCCCTCCTTCCACCTAAAAGAAGCCAAACGGGGTTAAAGACAGTTTCCCCCCCCCCCCCCCCACCCCACACCAACAGGGTCCTGAATAAACCCCACAACTCTGCTATCATACTGTCCTTGCGTAGTACTAGTGATCTTTCTTTTCATGGTAACTCAATATGCTCTTTACATGACAGAATGAATGTTAGAAATGCCCCTTCTCAATATATTAGGTATTCTAACAAATCAACTTCTTAAGTCAAGCAGAAATTTGTCAAAAGAAAAAAGTGTTGACAACAAATCTGCACTTATTTGTAAATGAGCATGCAATGAGCTCCACCATTGTTGGCTGAATAACAGTCCATGATGAGGTCAGAAAATAGGATGGAAATCAAAAATATGATTGTGGGGTATCTAAACAATTTTGCCCTTAACATCAGCAAGGTTAAAGAAGCTAAATGTAGACTGCAGAAAGGAGATGTAGAAGCCCACCTACCTGTTACCTTGATGGGATGAGGGTAGAGACTCCTAGGATCAGCAAATCAAGGCAACCATGAAGAAGACACACCAATGCCTCTTCTTTCTAAGAAAAGTTTGCATGTCATTGAAACTTTGACAGGTGTATTGTGTAAATTATACAAACTGGTTGCATCTCGGCCTAGTGTGGAAACTTGAATTCCCGGGAATGCAAAAGGTTGCAGAAAGAGGCATCGATCTTGTGTCCATTGAAGGCATCTATGTGTGACGCTGTCTCAAGAAGGCAGCCACCGTCATTAAGGATCTCCATCATCCTGATCACAATCTCTTCTCTCTGCTACCTTCAGGCAGAAGATAAGGAAGCCTGAAGTCCTAGGTTCAAAAGTAGTTTTTTTTCTAACAACCATCAGGCTGTTGAACTTTTTCATCATACACAAACCATAGCTACTTCAGGACCACCAAATAATTGTCTGCACTATTGAAACAATGCACTGACTGCAACTTGAATATTTATTTATCCATCCTTTTATATTTATTTATATATTTTTCTGTCTTGGATAGTGTGGTAATTTAACATATATTAGTCCATCTACAAATTCATTGACGATACCATGGTAGTGGGTTGTATAAAAAGGAGCCATGACTCAGCAATGAGTGAAAATGAAAACTTAGTGGATGGTGCACCAACAACAACCTCATACTTAATGTCACCAAAACCAAGAGGTTAATTGTTCATTTCAGGAAGGGAAAACCAGAGGTATACAGTCCAGTGATCATTGGGGTCTGAGGTGGAGAGAGTGAGCAAATTTAAATTCTTGGGAGTCACCATCTCGGAGGATCTTTCCTGATCCCAACACACCAATGGCATTGTGAAGAAAGCATGACAACACCTCTACTTCCTCAGGAGGTTTGGTATTACATTGGAAAACCTGGAACATTTCTACAGATGTGTGGTGGAAAGTGTGCTGACCAGGTGCATCATTGTCTGATATGGGGACACCAATATCCCTGAATGTAAAGCTTTGCAAAAGTAAGTGGACACAGCTCAGGTCATCACAGACAAAACTCTCCCCACTATAGAGAATATCTACAGGGAAAACTGCTGTTGAAGAGCAGCAGCAATCATCAAGGATCCACATCACCAAGCACATGCTCTGTTCTCACTGATGCCATTAGGAAAAGGTATATGTGCCACAAGACTCACACCACCAAGTTCAGGAACAGCTGCTACCTCTCCACCATCAGATTTCTTAACAACAAACTCAATCAGGGATTCATTTAAGGACTCTTTTGCACTTTAATGATTTTTTTTCTCTCTATATTACACAGTCAGCTTGTTTTCATTTCTTTATTTGTTTACATGTGTTTGTTGAGAATAGGTTTTTTTTGCATTACCAATAAGTGGTCATTCTTCCACAGGAAAAAGAATCTCAGGTTGTATGTGATGTCATGTATGTACTTTGATAATACATCTGAAATCTGGGGTATAATGCCTACCTGTGTAGCTGCTACAGTACAAGATTGTCTGTACTTGTGCATATGGCAATAAACTCATAATTAACAATGTGCAGCATAAATCCACTGAATATATTTCTGCAAAGTATTTGCATTACCAATCATCTAAACATTTCCTGTTTTCATATTCACAAACATTGAATTTAGAATCATGTTTAATATTTATCTGAGATTGTTTTTGTGAAATGAAGTAAGAAAGTTTCAAGGTTGACCAGCGTCACCATATAGATCAGGATGCTTTTTTATTCTTCTAATATACGTTGCATGTTTTTTTTAGTTCTAATCTTTGCAGTTTTCAGCATTACTAAGACATACGGTTTCTTTTTGGTGAATGCACTGTGTAGACTTTCAAAGCTGTTTAGTGAATTATTCATTATATTGCAAATCATTTTTTCATGAGTTTAACTTGACTGGAGTTACCCTCAGTTTCACTGTCACAAAGCATAATTTGCTTTCTCTCTGAAGTATATTTTAAAGGATGAGGTCATACTATTCATGTTACACTTATTTTTAAAATATAGAACTTCTAGATCATCAATTTCTAAGTATAGTTGTTTTTTTTTCTGGCAGTGATCTGTGCAAAGTAATGATTGGAAATTGGTGGCTGCAAAAATAGCTTGGTGACATCTCACACTTTTGGACAGCAGAGGTTGTAAGTTTGATTCTGAAAATCAGACAGCACCTGTCAAGGGAGAAGCAGGATTACTATTTCAAGTCATTGATCTTCACAACTTGAAAATGTAGAGAAAACAAGTGCAGTTTTTTCTTTGATGCTACCTATTTCCTCCAAATATTAAATTGTATGGGTCTTATGTTTGCCTACCTCTGGGTGTTAACACATTCTTCTTTTCTTTTCAGTCCTACTTGAGTTCTCATTTTTTTCAACAATTTTTTTTTTGTCCTGAACAAGAAAATGTCATCATTTAACTTTCAGTTTTAATTTTCACCTGGCCTGTCTCCAGTTTTAAAGTCTCCAATTCAACTTCTTAAATTCAGTTTCGAGAAAGGCTAGCAACCGGTGTTCAGATTCCATTCCATTTCCTGGAAAGATCCATTCCATTCTCCTAGTTGGTTTAACTGTCACATCCGATCCAATAATGTCACAAGTACTTTCCAGTTTTTCTTTCCTCCACTGTTTTCCACCATTGTAGTCAATATATTTCATTCATTTCCTGCACTCATCCATTTTAATTCTCTACCTTTCTCAACCTCTTGCTTTGTTTTGCACATCCCCCTCTCCCCCACCCCCACACATACATTATCCTTCCTGTAGGTTTTCTTTGCACATGCCTTTTCACAGAAAAGGATGTGAATAGTTGCTGAGAAAAAATCACAGGAGCCAAATAAAAATTGCTTGAGTTACAAAACCTTATTTGAAAGGTGGGTGGGGCAGGCACCACAGACAAGCCATCTTAAACTGCTGTCTACAGACACATACTTTCAAGAGTAGATGATTATACATCTGGTATTGAAGTCTCTAGGTTCTGCTGCTCTTTTGCAATGTAGTTTGCCTCAAATCGACCATGCCATTGCAAATAATCGCATTCCAGGCCAGATAATTTCCTCTGCAAATAGCTTTACTATGATCTATTATACTAGTATTTTTTTTTAAATTGCATTGCAAGCTAGCCAATGAAACAAGCCTTACTGTGATTGAATTCATTCTCGTTGGCACCTGTATTGCTCTCAACAAAATACTTACTCTCAGAATTAGTTTGTGAGGAACAAGTCTTCATGGATCACTGCAATTGTGATGCAAGGATAACTTGCCTGCTGCAATTCTTCGCAATACTTTAAATAGAGGACATATGCTGAAAAAAGCATGATGCAACTGTAATGTTTCAAAAATTCAGGATTTAAATGATAATGCAGTGACTTGCTGTAAATAAGATGGAGTGAGAGGGAAAATACATTTTAGAACAAACACTAAGATGTGTGAAATTATTTCAATTTTGTCTCCTGACCAATGAATTGAATAACAAGACAAAAAGCAAACATAACCAGTTTACCTATCTCGGCTGCACCATTTCATCAGATGCAAGGATCGACAACGAGATAGACAACAGACTCGCCAAGGCAAATAGCACCTTTGGAAGACTACACAAAAGAGTCTGGAAAAACAACCAACTGAAAAACCTCACAAAGATTAGCGTATACAGAGCCATTGTCATACCCACACTCCTGTTCGTCTCCGAATCATGGGTCCTCTACCAGCATCACCTACGGCTCCTAGAACGCTTCCACCAGCGTTGTCTCTGCTCCATCCTCAACATTCATTGGAGCGACTTCATCCCTAACATCGAAGTACTCGAGATGGCAGAGGCCGACAGCATCAAATCCAAGCTGCTGAAGATCCAACTGCGCTGGGTAGGTCACGTCTCCAGAATGGGGGACCATCGCCTTCCCAAGATCATGTTATATGGCAAGCTCTCCACTGGCCACTGTGACAGAGGTGCACCAAAGAAGAGGTACAAGGATTGCCTAAAGAAATCTCTTGGGGCCTGCCACATTGACCACCGCCAGTGGGCTGATATCTTGGCGCCTCACAGTTCGGCAGGCAGCAACCTCCTTTGAAGAAGACCGCAGAGCCCACCTCACTGACAAAAGACAAAGGAAGAAAAACCCAACACCCAACCCCAACCATCCAATTTTCCCTTGCAACCGCTGCAACCGTGTCTGCCTGTCCCGCATCGGACTTGTCAGCCACAAACGAGCCTGCCGCTGACGTGGACATTACCCCTCCATAAATCTTCGTCCGCGAAGCCAAGCCAAAGAACGAAGACACATGATAGTTTTAACATAACTCATAGCTACTCCCTGTACTTTGTACATACTTCTTCAAACTCTGATTATTGTTTTCCTATATTGATTTGAATCTTGCTGAATGTTTAATTTATCAATACACTTTAATATATCAAGTGATACTTGATGTTGAAGAATATTCTATGGCAACATGTGTTCAGTTAAATTTAATTATAAATTATAATCAGATTATAATGCTGACTGATTTTCTCATTCCTTCTGCGTGCCATTAGAAAAAGATGAGAATCCAGAAGAAATTGGAAAAAAAAAATGAAATAGCAAATGGTTTATGCAATGGAAGGAAATGTTGATTCTGAAGTAGCAACAACAGCAATTTTTATGTTTAATTTTGCAAAATACTTTAGGGTACTTTACAGCAGCATTTTAAAATAAAATATGACCAAGAAATGTTGAAGTCATAAGCCCCTTTCACACTTGCATCCCACTAAATTGGCTGTTCAGTGTCCTGGGATAGGAATGGGGGTTTGGGTTTTCATACTTGACCACTCCTAATGCTTTCACACTTGCAACCCCGGGGTTAGGACTGTTCTACCTTCTACCGGTGACTTCATGACACATCGAGTGATGGTGGACCTGCCCTAAATCCTGATCAATCTATTATGATCTTATATTTGAACAAAGATAATCATGTCTGATTATAACATAATTAAGTTTTATGAGCCCTTCAGACCCTGTTGTTGTGTGGATCTATAGAAACCTTTAATACGGACCATGGGATAGTGCTAACAATAAATAGCATTAGTAGACAATTTTAAACAGGGTGGGAAAGTTGCTAGTGCTTTAGCGCACAATTTATATGGTGTGGGAAATTTGGCAGCACTATCGCATAGAATTTATAAATAGTGTGGGAAAAAGCGATGGCAAACCTCCCCTTCAGAATTCCATGCGACAGAGAAAGGACTGTATGCCTGGTTGCATTCATGGAGCATTCATGGAGGGGTTTCTCTGCCGCACGGGCATTCTGGGAAGTCAGGTTCTTCCACTGTTTTTATAAATTGTGTGCTATAGTGCTGCCAATTTTTCCAAGCTGTTTAAAAATTGTCTGCTATTGCTATTTATTTCCCCTCTCTTTCCCACTGCAACTTTCCCATGACAAAATTTATACCTTCATTTTAATCTTTTCTTCCTTCAATTTCCTGCACTCATGCAGGGTCATTTCAATCCCACAATGCAGTTACCTGTTTCACACTTACCTGATTGCAACGCCGGTGTCGACAGATGCTTGGGATTGTACTAGAGATCAAAGCTATCAATTGCCGGTGTGAGATGACATCATCTGACGCCCACGTTGAGCTGATTGTGCTTTCACACTAGACACTTTAAAGGCCGATTGGCGGTTAATTCCTGGGACCACTTGCAAGTGTGAAAGAGACAACGCAAGTAAGAAGAGATCCTTCAACCTATCACTTATCATAAAGCACTAATTTTACGCTTATCCAATTTTATTCTCCTTACATTACCATGAACTGCCTTATTCTCTCTTCTTTGCACCCTCTACCAGCTTTTACACATTAAAATAAATTTATAGTGGGCAAATAACCCTGTATTATGACTGTGTGGTAAAGCACAATTCAAATGCCATTGACGAATTTGCCAATAACAGCATGGTTGTTGGCAAAATTACAGAGGAAGTGTACAGGAGTGAGATAGTTAAGTGGTGTCAGAACTACAACTTTGCATTCAACATTAGCAAAACTAAGGAATTGATTGTGGACCAAAAAGAAGAAACTTACTCCTACGGCCATACTACCCTGAGAAAAAACAAAAAAACGTCCGATCTCGTCTGATCTCGGAAGCTAAGCAGGCTCAGGCCTGGACAGTACTTGGATGGGAGACCGCCTGGGAATACCAGGTGCCATAGGCTTTAAAAAAAAGAAACTAAGAGAACACAAACCAGTCCTCATCAAGGGATCAGCAGTGGAGAGGGTAAGAAGCTTCGAATTCCTGGGTGTCAACATCTTTGAAGACCTCTCCTGGAGCCATCATGTTGATGCAATTATGAAGAAGGCAAGCCAGTGGCTATATTTTGTTAGGAGGAGATTTGGAATGTCACCACTCTCACAAATTTCTATAGATGTATTGTAGAGAGACTTCAGACTGGTAGCATCACTGTCTGTTATGGAGGTGCCAATGAACAGGACAGAAAAAAGGCATTGGAGGGTTCTAAACTTGACCAGCACCACCACAGGCATTAGTTTTCCCTCCATTAAGGACATCTTCAAAAAAGCAGCCTCAATCATCAAGGACCCTCACCACCCAGGCCATGCCTTTTTCTCACTACTCATATCAGGAAGTATGCAACACTCAATGTTAAAAAAAAAACCAGTTTCTTCCCCTCTGCCATCAGATTTCTGAACAAACAATTAACTATGGACAGTATCTCACTTTTTCTGGGTTTTTTTGCATCTGCAGTAAACAATACCACAAAACAATAAATTTTGTTACATATGTTCATTGCAATAAACCTGATTCTGATTCTGAACCCACACATTTTAGGGATGTGGAAGAAACTGGAGCACCCATAGAAAATGCACACGGTTAAAGGATGATCTTGCATACTCCTTACAGACAGAACTCGATACTACTGGAGCCATGTACAAGCTGGTAATGGGTAAATTGGATTGGAGAAGTAAGTATGTAGCTCAAAGATTGGTACAGAAGAAATAAGTTGCAATTCTTAGACCCTGGCACAGTACTGCGGAAGGAGAGGTGCTGTTCAGTTGAGACAGGCTTCGCCTGAACTGTGCTGGGACCAATGTGCTGGTGAGTCATATAAATAGAGTTGTAAACAGGGTTTTAAACTAAATAGGTGGAAGTGGGCTCCAAGAACAGGATGTTTTATAAATCAAGAGGAAATGTGAGAGCAGTGGCACATGATAGTAAGAGGGAAGGGGAGATAGTGATCAAAATCTGACAGGAAAATGCTGTAAATATTAAGAAAAGTATGCAGCACAGAGAAAATCTGGACATAATATCAAAGTTTACATAATTTATTTTAATGTATGTAGGGTACATACCCTATGTATGTATAATGTGTGTACATAGTATGTAGGCTCCATGGTTGAGGTCGTCAAGAGTATCAAGTTCCTTGGAGTGCACTTGGTGGAGAATCTCACCTCATCCCTTAACACCAGCCCCATAGCCAAGAAAGCCCAGCAGCGCCTCTACTTCCTGCGAAGGCTGAGAAAAATTTATCTCCCACCCTCCATCCTTACTATATCCTATACAAGATGTATTAAGAGCATCCTCTGCAACTGCATCACTGCCTGGTTTGGTAGCTGTACCACCTCAGAATGCAAGACCTTGCAAAAGATAGTGAAGTCAGCAGAAAAATTCGCTGGGGGCTTTCTTCCTACTATGAGGGACATCTATAACACTCGATACAGGCAAAAGGCAATAAACATTGTGAAGGACTCCACACACCCCTCAAGTAAATTGTTCACCCTTCTGCCATCTGGTAGGAGGTACTGTAGCACTAGGGCCCTTACGTCCAGATTGGGCAACAGTTTTATCCTTCAGGCTATTAGACTCCTGAATTCCCAGAACATATGTGCATAGAGTACCTTGGAATGGGGGACCCTTACATATACATCTTAATATTTAATATTTTATATGTTTAACTTCTATCTTAACTTATATTTATATAAATATGCTCCATGGTCCTGGAAAAATGCTATCTCGTCTTTACCGTGCGAGCATAGTATGAATGATAAATAAGGTGACTTGACTTGACAAAACAGGTTGATAGGACAGACAGCAATAAAGTGTGATCTAATAGGTAACAGAAGACATGGTTAAAGGATGACTTGGACTGGGCCCTCTATTCCAGCTTGTGTGATAATCCACAAGAACAGGTGAATCAGCAAAGGGAGCAGGAAAGCTTCAAGGAACATTTCAGAGCAGTATTGAGTCATGATGTAGATGTAGAGGGTAATGATGTGGAATCAGGAATGTTGATGAGTGGAATCGGGTTAGATTGAAATCATGAGTAGTAGGATGAGCAGAGTAGGGGTGTGAATATCTATTATGTGGATTCTTTAAATGTAGAGATATCAAAGGCAAGTTTGAAGAGAATTGCAATTGAAGATGTAATCGTATTAATTGGACAAACTAATTAATACGACAATTACAAGGGAATTGTACGAAAGATTTGTGGAGTGCATCAGGGATTGCTTCGTAAAACAGGATGTTAGAGAACCTACTCAGGATTAGATTTGTGGAGTTATGAAGTAATAACAGCAATGTCTCACTTTTTAAATTCATTTAAATCAGGAATGGTATTTGGAGAAGCAGTGCCATCCTCTCAGCGTTATTTTGTTTTCTGCTTTTATCCCTTGTATTTTGTACAATTTCCACATTAGTATCAGATCTTTTGGTGCCTTTATCATTACATCTGCTGTAGAGGAACAGAGGGATTGGATCCAAATTCATAGGTACCTTAAGGGTGCCGCACAAGTTGATAGGATGGTTAAGAAGGTGGATGGTGTGTTGGCCTTCATAAGTCAGGGAATTGAGTTCAAGAGGTGGGAGGAAATGTTACAGCTTTCTAACATGCTTAGTGTTTATTTCTGGTCGTCACATTATTGGGAGCTTTATGGAGGATGCAGCTGAGATTTATTAGGACGCTGCCTCGATTGGAGAACATGTCTTTTTATTTAATTTAATTTTTTATTTTTCACACTATGAACCATATTAATCAAAATACACACAAACATTTCCCTCTTGAATATACACTGTCATTTTCTCCCCTTTTTTCCCCCTCCTCCCTTCCCTCCCTCCTTCCCACCCCCCTCCAAACCCATTAAACATTCAACATATACAATACAATAAACCCATTAAACAATGTCATCACACAATGAAAATAAACAAGAAAATTGTGTCATCTACTTTTATACACTGGATCAGGTCATTTTGTCTTCTTCTCATTCTATCATTTTAGGGGGTGGAGGTCCGCGGTAGGCCCTCTCTGTTGTGTTCCATGTATGGTTCCCAATTTTGTTCAAATAATGTGACTTTATTTTTTAAATTATATGGTTTTTTTTCCAATGAAATACATTTATTCATTCCATGTACCATTGCTGTATTCTCAGGCTCTCTTCTGATTTCCAAGTTGACATTATACATTTTTTTGCTACAGCTAAGGCTATCATAATAAATCTTTTTTGCGCTTCATCCAGTTTGAGGCCTAATTCTTTACTTCTTATATTACTTAGAAGAAAGATCGATTGGAGAACATGTCTTATGAAGAATCTGAGAGATCAAGAGAGCTACGGCTTATCTCTTTAGCGGATGGGCGATGAGAAATTATTAAAGAGCAAATACCAGAGGACATCTCTTTAACATGAGTGGAGGACAGTTCAGATTTTAGATTTCAGATTTATTGTTCATACATACATGACATGGCTGTAAGAGTACATACATGACATCACATATAACCCTGAGATTCTTTTTCCTGCAGGTGAGGCAGAATTACCACTTACTGGTAGGGCAAAAGAGCAAATTCCAGAGGACATCTCTTTAACGAGTGGAGGACAGTTCAGATTTTAGATTTCAGATTTATTGTTCATACATACATGACATGGCTATAAGAGTACATACATGACATCACATATAACCATGAGATTCTTTTTCCTGCAGGTGAGGCAGAATTACCACTTACTGGTAGGGCAAAAAAAACTGCACACAATTTACACATCTAAACAAATAAAGAAATGTAAACAAACTGACTGCTTTTCATAGACTATAGCTCAGCCTTTAATGCCATTATACCCTCAGTGCTGGTCAAAAAGCTACAAACTCTAGACCTCTGTACCCCTGCAACTAGATCTTGACTTTCTCATTGGAAGACCATAGTCAGTACGAATTGGAAATAACATCTCCTCCTCACTGAATATCAACACAGGCACACCCCGAAGATGCATGCTTAGCCCACTGCTCTACTCAGTGTGCACCCATGACTGTGTGGCTAGACACAATTCCAGTGCCATTTACAAGTTTGCTGATGACACCACAATTTTCGGCAGAATCACAAATGCCAATGAGGAAGCGTACAGGAGGGAGATGGATCAACTCGTTGAATGGTGTAACGACAACAACTTTGTGCTCAAAGTCAGCAAAATCATGTTTGCAGATTGTGTACTTCAGGAGGAAGTTAGGGGAACACAATCCAGTCCTTATCATGGGCTCAGTAGTGAAGAGGGTCAACATCTCCGAGCCTCCATATTGATTAAATTACAAAGAAGGCTCACTAGCAGCTATACTTTGTGAGGTGTCTGAGGAGATTTGGTATGTCACTGAAGACTCTCGTAAACTTCCACAGGTGTACCTTGGAGAGCATTCTGGCTGGCTGTATCACTGCCTGGTATGGAGGCGCCAACTCTCAGGACAAGAATAAACTCCAGAGGGTTGTTAACTTGGCCTGTGACATCACAGGGTCCATTGAGGACATCTACATAAGGCAGTGTGTTAAAAAACAGCCTCTATCCTCAAAGACTCCCTCCACCCATGCCTTCTCCATCTCCATCAGGAAAAAGGTACAGGAGCCTAAAGACGAGCACTCAACGACACAAGGACAGTTTCTTCTCTACTACCATCAGATTCCTGAATAATCAATGAACCTAAGACACGGCCTTACTTTTTGTGCACTATTATTTTTACTTTTTTATAGTAATGTTGAAAGATGGTTATAATATGTATGTTTGCACTATGATGCTACCGTAAAAAACCTAATTTCATGACTTGTTCATGACAATAAATTCTGATTCTGAGTGGTTGGTGCCTGGAATGCATTGCTGGGGTGGGGGTGGAGGCTAATACAATAGGGACATTTAAAAGCCTAAGATAGACACATGATTATAAGAAAAATTAACGATTAAGGGCTGTGAGAGGAAAAGGATAGAAAGGTCGCCACATTGTGGTCCGAGGCCCTAAATTGTGTTGTAATGTTCTATGAAACGCAGCCTAATAACAATCCTCATTTTATTGAATTCATTTTTATTCTACACAGGTAGCAGATATCAACTGTCTAATCTGAAATTTGAAAGTAAAGTTTCTAGGTAAACAAGCGTAAAGTCCAAAATGTTGCAAAGTAGCATTTTGCTCTAAATGTTGGCCTTGCCCACAACCCAAGCTAATGTGTAGCACATAAAAGAGATACAGTATGATGCAAATTTTCCACTCGCATCTTCAAACTTAGGGCTGTGACTGTCTAAAAGGACAAAAGCCATGTTTCCTTTTAAATCGCACCAAATTCTGATTAGTGGCCACAGCTACCCCAGAGTACCCCCACCCCACCCCTCCCCCCGCCATCTTTTGTTTGGATGCCTGCTGGCATTCTCTCATACCTTGATGGAGGGCTCAAGCCCAAAACATCAGTTATGTATTTTTACTTTTCCTACATAAAGGACACGGTGCTTTTAAGCTCCAGAACCCTGGTAGCTCTCATGGGACCCAAGTGTGATAGTGGGGTAAAGGTGCCTCCAGCACCTTTTAAGTTGAGGGGGGATAGCCACAGAAAATTGCCAACCCGGCAATTTAAGGGGGATCCCACCCTCGTGATGATGCAGTAAGTGACGCATCACACAAACTAGTCTCACTCTCCTTCCTATCATCAATCGCGCTCCCCCCAACCCACGGCAGCCGACCCCTCTTCACCCGTGGCAGCCAACCCCTCTTCTCTGCCCCCCGCGGCAGCCAACCTTTCTCCTCTCTCCCTCGCAGCAGCAAACCCCCTGCTCTCTCCCCTGTGGCAGCGACTCCTCTCCTCTCTCTCCTGTAGCAGCGACCCCTCTCTGCTGATTGTGGCACCTTCCCACCCCTTCTCCACTGCGGGCCCTGGCAACGACCCTTCTCTCCCACCGACCACTGCAGACACTTCAGTCAGGATTTCCCTGTAACACCAGCGTGTAAGCGCTGACGTCACAGGAGTAACCAGGTCAGCCATTTTGCTGTTCAAGCTGCCGGTCGATGCGTCCTGGGTAAGGTTAACTGGGTTCCCTGACTACCTCCGAAGTCGGGCAGGGACCTGGTTGACTTTGGAAGATGCTGACTGGGTCTGACCCTTTCAAGCTGCCTTGTGAGTGGGGCACTAACCATGGAAATTGCTCGGTTAACCCCATTTTACAAGGCAGTTTGAAAGCTGTTGACCTGCTGAGCTTCTCCAACATTTTGTGTTTTTACCAGGGACATTGATTTGATTGTAACTTTACATATAGTTTGTATGGAAGATGCAAATTCTCCTGGTATGTAATTCCATCCAATGCTTCAAATTACCTCAAAAGTGTAAATATGGCAAAAGAATCAAAGAGGACCTTAAGGTGCAGGACTGCATGGAAATCAGCAAGGGGAATATCACTAATGAAATTACTCTGTTTGGAGTTTGCAAGGACCAGATAGGCTGAACAGCCTCTTATATTATAGCATCATAATTTATAATCACTGGATCCAAATCCTGGAAATCTCCACCAAATAGTGCGATCATCAATTGACTTATTTTCGGGGGCAGCATGGTTAGTGTTGTGGTTAGCGCAACGCTATTACAGCACCAGCAATCAGGGCCGAGGTACAAATCCTGCGCTGACTGTAAGGAGTTTGTACATTCTCCCTGTGTCTGCATGGGTTTCCTCTGGGGGCTCCGGTTTCCTCTCACCA
Source organism: Narcine bancroftii (assembly GCF_036971445.1). Classification (NCBI taxonomy): domain Eukaryota; kingdom Metazoa; phylum Chordata; class Chondrichthyes; order Torpediniformes; family Narcinidae; genus Narcine; species Narcine bancroftii. Next base: position 382,109,541 of record NC_091469.1, on the reverse strand, counting down.
TTCAAAACATACCATGGGTTATAGGTCAATTGGGTATAATTAGGCAGGATGGGCTTGTGGGCTGAAATGGCCTGTTACCGTGCTGTATGTCTAAATTTAAATTTATTTTGCTTTTGAATTGTATTTCTAAATGGAATATCCAGTGGGAGGGAGGGGTTTAATGCAGTACACAAAAGTGCTGGAGAAACACAGCAGGTCACACAGCATCCATAAAAAGTAAAAGGCAGTCAGTGTTTCAGCCCTGAGCCCTTCTTCAGCATTGCAGAAAATCAGACAGACACCTGAATAAAACGGTTGAGGGATGGGGGTAAGGGAAGGGGGTAGAAAACAGGCTGTAAGAGGTAGATACAGATGGGAGGGTAGAAGCTGAGAAGTGAAAGGAGGAAGACAATAGGAAAAGAAAGTGAAGGGGTGAAGGAAAAAAAGAGACCAGGGGAGGGGGTTAACAGAAGTGGAGAAGTCAATATTAATGCTGTCTAGTTGGAGACTGCCGAGGCGGAATACAAGATGTTGTTCCTTCAATTTTCAGGTGGCCTCAACATTAGGCCATGGATAGATATGTCATTGGGGTTGGAATTGAAGTGCTTGGCAAGATTTAGCTATTTTATACTTTTAACACATGTTGCACTGCTGTTTGAGTATGACCACCCTTCTACTGGATAACAGTATTTCCTGAGAAGTTAGAGGGCATACAGAGGATGTGAACTGAAGGCACTGGTGTTAGATGTACCATTTTATCAAAGTTCCTTGCCATGCATATAACTGGCGACCTGTACTGGACCCACAACCCCTCCTCATTAGTCAGAAAGATGCAGCAGTGCATATACTTCCTAAGGAGGCCGAGGAAGGCAAGTCTATCAGGCCCCTTTTATGGGAGCAGAATTGTGAGCATCCTTTCTGGCTTCATCATTGTGTGGTATGGTAGCTCCAGAGCATCAGAGGATCATTAAAACAGCCAAGAGGATCACTGGGGTCCCCCTTTCCTCTATTGATAACATTTACTGGGAACGTTATTTAAATAGGGTACAATTATAAAAGATCCTTTCCATCCAGTGCACAGTATCTTCAACTGTCATCAAGAAAAAGTACAGGAGAATCAAAATCCAAGCTGAGGAATAGCTTCTTTCCACTGACTGTGAGACTGATGTACAGTACCCTGTAATTGTAAAAAAGATTCCAAATATTTACATACAATATATTAATTTTGATTATTTATGTGATCATTCTGTACAATACATGTGCACCTTGGTCTGAAAAGATGCTGTTTTCTCAGCTTATTTGTACACAATCAGATAATAATAAACTTGAACTTGATGGCATTGTGTGATAGTACAGATCTATCACCAATGTACATAGTGTATATAGTTACTGTATCTAGACTGTGCTTACAGCGATTGGCTGAGAGCTAAGCCACACCTATTGTTTGGGCCTTAAAGGGTTGTGTCCCTAGCCAGGTCGGATCATTCCGAACTGGTCGGCCACCTGTGAAGAGCTCCGGTCTTTTGCTAATAAAAGCCTTGGTTTGGATCAACAAGTCTTTGGTTCTTTCGACGAGCTCTACAATTTTATTAGCAAAAAGAATTTTTTTTGAAAGGGATGGAGCGTTTAACTCGGCCAGAAAAACTTGATATCGACCCACAGTCAGCTACAGCCTTCAAAGCCTTTAAGTTCTGGCTGCTGAACTTTATCATTCAGGTAGAGGAGGATAACCAGCGTCTAACAGCATTGCTGTCTATGGTGTCCTTGAGAGTCTACGAGAACATCCAGGATGAGACCACTTACACCGCAGCCATAAAGGTACTGAAGGAACTGTATGATCAACCGGTGAACAGAGTTCATGCCCGGCTCATGCTTGCGTCGAGGAAGCAACAGCCCGGCGAGTCCAGCAGGGCATATTTACAAGTATTAAAGGCATTGGGCAAGGACTGTAACTGTGTGGACAAAACTGCTGCCGAGATCACTAGCGACCTCGTCCGGGATGCCTATGTGGCCGGGCTCCGATCGAACGAAGTGAGGCTGCGTTTGCTCGAACAAGGGGTAGAAAAACTAGAGGACGTGGCCCGGATTGCAATCACAATGGAGGATGCAGCCTTAAAGTCCACCGAGCTCTCTAGGGACTGGACCCCTCGTTCTGATGTGAGTAGAGTGCCCTTCTACCCTACCCCTGACGGCCTGTCGGCTGCTGCTACCCTGCCCCGTGCGAACCCGAAATGTTATTTCTGCGGGAGGGACAAGCACAGCAGATCCCAGTGCCCAGCAAGAAAAGCCAGGTGCCAGAAGTGCCTTAAAAAGGGCCACTTTGCTGCAGTCTGTAGGTCTAAAATGGCCGCCAGCAAACACAGTGCCTCGTGTTAAGCTCAACCGCCACTATCCCATTCAAACTCTTCTTCCCCAGAGCTCTCGTCCAATGAGAGCGAGGGCTCCCCTGCACGGCAACGCCTGACGTCACGGAGACGCCGAACCCGGAAGGGGCAACCTACCGTCGCAACCATGGTGATGGCCTGCCTCTCGCCCCCGTGCGGAACACTTGACACTACCGCCGCTGCTGCCGCCGCCACAGCCACCCCCGGGGCCGACGCTACCGCCGCTGCTGCCGCCGCCACGGACACCCCCGGAGCCGACGCTACCGCCGCTGCTGCCGCCGCCGCCACGGACACCCCCGGGGCCGACGCTACCGCCGCTGCTGCCGCCGCCACAGACAACCCCGGGGCCGACGCTACCGCCGCCGCAGCCACCCCCGCGGCCAACCAGGTGCTCACCCTAGCGTCCATCGCTGACGACCGCCAGGGCCCGACCGCCGATCGCGAGCAACTACAAACCCCACTACTTACCATTCACCCGCCACAACAGCACTTCCGGGAGGTTCTCCAACCTGCTCCTCGAGCGTTGACTACGTCATCCCGTTGCGTGACGTCATCCCGTTGCGTGACGTCATCGCGCAAAACTCGCCTGTCAACTGCTTCAATAACATTAAACCAGCAATGCTCTCATCCCCTCACCAGAGCAATGGAACTGATTAAAGTGCATGGACACTACACCAATTGCTTATTTGACTCTGGGTCAACTGACAGTTTTATCCAGCCAGATCTGGCCCTCCGTTGGGGACTTGACATTATCCCCACTACCCAGAGGATCTCATTAGCGACGAGGTCGCACTCGACTGGGATAAAGGGGTATTGCATCGCCACGCTGGAAGTACAGGGCGTGACGGTCACCCACTTTAAATTATTCGTCCTTCCCCAATTGTGCGCCCCAGTGTTGCTGGGATTAGACTTCCAGTGTCAGTTCCAAACGGTGTCCCTACACTTTGGGGGACCCCACGCCCCCCTCTCGGTCTGCCATCGCCCCACTCCCGAAGCACCCGAGCAACGCGCCCCCGTGCCCCGGGGCCAATCCTGCGGCCTTTCCACACTCCGGATTGCCCCGCCAGCACTCTTCGCAAACCTCACCCCTGGCTGGAAGCCTGTGGCCACCAAAAGTCGGCAATATAGTTACGAAAACAGGCAATTCATTAGGAGTGAGGTGCGTAGATTGCTGGATGAGGGCATCATCGAACCCAGTTCAAGCCCCTGGAGAGCCCAGGTGGTGGTTGTCAAGAATGGGGAAAAACTACGGATGGTGGTCGACTATAGCCAGACCATTAACCGCTTCACACTCCTGGATGCGTACCCCCTGCCACGCATCACGGATGTGGTGAACCAGATCGCCCAGTACCGCATTTTCTCCACTATTGACCTACGTTCGGCCTACCACCAGCTCCCGATCCGCTGCGAGGACCGACCATTCACGGCCTTTGAAGCGAATGGGCGGCTATATCAATTTCTCAGGGTACCATTCGGGGTCACAAATGGTGTCGCGGTCTTCCAGCGGGAAATGGACAGGATGGTGGACCAGAACGGGCTAACCGCTACCTTCCCGTATCTGGACAATATCACCATCTGCGGCCACGACATGCAGGACCATGACGCCAACCTAGACAAATTTCTTCAAACTGCCCGTCAGCTAAACCTGACTTACAATTTGGACAAGTGTGTTTTCCGGACCACACGACTCGCTATTCTAGGTTGTGTGGTGGAAAACGGGATAGTCATGCCAGATCCTGACCGCATGCGTCCCTTAATGGACTTACCCCCCCCCACATACCCAGAAAGCTCTCAAACGTTGCCTGGGCCTTTTCTCGTATTACGCCCAATGGGTTCCAAACTACGCCGACAAGGCACGTCCTCTTATCAAGACCACCTCTTTTCCCCTCTCGACCGAAGCCACAGCGGCTTTCGATCGAATCAAATCTGACATCGCTGCTGCGACGCTGCACGCGATCGATGAGTCTGTCCCGTTTCAAGTCGAGAGCGATGCATCCGACTTCGCCCTGGCAGCCACCTTGAACCAGGCCGGTCGGCCTGTAGCCTTCTTCTCCAGAACCCTCCAGGGTCCGGAGAGTAGACACTCCTCGATCGAGAAGGAGGCCCAGGCCATAGTTGAAGCGGTACGTCGTTGGAGACATTACCTCGCTGGGAGGCGCTTTACACTGTTGACTGATCAACGCGCGGTCTCCTTCATGTTCAGCAACACCCAGCGTGGTAAGATAAAAAATGACAAAATCGCCAGATGGAGAATCGAACTCTCCACCTTTAACTATGACATCCTGTACCGGCCTGGTAAGCTCAACGACCCGCCTGACGCGCTCTCCAGGGGGACGTGTGCCAGCATACAGATGGACAGACTACGGAAACTCCATGAGGCGCTCTGTCATCCAGGGGTCACTAGGTTTGCTCACTTTGTCAAGGCGCGCAACTTACCCTACACAGTTGAGGAGATCCGCTCCATGACCCGAGCCTGTTCGGTGTGCGCCGAATGCAAGCCCCACTTCTTCCGTCCGGATAACTCCCACGTCATCAAAGCCACCCGCCCCTTCGAGCGTCTTAGCGTAGACTTTAAGGGACCCCTACCGTCGACCAACCGTAATACCTACATCCTTACGGCCATCGACGAATACTCTTGCTTCCCATTCGCTGTGGCCTGCCCAGACACCACTGCCACCTCAGTGATACAGGCCCTTCACAGTATTTTCACCATCTTCGGGTACCCCAATTCCATCCACAGTGATAGGGGGTCCTCATTCATGAGTGCAGAGCTGCAACAGTACCTTCTGGAGTGTGGTATTGCTTCAAGCAGGACCACGAGCTATAACCCACGCGGTAATGGCCAGGTCGAGAGGGAGAATGCCACCATATGGAGAGCGGTTACACTGGCTCTCCGGTCTAAAGGTCTCCCCACCTCTCACTGGCAGGAGGTTCTCACTAGTGCCTTACACTCCATCCGCTCCCTCCTATGTACTGCAACAAATGCCACCCCCCCACGAAAGGATGTTCCTTTTCCCGAGGAAATCCGAATCGGGAACCACTGTACCGGCATGGCTCACCGTCCCTGGCCCCGTCCTTTTGCGACGCCACGTCCGGCACTCAAAGAACGACCCCTTGGTCGACTGAGTGACTCTACTCCACGCGAACCCACATTACGCATACGTGGAGTTCCCAGACGGGTGGGAGGACACTGTTTCGGTGCGGGACCTAGCTCAGGACGCGGTAGACCCAGCAAACCCCCCAACTCCTTATGCTCCAGGCCCCGTGCCGCAACAGAAGGACCAACAGCACCCCAATGACTCGGGCCACCCTGCCGACAAAACGACTGGGGAATTGAGCGACGGAGCAGTCGCACCCGATGAGCCCGCTAGCGACACCACTCCAGCGACCCCAATCCCGGCACCACGGCGGTCACGCCGGATGGTCAGACCCCCTGACCGCTACAGCCCTTGACCTACCCCTTCCTTTTCATTCTCTCCCTCGTTTTTGTTTTTTTTTTCCCAGGGTCAATTCTCCAAGAAGGGGTGAATGTGATAGTACAGATCTATCACCAATGTACATAGTGTATATAGTTACTGTATCTAGACTGTGCTTACAGCGATTGGCTGAGAGCTAAGCCACACCTATTGTTTGGGCCTTAAAGGGTTGTGTCCCTAGCCAGGTCGGATCATTCCGGACTGGTCGGCCACCTGTGAAGAGCTCCGGTCTTTTGCTAATAAAAGCCTTGGTTTGGATCAACAAGTCTTTGGTTCTTTCGACGAGCTCTACACATTGCTTCTTACATCCATGATCCTGCAGGTTAGGGAGTATTTTGCCCTTATCCCTAGAAAAAAATCCTCTTGATTTTTTGTCATGCCTATTTTCAAACTCACCTTTTGAATTCAAACCCATTTGGTGTTTTGATTGTGTTCCAATTCTTGAGTTTCTTCAGAGCATGTGACTTTCATCAGCCTCGACACTTCAGCCAGAGCACTTTTCAAGGCTGATCATTCAAGTGCTAATTCAGTTTGTTAACACTGATCATGGAACTGAAGCAAGATGCTATCAACACCCAGTTATGCCTGGCTTACCCATGGAAGGCTCTTCTATTACCTTGTAAGGAGTTAGGAAATGTATAATTTGATCTGTTTCCAATTTAAAACCACAAGTACACCACAGAGTGAATCAGATAAAATGGTCAGAAATGAACTTTTTTCAAGGGAGTGCTTGTATTTGATTTATAAAGTTATTGATCAACGAGTAATTTGTCCATGAGACAACTATCAAAAAACACACAGCGACCTCCCAGTGACATTCCTCTCAGTTCGCAACCACAGTGACCTCTCAGTGGCCAACCGTTTCAATTCCAAGACACATGTCTGTCCGTGGCCTTGTGTACTATCTGGCTGGACACTCTCCAGCTAGATGGCATTAACATTGACTTTATTGCTTTCCATTAAACCTGCTTTGACTTTACTCCCCCTCCCATTTTCCTGTCCTTCTGGTACTTCCACCCACCCAGCCAACCCTCCCCCATCATTGCTGCTGTACCTCCCTCATTTTTCCACATCATCTCCTGCCCTTCCCCCCATCCCCACTCTTTTGTTTTGACGTTGCTGGGAATTTTCTCATACTTTGATGAAGGGCTCAAGCCTAAAATTTTGGTTATATATTTTTACTGTTGCTACAGAAAGGACACTGTTTTATCTGCTGAGCTTCTCCAGCATTTTGTGTTTTTACTTCATCCACTGTGTCTACAGATTTTTGTGATTTACTTCTGTCTACAACTCTGTGAAAGCTCTCCAAGGGATGTCTATACTGATAAAGTTCACCTTTGCTCTCTGTCAGGAGGACCTACAGTGGACCCCTCCTATACTATATTCTCCGCCGCATCCATGTGTTCAACCACCAGCTCTACATCCACATGGTGTCCATCAATAACCATAAATTTACCTTCTTTGAAACTGCAGCCTCTGCAATCCTCCACGTGGATCCCCATCTTGGCCCAGGTCAAGCGCCATGGCCATCAACCTGAACCCTGGCCTTGGCTGCCAACTCATTGGAGCTCCAAACGCCATGCCAACTGACTTGAGTCTGGGCCCCGGCTACCCACCAGACATAGCTCCCAACACTACGGCTGCTGAACAGAACACAGACCCCAGCTGCCGACACGACAGTACTCCTGATGCCACGGCTACCCACTCCCACCCAGACCCTGAATGGCACAGCTGCCTACTGCAACCCAGGCTATGACCGCATGCTTGACGGTACTCCTCTCTGGGCCTTGGCCACTGACACAACGGTACTCCCAATGCCTCAGCCGCCCACTCCTACCTGGGCCCCAGTCACCGACACAATTGTACTCCTAATACCATGGCCACCCACTCCCACCCAGGCCCCAGCCGCCGACTCCCACCCAGGCCCCAGCCGCCGACACGATTGTACTGACACTGCGGCCATCCACTCCCACCCGGCCCATGGCCACCGACTACTCCCAACACCATGGCCGCCCACTCTCACCCAGGCCCCATCCACCAACACGACTGTATTCCTGACATCACGGCCGCCTACTGTCAACCGGGCCCTGACCCCCTACTCACCAGAGCTGCTGACATCTCAATTGCCGACACCTGACATAGACTCCTATCTGCAGGAGAAGACGCTGGAGCCTCCTCGCTGACTCACACCATGTGACTCCCAACACAGACTGCTATTGGTGTCCTGACCTTGCTACTGGATCCCATTTACTTATCCCCCTCACTACTCCTTCCCTATCCTCCTGCACCTCTCCCTACTCCATCCCCATCTCCTCTCTGCCCGCCTTCTCTCCCCAACCCCACAACCCTCAGACTTTATCTCCTCCCCCTCTGTCTCTGGTTACTCTCCCCATCCTCGTATCCTCCCCCTTTGACCTTCACTTCCCCTCTCACCTTCTCTCTCCCTCCTTCTCCTCTGATCTCCCCCAGCTTCCATCTCCACCCTCAGACCACCCCCAACACCCTCTACAACACCGATCCCCACTCTGACCCCTGCTTAGTCTTTACCTTTGACTTTTCCCTCTCTGAGACGGAGCGCTCAGTCATCAGCAGAGGCCTCACCTTCGTCCCCCTCTGCCCATACCTCAATGAGTTCTGCGCACGCCATGATGCTGAACCTTTCTTCTGTCATCTCTGCCTCCGGGCTTACTTCCTTGACTGTGACTCTCCACCCCCTACCCAAGACCCTTTCTCCTGCTTCAAACCTTCTTCCTCTTTCTGGGCACCTTTGTTTAAAAGGGTTCGAGCAGCAAGCCTAGCAATTATAGGCCTGTAAGTTTGACAGTTCTTAGAGATAATATATATAAGTTGCTGGAGAGACAGAGTCTGATTGGGAATACTCAACATGGGTTTGTGCATGGTAGGTCATATTTGACCAATCTTGTTGAATTTTCTGAAGTTTTGACTAGGAATATTGATGAATGGAAAACTGTGTCCATATGGTCTTCAGTAAGGCCTTTGATAAGGTTTTGCATGGAAGGTTAGTTAGGAAGGTTCATGCGCGAGCTATTAACTTTGAGATAGTCAAATGGATTCAACAGTGGCTGGAAGGGAGATGCCAGAGAGTCCTAGTGGATAACCGTTTGTCAGGCTGGAGGCCGGAACAAGCGGTGTGCCTCAGAGTACTATAATGAGTCCCTTGCTGTTTGTCATTTACATTAATGATCTTGATAATGGGGTGGTAAATTGGATTAGTAAATATGTGGATGATACTTAAATAGGTAGAATTGTGGATAATGAAGGTTTTCAAAGATTGCAAAAGGATTTGGACTGCTTAGAAAAGTGGGGTGAAAGATGGCAGATGGAGTTTAATGCTGAGACGTGTGAAGTGACGTTGAGACTGTTCAAGGCTTTGGTGAGGCCAAATTTGGAATACTGTGTGCAGTTCTGGTTACCGAATTATAGGAAGGATATCATCAAGGTAGAGAGATATAAGAAAAGATTTACGAAAATGTTACCTGGGTTTCAGAATCTAGATTACAAAGAAAGATTGAGCAGATTAAGTCTTTATTCTTTGGAGCATAGAAGGTTGAGAGGGAATTTGATAGAAGTATTTAAGATTATGAAGGGGATAGATAGAGTTGATGTGGATAGGCTTTTTCCCTTGAGGTTAGGAGAGATTAAAACAGAGGTCATGAGTTAAGAGTTAAGGAGCAAAAGTTTAGAAGTAACATGAGGGGGAACTTCTTCACTCAGAGAGTGGTGGCTGTGTGGAATGAACTTCCAGGAGAAGTAGTGGTGGCAGGGTCCATTTTGTCATTTAAGGAAAAATTGGATAGGTATATGGATGGAAGGGGAATGGAGGGTTATGGGCAAGGTGGAGGTAGGTGGAACTAGAGGAGAAGATTGGAAGGGTCGAGATGGCCTGTTTCAGTGCTGTAATTGTTATATGGTTACATGGTCCTGGTCAGCTGCCCGCTCTGGACCTTTTTATTTCCAACTGCCGCTGAGACATCAACTGTATCAACACCCCCCCACCCCCAACCCATATTCCAATTTCATCTCCTCATCTCCTCAGAACACTCTGTTCTTCACTCTCTCTGCAACAATTCCACCCTCACCATCAAACCCACAGACAAGGATGGTGCAGTTGTGGTCTGATGCACTGACCTCTACCTTGCCGAGGCAAGAGGAGTGTTTCATCTACAGCCCTCATGGTGATGTGTGCCAAGTGATCACGCAGGCTGTTAAATGTCTGGATCGCCTCACTGGGCAGGGGGAATTCTTTTGCTCTAATCAGTGGATGGACCCTGTCTGCATACTGGGGTATCCATTGCGCGTAATAGGCAAATAAGCCCAGGCATCTTTTGAGCGATTTGGGCGTGGTGAGGATGGGTAGGTCCATCAAGGCCTGCATGCGAGCCTGATCTGGTCCCACCTCCCCGTTCTGTACTACGTGACCCAACAAACCTTCTTCCTAGCCCCAAACATACACTTGTCTTTGTTGTATGTGGAATAAATTGTGGAAGGCTGTACCAAAGGAAAACACAGGCACAATACTGTTTGGGGTAACACAGCTTTATTCCACTCACATAAAGATCTAATTGGCTGCTAGCTGCTTGCAGCAGTGATCCCGGGGAGAGAAAGAGCACACGGTCGGGACCTCGGCTTTATATCATGGGCCTTCTGGGCCCACCTGGTGGTTGGATGTCATTAGGCCAGGTGCTGTTTCTCTAGGACATCTGTTGGCCGAGTGATGTACTGCAGCATATCATCACACTATCTCACCCAGATCACCTGCAGATTAAAAAATCAATACCTTATTTTCCATATGGGCACTCTCCAGCCAGATGGCATTAACATTGACTTTTACTGCTTTCCATTAAACCTGCTCACTTTTTCTCTCCCTTCTCCCTTTCCTGGCCTTCCAGTTCTTCCACCCACCCAGCCAACCCTCCCCTTCTCATTGATGTCCCCTCCCTCCCTTTGCATGACAAAATGTAGCAATTGATAAAAAAAAACAAAGACGTGCTCAGAATATATTACTTTAGATCAAGGGCAGGCAACCTTTTACCGTGTATGTGCCGGATGATGTGTTGAACGACAGGCCACATTGGTGAAATAAATACTGAAACACAAACATTATGTAATTTAAGCTTTCGATTGTCTCTGCTTGAAATAAGTAATGTACAATGTATGAACACAACTGATGATAATTTATCAAAAAACAATCCACAGATAAAGTTCAAGCAACAAGATCAACCGTATTCCTTCTAAAAAACTACAGTGATGCATTTCAGGTCAGGGAAGACTTCTTCAAATCTGGAAATGCACAAAAAATCATGAGTTAGTCATTAAAATTACACAGTAAAAACATAAAAGTCAAAAAGGAGAAAAATTAGTCACAATAAAAATAAAACAGCAGCTCAATTAATGGGAAACTTTGAAATCTTTGATACTGTATAACTCACATGTGTAATTCTTTCTATTTTAGCATTCTTTGTGAAAAATGAACTTTGTTTTTCCAAGCTTTCTTTCATTCTCCAAATTTCATCTTTCCTAGCTTGTCCACTCAATTCCTTGAATTTTGCATATTTTGTTTCATAGTGTAGCTTGATGTTGAACTCCTTGTTCACAGCAACCCTTCCGTTTCCATGTTCAGAAGGGCTTTTTAATACTTTGGATATCAATTCTTTAAAATAATAATTAGCATAAAGAATGAGGTGGACCAGAAATTACAGCCCATATTAAAATGAGGACTCCCTAGTAGAGTAAATTCTGGTGTCTTGGCTCTTTCAGGGAAGCATATTTTAAACTTTATGATCAATATTTTTTGTGGACCAGTGGTATATTAGATTGTAGTGTTTCATGGTTATTTACTTCAACACCACTTAATTGGTTTTCAGGTCAAATATTAGAATTATTAGTTATTCGAATGAGGCAGCATATTGATGTTACATTTAACTGCACATGAAAATTTACAATCTCTTGAAAAACTATTGAATGTGTACATTATTTCAAGCTGCAGTGTCAGCAGAACACTTAAGATGCGCATAATAGATCAAGTTGAACTAATCAAAGTAGTATGTGGCTTAATGTATTTCTGGATGTTATTGTCTCTCCTTAACTTAGCCTGATTTTAATTGTGGAAACTTGTGCATTTGCAATGTAAGTGGCCCTGTTTAATATAATAGGCCCCAGAGTTAGCAGTGAAGGACTTAAAGAAGTTGGGAATGTGTAAAAAGCCATAATTCATTAAGTCATAGAGTTTTACGTCATAGAAACAGGCCCTTTGGTCCAACTTGTCCATGCTGACCAATTTGCTTACACAAGCAAGTCTCATTGGCCTGTGGTAGCCCCATACTCCCTGCAACCTTTCCTATCCACATTCCTTTCTAAACTTCTTTTAAGGTTGACAATCGTATCCACCTCTATTACCACTCTGGCACTCATTCTGAAAGGTGTCCCTCAGGTTCCTTTTAAATCTTTCCCCACTCACCTCAATCTGTGCCCCCCAGTTTTGCCATGCTGACTATTCTTAATCAGCCCTTGGCTGTCCAAAAACTTGTATATCTGATCTCTCAGAACACCCTCCAATAATTTACCTACTACTGACGTCAGGCTCACCATCCTGTAATTTTCTGGGTTTACTTTTGCAGCCTTTTTTAAACAATGGAACAACATGACCTACCCTCCAATCCTCTGGCACCTCACCCATGGCTAAGGACATTTTAAATATTTCTGTCTGGGCCCTTGCAATTTCTACAATAATCTTCCTCAAGGTCGAAGGGAATATCATGTTAGGCTTGGGGATTTATCTACCTTTATTTGCTGTCAGGCAGAAAGCACCTCCTCCTCTTTAATCTCTATATGTTCCATGACGTTACTGCATGTTTCCCTTCCTTTCTTATACACTATGCCAGTTTCTTGAGTAAATACTGATGCAAATAAAACTGTTTAAAATCTCCCCCATCACATAGACAACCACTTTGATCTTCTAGGGGACCAATTTTGTCCCTTACCATCTTTTAACTCTTAATATATTTATAGAAACCCTTCGGGTTTACCTTCACAATATCTGCTACAGCAACATCATGTCTTTTTGCCTTCCTGAATTCCTTCTTAGGTATTTTCTTACATTTTGTATATTCCTATAGTGCCTCATTTTCTCCTTGTTGTCTATACTTGCTATATGCCTCTCCCTTCTTAACCAGATCGCCAATATCCCTTGAAAACCAAGGTTCCCTATACCTGTTAATTTTGCCTTTAATTTGACAGGAACATGCAAATTCTTGAAGGATAAAAACATTCAAAAAGCACTCATATCAAAATCTGTGAGCAATACATTACTACACTTGTCTTTTTTTTTTATTTTTTTATTTTTCACGCTATAAACCATATTGATCAAGATACATACATTTTCCTTCTTGTATATATACAGTGTCGTTTTCTCCCCCCCTTCCCTCCTCGCCTCCCTCCCTCCCTACCTCCCCTCCCATTTATTTAAAGTTCAGAAAATAAGATACATTAAACCCGTCAAACAATGTTGTCACTCAATGAAAATAAACAAGAAATTCCAGAGTCAGTTCTTTTCATTCTCTTCTCCTTCTGTCATTTTAGGTGGTAGATGTCCCCGGTAGGTTTTCTCTATTATGTTTCATGTATGGCTCCCATATTTGTTCAAATATTGTAATGTTATTTCTTAAATTATATGTTATTTTTTCTAATGGAATACATTTATTCATTTCTATATACCATTGTTGTATTCTCAAGTTATCTTCTAATTTCCAGGCTGACATAATACATTTTTTTGCTACAGCTAGGGCTATCCTAACAAATCTTTTTTGTGCACCATCCAAATCAAGTCCAAATTCTTTGTTTTTTATGTTACTTAGGAGGAAGATCTCTGGGTTTTTTTGGTATATTGCTTTTTGTGATTTTATTTAATATCTGGTTTAGATCTTCCCAAAATTTTTTCACTTTCTCGCATGTCCAAATTGTATGAATTGTTGTTCCCATTTCCTTTTTACAGCGAAAACATCTGTCAGATACTGTTGGGTCCCATTTATTTGACTTTTGAGGTGTAATATATAGCCTGTGTATCCAGTTATTTTGTATAATACGTAACCTCGTATTTATTGTATTTCTCATAGTTCCTGAGCATAACTTCTCCCATGTTTCCTTCTTTATCTTTATGTTTAGATCTTGTTCCCATTTTTGTTTAGTTTTACCATTTGTTTCCTCATTCTCCTTTTCTTGCAGTTTAATATACATGTTTGTTACAAATTTTTTGATTATCATTGTATCTGTAATCACATATTCAAAATTACTTCCCTCTGGTAACCTCAGACTGCTTCCCAATTTGTCCTTCAAGTAGGACTTCATTTGGTAGTATGCCAACACTATATCGTGAGTTATATTATATTTATCCTTCATTTGGTCAAAGGATAATAATTTATTTCCCGAAAAGCAATTTTCTATTCTTTTGATACCTTTTTTCTCCCATTCTCTAAAGGAAAGGTTATCTATTGTAAAAGGAATTAGCTGATTTTGTGTCAGTATTAGTTTTGGTAGTTCGTAGTTTGTTTTATTCCTTTCTACATGAATCTTCTTCCAAATATTGAGCAGATGATGTAATACTGGAGAATTCCTACATTGTTCCAACTTTTCATCCCATTTATATAATATATGTTCAGGTATCTTCTCCCCTATTTTATCTAGTTCTAATCTAGTCCAATCTGGCTTTTCCCTTGTTTGATAAAATTCTGATAGGTATCTTAATTGTGCGGCTTGTCTTTTTTCCTTGATGCCAATACCATTCTCTTAGTTTGTCCTGTCTTAAGCTGCCACGCTAGAATTTTGTGCATTTTTTTTTTCTCCTAGTTCATAATATTTCTGTTTTGTCTTCATTATGTTCTTCTCCACCTTATATGTTTGTAGTGTTTCATATTTTATTTTTTTTATCTGCCAATTCTCTTCTTTTAGTTGTGTCTTCCTTCATTGCTAATTCTTTTTCTATATTTGCTATTTCCCTTTCCAACTGCTCTGTTTCCTGATTGTAGTCCTTCTTCATCTTGGTTACATAACTTATTATTTGCCCTCTGATGAATGCTTTCATTGCGTCCCATGGTATAAACTTATCTTTCACTGATTCTGTATTTATTTCAAAGTACATTTTAATTTGTCGTTCAATTAATTCTCTAAAATCCTGCCTTTTAAGTAGCATGGAGTTTAATCTCCATCTATACATTCTTGGAGGAATGTCCTCTAACTCTATTGTCAATATCAGGGGTGAGTGGTCCGATAATATTCTAGCTTTATATTCTGTTTTCCTAACTCTGTTTTGCATGCGAGCTGATTACAGGAATAGGTCTATTCTTGAGTATGTTTTATGTCTACCCGAATAATATGAATATTCCTTTTCCTTTGGGTGTTGTTTCCTCCATATATCCAAAAGTTGCATTTCTTGCATCGATTTAATTATAAATTTAGTTACTTTGTTCTTTCTGTTAATTTTTTTCCCAGTTTTATCCATGTTTGAATCCAAATTAAGGTTGAAATCCCCTCCTATTAGTATGTTCCCTTGCGTGCCTGCTATCTTCAAAAAAATATCTTGCATAAATTTTTGATCTTCTTCGTTAGGTGAATATACATTGAGTAAATTCCACAACTCCGAATATATCTGACATTTTATCATTATATTTCCCTGCTGGATCTATTATTTCCTCTTCTATTTTGATTGGTACATTTTTACTGATTAATATAGCTACTCCTCTAGCTTTTGAATTATATGACGCTGCTGTTACATGTCCTATCCAATCTCTCTTTAATTTCTTGTGCTCCACTTCAGTTAAGTGTGTTTCTTGTACGAATGCTATATCAATTTTTTTCTTTTTTTCAGTAAATTTAGCAGTTTCTTCCTTTTGATTTGGTTATGTATTCCATTAATATTTAAAGTCATATAGTTCAACATGGCCATTTCATACTTTGTTTATCTTTCCTTTCCGTTTCCTCATCATCACCTTTCCTTCTTATCCATTTCTGCTTTCTTTTTTTGAATACTTTATAAGACAACATTTCTAAAACATAAAACATTTCCCTTATTCTCCTATCTAAAATTTGTTTAACCTCACTATCCCCTCCCCTTCCTGAGTTGCCCTTTATCCCTTGTCGGGCAACCACATCTCCCCTCTCCATTTGGATTTGCAAATTCACTCACAAGCGTCAACTGATTTCGCAGTGACCGTAACTCTTCCCCACCCAGCCCCCCCCAGAAAAGATTTTAATTTTCAGATACAACAAAGGTCACTCTCTTAATTCCCCCCATACTTCCTTTTTTCCCTTTCTTTCCCTTCTTAGTTCTTACCTATATTCTATTTTTTAAAAATATATACATACACACATACACTTAT
The DNA here is from genome assembly GCF_036971445.1 of Narcine bancroftii. Lineage (NCBI taxonomy): Eukaryota > Metazoa > Chordata > Chondrichthyes > Torpediniformes > Narcinidae > Narcine > Narcine bancroftii. Next base: position 382,093,311 of record NC_091469.1, on the reverse strand, counting down.
ATATATATATATATTATATATATATATATATATACCTACATACACACATACATATAGTTTGTGGTCATTTTTGTTCTCGTTACATATCTTCCTCTCTCTGTCTGTTTTGTAGTTGTTCTGCAAATTTTCTTGCTTCCTCCGGATCCAAGAATAGTCTGTTTTGCTGCCCTGGAATAACTATTTTAAGTACCGCTGGATACTTTAGCATAAATTTATATCCTTTTTTCCATAGGATCGTTTTTGCTGCGTTAAACTCCTTCCTCTTCTTCAGGAGTTCAAAACTTATATCTGGATAGAAAAAATTTTTTTGACCTTTGTATTCCAGTGGTTTTTTGTCATCTCTTATTTTCCTCATTGCTTTCTCCAATATATTTTCTCTTGTTGTATATCTTAAGAATTTTACTAGAATGGATCTTGGTTTTTGTTGTGGTTGTGGTTTAGGGGCTAATGTTCTGTGTGCCCTTTCTATTTCCATTTCTTCCTGTAGTTCTGGTCTTCCTAGAATCCTGGGGATCCATTCTTTTATAAATTCTCTCATATTCTTGCCTTCTTCATCTTCCTTAAGGCCCACTATCTTTATATTGTTTTCTTCTATTATAATTTTCCATTATATCTATCTTCTGAGCTAACAGCTCTTGTGTCTCTTTAACTTTTTTATCAGATTCTTCTAATTTCTTTTTTAAGTCCTCTACTTCCATTTCTACGGCTATTTCTCGTTCTTCCACCTTGTCCACTCTTTTTCCTATATCTGACATGATCATCTCTAATCTATTCATTTTTTCTTCTGTACTTTTTACTCTTTTTATTTCACTGAATTCTTGCGACTGCCATTCTTTTACTGATTCCATATATTCTTTAAAAAAATATATATCCATTGTCTTGCCCTTCCCTTCATCTTCCATTTCTCTGTGTTCTTCCTCTTCTTCTTCTGAGTCCATTCCAGGATCTGTGTCCTTTGCCTCTGTCTCTTCTGGTTTTCTTGTTGGTTTGTTTGTTTTATTTTGTTGGGTATTTTTGGTCATCTTATTTTTATTAAAAGTGTCTTGCTGCTGGTCTTCTTCCTCTGGGTTGGTCATCTGTTGTTTATTTGATTTCTTTTTACTCTCTTCTTTCTTGCTCTCGTTATTTTCTGTGTTTTCCTCTTGCTGTTTTGTTGTGGCTGTCAATCTCAGCTGTGGAGATCGACTCCTCAGCTGGTCCCCCCTCCCGTCAGTGTTATTTTTGTCTCGCGCATGCGCGGTTGCGCACTTTTGCTTGGCTCCCTGAGCCATTTTTGTAGTCCCGAGTTCGGGGCTTCAACTGACCTTAGGGAGCGGGCTTCTCTCTCTGCAGCGGGCCTCCTCGGACAGGTAAGGCCTTCACCTTCTTCTTCCGACGTCCTTTCTTCTTCTCTTCTTCCCGTTGCTTTTGGCTTTTCTTTTTTCGCTGCCATTTTCTCCACACCTTTACTTTCACTTTATTTTGATTTTTGTGTTTGTGCCTTCTTTTTTTCACTGTCTTTTTTTAATTTTTCTGGAAAGGGCTGGAGTTCCCCGACCGGCCACTACTCCATCACGTGACTCCTTCCATTACTACACTTGTCTACTAACAAAAGCAATAATAAATTGATAAACAGAAGAACAGTTTGTAATCTCAGTGTTAAATGTCATTAAAAATTTCTGTATTAACAGAAATGCTTTTTAATTCTTAGAAGACAATCATAATAATATAGAACATAGAACATTACTGCACAGTACAGGCCCTTCGGCACATGATGATGTGCCAACCTATATAAACTTACTCAACAATCTTCTTTACCTCACATCCATAACCCTCTATTTTTCTTGCATCCATATGCCTGTCTAATACCCTTTTAAATATTCCTATTGTACCAACCTCCATTACCACCCCTGATAATGCATTCCAGTCCCCCACTGCTCTGTAAAAAACTTACCCCTGATATCTTCCCTAAATTTTCTTCATCTCACCTTATATAGATGACCTCTGGCATTTGCTTCTATAGTCATGGAAAAAAGATGCAGGACTTCCACTTGATCTATGCTTCTCATAATCCTGTAGACATCTATTATGTCACACCTCATCCTTCATCACTCCAGAAAGAAAACCCAAGCTCTGTTAACCTTGCCTCATAAGACACGTTCACCAATCCAGGCAACATCCTAGAAAATCTCCTCTGAATCCTCTCCAAAGCCTCCACATCATTCCTGTAATAAGGCGATGAGAACTAAACACAATATCCCAAGTGTGGTCTAATCAGAGTTTTGAGGAGCTGCATCACTACCCCATGACTCTTGAACTCAATCCCCTGACTAATGAATGCTAGCATGCTATAAGCCTTCTTCACTATCTTATCAATTTGTGTGCAACCTGCAGAGATCTAGGACTTGGCCATAAGATCGTTCACACTGTTAAGAATCCTACTATTAACCATGTATTTCACCATCACGTTCAACCTTCCAAAATACATCACTTCATATTTTTCCTGATTGAACTTCATTTGCCACTTCTTTGCTCAACTCTGCATCCTTTCTATATCCCTTTGTAAACTACAACTATCTGCACTATCCACAACATTTGAAAACTTACTGACCCATCCTTCTACTTCTTCATCCAGGTCATTTATAAAATTCACTAAGAGTATGGGTCCCAAAACAGATCTCTGTGGAACTCTGCAAGTCACTGACCTCCAGGCGGAATATGTTCCATCTACTAAAACCCTCTGCTTTCTGCAGGCAAGCCAATTCTGAATCCACATCGCTAAGGTTCCATGGATCCGATGTGTAATGACTTTCTGAATGAATCTACCATGGAGGACTTTGTCAAATGCCTTACTAAAATGCATATATGCCACATTTGCCTCCCTACCTTCATCCATTTCTTTTGTCAGTTGCTCAAAAAACTCAGTTAGTTTCATGAGACACAGCCTGCCCCGTACAAAGCCATGCTGACTATCCTTGAAAAGACTATGCTTCTCTAAATGCTCATAAATCCTGTCCCTATGAATCCTGTCCAATAGTTTGGCCACTACTAACATAAGAATGATATCAACTCTTTCAAGAAAAAAGTGCCTGCAATTATCAAGGTTTTCACTGGAGAATATTTTTAAAATATATTGTGCATTTTCACAACATAGGTTTGGTTATTTTCTGCAATAAACATTTCTCTCACCTGCTTATTTTATTAAACGTGATTTTCTAACTTATGGAGAACATCTGAAAAGATGCACTTTATATACAGGTAAATCTGATTCTTTTAACTTGTGAAAAAAAAAATTTGTAACATTGAACATTAATTGCTAAATCAAACTGACTGTAAGTGGTGTTGACTGAATTGGTACATTTTTTTTTAGTTAGCCTGAGCATGAAATTCTTGCACATCCTGCAGGTCGGATATAAAGTTGCAGTCTTTTTTAAAGATGTGGAATGAAGAAGGGCAGATTTTACTCACACTTTGCTAGTTTCTTTGGCCAGGTGTCTTCATCCCAGCCTGCTGTCTCCAGATCCATCTGGATCACTCCTTCTAGCCTCTTATATCCTCAAGATAAGCCATTTTCAATCTTTTTTTTTGGCAATGGCCCACTTAGGACTGCTCAAAGTTTATGGGCCCCTTCCCTGTAATGACTATTTAGTTAGTTTCTTCCATTCCTTTCTCCTACCAAATACATAAAAAATATTTGTTACATGAGATGAAAAGAAAACAAGGCTTTTACTCTGAGTGTAACAACTGTGGCTTGTGATTCCAGAACAGATTGACAAATAGGAAATCATTCTTATTGTACATGCAGGAAAGAAGAGAATATGAACATATATATTACAAAAAAATTAAAGAAGATTCTTAGAGCACAATGGTTAAACCTTAAACATGAACTCAAGGATATGAATACTTAATAAAAAATTTATAAAATTAAAATTTTAGAGAGATCCTTGAGCTTGATTTTCAAATCCCCTTTGGGCATGGCTGCTCTAGAGCTATTAATCTCCACAGTTTATACAAAGGTGACCATCTTAATTATTTCTGCAGCCCCTCCTTTCTCTTACTTACCACACTCTGTACTTAAGGACTAACCCCCAACATTGCTTCAATTGTACAACGTGAACAAAGCTATGGTACAACATGGACAAAGGTATCTGTATCTCCCACAGAACCATGACCACATCACTGAACATTGTCTCCCAGTCACCAATTTCATTTCTCTGGTAGATCCTCCCTCCAGAATTTCCATCTTCACAGTCCCCCCAGTCCAACATAGCCCCCTCTCATTTTTTTCCCAAGATTCTCAAGCAAGGCTGCCCTGGAAGAATTCCCTTTGGTACAGCCAGGTCTTGCCCCATAAACTCTTCCTTCCTGTCTTGAGTCTTGCTTTTTTCTCATTATCTAGTCACTTTCCTATTCACATCCATGACTCCTCAGATGATGTCTGCCAGTTTAACTGTTTCCTGTTTCCTGATCACAAGCAGTTCATCTTCAGCATGGACATCCATCCCCTCTGCACTTCTATCCCATCAGAATGGTGGGATGTGGCGTGTTGCCTCTCCTGGCAGAATTAATTAATACCTGACTTTTAAAAAACTTTTCAAAACAGTGAGCAGTTTTAAAACTCTTCTAGAGGTCTGAAAAGATGGCTGCAAAAAAAATCTAAAGCACAGGCTGCAAAAAAAAGGGCTATAACTGAAGTTACAGTGATGGAAGCTGACCTTGAAGACTTAGCTTCTGATCCTGGTTCCTCTCCAGCCTCGATCTATTAAACCTCTTTGGGTAAGGATTCAAACTCCAGGACCACTTTCTCGGGGAGCTGGAGAAGATGGCACTGGAACACGAAAGAAAACTACAAAAATGATTGTAGAATCCACGCGCATGCGCAGGACTTCGTGCATGCGCACTATAGAAATGATTGAGTCGGAGCTTGCAGACCCGACTTCAACTGTGGTAGCAAGTCAAACGAGGGCCAAACAGAGAGCCTATATACAATTTCAACCATTGACTCTACAGAAGAAGAAGAAGAAGAGGTAGGAGTGGAAGAGGAAAGTCTTGTGCCACAATCACAGGGAGAAGAAGAAGGAGAAGATCAATATATTCAAAGTAAAATTGGTGAATATTATGTTACCCCAAAACCTCTTGATCCAAATATTTTTGATAAAATTTTTGAAAAAATTGATTCAATTAGTGAAAAAATGGATGCAAATTTTGCAGAAGTGAAAACAGATTTTACTACTCAATGTAAAAATTGTTGGTTTGCCTGAGGACTTTGAGGGCACTAATTCAGTACAATTTTTTCAAAACTAGCTGCCTGAAATTTTGGGACCAGAGAATTTTCCAAATGGATTGGAACTTGATAGAGCACATAGAGCTCTTAGGGTAAAACCATAACAACCGCCACGCTCTATTTTGATCAAATGTTTACATTATCAAGATAGAGAAATGATTTTGAAAAAGGCAGTTTGAAAAGCCAGGGAACAACAAAGCCTTTTAATGATTCAGAATAACAGAGTATTCTTCTAGGTGGATTTGAGTAATGAAATTGTTGTAAGGAGAAAAGAATCTAACCCAGCAAAGTCAGTTTTGTGGAAGAAGGGATATAAATTTGCTTTTCGATACCCAGCAGTTCTTAAAGTTTTTTATGCACAATTTCCAGCACAATTTTTTGCTAAAGAATCTTAAGCTTTGGAATTTGCCAATTCACTGCCTCATAATAAGCAGAACGGAAGACAAGATTTTTTGTCTCAACAAATGGAAGATGATCAAAAAAAAATCAGAGGGAGGGATTCCAGCAGGAAGACAGCCAACTGAGGTTCAAGTCGAAATTCATAATGATCAAGTCAATAGAGACCTTGAAGAAGCTTACCATACTTGATTGATCGATTGAAATTAAATTTTGATATTCTGTCTGGGGGAGGAAAATTCCCTTTTATTGTTTTTCTCTTCCGGGGCCTCGTGCCACTAGTGGTGGGAGACCCTTCTTGTAATTAAGGGAGATAGTGCTGACCCAATCAGTGCTTTTCGAGTTTTTTTATTTTTAAAATTATTTTATTATTATTTGGGGTTTCTTACTTTCTATCTTTGGAGATGTTATATGTTTTGGAAGTTGGCTATGAAGACAAGACGACCCGACCCATGGTGGAGAAGGGAGTTGAGTATTCTTTAAATTATATTATAGCAACACATAGTTTGAATTATGTAATGTTTAATGTGAATGGGCTCAATAATGCAATTAAAAGGAAGAGGGTTCTATCTTATATTTAAGAAGTTGAAAGTAGATATTGCTTTCCTGCAGGAAACTCATTTAACTGAGAAAGGATATCAAAAGTAAAAAGAGAATGGGTTGGTCAAGTTATAGCCTTGTCTTAATTCTAAAGCATGAGGAGTGGCTATTTTATTTCGTATGCGTCGTGGATGTGCACACATTAATTTCCTTTGTGCTCTGGTTGTAAAACGTGTGTGCACATGGTGCCTTTTTTATGTGCTCGCTCCCCCTTATGTCAAAACCTGGCTTTGCCCCTAGATTCTCCAGAACCTTCTGAATATCTTTTGCATTTTCTGTTTTTGCTGATGTCACTTGCCATCTACATTCCCCAGAGCAGGCCACAAAAGACCTTTCTACTGGTTCAGAGCATCCTGGAGCTGAGTAGAAATTTAGAAGCATTGAACAGTTATTAAACAGAGAACAACAAAAATATTTTTGAATTTTCAAAAGCTGAAAAAAGATATTAAAATGTTTAAAAATACAATAAATAAATGTTTAACAATGTGAAACAGATCCCAATTATTTTAGTAGGCTTTGTTCCCTGTGGTTGGACAATCCACTTACTGGTGGGTCTGTGGATCTTGCAGCAGGTCTAAACCGATCAGGATGCACGAGCACATTGCTTACAGTTTTGTCAAGCTCTTGCTCCATTGCTGAACTTCATGAGAAATAAAACAACAGAACCCAACTAAGAAATCATTAGAAGAGTTCAAGAATATATCCTTCTTTTCTTCTTTGGCTTGGCTTCGCGGACGAAGATTTATGGGGGGGGTATGTCCACGTCTGCTGCAGGCTCGTTGGTGACTGACAAGTCCGATGCGGGACAGGCAGCAGTTGCAAGGGAAAATTGGTGGGTTGGGCTTGGGTGTTGGGTTTTTCCTCCTTTGTCTTTTGTCAGTGAGCTGGGCTCTGCGGTCTTCTTCAAAGGAGGTTGCAGCCCGCCGAACTGTGAGGCGCCAAGATGCATGGTTGGAGGCGAGATCAGCCCATTGGCGGTGGTCAATGTGGCAGGCACCAAGAGATTTCTTTAAGCAGTCCTTGTACCTCTTCTTTGGTGCACCTCTGTCTCGGTGGCCAGTGGAGAGCTCGCCATATAACACGATCTTGGGAAGGCGATGGTCCTCCATTCTGGAGACGTGACCCACCCATTGCAGTTGGGTCCTCAGCAGCATGGATTCGATGCTTGCGGACTCTGCCAGCTTGAGTACTTCAATGTTGGTGATGAAGTCATTCCAATGAATGTTGAGGATGAAGCGGAGACAGCGCTGATGGAAGCGTTCTAGTGCTGAGGTAAAAAAAAAACATTTGTTGCAATGCTACTGACTTACTTATGGAATCTGGAACAGTGTGGTTTGTTCAATGTAGCAGTTTTGCTCGCCTGTAAAATGGAACTCCTATGAACTGACAAGTTATTAGCCACTTTCACACTTGCGAGTAATCCCAGGAATTAACGGCCAATTGGCCTTTAAAGTGTTTAGTGTGAAAGTAAAATTAGCTCAATGCCAGCTTCAGATGATGTCATCTCATGCTGGGGATTGACGCCCTCGACCCCAGTACAATCCCAGGTGTTTGCGTTGCAATCAGGCAAGTATTGAAAGAGTAATTGCATTATGGGATTGAAATTACTCAAGTTTTTGTGTGAGTGCAGAAATATGAAGAAAAATGAAGGGTGAGTGCAGAAATATGAAGAGAAATTAAGGTATAAACTTGGCCGTGGGAAAGCCGCGAGAGAGAGAGGAAATAAATAGCAATAGCAGACAATTTTTAAACAGTGTGGGAAAATTGGTAGCACTAAAGTGGACAATTTATACAGCATGGGAAAGTTGGGAGCTTTTTCACATGGTCTTTATAAATTGTGTATGATAGTCCTACCAACTTTCCCACACTGTTTAAAAATTGTCCGCTATTGCTATTTATTGCTAGCATTTTCCCATGGTCACTTATAAAGGTTGATATGGGTTGGCACAATAACAACAGGGGCTGAAGGGCCAATACCAACTTTCCCATACTGTTTAAAAATTGTCCGCTATTGCTATTTATTGCTAGCATTTTCCCATGGTCCCTTATAAAGGCTGATATGGGTTGGCACAACAACAACACGGGCTGAAGGGCCAATACTGTGCTGTACACAGTGATTAATTATGTTTTAATTAGGCATGATTAATTTTGTTTGAATATAAGATCATAATACATTGATCACAATTTAGGGCAGGTCCACCATCACTCAATGCATCATGATGTAGAACAGTCCTAACTCCCGGGATGGCTCCTTGCAAATGTGAAAGTTTTCAATGTCCCAGTTACGAGTGGTCAAGTGTGAAAAACCAAACCTCCATTCCCATCCCGGGACACTGAACGGCCAATTTAGTGGGATGCAAGTGTAAAAGGGCCTATTGTCAGAACATTAGCAAATATCCTACATTGTGAATCACGAAAGTCTGCGGATGCTGTGATTATAGTAAGAACACAAATGTTGGAGGAACTCTGCAGGTCTCGCAGCATTACAATATCCTTCATTAACTTGATTATCTTGCACTTGTTAACCAAGCACGTTAAAGAGAGAGGTTTTCCTGTATATTTGCATTATTATAACTGTTACAATACATTTACAATTTAATTTGAAACTAAGATGTCAAACATTGAAATCTAAAATTCTGCCTGATGTTTCAATAAACAAAATTCCATTGCTTCTTCAAGCATACACTCTTGCTTTTGCATCCAGAAATAAACCTGCCTTCTTGCTTTGATGCAAGAATGAAGACTCAGAAAGTACAGCAACTGCAGTCACTATAGATAAAACATGTCATGACATCAATTTCCTTTGTATCTTTAACAACTTGCTTAAAAAATACCAAAGTTAATTTGATGTTATAACTGTTCAGATTTTGAGACACTACTGGATGGTTTTACTTGGCAAAGTCGAGTTTGAATCCTACGAATGTGGTATAAAAATGTTCACAGGTGGAAGGGGATCTGTGTAAAATTATTTTAGTTGGCCTTGAGCCATTCAGGTGTTGGATTTGAACATCCATATAAAATGATGTCCTCAAGAAAAGAAAATCAGTTCAGGTGCTCTGTTTATTCCACTAAATTGTGTATATAATTTGTACTTGGCTTCTCACAGATGTAACAGTTTTTTTCACATGAAAGCAGAAACAAACTCATTCTGTTGGTTTTCAAATATCTTAAAATCTATATCTACCAATATAACAAAGGTAGCCCTACTTTGATACCTGCTCATTTTTGTTTATGAATCAATTGCAATGGAATCAGAAAAGTTGTAGCTTCTAAAAGTAAAAAAAAAACCCATAATGTTTAAATTTCCATTAAGTTCATTTTTGGAGTAAGTGGGTTCCCACAATGTTAAGAGGTTTTATTTTCAGGATGTGGGCATAGCTGTCAAGGCTAGTGTTTATTGCTTTTTCCTAATTGCCCTGAAATGTTGGCACTGAGCCATCTCTGGTAACATTAGGAAAGTGCTCCCACATTCTGTTCAATAGATGGCTTTAGATAAAATGAAGATGAAGGAATTGCTGCTGTTTGGACTTGAAGTGAAATTTGCGCATAGTTGTGTTCCCATGCACCTGCTACCATTCGAATTGGTAATGATCACAGGTTAGGGAGGAGCCGATGTAGAAACCTTGGTAAGAAAGTGCAGAGCATTGTGTAAATGCTGCACACATGTAGTCATAGTGTTAGTTAGGGAAGTATTTAGGGCAGGGATTCCCAAACTTTTTAACTCGCAGAACCCTTTTGGGAAGCACTTGGAAATTGCAGAACCCCGTAGTTACGAACCAGAAGCTGACCGGAAGTAGAATGGCATCAACTTTCAGTCTGAGTATGGTTGAGTCTAATTTAAATTAAGTTATTTTTCTTAAACAGTAAGCAATCTGAGGCAGTGCTTGCAAAGTCCCATTTCTTCAGAATTTGATATTTTTGTTTCAACTGAATATTATCCAAATTGCAAATACATAATATCACCGAACTTCCAGATCCCAAATGCCCACCATTACCAACCTTCCAAAAGCAGGTTTCCAACCCATCCTCAGCCGCCCACAGGCCAAATCTCCCAACATCTCTGATGTTGGTATTCACCTCAGCCCCAGCTGCCCACAGGTGGAGCTCCTGATGCCTCTGATGTAGGTAAGCATCCTGGCCCCTGCTGCCCACGGGCCGAAGCTTCCAACACCTCCATCACTAACCCACGTCCCCGCTGACCAGGTACTGGAGCCACTATCGCTTCTGCTGGTAGCTCCAACTGCAAACATACCGTAGCTCCCAACAACACCATTGCGGCATCCACGTCAACTCCATCACTTGTTCCCACACCATCTTCAACAAGAGGGTGAAGGGAGGGAGAGAGAAAGTGAGAGGGAGGAGGGAGGAAGTGAGTGAGATGGAGGAAGGGGAACACAAAAACCACAGAAAGTCAGCAAAAGCCATTCCGGCTGTTCTGCACACGTGGAATATCTTTCAGTTTAAAATTTTAAAATGTAGCCAGCCTCATGCCAAAATAAATCCGAGCGTCATTGGTTAAAAATGGCGTCTTGAGGCCTGACATCTATGCTGTCATCTGCGCTTCTGATATCAGGCCTCAAGATGCCATTTTGTTTTGCTGTCGTCGCAGAAACACTAGATTTAAAGACACAGGTAAAAAATAATTTAAAAAGAAACAGTTATTACTAGTTATAGTTATTACTACTGTTAGGTCTGCTTTGTTCATGAATGAGTGAGACAAACACCAGGCTGAGTCGAAATCAGGGTTCTTTGTTCTTTATTCCCGGATTGTAACACTTGCGACTAACAAAGTTAGTCGGAGAATGCATTCTGCCGTTATCAGCAAAATGGTGATTTTTTATACCCTTGGATATGTGCTTAGAACATCATCATATCATTACTTGTCCAATGACTAAAACTGTTGCTATCCTTTCCCTGCTAGCTTCCTGCCTCTCAATCCATCAATGTCTCTCTTATCTTGTAAGTACTAGGATGCATTCACATCTTGTTACAGCCCTGTACATTCCCATCTCATGATGTTTTACCTAACAGGAGTACAAGGACACCTCCCCTTCTTGTTACTGCCCTGTACAGGGTAACTCCCTACACATTCCCATCTCATGATGTTTTACCTTACACTACCCATTTCTTCTTTGGAGCTCCTATGCCTTTCCATGGAACTCAATTTGGGAAACACTGATTTGGGGTGAAAGATGGTGTCTTTCTTCCTTAGCATTTCTGGGTTTGCATTCATCCAAGTACATCGAGAACATTCTATCATGCTTCAGACTTGTCTCTTGTAGATAATGTGAGGATGTCAGTGATGGTATTAAATTGTTTTTTTGTCACAGGGATATGTGCTTCACTGGCTAGGCCAGCATTAATTGACCAACCCATATTGTTCCTCATCTGAGGCCAATTAATAGCCAGCCACATTGTATGTTTGTTGAGTCATAACTATTCATTGAAGGATATGAGTGAACCAGATTTTTATAATAATATTCTGGGTTACTTCAATATTAAGGGTAATTTGTTAGATAGGTGGAATAATGCTGGGAATGTGTACTGCTTGACAATTTGTGCCTTGAATGTTGCTTGCACTTTACCATAATAGGCTTGACTATTGTCTGCTCTTGCTGTGTGCAGACATTGGCTGCTATATTTTCCAAGGTGATACAAATTGAACATCCCTACCTCTGACCTTATGATGGAAGGAAGGTCATTGATGAAGCAACTGAAAATAGCTGGGCCTAGGACACTGTCCAACTCAAGGAAAATTCAAGGAAGAACAACCTGTGTGCAAAATAATTATTAATTAGATAATTATTATTATTATTAGACTTAATTTTATGATCCTGGATTAGCTGCAAGGATGACTGGTGTAATTATGTAGCAATGTAATTGATTAATTTCATATTTTTCACAAAAATCAGATATGTTTAAATATTGTATTCCCATCCCACTTATCCATGTAGCTATTAAGTAATTTCATCTATTTATGTATTTGAAGGTTATTGGATCTGCATCAGCCACTATCTCAGTTGAGTGTATAATGTTTTTCATCATCTCTGGGTTTTTCTTTTTCTGATCACTTTATATCTTTATCCTCTGGTTATCAGCCCATGAGGTATTCAATTAACCATCTCTGCTCAAAGTGAATAAACCGACTTCTGCTGCCTTTCTTCATAATCAGAACCCCCTCACCCCAGCTATTTTGCATCCTCTCTATAGTCTTGTCTTATTTTGTACAGTGTCCAAATTGCTTGCTATATGTAAGAATTAGCTGGTATATTTTCTGACTAGAAATAAATTGTAGTCAACCAAGAACATCCCTACTTCTGACTGTATGATGGAAGTCCATAGCCTCAAAATAAAGAGTTAGCCATTCTGATAAGGACAAGGCCAATTTGAGACCAGGTCATAGAGAATACACAAGGAAGGGATTGAGAGGACAAAGAATTACTAGAAGAGCTCACCAATTCAGCATATCAGACAGCATCCATAGGTAGAAATGATCAGTTAACATTTTGAGACTGGACCCTTTATTGAGGCAAAATGGACATAGGTGATCAATCATGGCTTGGCTTCACGAATGAAGATGTAGGAAGAGGGCTGTCCACGTCTGCTGCAGGCTCGCTGGTGGCTGACGAGGCCAATGAATGTTAGATATGCCCGGCTGCAGTAGTTGCAAGGGAAATTCTGTTCTGGGATTGGTACTGCTGCATCATGGTTCTTCTTCCATCTCCTTTTGTCCATAAGGCTGGCCCTTCATGTGTTCTCAGAGGAGACAGACTAGTGAATGGTGTGTCACCAGGCCACGCGATTAGAGGCTAGAGGAGACCACTAGTGATGGTCAATGTGACAGGCCCCAAGAGAGTCCTTGTACCTCTTTTCCGGAACTCCTCTGTCATGATGGCCAGTGGAAAGCTTGCCATACAGTACAATCTTGGGCAGGTGATGATCTTCCATCCTAGAGATGCAGCCTGCCCAGCTTAGCTGAGTCTTCAACAACATGGTCTAGATGCTGGTAGCCACCACCTGTTCAAGCACTTCACTGTTGGTGATAAAGTCACTTCAGTGGATGTTGAGGATGGTACAGAGGCAGCACTGGTGAAGGGTGGTTAGTACAACAATTCTGTACACACTGATCTTTGTTGTTCAGATGCTTGTTGTTCCAGACTCTTTTATACAGCCTGCTGAATGCACTGTTTCCATTTGCCAGTCTATTATCAACCTCTTTATCAATCTTGGCATCTGATGAGATGGTTTACCCCCGGTAGCTGAACTTGCAGACTGTCTTCAGCTCATTCTCACTGATGGTAAAAAGGGGAAGGTGGTACTCTTCCTGAGGTGCGGGCTGAAGGAGAATTTCTGTCTTCTTCAAGCTGACTTCCAGTCCAAAGAGCTTGGCAGCCTTCGCAAAACAATGGTAGTGATCTCTTCTCTTTTCTCTTTGGCTTGGCTTCGTGGACGAAGATTTATGGAGGGGGTAAATGTCCACGTCAGCTGCAGGCTCGTTTGTGGCTAACAAGTCCGATGCGGGACAGGCAGACACGGTTGCAGTGGTTGCAGGGGAAAATTTGTTGGTTGGGGTTGGGTGTTGGGTTTTTCCTCCTTTGTCTTTTGTCAGTGAGGTGGACTCTGCGGTCTTCTTCAAAGGAGGTTGCTGCCCGCCGAACTGTGAGGCGCCAAGATGCACGGTTTGAGGCGATATCAGCCCACTGGCGGTGGTCAATGAGACAGGCACCAAGAGATTTCTTTAGGCAGTCCTTGTACCTCTTCTTTGGTGCACCTCTAACACGATGGCCAGTGGAGAGCTCGCCATATAACACGATCTTGGGAAGGCGATGGTCCTCCATCTTCAACAGCGTGGATTTGATGCTGTCGGCCTCTGCCATCTCGGTCGTGATAATGCATATGTAAAGCGTGAAAATCTGGGGGAGAGATGATAGGACAGAAGGAATAAGAGGTGAAGAGACCACTAAAAAGAAGATGGAAGAAAATGGTTAAAAAAAAATGAATAGAAGATAGGATACAGAAGAGATGGAAATAGTGGAATCAGATGGGGGAGGGTTACCTAAAATTAGAAAAATCTATTTTCATGCCGTTAGGATTAAGACTGACCAAAACAAAAATGTTGTGTTGTTCCTCAAGTTTACATTTAACCTCACCTTGGCAAAGGTTTCTATTTATTTATTTATTTTATTTTTCACACTATGAACGATAGCAACCAAAATATGTACATACATCTCTCATTAAATTTACACAGTGGTCTTTTCTCCCTTTTTTCCCCCCTATTCCCTCCCTCCCCTCTACCCAGTCCCCTCTAAAACCCATAAATATTCAACATATACAATACAATAAAACCATAAAACAATATCTTCACACAAAGGAAAATAAACAAGAAAAATGCATCATCTATTTATTACACACTGAATCTAGTCATTTTGTCTTCTTATCATTTTCATTATCATTTTAGGGGATGGAGGTCGAAGGCAAGCTCTCTCCATGTGTGGTTCCCAAATTTGTTCAAACATTATGACTTTATTTTTTAAATTATATGTTATTTTTTCCAATGGAATACATTTATTCATTTCCATATACCATTGCTGTATACTCATGCTCTCTTCCATTTTCCAAGTTGACATTATACATTTTTTTGCTATCGCTAAGGCTTCAACAACCTCTGCCAGAAGCTTATTCCACATCCCAACCACCCTTTGTGTGAAGAAATTTCACCTCATGTTCCCCTTATAATTTTCCCCCTTCAATCTTAAACCATGCCCTCTAGTTTGAATCTCCCCCACACTTAATTGAAAAAGCCTATCCACGTTTACTCTGTCTGTCCCTTTTAAAATCTTAAACACCTCTATCAAGTCCCCTCTCAATCTTCTCGCTCCAGAGAAAAAAGCCCCAGTCTGTACAACCTTTCCCTGTAACTCAAACCTTGAAATCCTGTCAACATTCTCGTGAACCTTCTCTGCACTCTCTCTATTTTGTTTATATCTTTCCTATAATTTGGTGACCAAAACTGCACACAGTACTCAAAATTTGGCCTCACCAATGCCTTGTACAATTTCATCATAACCTCC
Organism: Narcine bancroftii; assembly: GCF_036971445.1. Lineage (NCBI taxonomy): Eukaryota > Metazoa > Chordata > Chondrichthyes > Torpediniformes > Narcinidae > Narcine > Narcine bancroftii. The sequence goes on along the minus strand of NC_091469.1, from coordinate 382,077,981 downwards.
CTACTCTTGAATTCAATACTCCGATTTATGAAGGCCAACATTCCAAATGCCTTCTTCACCACACCATCTACCTGAGTATCAGCCTTGAGTGTACTATTTACCACAACTCCTAAATCCCTTTGTTGCTCTGCACATCTCAATAGCCTACCATTTAATGCATATGACCTATTTAGATTTGCCTTTCCAAAATGTAACATTAATCTACGGTAATCTTCCTCACTGTCCACAACACCACCAATCTTTGTATCATCCACAAACTTGCTTATCCAGTTCTCCATCCCTACTTCCAGATCGTTAATATATATAACAAACAATAGTGGACCCAGGACCGATCCCTGAGGAACTCCACTAGTCACCGGCCTCCAATTGGACAAACAATTTTCTACTAGTACTCTCTGACACCTCCCATCCAACCACTGCTGAATCCATTTCACTACCTCCTCATTTATACCTCATGCCTCACCTTTTTTCCTAACCTCCTGTGGGGAACTTTGTCAAAAGTTTGCATGCATGGGTCTTTCCTGGAAAATAAATATATCCAATTTTCCCATGAACTGAATTTGTACAGAAGCACTGCCTGTCTGCACTCACTTCAATGAAAATGTGGAGAATGTATTTGCATAGTGAGAGCAAGTTGCTTACTTCTTTTATGTTCATCACCATTACTCTTCTGCATTCTTCACAACTTGAAACATGGTTGTTTTCACACTTCTTTTGCCTGGATCAATGGCTCTTGACCTGAAATGTTGATCCTTTTAACCCCTCACATATAGGCTTCTTCAGGTGGATTCTCTGCTAAGAATGTGCCTGAAGAAGAGTAAACGGCCCTTTGACTTGTCGTTCAGGTGGCAGCGCCAAAAGCGCAGTGCTGGCCGCCTGAAGGGACAGCTGCACTGAGATGTGCATCTGATCCTGCTGCCCTTCTCTCCCCACAGCCCGATGCCCCACAGTATGGGGATTGATATCGGGCTGTGAGCGGGACGACCCTGCGCTGACAGCCCGCGCTGGCCACCCCACAGTGTGGGGACTGATATAGGGCTGTGAGCGGGATGTCCCCACGCTGACAGCCTGCGCCGGCCGCCCCACAGTGTGGGGACTGATATAGGACTGTGAGCGGGATGTCCTGTGCCGGGGGGGAAGGGGCAGTTGGGAGAGGAGCTGTTAGGCGCTCGCCAGTTGACTGTCATCCGAATACAGCCGCTTTCAGGCGGCTGTATTCAGAAGACTGGGGAGGCCACTGTGCTGCGGCAATTATCCCTCTCGAAGGAGGGTTACAAAGTTCGTCTCACAGGTGCCTCCTGCACATTCACGTGGCCTCCCGACAGCCGTGTTTTGCCAAAATATGCGGCTTTACAAGCTGGGCAATTGGCCACCTGAAAGTGCCTATATGCTACCAAAAAGCTAGGAAAGAGTGAAAGTTACCTTCTTTGGCTTGGCTTCGCGGACGAAGATTTATGGAGGGGTAATGTCCACGTCAGCTGCAGTCTCGTTTGTGGCTGACAAGTCCGATACGGGACAGGGAGATAGAATTTACATAGAGTAGCTCCTAGTGACAATTTTCTTTTCAAAGAATATAAGTATTGGTTGTGTGCACAAGAGTACATAAGAAGTATAATGATACGCCAATCCCTACTGTGACATTAATCATTTGATACCACCCTGTCAAATATATTCTTTTTGATCAACCCATCTCTCTCCATCCTTCCTTTATTTTTGAGCACAAATTCAATTTCTCTTTCTTACAGTTTTGTGAAAGATTCCTGATTGAAATTAGACAATTTTTCTTTCCATACTGGCTGCCTGGCCCACTAAGAGTTTCCAGTTGTCATTACACAAGAATGTAGTTGTGCTATAAGGTTTCAAAGTTTTACAGTAAGAAAGGATAAGCCTATGATGGATGCCAAGAAATAACATATTCTTATGCAAGGGCCTGACTTGAATAGGTCTCTGATATGTAAACTGAGCAGTTAATCATCTATTTTGCAATACAGATGAGCAGAAAAGTATGACAGACATTAAGGCCATTCCTTTCCACCTATTGTTCCTATCTCGCCATTGAACCATAGGATCATACAATGGCACCATATAAAAGTATGACTTTTTTTAATTTTAAACAGATAACAACATTTGGGAGTGAAGGTAGGAGGTTGTAGCTGATGGGCATGAAAAAAAATGTGATGAGGTTTCAGATAAATAAGTAGTGAAAGGGACTGATGGAATTAACCTCTGCAGTGTAAAATGACCTGCTTCTATGTCATGAAAACATAAATAATAAGTCAGCTGCATTAAGACCTTGGATTCCTAAATCTTTATTTGAAGATACAAGCAACACACAGCTTGGTGCAGGACCTCAGTTTTAACAATCTGAGGAGTTAAATATATCTTAAAAGGAAGAGTTGTCATTCTATCATTTCTTAATAATATAAAAGGAAAGTGTTTGACCCATTATGATTTAAACAAGTTTTGATTGTCTTTTCTCTAAATATTTGATAATTAAGATTAATTTAATATTATGAATAACTAAAAAGCCAATGTTCATCCAAGGCAAGGAATGACATCAGTAAGACAGAAGTGACACTACAAGGAGTGTAGACAAGCACAAGCAGGAATAGCTATCAGTAGGCCATTCTATTTCATTTAAAATCAACAAACCTTACCCAAAAACCTGCAAGGCGTGGGAATCAACTTGTGCTATCTAATATATTGGGAATAATGGAAAGATGTGAAAACCATAAATTGAATTGAACTGGCAGTAATTCAGCAAGCATACTAAATTTGGAATCTTTAATCACACCAGGAATATTAACTCATTCAAACTATCAGGAGATGTAAAAGTGTAGATATAGAGTTAGCTTATTTGCTTTGGAACTGCTTGGAGACTTTTGAAAGGGAATATATTGCTGCATTGTGGTTTGATTCTTAATTGCTTTCTCAAATGGTCTAGCAGGCTCTTCTGAAATAGTATTGAATGTAGGTCTTGCCACTATCCCATGTCCTTTGAAGCCATTTAAAGGATAGGGAATGTAGCAACAAAATCACAGTTTGGATCTGGATAGTGAAAAAAAATCAATAAATGGAAAGTAGCACTGGGGTTAAGTAGAATTCCTAGGGTGCCTTTTATTTTCCTCTCAAGATGACCCTTGGCATTTTAGAGTAATGAAGGACATTTGAAACATAGATGTTCTTATAATTATAGAGATGGCAGTCAATTTTCACACAGCAAGGCCACACAAACACCAATATAATGACTATTAAATTTGTTTGTAAGATGTTAGTTGAAGGTTGGCTACTGGCAAAGTAAAAGGTAGAACTCTGGTGTGAGATTTTTTTCATTCACCCAACTGAGCAGCTCAAACCTAGGTTTAAAATATCAACCTGAGTGTAATACCCACTCTGTACAGCATTTGAGAGACAGCCAATATTTTTGTGCTCTGGTCTTTAGAGTGGAGCTTGATCCTGCATCTGAACATTTCCATATTATCGAAGTGAAGGAGAACTGAGCAGTGACTAGCCTTTGATCTATAAGTTGTTGAAATAAATATAGAACATTAAACATAAAACATTACAGCACTGTACAGGCCCTTCGGCCCTCAATGTTGTGCTAACAAAAAATATATGCATTTGTCATGAGAACTTCTGACTAGCATTGTGGATAAGGAATGAGCCATGGAGAGAGACTGATTTGATTAGATTGCAGCTGAGGGCCTGGAACAGAAAATAGAAAGATCTGTCATGTCTAATTGGGGAGGAGTGGTTATGAGTTTATTAGTTTCAACTGTGAAACATTTTACATTTGTCACTGAGGGAGATGAATAGTTTTATATTTGGACATCAAATTTCAAAATTTCATTCAAGGCTCTTAACAAATTAAAATGTGGCATATTATTTTTCCATTTGCCACATCATTATCTTACTTTTATTTGGAAAATGTAAATATAATTCCACTTCAGCAACAATTTTGTGCTTTAGTCCCAGTATTATTAGCAAGTAGATTTAAATCTGGGAACTGAATTCCCAGAATAATTTCACAAAGAAGAATTGGCTTTCATCCCTCTGTCTAGTTTATTTTAAGATGTTGGTTTACCTTTTATCATAAACATAATTTATTACAATACAAAACCCAGACCAATGAAAATATGCTCAGTATTTTAAGAAAAGTTGCTCCATTGAGTACTTTGAAATGCAATTTTGTGTTATAATATTACGTTTCTGTTTTGTTACATGAGAATAAATAGTATCTGATCTGATCTGAATTGACAATCTTATATTTTAATGGTGGGATATTCAACTGATTTTGGTGGGAGAAACATCGTAATGAACAAATTAGTGTGAACTGGTATAGTGGTTAAGTTATTGGATTTGAATTCAGAGGCCTGGACTAATGATAGTGAGACAAATTCATGACAGGCTCAGATTACACCATTTGTGAGCTGCTGGAGACTGGCATTTGGGAACAAGGGATCAGGACCAGGTTTCAAGACGGTGCCAATTCTGGATTATTGAAATGAGAGTTTATGCACTTAAATCCATTTTTCTGCTGCAGCCACTTAGGTACATAAGATGCACCAATTACAGTAGTGTAAATTAAATAATTAAAATATGCCAAGTCAGAAAATAGATAAATATAAAAAAAATAGATAAATAAATATTTTCAGTTACAGTTAGTGCAAGATAAATAAAAAAAGAAACAATATTTAAATAATGCAGACGATTTGAAAAGTTTATGGTTGGGGTAGAAAGGGAGCCTGAAAGCTATTGGAAGAAATTGTTCTTGAACCTAGAAATGCTGGTCTTTGGGCTGTTTTACCTTCTGCCTGAAGATAGCAGTGGTAAGAGATTGTGAGCCCAGTGATGGGGTTCTTTGATAATATTGGCTGGCATCTGGAGGCAGCGTTTCAGAGATGCCAGTGGATGGGAGGGGAGAGCCTGTGATATCTGTGATATACTTAACAAGATTTGCCATTTTCTGCAACCTTCTATCTCTGGGCACTTAGGTTCCCAAACCAGTACATGAAGCAAACAGAGCTTTCCACTGCACACGTTCAATAGAGTATTCAATGGCTTGAGAAATCTTTTCAGATTTTTTGGAAAGTAGAGGCATTGATGTGCCTTCTTCATGGTTGCCTCAATGTGCTAGCTCAAGGAAAAGACCTCTGATATGTGGATTCCCAGGAACATGAATGTACTAACCCTCTCCATCTCCATTTCATCAATGCAGACAGATGTGTGATCCTTCAACCTCCCCTTTCCAAAAGTCTGCAATAATGATTTTGGACTTGCTGATGTCAAGAGCAACTAGATTCTCAATCTCCATCCTATATTCTAACTTATAATTTCCTATTATTCAGACAACAATGGTTGAAGCTGAATTTGACCATGCAATCTTGAGTGCGATGTGAATAGAACAGGGCTCTCTAAGCGTGGAGCCTTGAGGTCCCTCTGTGTTGAAGATCTGTTTGGGATCTGTCAGTGATGAAATCAAGGATCCAAATACAAAGGGATGAACAGGGTCCAAGATCCCTGAGTATTAATTTTGCTGGTATGATGGTGTTAAATGCCAAGCGGTAGTCAATGAACAACAGCCTGACATGAGTGTTCTTACGGACCAAACAGCCTGACAGGGTGGCAGGGCAGCAAGATAGCATTTGCTATTGTCCTGTTGAGATGATTAGCAAATTCTTTGTGGGTCCAGGTCCTTCCTGAGACAGGAGTTGATTTGCTCCTTAACCAACCTCACAAAACATTGAATTTTAATAGATGTTAGTGCGTCAGTCAATGGGGAAAGTCACATTCCTCTTATTTGACACCAATATGAAGGGCTGTCCTTTTGAAAGGTGAGGAACTCAAACTTTAGAAAAAGTGATTGAAAATGTCTTCAAAAACTCCAGCCAGTTGGTCCATGCAAGTTTTAAGGACATGAACAGTTATATATCTAAGCCAAACACTTTTCAAGTATTCACCATCTTTTTTTTTAAAATTTTTTATTTTTCACACCATAAATCACATTAGCCATGATATACACTTTTTCTTTTTCACACCTATACAGTGACTTTTTCTCCCCCCCCCTCCTCCCAAGCCACCCCCCCACCCCCCCCCCTCCTCCCAAGCCACCCCCCCACCCCCCCCCCCCCTCTCATCCATTTTAGGTATACAATCTTGATTGCATTAAACCAGTCAAACAATGTTGTCATCACCATCTTGAAGGTTCTTTTCACATCAGTCTCAGAAAGTGGGAGAGTAGAATCACCAGGGGGTGTGGGGGCTCATGAGGGTGCATCACTGCTTTCCCTTTCAAAGTGGGAATAGAAGGCTTTGAACTTGTCTAAAACAGATGTTTCACAGTTAATATGACTACCTTCTTTTGCTTTAAAGGAATTCATGGCATGAGAGTCCTGCGACAGCTGTCGAATGTCCATCTGACACTCCAACTTAGTCAGGAATTATCTTTTGTATTGGTAGTTGTACCTGCACTTCCTGTATGCCCCTAAATCACCTGATCTGAACACCACAGACCTGGTCTTCAACAGGTTGCAGATCTCTTAGTTCATCCATGGCTTCCAGTTGGGTACATAGAACAATATAGCATAGTAGAGGCCTTTCAGCCCCTGATGTTGTGCCAACTCATATATTCCTTCCTTAAGAAAAGAAACCTCCCTATCCCATAACCCTCTATTTTTGTTTTATCTGTGTGTCTGTCCAAGAGTCTCTTAAATGCCTCCAATGTTTCAGCCTCCACCATCATCCAGGCACTCACAATTCTCTGTGTAAAAAAACTTACCCCTGTTATCTCCACTAAACTTCTCTCTCTGCATGTTGTACATATGTCCTCTGCTGTTTGGTGATCCTGCCCTGGGAAACAGGTGTTGGCTGTTCACCCTATCTATGCCTCTCATAATCTTGTAGTCCTCTATCAAGTCTCCTCTCATCTTTCTACGCTCCAAAGAAAAAAAGTCCCAGCTCTGCTAATCTTGCCTCATAAGACTTGCTTCCCAATTCAGGCAACATCCTGGTAAATTTCCTCTGCACCCTCTCCATAGTTTGCATATCCTTCCTATAATGAGGTGGCCAGAACAGAACACAATATTCTAAGTGTGGTCTTACCAAAGATTTGTAGAGTTGCAACATGATCTCTCTACTCCTGAACTCAATCCCCCTATTAATGAAGCCCAGCATCCCATAGGCCTGCTTAACTATCCTATCAACCTGTGCGGCAACCTTGAGGGATGTATGGATTGAACCCCAAGGTTCCTCTATTAATCCACGCTCTTAAGTGTCCGACCATAAACCCTGTACTCAGCCTTCTGGTTTGCCCTTCCAAAATGGATAATTTCACACTTATCCAGATTGAAATCCATCTGCCACTTTTCTGCCCAACTCTGCATCCTGTCTATATCCTCTTGCAATCTTCGACAGCTTTCAGCTTCATCCACAGCTCCTCTAACCTCCGTGTCATCCATAAACTAACTGACCAATCCTTTTGCCTCTTCATCCAGGTCATTTATAAAAATCATCCAGATCCTTGCAGTATTCCACATTCAGATAGTTTTAGGAAGATAGTCATCTATGCATTTCCTGATAATGTTGGCAACCACAGTGGCATATTAATTTAGGCCTGTTGCCAAGTCGTTGAAAATGGCCCAATCCACCCAGTCACAAAGCTACAATTCTACTTCTCCTGACCAGTTCTGTACAGTCTTCCTACCAATGTAATGCTCTTCAGTTTCTGCCCAGCTATAAGAAGGAGAAACATTCCAGGTGGTCTAACATTCTGGAGTGTGAGCAGAGAGATAGTGTTGATGGAAGTGCAGCTGCAGTCACATGTGTCCAGTCCCCTGGTGTTCCAAGAGATGTTGGTGGTGCTAGTTTGGGAGAACCTTCTTTAAGCTGTTCTGATGCCTGAGAAGGCATCAGAATACTCCCTCTGATGTTCATTGATCATAACCTCTAATGCTTTCTTAACATCTGTCTGTGGAGGTGAATTTCCTCACGATGCAGAAGATCAGCACTTCAACACCAAATATTCCAGATGAGGGGACTAGCCATGGGATAAAATCACCACATCTGAGTATCATAATAATGTAGCTGACACCCCTGCCCCTTCCTTTACCCAGAGAACACTGATGTATGAAGAAACCATGAAGCTGAAGAGCTGAGTGAAGAGTTGGTAATAACCCATGTCTCTGTGAGGCACAGTACACAGCAGTCCCTCATGTCCCTCTGATACAATAATCATCTCCCTCTGATACAATAATCATGTCCCTCTGATACAATAATCATCTCCCTCTGATACAATAATCATGTCCCTCTGATACAATAATCATGTCCCTCTGATACAATAATCATCTCCCTCTGATACAATAATCATCTCCCTCTGATACAATAATCATGTCCCTCTGATACAATAATCATCTCCCTCTGATACAATAATCATGTCCCTCTGATACAATAATCATGTCCCTCTGATACAATAATCATCTCCCTCTGATACAATAATCATGTCCCTCTGATACAATAATCATCTCCCTCTGATACAATAATCATCTCCCTCTGATACAATAATCATGTCCCTCTGATACAATAATCATGTCCCTCTGATACAATAATCATGTCCCTCTGATACAATAATCATGTCCCTCTGATACAATAATCATCTCCCTCTGATACAATAATCATGTCCCTCTGATACAATAATCATCTCCCTCTGATACAATAATCATCTCCCTCTTATACAATAATCATGTCCCTCTGATACAATAATCATGTCCCTCTGATACAATAATCATCTCCCTCTGATACAATAATCTTCCTTCTTGATCATCAATTTTATCCTCCAGAAACTATACATTGGCTAAATAGATGCTTGGGTGAGGGGAGAATGCAGCACAGACTCTGGAACGTTTGGGCAATGTCTCTTTTCTCATTTTTCAATCGCATAACTGCTTCTTTGATTTTCATTGGCAACAACTCAGGTCCTCATCTTGAAAAATGGCAACTACAGACTCTAAAGGTTTTCAGAAGCTTAGAAGCAAGCCTAGCTCTCTTATACCCGCACCAATGAAGCAATGAAGCATACCTGAGTATTCACAAGCACCTGTGAACCCAAATATTATGGAGCTTGACATGAGGGGAAAATGTATAAAAAGTGATGTAATTTCTACATGGTCAAACCAAAATATATATAAATAACCTTGAATAAAATCGGAATGTGCACTTTTGTGAATTGTTTGATTACAGATCCTGGGTACTGCCATTTTATTCAAACACAAATTTATTGTAACTTTATTCAAACAGCTGCTTGGGAAGGCCATGACTGGGACATTCTGCTGGCTGAATGTCTGCTCCTAAGGGGTTGTGTGTTGCTTGGAGATCATTTACAATTTTAAACTTTTATTTAAACATATTTAAAACTTTATTTATTCTTATTTTTCTTTCAACTTATTTATTTATTTGTTTCCTTTTTTTTTTGTCAGTTGTTTGAGTTTCCTATTGATTGAAAGCCAAATAATGGGGATTTTATTGTATATTTCATGAGGTGACCTTCACTGCTTCCTTGGCAGACAAGTCCACAGATTCACTGCTCTCTGGGAAATGCAGTTCCTCCTCATCTCCATCCAAAATCTAGTCCTCCAAATCTTGAGTCTACATTCCCTAGTTGTGCTCACCTACCTGTGGAAACTACTTTCCTGCTTCTACCTTATCTATCCTTTATGTTTCCATAAGATCCCCTCTCATTCTTTGACTTAAACTGGTATAAAGGTCAAGAACATAGTTCACCATTGTAGTTTTGAAGCTTATTAAAGATGAGTAATGAATTCTGCAATAGCTTAACATTTAATAGTTATGATTTAAGATGTATCACACCATATTGAATAGTGATTTTATTCAATCTTCAGTTGTAATCCTAAATGGGTCCCGTGCCTCCTTCTTAACCTCTTGTGTCAAATCTATTTAAATAGCTGAAAAAAAATTAAATGTTTGGGAATAAAGTCTCCAAGCAATAATCCCTTTCCAATCTTTTGAAATGATAGTTGTCTGAATTAACTGAATAACTTAGGTTAATAGAATGTTCAAATGAATTGTAAGGTAATGTTAAGCTTTTCTCGCCAGTCGATCTGAGAACTTTTATTAGCATTTTCATCCAGATGTGAAACCAGCCTTGGTTTTAGACATCAAGTAATTGAAATCATTGTTTGTATCTTCAGTGCTCTTGCTGGTTGGTACAAAGTGGTGTTCTACATGTGGATATTTATGGGTGGCACTGGGTACCATAATGATGAGTATATAAAGGAGCACCTCTGGCGCAAATGTTCAGAACAGTCATGTCTTTATGTGATACACGTTAGTGCTGCACAACCTGATGTGTTTCTCCAGCACTATTGCATATTGCACTGCAATCACAGTAGGTATAGACTTTCCTGCTTAACATCTACATATGAATATAGCAGTGCTGCTGGAGCGGCTGTAACAGCAGAATGCGGTTGGTGCACATGGAGACATAGTGCTCATCTGCGAGATCCTACTTCCTGGTCATAATGCTAAAGGGCTGAAGTTGGCTATAAACAGCCTGTTAAAGGGGCAGCATCAATGCTTGGCAGTGGACCTTGGGGCTTTGTAGACACTGGAAGATCATCAGAACGGCACAGAGCATAAGAATGCCATGACCTCCACCTACCCATCCCCTCTGCCCACTGAGAAGGAGAAGCCTGGGAGGCAACCCTACAGGGAAGGAGACCATGGCAGCGGATACAAGGATCTTAGCAGATGACAGGCTCAGATTACACCATTTGTGAGCTGCTGGAGACTGGCAAGTGGGAACAAGGGATCAGGACCAGGTTTCAAGACAGTGCCAAGAGCAATAGGGTCTGCCGAAGGGGGCTGCAAGTGATGAAAGCCTCATTATATTAGCGGTTCGGATCGAGGAGCTCAGCTGTTATCAAACAGGAGGCTGTACATCTGCAGAGGATGCAAAGTGATGGAGCCAAATCTACAGACACACTATGTCTCTGAAGGGATTCTCTTTTGATTCTCTTTGTCTTATTGTTGGGGCACCGGGCAATGCTAGTGGCGCCCCTTTATATGTATTTATGGCAGGCAAAATTTGACAAATGATGTGTATTATTATATTTTGTGTATTAGTACATGACAATAAAGAAATCTTGACAATCTTGATCTTGATGTTAACCAGGCAATATCTTAATTTTGTATGAATGAGCATGTGACCACCAGCAGGATCAACCTCAATAATACTATTTAAAGATGATGTTCAATGCTTAAAGGATCATTGTTGGTTAAATCAGCTTTTCCTACCAGTTGCTAAAATTCCTCAATTTTTTGGTGCTTTCAAATTGAATTTGTTTACAGTGTGGGGAAGATGCTGAAGAACCTTTCATTAAACTCCATGACATTGATGTGTTATTGGGCATTCTCCTTTCTGAAGGGAGTGTGGCTAGAAGAATGAGCAGAGGGTAGGCAGAGCTGAGTAAGATTCTGGGAAGTAAAAGGGAAAGAGGAAAAAGTGAAGACGGGAAGAAGAGTTCACACCCAGGAGCTTAGAGCATTCAGCATGTGATTTCCCCACCTGAATCACAATGATGAAAATTATTTAAGATGTTGAAACTTTATTAAGAATATTCTTTCTGAGATCTGTCACCTGCCACAGCTAAAGCTTATAGTTTCATGTAGAGCGGGGACCATGTTATTAATGGCCATTAGAATGACAGTGATAGTGAATCTTTGAGAGATTTGCAACATCTTGCGTTTTGTCACCTACTTTGCATAGAAACTCTTTTAATTTTCTTTTGCAAGAGATCCATAAATAGAGCAAGCATACAGATTTGTAGAATTGGTATTTTTTCAATGGTATTGCCTAGGCTCATGGATATGATATAAGAGGGCCATTGGGATTAGCGGATGTTATGGATGGTCCAGAAATGAAACGAGAGACAAATATAAGTGTTTCTCTAACTATAGCTAGATGTGTAAGATGAGGTGAGTGTCAATTTATATGGCCAGATTTTAATGGAGAGATGTTGGAAGTAGATGAAGTGGTCAACCTTGTTAAAAGGCTGCAAGTGAGTCATGAAGGATGAGGAAAATTTTCAGTCACATTGAATATTACTTACGAATCTTTTTTCTAGTGCATACTGAATAGTCTGAACCATGCTTTAAATTTAAGATGAACTTGTAAGTTAATTTTCAATTTATGTCACAAAATAAATAATATAGTGAGAAGGGTTCTTCTGCAAGCAGCCTAACAGGTTATCTCTATCATTCTAACATAGAGCATAATTTACAGAATATAAGATTGCAATGTAAAGAAAGATCAATTAGCACCAAGTGGAAGCATTCTAGCACAGTTATGCAATTCATTCAGGAGCCTGATGGCTATGGGTAAGAAACCACCTCTAAGCCTGTTGGTGCATACTTTCACACTCCAAGCCTTTTCCCCAGTGGGTGGAGGGAGAAGGAAATGTATCTGTGGTGTGATGGGTCTTTCAAATTCAACTTTTCTGTGATCTGACTATACATATACAACCAGATTAAACAGCATTTCCCTGGACCACACATAGTACACTTCTCATAAAATCACTGCATAATAATCACACTCAAAAATAAAAAAAATATAATATAAAATAAATGTGTATAAATAATTTACTCAGTTTCATTTATAAGAAACTCAAGGTTATTATGTAAATTCATTATGTTGCGGCCTTTCCGAGCCAGCGGGACATGGATATGAAGTCCATAGAGGGGAGGGAAGTTTACCTGATGTTCTGAGTTGTATTCAGTACCTTCTGTCGCTTCTTCCATTCTTGAGCAGAGTTGCTCCCATACCATGTTATGATGTATTCAGCAATTATGCTTTCAAAATTGCATATAACAAGCTGCTTTAACCTTAGGTTAATAAATTAAACAATTTGGTCATTGTTTTATCATGAATTGTTATCAAGAAAATGAAATTAAGAATTGTTAGCTGCAGAAGAGCATTGTTCCAACTGATCCAAGAAAATCATAGCCCATTCATAAAGAACCTGTTTACAATTTAACTCCACATAATGCACAGAGAATCTGCGAGAATCTATTAATATGAAAATATGAATAATGCATCTTCATAATATTTAACACAAGTATATTATGCTTTTGAATATTTTCTTTTACAAAGAAAGAATTTCTTCAGTATAAAGATAATAGAAATATTCAGAAGAATGTTGATTCCTCAGTGCCTTTTTTGTATAAAGTGTTCCTGATGACATTTCATATTGAATAACAAAGTTAATCTAAGATACTGGAGAATTGGGGGCGATGGAAATTGAAGGTGCATATTTAACAATCCTTTCTTGGACATAAAGCTCATGGGAAATTTTACTGCATTGCTTCCTCGAGTTCTGCAGTTCGTAGCATTTTACCTACAACTTGTCTGAGCAGAAAAATATGGATAAGTTGAATCTTGTATAGATTAATATGAGAAAGCCATGACTTTCGGATGGGTGCAAGAAATGTAGCCTACTCTTCAATAATAGTCTGTTGAATAAAATATTAACAATGTTTAAAACTAGAAAGGAACGTATTGTTTGAGAACACAGCGGGTGCTGGGATTATGATTTCAATGGTTGAGTTTCTCAATTCTGTTTTATAGAACTGCAGTGTATCAATGTTGATTGATTTTTGTAGATGACTTACATTCATTTCTCTGGTTTTGAGGAAGATCTTTTTGTAATCATAGGCTAACAGAAAAAATATAGCATTGTTAAAACTTTCTACTTCATTTGTAATGGTTATTTATGCATCAAAATAACATAAAAACAGCAAATCAATTGAACTGTGCCCTATATTCTTGGACAGAATGCTGCAATGAAATCCCTCCCATTACCTGAGAGCCTTAGAATATTTTTCAAAATATACGTTACTTGGGCAATACCTTTTTTCCTGATGAAGGCATAAACCATTTATAACTGCCTGTCACTTATGTAATCCATATTTAATATAATGGTTACCGAGGAACAACTGAAATGTTAGGAATTGCAAAGAACATGAAAAATATATGAGTAGTTCAAAGAACTACTCAATTCATTATTTTTTCAAACATGCAATTTTCAAGATGATATTCTGTCTTAAATGTAATATCCTGATAAAAATGTGCAAAAAAAATGTAAATTCAGTCTGAAGGACCAAATTTCAAGGTATCAGTATTACGTTACCAGTAAGATTCATTCATTCACAGATTATCTCTTTACCAATGAAACCTCCAACCTGGAAGGAACAGTTTTTTTACTTGATCCTTTTATCCCGATAGGAATCTGATCATTCCTGATGCAATATATTTAAAGCCCAGTGATAGATTTTCTTCTTCTCAACTAAAAGTGACATATATATCAAACTAAGTAAAGTTTTAGATTTCTTTATATAACTTGAGCATGGTATTTCTTTGTTTGATTTAAGCTTAAGTGAGATAAATCAATGGGCTACATGATACCTAGCTAGTCAGTCACTATTTTTTATCCAGTAGCTTAAAAGCACTGCAAGGATATTGCAGCACCAATTGGCATTAAGCTGTCTTTTCTTTATTTCTGAGATAGAGTGTTGAAATGAATTTCCTGCCAAATTGCAGAATATACCTCAAGAAACTGAAATATTTTGAAATATTATTGGCATACATTTTCAAGCTATAATGAGGCAAATCCTCAGAAAAGATCCCTTTGCCTAAACCATGGCACTAGTAACCACGAGGAATTGATTTTCCTTATAGCCATTCTGATGTATTCAATGCAGTCACTTTATTTGTCATGACATTTGTAGCTTTATTATATTCAATGAACAGTCATTATTAACATGACATGCAGTTTTTGATAGTTCAGGACCATGTCCATGATTGACAATATTTTAAGTGCTTAAAATTTGTCAATAATGCCTCCACAATTGTTTTCTTTTGATATCTACTCGTACTGCCTGTCATCCTTAAACCTTGTTTATCGAGCTCTATTATATGCTTCCTTATACTTTCCTAAATTTGTCCATATCCCATGATATATTTTGGGAGCAGATGTTCTGATGCTGATTTGGAAAATTCTGACATCCTCTTCAATTTCCCAAAGTGAACACTTTCTATAAAAATGGGTTTCAAACCATATTTATTTTAGTCTCATCATGATTTCTCTCCTTTTCTGAAAACATTCAGCACATTATCCAAAACTATTAGTTTTAATATGTCAGCAAATTGATTTTCGAATGCATGTCAATTTCATAAGTGAGCCTGATCCAAATTTAATTCACAATATACAGTATGTACGTGCATACCCTGAAAGTGTTCCAAGAAGATGAATTCTTAATTAAAATTACTAAAAGAAAATATTACAAGGTCATGGAATCTGACCACACTTTCTCCATTTAATGTTATCATAGAGCCTGATCCACTTTTTCTCAGCCTTATAAGGAAATATTGGTCCATGCCATTGGATTTTATGAGAGGGAGATGATGTGGTTGAAACAAACAAGGTTCTGAAGAAACTTGTCAGGGTACATACTAGGAAGGTATTTCTTGTGAAAGAATTCTGAACTGATAAGTCTTTCATTTATCACAGAAATATGGGGGATTTTCCTTGAATATTTAATATTCTGTAACCTGGTGAGCACTAAATACTGAATAACTGAATATATGTAAAGCTGAGATAGATAGACCTTTGGACTAAAGGGGAATGGGTGATTAGAGAAAACTGGCACTAATGTGAGCATGGTCTTGTCCTGATCAGGCATAATTTTGTGGAATGACTGGGCAGTTCCATGTCTCCAGTAGAATATGGAGGGAATTTTCCAAAATAATTGGTTGTATAGTTCGTAAATTGCCTAGAACAGTAGATCATAATTAAGGCAGCTATTTTAATACTAATTATGATGCAATAAAAGAGAATACTGGAAATGCTAGAAATGTTCACCAGATCAGAGAAACTAGGTTGTGTTTTTGGTTGATAATTTTTCATCAGTTGTAACATGCATTTGACCATATAAAATTCTGGCAGGACTGGACAGAAGGGATGCAGATGGGATGTTTCCAATTATGGGAAAATCCAGAACCCGGGGCCATGTTTGAGGATAATAGGCAAACCATTTAGGACCGAGATGAGGAGGAATTTCTTTACCCAGAGGGTGGTGAATCTGTGGAATTCATTGCCACAGAGGGCAGTAGAGGCAGGTTCATTAAATATATTTAAGAGGGAATTAGATATATTTCTTCAGTATAATGGTATTAAAGGTTACGGAGAGAAGGCTGGGACGGGGTACTGAACTTTAAGATCAGCCATGATCTCGTTGAATGGCGGAGCAGGCTCGAAGGGTCGAATGACCTACTCCTGCTCCTATCTTCTATGTTTCTATGTTTCTATGTTTCATATCACACCTCTGAAAACTCATGAAGAAGTAGAGGCATTGACATGCTTTCTTCACAATGCCATTTGTCAGTTGGGTCCAGGAAAGATTCTTCGAGATAATATCTCCAAAGAACTTAAATTTGATCACTCTCTTGAAGAGTGTAAAACAGTGGTTCTCAATGTTTTTCTTTCCACTCACATACCATAAGTGTTCTGTGATTAGTAAGGGATTGCTTAATGTGGTATATGAGTGAGAAGGAAAGGTTGAGAATCACTGCTCTAGACCCAATTGTTACTGAAATATTTTGCTTTAGAAAAATTGTCATTGGCCCATTTCCTTTGGAATTATGAAACCGTGCACATAAAACCTTTTTCTTTCTACCCTAAATAATCCTTTACTATTCACAGAGCACCTATGGCATAGGGAATACTTAAAATGGTATGTGAGTGGAAAGAAAAAGGTTGAGAACCTCTGGTGTAAAATATATTACTAAATACCATGCCAGGATGTAGAATAAAATGATGCGACTTCTGTTTAAGAACAGAGTCCAAATATGCAGATTCACCAGATTTTTTTTAATTATTATCTTTTTCCTTTCTTTCTATAATTCACTCTTTTTACG
Source organism: Narcine bancroftii (assembly GCF_036971445.1). Classification (NCBI taxonomy): domain Eukaryota; kingdom Metazoa; phylum Chordata; class Chondrichthyes; order Torpediniformes; family Narcinidae; genus Narcine; species Narcine bancroftii. The sequence goes on along the minus strand of NC_091469.1, from coordinate 382,060,997 downwards.
TTATTGGGTTTATTATTTTGGAGGGAGGGTGAAGTATCATCGGGGGGGGGGATTATCATTGTTTATATAATAACGAAGGACATTTCTGTACTTGGTCATTAATACATATATGAAATTTAAATAAAATTGTCAAAAAAAAACAAATATGCAAACTCCTCATCTCAATGCAAACAATACTTTGGGTAAATCCATGACAAAGACATTTAACAAACTTGATTGTAGAGAGCATCATTTATTTATCTCCTCAAGTGGACCAATATACAAGGCAAGTAGTCTTCAATTCAACCATGTAGAACTCTGATGCCTGAATTAGACTATTCTGCTGATTGCTTTAACTGTGGTCCTCAGTGAATTCAAAATGAAGATCCTGAAAAATACAGTGCCAATATTGTCCCACTTACATGCAGAGGTTAAAGATGTAAGAAGTTTTCTATTTTTAACAGTTAAATTTCTATAAATACAGCAGATTAAAATCTGCTACATTTATCTCATTGGCTGAAATGGTGTCTAATAAATGGATTATTTTAACATGTAGTCCATGTATTACAATATTTTAGCCCCAAGAAAGCTCTGGAACTAGTGTGGGTGGGTCATTTTGGACAGTGTGGGAAAGATGGGCCAAAGGGCTTGTTTCCTTGCTGTGTGACTCTATATCTCTATGTGTAGGAGGTGAACCCAAGTCTTTCTTTCTGGAGTGCATCAAGGTGATCCTTCATATATTCTTATAAATATGCTGAAGGGTGATCTTCATTCAGAAATGAGAAAAGAATGGGTCAGTGACGTACTGCATTGAGAGTGCAGAAATTTTCTGTGTATGGCCTCAACCTTAGATTCTAATGGGTTAGTTTATTGCAGTGCTACCGTAGAAAAGGGAAAATTATACATCTTTCTGCTCCTAGTCATTCCTGTTTCAACTCAAATGTGAAAAATGACCTCCAAGTGATATACTGGAGGGCTGTAAAATTACATTCTTAAAAGACCACATAATCAAAGGAGCAGTGAAAGAAGAGGAAGGACATAATTAAGGCAGCTATTTTAATACTAATTATGATGCAATAAAAGAGAATACTGGAAATGCTGGAAATGTTCACCAGATTAGAGAAACTAGTTTATGTTTCTGGTTGATAATTTTTCATCAGTTGTAACATGCATTTGACCAAACACCATGTGTACATAAATACAAGACCTTCATTCTTGACATTTTTCCTACATAAACTATTAAGAAAGCAATTCATTTGCCAGTTAAGAAAATATATATGGAATATTATGGTAGCTCATCAGAAATCATGATTCCTATTCAGATTACTGTTTAGAAATATGACATTCTTTGCTTGTAAATAGGCTTTTTCAGGTTCATCCTCTGCTAAGAATGCACCTGAAGAAGCAGAAGCAACCCTTTAAATTGCAGTTCAGGTGGCAGCATTGAAAGTGCAGTGTTGGCCACCTGAAAGGACATATGGTCACAACCATATATTATCCAATCAATGGCAAAAACATTGGACTCCTGGTACCACTGGGTCAATCAGAAAAATTATGTTGAAATGTAATGTTCGTCAATGTGCAAACGTTCCTGGACAACAGCAGATGGCAGATTTTCCCTTGACAGAGTCTCTCCTGATGAACTTCAATTTACATATATTGGAGTTGATTACTTTAGACCTTTTGGAGTAAAGCATACAAGGAAGGAGTGTTGTGAAATGCTATGAAGTTATTTTCACATGTTTAGCCATAAGAGCAATTCACATCGAAGGGACATCATCATTTGACACAGACTCCTTCATCAATGCCCTTAGCCGTTTTATTGCCAGCCGTGGTTGGGTAAAAGAACTACAATCTGACAATGGTACATACTGTACCATTTGGCCCGCAAGATCATTTTAAAAATGTATTAGAGGTGGCCCGCCCTGCAGCGAGAGCCGATGCTGTTTTTTGGTCATGTCACCCCCACCATCCTTCCCCATTGTAACACGAGAAATTGTAACACGAGAAGTCTGTCGATGTCATCAGCCGGCAAGCTAGTTGGAAGGCTCCCCGCACAACCAGTCACTTCTCCCACCTGTCGAGCGGTGCGGCGGATTGGCGAGCGCCTGTGATTTCCTGTCAGCGCGACGGGCATGGCAGGCTGCGCACGGCCCCCGGGCAGCGCGAGCCCCGCGCGACTGGCACCGGACGGCCCTTCCACAGCGCGAGCGCACTTCTCCCGGTCGCCACGTCCTTCAGCGCTTGTACCCGCGCGGACCCCAGGGACGGCTGGTTCGGCCCTGCACGAGAAGAGATGGTGGCTGTCCGCAAAGGCTGATCGGCAGCGCGCTGGGCCTGAGTGGGTGGGTAAGCAGGGTGTAGGTGAGGAGTAATGGGCAGGGTAAGTTATGATGGTGCGAGGGGCAGTTAGAGGGAGGGATGAGTAGAAGGAGGGGTGGATAGGGAAGAGGTAAAAGGGGAGGGGCAAGGCGAGTAGGGAAGGGGTGATTAGAGGGTGAGAGACGGGTAGAGGGAGGAACAGGTTGAGGGGAGAGGCAGTAGAGGGGCGTGTATAGGATGGGGTGGGTAGAGGCAGAGCGAGTGGAGTGAGGGGTGAGTAGAGGTTGGGTAAAGGACTGGTCAGGTAGAGGGATGGTGGGTTGAGGGTGAATAGAGGCCTAGAGCCTGAGGAGTGAGCAGGAAATGCTGAGTCCTGATGCAGGCCAAAATGGACACAGCCTGTGAATGCTGACTACATCTCCACAGGGACCAAATAGGTTTCCCTCAGGTTAAGCAAAGGGTGAACTTGAGCTACCTACTCCTGACCTGTAACATTATCCTCCTAAAGTTATATCCTAAAGTTTAACATTACATATGTTGAAAGAAGAGAAAACATGCAGATGTTGTTGAAAATTTTCAATAAATATTTAGTTCGGCCCTCGACTTAGTCCAAGTTTTTAATTTTGGCCCTCCGTGAATTTGAGTTTGACACCCCTGGTGTAGGGGATCAACATGAATTGAAGAAAGCGCTTATGGACTGGAATCAGGATCAGATTCGTGATTAACTACTCCAGAAAGGAATTAATTGGATCTTCTATCCTCCTTCTGGCTCACACCATGGAGGTGAATGAGAAAGATTAATTAGATCAGTGTGAATGGTGGTCAATTCCATACTAAATGGACAGAATCTTAAGAGGAAGGTCTTCACACAGTTCTATGTGAAGTTGAAGCTATCCTTAACAATCATCTAATCACTAAGTCTTCTACAGGTTTGGTCACCTAACTATAGGAAAGATATCAATAAGATAGAAAGAGTGCAGAGATTTACTAAAATGTTGTCCAGACTTCATGAACTGAGTTACAGGTTAGGACTTTATTCCCTGAAGTGAAGAAGAAGAATGAGGGAAAAGTCATTGTCGTACACAATGTGTCATCTCTAACATAAAGAGTAGTATTGCACCCAAATGTATTGATTTTTGTCATATGAATAATCAGTTTTCCCTTATTTTTAATTATGATATGAGTTTTAGCACCAATCATGATTAACCAACAATATTGATTACTGTGCTCTCTTATATTGTTTTTAAAGATGCCCGTTGCCATTTTGTTTTCATCATGAACTTCCAAGTATAATTGCACAAATACAATACGTCAATTCAGATAGGTGTGGCAAAAGTTTCTGATTGGGTCATGCTGAAAAATCATTGATTTGAAATGTTAACTCTGTCTTTTCCTTCATAATTTGCTGCCTCATTATATCTAACATTTTCAGTTTTTATTTCAACCAAGATTGATGTAAGGTTTAACACTTTTCTCCCCGAAACATCCTTTTCCCTCACCTCTAATCACATAATGTTTTTTGAAAGAAGTAAGTTAATGAGAGGAATGTTTTGATCGAGGATCTTAGTGCTGAGGCAAAATATCTGTTTTATCAATGATAAGTAGACAACAAAAAAAGGTGCAAATGTTCAGCTGATCAAACAATATCTGAGGACAGCAACGCAAAGATCATCAGCTAATTTTCCAACTTGAGTCCTAGCAGTAACTGACAACATTTCAACTCAGAAAATGGATGTGTCAGGGAAATTCCTAGCTTGTTTACTGGCAGAGCTGGATCAGAATGAATGAATGAAGAGTTTACATTCTGCCTAATTTTGCTTTGAAAACCCCATGATATCATTCATTCCATACCATAAGTGCTGGTGTCTGTGAGGTTCGAGTGGAATTTGTTTGGCTTGATATTGCCTCCTTGCATCTCAGATGGCCTTGCGCATGTGAGATCTGGCTTTCTTGTACAGAGCTGGATTGTCTGACTTGTAAGGCACTTTCCTGGCCTTCAGTAGCGAGTGCATCTTGCCGTCCTCAGTGGGGTGGGGTCACACAGATTGTTCTTGTCCTGTCTTTGTGTTATAAATAAGAGCCAGTCATAAGATTTCTCAGAGCACCAATGGTTGGAAAGTTGTGCAGAATACACCATAGGCCCAGTGCAAAACTCGATTGGGATACAGCAGTTTCACTAATGATCACCAAGTCATACACATTGCACCTGCAGAAAAAGTGGTGAGTGGCACATTGGTCTCAGATCAGATGATCTGACCCAGTGTTTCCAATTAATGGCATTTCATCGAACATTTGAAATAAAGGAAAATCATTGGTTTAAAACATTGCCCTGCTTGAGTCTGCTTGACTTGCTGAATACATCCAGTATTTTTAGCTTTTTATTTAAGATTCTATATTTGTATTATCTTGCCACTACTTTTGGTGCATATGTTGCCTAACTTTCAATTTACAGAGATTGCAACCTGTGCTTTGGACTCACTTGCCAGCTATTAAAATGCTCTTGAACAAATGGCAATTAGTATACATTGATTGAAGCATTTTAAAGAATATGGGCATAGGATTAAATCTCTCTTTTCCTCACACCCTATTGTTATTATGGATCTTGGAAGTAAGCTACCTTTAACATGTGGATTTTGTCATATTTTCCATTCCCCATTTCTATGTTTTTTGAAAAGTGGAACTATCAAAGCGATTCTTCGTACAAAAGCTGTTTTCTCTCAATTTATTTGTGCATATTAGATAAAGCTTTGAAGAAATGCAATTAAAAAGCACAGTTATTGATGTTTCTCCTTTTTCTTAACTTGCGTGCATGTACATCATTGTTCATTAATTTCAAGTAAGTAATGATAATTTGAATTTTTCTAGACATTTTTCTTTAACTGAAAACAATGAGAAATGTTTACCAGGCTTAGATATAATCCCTGAACTGCTTAGTGTTTGTTTTGTGCATAGTTCATTTATTAAAGAACACAAGAACACTCAAGATGAATGGGTGTTGCATTTCATTTGGGCTTGTATCTGATTGTGATACATAATTTAATAATACAGTAACTCATTCTAGAATTGTGTAAAATTTTCACAATATTTTTCATTCATTTTTGTAAAGTTTCAGGAAATATAAACACAAAACAGAAAAAAACTATAGTTTATGAGCATTTTTTTTCACAGTGTAAATAACCTTTAATTGGTTCTCTGCCCATTTGTCAAGACTTGACTGATGGCTAGTGATCCGCTGTAAAACTTTCTAATCAAGTAGGGAACTCACAATGGCACCTAACTGAGCAAATGTCTGGACAGATTTCTAATCTAGCAAAGCTCTGTTTGATCAGGTTGTCAGCCTAGCATATTTTTTTGCCTTTCTTGAGCATAACCATTTTAAATTAACATTTTACACAGAGACTGACCAAGTAATCATTTTATAGGTGTGAATGTAATTAATACCGATACTTGCATTTGTTTTTTTTAATATTTTTCCTCTAATTTTTTTTAATTGACTGGTCCATTAATTGAAATTATTGTAATGCCAGTTCTTAGATTGCAGCAGTGGTTAATAAGAATTAGAAATTCCTATAAAATTAGATTTTAAAAAAACAGTTGTTTAGTATTTTGTAACTCTGGCAATCTGAATATAGACATGATATGTTTGTACAGCATGATGAAGTTAGGTAGTCCAGAGCAGCCATTCTCAACCTTTTTTCAGCTATGCCCCCACCCAGGACTCTGCTCAAACCTTATGGGCTCCCTTCCCTGTGAGGCTTAGTTGGTTTTTTTCCTTACTTCTCTCCTAGACTATATAAAAATATTAAATGAAAACTTTGATTTCAGTTCGTGCCCATTTCCCTCTTAAAGTTCTGTGGCCCCCCGGGGCCCCTATTAAGAATGGCTGGTCTGGAGAGCAACAATTTGGGAGATTTCTATACTGTTTTATGAATTTGGATAAATATATTGTTCTAAAATATTTTTCTGGGAATCCCTTGGATTTTGTGATAAGAAAGAATAACTAATATAGTGAAGTATTCTATACTGAACAACTATAGACATCGGTGTTCATGTGGAAATCACTGTGCACGTTGTTGAGTTGATGTATATGCAGGGAAGTTGATGTACATGCTATGGAATCTAGTGCAAGAGTGACACCTCCAGGCTTGCATGCTGGCTTTATATATATATATCTCACTGCTTCTGTCACGTGGACAGGAAGTGATCCCATCAGCCAGATAAAAACCTGTGTAGGATGCAGGTCAATTTCCTAAATTTTCCTCAGCATGTCCACCATTTTGGGTAATGATTTTCTTGCTTGTAACCGTAATCCCGCTATCTAATTTCTTTTGGCTTAGGTGGGCTTCTTCTCTGCAAAGGTGCCTGAACCATGACTGGTTCATCCAGATCTAAATGGGCAGGTTTGAGGGAGTCAATTGTAAAAGCTTCCTCTTTACCTCCGATGTCCAAAATATACTTCAAACCCATTGTGTTTTAGTACCTCAAAGGTACCCTTATATGGACACTGGAATGGTGCTTGGTGTGATCCTTTCTGTATGAAAACGTACTTGCAGTCTTGCAAGTTCTGGGGTATATAGGACCTGGCCTGACCGTGTTGAGATGTCGGTATGGGCGCTAAAGAACCAAGCTTCTCACGGAGCTTGCTAGGACGACTGTAGGTGTCTCCACCTGCCCTTGTGAGTCTAATACAAATTCTTCTGGAACCATCAGGGGCACACCATATACTAACTCTGCCGATGAGGCACCTATATCATCCTTATGTGCCATTCAACAACCCAGTTGGGTCCTTGCAGATGCATCTTAAGGGCTGATTTAAAATACCTGTGGAACTTTTCTACTAGTCCTTTGGATTGTCAGTGGTATGCAGTTGTGTAATGCAACTTGGTTCAAAGCAGACCACAGGCTTTTTTTTGAATATTTTATTTATAATTAACACCATGATCATACAGAGCAATTAAGACAAAATATATCATCAAAACAAACGTGGTTTATATAATGAAAAAAAACCTCACCTCTACACCTCCCTAATCCCTTATTCTAATTATCCCCCCTCTCCCAACATCCAACCCCTTAAACCTCTAATAACCCTACTAACTCCTAAAGGAAAAATAGGAAAGAAAAAAAGGAAGTTGAGGAGAAATAACCAGAAATAACACAATAATTAATCATCGTGTAATGAGGATATCCTGCCACATCCAAGTCCATGTCTTTAAAGTTTTAAATCCATATAATCCAAGTAAGGGCTCCAAACCTTCCAAAGGAATACAAGATCTAAATTCTGAATGCCATCTTTGTAAATTAAGGTCTATTTGATCTTTCCACCTAATTGCAATACACTTCCTCACTAACGCTAATCTAAAAAAAGCTATTTGAAATTTGTCCAGACCTAACTTCAAACAAATTATCACTTATTTAAAAAAATAATGGGTCCAAAGAAAATTTAGTTTTAAAAACATTATGTAGAAATTCACTAACCCTAGACCAAAAAAGTTTAACTTTTTCACATGACCATAGTGAAGCAAAAAAGTCCCCTTCTCCTTCCGACATCAAAAACATAAATTTGAAGCTATCAGATTATATCTTTTTAATTATTTTGGAGTTAAATATAATTGATGTATAAAATTATAATGAACAAGTTTATATCTAACATTAATAATCTTAGTCATACTATTTTTACAAATAGTTTGCCACTGGTCTATAATCAATTCCACCCCTAAATCTTTTTCCCATTTTTTAATTTTGACTTATGTAAATCTATCCTAAACATTTTTTGTGGCAGTAATTTATACATTTCAGATATAATTCCTTTCTTTTCACCTTCCTGAATTATCATTTCAAATTTTGATTCCTTTGGAAGCTCAAAATCTCTCCCATAAAAAGCATGTAACAATGATTTAATTTGATAATGTATGGGTTGATATCTTGGTATTTGATATCTTTCTTTCATTCTCTCAAACGAAAGATATCAACTTAATTAATTGCAATTATTTGCTGTCTTAATACCTTTCTGATCCCAAATCTTAAGAAGTTGATTATTAATCATAAAGGGAAAAAGCTTATTCAGATACAAAGGAGTATATCTAGATATTTTACCTTAGGTACCAATTTTCTTATTCACTTTCTTCCACATTCCTATTACATGAGACAATATTGGTGACTTATGTGAATATAACAACTTTTCATTCCATTTATGTACAAATTGATCCCTTCTATTTTAATTAATTCGTTTTAACTCCATATCTGACCATGTCAACAAATTATCAGAGTCAAACATTTTATTAATTAATTTTAATTGAGCAGCTTTATAATGATTTTGGAAATTTGGAAGTTGTAAACCTCCTAATTCATATTTCCACATTAATTTCTGAGTTAATACTCTTACCATTTTATCTTTCCATAAACATTTTTTTACTATTACATTCAAATCTTTAAAAAATTTCTTAGGTACTATTCATAGGATAGATTGAAAAATATATTGAAGTCTTGGGAATATATTCATATTAATACAATTCACTTTTCTTATTAAGGTTAACAATAAATCTTTCCATCTAAGTACATAATTTTTAATTTTAGAAAATAATGGTAAATAATTTAGTGCATATAAATGATTTATATGTCTATCTATTTTGATACCTAAATATTTAATTTGATCAGTCCATTTAAATTGTACAACATCTTTATAAGAAGAGTAATCTTCATCGGACAATGGCATAAGTTCACTTTTATTCCAGTTAATTTTGTATCCAGATAATTCCCCATATTTCCTTAATTTATCCTGTAAAACTTTCAGTTACTTTCTTGGTTCTGTTAAATAAATCAACACATCATCAGCAAATAAATTAATCTTAAATTCACCCAGACCCGTTGTAATACCATTTATCTCACTATCTTGTCTTATTAACTGTGCAAAAAGTTCTATCACCAATGCAAATAATGCAGGTGACAAAGGACAACCTTGCCTAGTTGATCTCTCTTATCTAAAAGATTTAGATAAAAGTCCATTTGTCATAACGGCGTGAAGCAAGGCTGCGTCCTCGCACCAACCCTCTTTACTATCTTCTTCAGCATGATGCTGAAACAAGCCATGAAAGACCTCAACTATGAAGACGCTGTTTACATCCGGTACCGCACGGATGGCAGTCTCTTCAATCTGAGGCGCCTGCAAGCTCACACCAAGACACAAGAGCAACTCATCCGTGAACTACTCTTTGCAGACGATGCCGTTTTAGTTGGCCATTCAGAGCCAGCTCTCCAGCTCATGATGTCCTGTTTTGCGGAAACTGCCAAAATGTTTGGCCTGGAAGTCAGCCTGAAGAAAACTGAGGTCCTCCATCAGCCAGCTCCCCACCATGACTACCAGCCCCCCCACATCTCCATCGAGCACACAGAACTCAAAACAGTCAACCAGTTTACTTTTAAAATTTGAAAAAAAAACAAACCAAAGGCTGTGCTGAAGTAAATGTTCAAACAATCTTGGAAAACAGCACAATGGGAGACTTTTGGAAAAATGTTGATGACAGATCCCTCTGCAAGCTTTGAAAACCTTCCTTGCTGTCCACAACGCTTCTGATCTGAGTATTGTCTGCAAATTTGCTGATCCAATCACCATATTGTTGTCCAGATTGTGGATCTAGATGACAAGCTACGCTGGTCACAGCACCGATCCCTGCGGCACACCACTAGTCACAGGCCTTCAGTCTGAGAAGTAATTGTCCATGGCCACTCACTGGCTTCTCCCACACAGCCAATGTTTTAGAATATTTTAATATGAGATTTCACATCCAAAGTACAGAGTACCAATGGATAGATGTTAAAATTCTCAAAGATACACTACACTTAAAATCACCAATGCCTGAAGAGGGCGCACAAAATCAGTGAACCGGTGCGGACTTGAAAGGCCAGCATGGTCTGTTTCCGCTCCATAAATGGTTATATGGTCTGCACCATTTCATCTGATGCAAGGATCGACAACGAGATAGACAACAGACTCGCCAAGGCAAATAGCGCCTTTGGAAGACTACACAAAAGAGTCTAGAAAAACAACCACCTGAAGAAACACACAAAGATCAGCATGTACAGAGCCGTTGTCATACCCACGCTCATGTTCAGCTCCGAATCATGGGTCTTCTACCGGCATCACCTATGGCTCCTAGAACGCTTCCATCAGCGCTGTCTCCGCTCCATCCTCAACATTCATTGGAGTGACTTCATCACCAACATCGAAGTACTCGAGCTGGCAGAGTCCACAAGCATCGAATCCACGCTACTGAAGACACAACTGCGCTGAGTGGGTCACGTCTCCAGAATGGAGGACCATTGCCTTCCCAAGATCGTGTTATATGGCGAGCTCTCCACTGGCCACCAAGACAGAGGTGCACCAAAGAAGAGGTACAAGGACTGTTTAAGGAAATCTCTTGGTACCTGCCACATTGACCACCACCAGTGGGCTGATATCGCCTCCAACCGTGCATCTTGGCGCCTCACAGTTCGGCAGGCAGCAACCTCCTTGAAGAAGACCGCAGAGCCCACCTCATTGACAAAAGACAAAGGAGGAAAAACCCAACACCCAACCCCAACCAACCAATTTTCCCTTGCAACCACTGCAACCGTGCCTGCCTGTCCCGCATCGGACTTGTCAGTCACCAATGAGCCTACAGCAGACGTGGACATACCCCTCCATAAATCTTCGACCGCGAAGCCAAGCCAAAGAAAAGAAAAGAGAAGAGCTATAGGCTGTTTATATATCGCTTAATCTAACTTATAAATATTGGTTCAAATCAAAACTTTTCCTATATCTTAAATTTAAAAAAAACACCATTCAACTTTATCAAATGCTTTTTCAGCATCTAATGGTAAGACCATTGGCAAGTTGGATTTCTCCTGTGAAATATTAATTAAACTGATTAACTTAATTATATTATCTGCACAGTAACGGTTTTTAATAAATCCCACTTGGTCAATATGAATCAGCATCAGTAAAAATTGAGCTAATCTATTGGCTTGAACTTTAGTCATAAGTTTATAATCAGCATTTAACAATGAAATTGGTCTATATGATCCTGTATTCAAAGTGTTTCTATCGTTCTTAAGTATAACTGTAATAATAGCTGCCCCGCCAGCTCCTGCTGACAGCCCCCGCTGCATCGACTGCCCCCGCTGCCCCAACTACCCTGAGGGCTCCCCAACAACCCTGACTTGGAGGGAGAGGGGTGAGCGGGGAGATGCGTCGCGGGCTGACAGCATCATCAGCCCGCCCCCAAACAGCTGCCTAGTGCAGCTGCCAATTCAGATCAATCAGTGGAGGGCTGCGCTGCGGAGATTATCCCTTTCGGAGAGAGGGATTATGCAGCTCAGAGACTGCCTCCACAAATTGAGAGAGGTAGGTCATTATGCGTTTTGGCGCCTTTACATCCCGACTTTTGGGCTATCTGAAATGGCCTTGAGATAGGATGCTGCTGATACAACCAATCAATAGTCTCAGGTTCAAGTTTATTTATCATTCAATTGCATAAGTGGTGTGGCGCCAGGGCCAGAATCCAAGCAAGACTGAAGAGCAGGGGACTGAGACCTCCACTACTGTCCATATTACTGGCAAATGTCCAGTCACTATAAAATAAAGTTGACAACCTGAGGGCAAGGCTGCTTTATCTGAGATAGGTAGGACAAATCTCAGTTGTTTGCTGCACTGAGGGCTGCTAACAGAGAACACACCAGACATTGCTATGCAACTAGAGGGTTTCACCATTCATACACTGACAGAACTCAGATTCTGGCAAAGAGAGAGGGGATGGTATGTGCTTTCTCGTTAACACAGACATTGGGATTATGTCGACCTCCTGCTCTACTGTCTTAGATCAAATCTCGATTAAATGCATACCCTTTCTTTCTAGCCCGAGAGTTCCCTTCAGTGATTTTAACCAGGTTTTTATCCTCATGATACCGATTACAAACAGGCATTTGCAGAGTTACATGATGTGGTCAATAAACAAGAGTTGGACTACCCTGTCGGACAAATCTTAGTCGGAGACTTTAACCAGGCCTGTCTCAAGAAAACACTGTCCAGCTACCACCAGTATGTAACCTGCTGTACCAGAGATCCCAGCACCCTTGATTACTACTACAAGATAAGGCCTATCATTCTTTCAAAAGACTGAGTTTTGGTAAGTTGGATCATCTGGCTGTGCTCCTTCTGCCTTTATACAGTCAGTGCCTAAAATGAGAGGCTCTGGAGATCAGCACAGCTAGACAGTGGTCGCAGGAGGCTGAAAAATGGTTACAGGGCTTCGTTTCAGCAAAAGGAGCAGTGTTCAAGGACCTAGCTGAGGATCTGAATAATTACGCTAGGGCTGTCACAGACTTTATCGCAACAGTTGTGGGTGAGTGTTCCCCTACCAAATCATTCCGGGTTTTCCCCAATGAGAAGCCCTGGATAAACAATGAAATCTAGAACCTGTAGAGATCCAGATCACTATAGAGGAGCAGGTATGACCTAAGGAAAGCTATCTCGCAGGTGAAGTGGACTTTCAAGATGAAAATGGAAACAATGGATACCCAGCAGCTGTGTCAGAACCTAAATGGCATGACCTGCTACAAAACCAAATCCGCTGCAGTAAGAGATGGCAAAGCTTCACTCCCAGATGAACTCAATGCCTTCTACACCTCATTTCGACTACAAGAACAAGAAAGTACCACTGCTCCCCATATCCCCTGATGATCCTCTCCTGTCCGTATCTGAGAATGAGGTGCGGGCTGCCTTCAGGAGAGTGAATCCAAGGAAAATATCCAGGCTGGATTGTTCCCAGCCGAGTATTAAATCACTGTGCTGACAAACAGGCGTCAACCATTCTGGTGCCCAAGATGAATATGGTAACCTGCCTAAATGACTATCGACCAATGCCACTCACATCAACAGTGATGAAGCATTTTGAAAGTCTGGTGTTGAAGTATATCAGCGCCAGTCTGAGCGGCGACATGGATCCATTCCAATTTGCCTATTGTAGCCACAGTCTATGGCAGATGCCAATCTCACTGGCTCTACACAAAACACTGGAACACCTGGATAGTAAAGATGCTCTTTATCGACTATAGTTCAAAATTTAACACCATCAACCCTTAAAATTAGTCAGCAAACTCCAAGACTTGAGCCTCATCACCCAATGAATCCTAGATATCCTCTCCTCCAGAGCACAATCAATGAGGATTGGTAAGAACATCTCCTCCACAATCTCTGTCCTGGACAGGGCTACATTCTTAACTCCCCGCTCTACTCGCTTTACATCTATGAGTGTGTGGCTTGGTATGACAACAACACCATATACAGATTCGCGGATGGTTGTGGGTTATATAAGAAGGGATGATGAGTCAGGGAGTCTAAAAACTTGGCTGAATGGTGCAACAACAACAACCTCGCACTTATTGTCACCAAAACCACAGAGCTGATTGTTGATTTCAGGAAGGGAAAACCAGATGTGTATAATCCAATGATCGTTGAAGGATCAGAGGTGGAGAGGGTTAGCAAATTTGTTCTTGGGAGTCATTATCTTGGAGGACCTTTCTTGGACCCGACAGACAAATTGCATCATGAAGAAAGCATGTCAGGGTCTCTATTTCCTCAAGAGTTTGTGGAGATTTGATATGACATAAGAAACCATGGCAAATTTCTACAGATGTTTGATGGAAAGTTTGCTGACCGGCTGCATCATGATCTGGTATAGGTACACCAATACACCCGAGTGTAAATTTCTGCAAAAGGTAGTAGATGCAGCCCAGTACATCACAGGGAGTGCAGTGGAAATGATCAACGATTCACACCATCCAGCACATGCTCTGTTCTCACCGTTATCATCAGGAAGAGGTATAGGTGCCACAAGATTTGCATCACCAGGTTCAGGAACAGCTGCTACCCCTCCACCATCAGACTCCTCACAATAAACTCAATCAGGGACTTAATTAAGGACTCTTACACTTTATTGATTTTTGTTTCCTCTTTATATCAGTCAGTATGTTTACATTTGTTCATTTGTTTATAAGAATACATTGTGTACATTTGTTTTGCACTACCAAGAAGTGGTAATTCTGCCTTGCTTGCTGGAAAAGGAATCTCAGGGTTGTATGTGATGTCATGTATGTACTCTGACAATAAATCGAAACTGCAACCCAACAAAACAGCATTCTCCAGTCCTCGATGCAAAACCTGCAAGCACACAACCAAACATAACAGAAGGAATATGTAGGATAAGTTTACATATATAAAAATTAATAAATATTGTTTAATAAATATTAGAGTCTTGGATGGTTAGTGTGAGCAATTCGTTTAGTCATTAGGAAGAAGCTGTTTCTCAGCTTGGTTGTTCTGACTCTGCTCCTCCTGTATCTTTTTCCCGACAGGAGTAGCTGAAAGATGCTGTGTGCAGGCAGGGTGATGGGGGTCCTCAATGAATTTGAGCACCTTCTTCAGACAACAATTCTAGTAGATTCTCCATGGAGGAGTGGGGAGGGAGACCCCAGTGATCTAGGATAGTCCTGTGCATTGACCTCCAATCCAAGTCTCTACAGCAACCATACCACACTGCGATGCAGCCACCCAGGACACACTCGATAGACCTCCTGTATAAGGTTGTATTAGCTTTGGCCACTTCAGTCTTCTCAGGAAGGCCAGTTGCTGTTGCACCTTCCTGACAAATGAAGAGATGTTGTGTCACAAGGATAGGCCACTTGTTAAAACTCAGAGGAACATGGTGCTCTCTACTCATTCCACTTCCAATGTGTAGTGGAGGATGATCATTCCTGATCTTCCTGAAGTCCATGATCGTCTCCTTCATCTTGTCCACTTTGCGACTCGGGTTGTTATTCTCACACCATATTACGAGATTTTCCTCCTCTTCTATGTTGCTGATGAAGCCAACTACTGTTGTGTTGTCTGCAAACCTGATGACTCTTTTTGAGCTGGATCTGGTGTTGCATTTGAATGGGTTGAGCACGCAGCCCAGAGGTGTGCCAGTGCTCAGTGTGATGTTCTTCTACCAACCTAGAAAGACTGGTCTTTCCGTTCGGATGTCCAGAATACAGTTACAGAGGGGGTTATGTTGGTTGTCATGGCCATTTTTATGAATGAGAAATAGTAAGCTCTCATCACAGTTAAAGTTTATTGTTGCATTTTCTGAGGTGCAGTGCAGAAATTTGTTTTGGGAGTAGTCCAATTAGTCAACTCGTACAACAGGGAAAAAATGCAGAGTTTAGGAAGATAAATTAGTATAGAGCAAAGCCAACCTTATTTTTGTTGTTTCTATCAGTTGTGTTTTTTTAATTATAAGTTTTACATCGTTTTTGGATTTTAATAGGAAGATCATTTGAAAAATACAGCAATTGTAAAATCACAGAATGTGACAATTCAAAGCAGTTATGGCTAATCACTGTTAAACCAAAATAATGGTCTTAAACAGAATTGCATTATTTCAAGAATGCATTTCAACTTCACCTTCTCAAGAGCAATTAGGATGGGCAATAAATATCAATCTTACCAGCTGTGTTCACATTCTAAAAAAAGTCTATTTTTTAAAGATGTTAAATAGTCTCTAACTGTTAGTGTCATTAAAAAGCAATTAGACATGAGGTTGTCACGTGATGGATTCACAAAATTAAAAAATAATTGTTAAATAAACAGAGGAGGAAAAACCAGAGGATGGCACCGAAGAAGGAAAGACTTTCAACGGCAAGCAAAGAAATCGTCGGAAAACAGAGGAAGGCCTTACTGGAGTTTGGGATCTGGGAGCTCTTCTGAAGAAGGCAGCCCGAGCTATGAGGCCAGGAGGCAAATAGCTCAACGGTGACGTCGCGTAGGGCAGTCTCCAGCCGTGGCTTGGGGAGCTGAAGAGAGAAGTGCCAACACCCATGCATGGAACACATTTCAAGGCACTGGCGAGTGCAGGCATCAGCAGCACACTACTGCAAACACAATGGAAATAAATATAGACAAATCAGTAGAGGAAACAAGCTCATTAGCGAGTGAAGGTATGGATCAAGATAAAAGTTGTGGAAGAAACAAGAGATACAGAAGAAAATGAAGGATAAAACCCAAACTCAAATGGTAGATAAAAAGTAATTTGATCAGATAAGAACATTGATGGAAACATTAATGTCAGAGTTTAAAACTATTAAAAACTGTGTACAGGAAATGGATGTAAAAATTCCCCAAATGGAAAAATGTAGTGATTGAAATGAAAAAGCAATATGAAGAAGTAGAAGAAAGAGTAACAGGGCATGGAAATGGGTGTGAATGGTTTAAAAGAAAAGGAAGCTTGAGATAAAGATATTATGAAGTCCCAGGACTTATTAGCCCAGAAAATTTACATTCTAGAGAATTTTAGCAGACTTAATAAAAATAGTGGGCGTGAAAGAAGATGAGGAACGAACAGATAGTAAAGGATTTTTAAACAATGGATCCTACAAATTTTATGGAACAGAGGAACTTCAAAAAGAGATTGAAATTGAAAGAGCCCACAGGGCTTTGACACCGAAACCACAATCACAGCATAAACCACACTTCATATTGGTAAAGTTACTTCAATATCCGACAGGGAAAAACTATTGGAGCTGGCTGTTATAAGAGTAAAGAAAATCAAAGGACCATTGGAATACAAAGAGAATAAAATATTGTTCGATCTAGATATAAGCTTCGAACTTTTAAAAAAGCCCAAGGAGTTTAATTCATCAAAAGCTTTATTGTGGAGAAAAGGCTACAACTTTGTCTTGCGTCATCCAGCAGTTTTGAAGATATTTATCCCTGGCGGACAAAATAGACTGTTTTCTGACCTAGGAAAAGCTCATGACTTTGCCAAACAACTGCCAAATAACCAACAAGAAGAAGAGTAAGAGATATAACAAAAAGACTGTTAAAGATAATATATACAAATACGTTAGGAAGTTAATTACTTGATAATATGAAAACTGTTTAATTGTGTATTTTTAAAAAAAAGTATCTTGTGAATTCTCAGGGGGAGGGACGGTCTGCTGTAAAATCAGTTGACAATTGTGGTATATACCACGACCCATGAGGTTAAGGGTGTTGTGGTTGTTTTGCAGGTTGGCAAGGACCACTCATTAGGGCAGTGGGATTCTTTTTGTTTTCTTTACAATTCTCAAATCTGCTTATAGCTCCTATTTTTACTGTTATTCATGTCAGTGTGTATAGTAAGAAATGATAACTTTCAAGGTGTAGCTTGAGAGGAAGAGAGTTGGAGGGTTTGAGGGGGTGGTATATAGGTAAAAATGGATAACAAAATGAATACATTGACATTTATAACTCAATATTAATGGAATACACAACCAAATTAAGAGAAAAAAGTTGATTAATATTGCTAATAAAGGAAAAAATAGATATAGCATTTGTACAAGAAACACATTTAAGAGGCAGAACATCTTAAATTGAAGAGAGACTGGATAGGACATATAGTAGCATCATCTTGTAACTCAAAAGCTATCTTAATAAAAAAATGTACCTATTAAAATAGAAAAAGTAATCACAGACCCAGCTGGTAGATATTATGCCAGATATACTCAGAATCTTGGAACTTATTAAATATTTATGTGCCTAATGAAGATAACCAAAATATATGCAGGATGTCTTTTAAAGTTATCAAATACAAGGACATATTCTACTAGGGGACATATTTGCCTACTTAGCTTTGATCCATTATTAGATCAAACTGGGAAAAATACAACAAAAGATAAAGCAGCCAAATTTACGTTAAGCTTAATGCAGGATATGAAAACAATAGAAATATTGAGAAATGAACAGGCAAAGGAAAGAGATTATTTATATTACTCTAAAAGGTATAAAACTTACTCTAGGATTAATATGTTTTTATTATCTGTCTAAGTGCAAAGGAGAGTTCAAAATACTGAATATAAAGCAAAACTCTTATTAAATCATTCACCCTTACTGTTATCAATTGCTCTGGAGACTTAATTCCCATGCTGTTAAAAAGGCAAGATTTTCAGGAGTTTATAGAACAACAAATTAAAATATACTCTGATATGAAATCAAATTCTGTAACAGATAAATTTATATTATACGATGCGATTAAAGGCTTTATTAGAGGGGAAATAATTAGTTATACAACCAAAATAGAAAAAGAACACTGCCGAGAAATAGAACAATTGTAAAAAGATACAGTAATTTTAGAGAAAGACTTCATTAAATGAGACAATACGGGGAAAAAAAAGATGGAGAAAAAAATTAAAATATGATACGCTACAAGCATATCAAGTGGAAAAAAAATTACAAGAACAAAACAAAGATATGAATTAGGAGAAAAAACTCACAAAATTTTGGCTTGGCTGTTAAAAATAGAGCAAGCCACAAGAACTATTAGTAGCAGCAAGGAAGTGCAATAATCAGATTTCATATAAACCACAAGAGATTAATAATAATTTTAAGAGATTTTATAAGCAACTATATCGATCTGAAGTCCTAGGGAAGAACACTGAAATAGATGAATTTTTGTCAAATATTGAATTGCCTCAATTGGAATTGGAAGAACAAGGTAAATTATTTAAACCCATGACTGCTACAGAAGTCTATGATACATTAATGGCTCAACCAAATAATAAAGCACCAGATGAAGACAGATCCCCACAGAGTTTTACAAGGTCTTTAATAGTTTGCTAATTCTGCCTTTTTTTAGAGGTAATAAAGCAAGTGGAAGAAACTCAGAATCTGCCTGATTCTTGGAAAAATGGCAATAATCACAGTAATACCAAAAATAGGTTCACCAGCTTCATATAGACCAATATCCTTATTAAATATTGACTACAAGATAATCACAAAATTATTAGTAAATAAATTAATGGATTTTTTTTTAACCACAGTTGGTGAATCTGGACCAGATGGTATTTGTTAAAAATAAATGGACAGCAGATAATGTGTGTAAATGTATTAATTTGATTCACACAGCACAAGCATACAAAGATCCAACAGTGGCAGTAGCTTTTAATGCAGAGAAGGCCTTTGACAGACTTGAATGGAGTTTCCTCTTTAAAGTATTACAGAAATTTAAATTACCAGAAAAATTTATTAATTGAATTAAGGCACTATATAATGGTCCCATGGCAAAATGGATATAATGGATATATATCAGATTATTTTAAATTGAGTAGATCAACTAGACAGGGATGTCCATTATCACCTTCCCACATTGTTTTAGCTACAGAGCCATTGGTGGAATTGATAAGACATAATGATAAAAGGAAATAAAAATAAAAGATAAAGGATTTAAAATTAGTTTATTTGCAGACTATGTTATTGTATATTTAACACAACCCAAAAAATCAATAAGGAGATTACATGCCAAATTGAAAGAATAGGGGGTGATATCAGGATATAAAGTCAATACTGAAAAAGTGAAGTGGTGCCAATGAACACAATGTAAAAAGGAATTTCCTTTTAAATGGCAATCGCAGACCATACATTATTTCGGTATCAGAATAGATAATTTAAATAATTTGTATAAGTTAAATTATCAACCATTACTTAAAAAAATACAACAGGATTTAGAGAAATGGAAGGATTTACCAGTAATTCTAATTGGGAGAGTAAACTGCATTTAAATGAACATATTTCCACAATTACAATTCTTATTCCAAACGCTACAGATTTCCTTAACCTAGGAATTTTTTTCAAAAATTTAATAAATAAGAAAATTCTTATGGAAAGATAACAAGGGGGAATTGCAGTTACCAAATTTCAAAAACTACTGTAGGGCAGCCCAATTAAGATTTTTGTCAAACTTCTACCAGGCAGGAGAAAAACTGACTTGGCTTAAGATAGATTTATATAAATTAGAGGAAAATGTTTCTGAACACTTTCTCTATAAATGGAATGAGAAACTGGTACAACATAACAATTTACCAATATTACATCATATATTAAAAATATGGAGTAAAATACATCTAAAACGAAAGAAGATAAACTACCAAATACCATATATGTTGCTGAAACAAAATCAATTAATTCCTTTTACAATGAATAATATATTTTACAAGGAATGGTCAAGAAAAGGATTTACAAGAATAAAAGACTGCTTTTTGGGCACTACCTTATTGACATTTGAACAGCTAAAAAATAAATATTGCATGGTGCAATATTTTCATATTATCAACTAAAAACATATTTAAAAGAGAAGCTGAGAACTAATTTAAGGTTGCTTGAAGTTAGTCACGGACACTTTGATAGTTTAAAAAAGTTATTACAATTATGTGTATTAAAGAAAAGGATGAGGTAATATACAGACCGAAACAACATTGGGAAAAAGATTTAAATAAACAGATTAATAACAAAACATGGATGGAACTGTGTGCAAGCACCACGACTAGTACAATAAATACTCGGTATCGTATGATACTGTACAATTGGCTCCATAGACTATATGTCACACTTCAAAAATTAAAAGAATGGAATTTAACACTATCCAATAAATGTTCCTGCTGCAAACAAGAAATTGTACATTCAGTGTGGACATGTACAAAAATAAAAAACTTTTTGGGAGGATTTAAATTCAATATTAAATAGAATCATAAAAAAATACCAAACGACCCAACAATCTTCCTGTTAAGCAGTATAAAAGATAGAGTTACAATTAAAATTAGATAGACCTCAAAAATGATTTATTTTTATTGCATTAACGGCAGCAAAAAAATGCATAATGATAACCTGGAAAACAGAAACACCTTTGAAAAATACAACAGAGGTACATAGAAATTAATAAGTGTATACCATTAGAAAAACTAACCTATAACTTAAAAGACAATTACACTCAATTTGAACAAATCTGGGACCCATATATAAAGTTTATTAGTAGCTGTCAATTTCAAACCTCCAACTCTTATTGAGACATGTTGTACTTATGTAAATTGTAAAACGTAATATTTGAATTACACACTTTCTCTTTTATTCTTTTAATGTTTCTTTCTCGTTCTATAGTTAATTGGGGATGGGGAGGGAGGGGGATGGGGAAATAGAAAATGTCAATGTGAACATATGAATATGGAATCTGTGTATATATTTTTATTTGGTGATGTATTAAATTTTTAAAAAATGAAAAAGAAAAGCAATTAGACATGTAAAAACTCAGGATGTTCTGATTAGAGCCTGAGAACTACTCACTTCTTAGAACCTTTTCGGGGGAGAAATTAGCTCTTTCAGCATTTTGTTTCCAAAGAAAGACCCAGAAGGCTGAGTCCAGAACAAACAGCCTATTCTATTCAATTTGTGGTCTTGCACAACTTTCGTCATTTACTTTTTTGAAGCCCACATATGGTTACCTATAGCCTCTGGAAAAGGAATCTCCCTCAACTCTAAAATTCCTCATCTGCCAGGATAATCAGCTTTTCCCATTGCTTGTGCTGAGCATGGCTGAAACAGAACATGATTTTTCATGCTCTGTATTTTCTCTTCATTGCTAAAAAGGGTTATATTTCTGTTATGTATCAAGTATTATAAGATAATATGGATAAGTCGGAATGGGAGAAATCTAAGTTTAAATGGGAGAATGATTTAACTTTTGTTTTTCCCGAAGATTATTGGGCAGATAGGTGTCATGAAAGTGTTACTAGATTGACAAATGCACGATATGGAATGGTTCATTATAATTTTTTGCATCAGTTATATTTCACTCCTGAGAAATTGAAAAAATATGGCTTTAGTAATTCAGATTCCAGTTTTAGATGTGGTACATGTGTGGAACTTTTTTACATGCTGTTTGATCTTGTATGTATGTACAACCATTTTGGGAAGAAATTAAGTCAATTTTGGAAAAATTTTATAAGATTAAGTTACCATTAGTTCCATCTGTTTTTTTTACTGGGTTATGTGATTCCTTTAAAGGGATTGGGGTTGGATAAATTTCAAATCGCATTTGTATATTTAGCGTTGTCTGTTGCCAGAAAATATATAGCAAGTACATGGAAGGATAAGACAGTGATTAGTGCCACCAAATAGAAAACTGCAAATTATCGTACTCCTATATGATGTGCTTTGGGCTGATAGAGGTGGGAAAGGATGAGACATAAAGGAATCCATTCTTCACTATTGTCTTTTTCACAATATTTTAAAAGAAATGTTTGACCAGTATGTTGAAAGCTTTCTCACCGAAGTTTGTGTTGAAAATTAATGGGGAGAAAAAAATAATGTTTCAAAGTTTGAAATAAAAACAGGAAATGTTGGGATATTTGTCAGGTCGGGTTGCATTTGTGGAGATACAAGTAAAGTTAGTTTCAGATGAATAACCAATAATCACAACATTATTTCAGATTTCAAAGATTAGCATGACTTTTTGTTTTTCAGTTCCTTTTTAGTCATCTTGTGCATCTCACTTTGTTGTTTCACTGCTTTGTAGTTGCTCTCAAAGTATTGATCAGTCACAGATAAAAGGAGGTAACTGCTTTCATTTACATTTAACAGTGCTTTCAAAAATAATATTCATTTAACTTTGCACTGCCAGATACACAATTGATTTTTACATAATACTTTGCTTTCTACCAGGCTATTTTGATTAATGATTTTAGTATTCCCTCAATATTACAAACATTTTGCGCAAGTTTTATAACTGAAGGGATACACAATATAAAAATAAGTCATAAAAACTTAGAATTCTATTAAATTCACTTACTTACCAAGAGATGTCATTTAATTTGTAAGGACACTCTGACTAATTTTTTTATAGCTTTCAGCAGACATTTTTAATGTATGACATTTATGCCAATATTTTCAATATTTTTTGCACAGGTATTCAAAACAACAGCCGAACTAGGTAGAACTGCTATGCAGCAATTAGTGTTGTTTCCTTACAGCTCCAGTGACCTGGATTCCATATCCTGCATGGAATTTGCATTTTCTCCCTGTGACTACATGGATCCCCTAAATGCTCCAAATTCTTCCCACATCTCATAAATATGCATTCTGTCTTCTCGGTGTGACATCCCCGACATTAGTGAGACCAAATGTAGATTGGGTAACAGTTTGTCTGAACACCTGTGCTCATTCTATAGGTCGAACTTCCAGTAACCAACCACGTCAGTTCCTGTTACCATTCCTACACAGATATGTCTGTTCTCCAGCTCACTCTTTGCTCAAATTATGCTAAATGTAAACTTAAGGAACAACACGTCATATTCCTTCCAGACAACCTTAAACCCAATACCATTTTATTAATGTTAAGTTATCTTAACATTGTTTATTTCTTTTCTAGAACTACTTCCATTCTTACTTTTCTCTCTAACCTTTGCCTTCTATTTCTGCCACCTTCTGTCCATACACTATCATCTATTAGCCCCTCATCAGTTTCTTCTGCACCCCTAATGTAGCTGCTATTTCCCCTTCCCACTTTAATTTCAATATTGGTCCCAACTCCAAACGCTGACTGATCATTTCTACCTGTGGATACTGGAGTTCCTCCAGTAGCTCATTGTGTATTCAAGCTTCCAGCATCTACTGTTTTTGTGTTTCTCAGATATCTACAGGTTGATAGGTTGATCGACTCTCATAGATTGCCACTAGTTATGAATAGCAGCAGAAATCATTTACATAATTTAGAATTATGACACTGTAGCGGAACCTTCTCGCCCATGTTGCCTAATTACACCCATGTGACCAATTAACCTAATAACCCCCATAGGTTCTTGAAACTGTAGGAAACTTGCTCGAAGGAAATTTATGCAATCACAGGGAAAACGTACAAATTCCTTGCAGACTACGGCAGATTCCAAATCAAGTCGCTGGCTATGTAATAGTGTTGTCCTAACCACAATGCAAAATATGCTACCCAAATGAGGAAATTGAATGATTGAGTTGCATGAGGGGATGAAGTACAAATGGGTGATTGATGATTTGCAATAGGCCAAAGGACCTCTTTCTGCTCTATATGCCTCTGTTACTGAACTAGTGAGCAAGTTGTCTTTCATTCATTCTTTCCTCATACGACATGTTCTTTCATCCAGGCAGCATCCTGGAAAAACTTGGTGGAGAGGGAGAAGTAAACCAGGGCATCCAACAGGGAAAATGTCCTTTGGATTCTCAAAACCTTTTTGTTCCTCCTGATCACATTCTCAAGACTATTGCTCTGTATCCTGTGAGAACAGTCACATTCTCTTACCCTCAGTTCAAATTTGAGCAGCATATTTTTATTGCTGTTTTCTAAGGCCGATTCTAGTACCTGGGCTTGAGGTGTTTGAACTTGTTGACATGCCCAAGGTGACATCACAGCACTTGGCATGTGCCCAGAGATACAATTACAAACATATTTTCCCTTGGAAAAACAACTTGTATCTGTCAATAAAGCACTAACTTAAATTTCAGGTAAAAATATAGCAAAATCCATTTTGAGGAATAGTATTCACAATATCCTAGTCAATAATTAATCTTCAATGAGCATTGCCAAAAAAAACACAAATTGCCTGTTCATTGGCTCTACTGTTTTAGGGAAGTCTGCTGTTCGTAAAAATAGCTCTTCTATTTCTCACACTACAGTGGTGAATACACTTTAAATGTTATTCCTGAAGATGGGAAAGACACTATATAAATTAAATTATTTTTCAGTCTAACCAAACAATATAAAAGAGCAAGATTTCAAAAGAAGCACCATATGTCAAATAAACCTTTCATCCAAATCAATGTCAAGTTGCATCGTGTTTAGTATAAAATTATGTGCCTTTTTCTTCCTTAACAAAAAAAATCCTCAACTAGAAACAACAGAAATGCTTAATAAGTTGATGAGCAACACAAAGGTAATATGTTATGGAATGATATGCATATTGTCTAATTTCTTGATATTAAAACAACATTCTTTTTTTTCAAAATTTATTTATTAAAAAAATTTTGGTAAACATTCAAAATACACTTCACAACAAAATTTTTGTATATATGAAAAAAAAGAAAGCCCCACCCCCTCCCACCCCTTCAGCCAGCTCTCTTAAGGAGAGCGAAAGAAATATATATTTTAAAAAACTAAATAAAATAAAACAAAGTACCTCTAAATGCATATATTCCAAATATAATGACCACTTATTAGCAAGAAAAGAATAATTATCATGCAAAACATAAGTAATTTGATCCATTACAATACATGCTTTCACTTCATTATGCCGTCACATTATCCTTCCATATACTTGCTATACATTTTCGAGCATCGGACAACACTAAATAGACAAATGCGATTTGAAATTTATCCAAACCCAATCCCTTTAAAGGAATCACATAACCCACAAAAACAGATGGATCTAATGGTAACTTAATCTTATACAACTTTTCCAAAATTGACTTAATTTCTTCCCAAAATGGTTGTACATACATACAAGACCAAACAGCATGTAAAAAAGTTCCAACACACGTACCACATCTAAAACAGGAATCTGAATTACTAAAGCCATACTTTTTCAATTTCTCAGGAGTTAAATATAACTGATGCAAAAAATTATAATGAACCATTCCGTATCGTGCATTTGTCAATTTAGTAATGCTATCATGACACTTATCTGCCCAGTAATCTTCAGGAAAAACAAAAGTTAAATCATTCTCCCATTTAAACTTAGATTTCTCCCATTCCGACTTATCCATATCATCTTGTAATACTTGATACATAACAGAAATATAACCTTTTTTAGGTATAGAAGAAATCAAAGACTCAAACTCCGACAATACAGGTAAAACCATCTCTCTACCATACATTTTTTTTAACCATTGACTGAAGTTGATAATAAACAAATAATGAAACTTCAGCAATATCAAAACGCTTTTTCAATTAAGTAAAAGAAAGAAATTGACCTTCTACAAAACAATCCTACAATATTTTTATATCCTTAAAATCCCAATTCTTTAAATGACTATTAAACAATGAAAAAGGAATAAGCTGATTATTATATAATGGCGTTAAAATAGATAATTTACCTTTTGATCCTATAGTCTTATTCTTTTTTGTCCATAACATCAATAAATGTTTTGGTATCGGCACATTATACTCAAGTAATAAATCTATATTCCACCGAAATATAAATTGATGTACTGCCAGAAATACATGCCATCTCAACTTTAGCCCAACTTGGAGATTGATCCAAATTCATCAAACCACTAATAAATTTAAGTTGGGCTGCCTCATAATATTTCTGAAAATGAGGTAATTGCAATCCACCTAATGCATACTTCCCAGTAAGCTTATTTAATGCTACCCTTGGTAATTTACCTTTCCATAAAAATTCCCTAGTAGCTTTATTTAAATCCTGGAAAAAGTTCCTTGTAAGAAAACACAGTATTGATTGAAACAAATATTGAATACGTGGAAAAATATTCATTTTAATACAATTAACCCAGACAATTAAAGTTAACGGAAGGTCTTTCCACTTAATTAAGCCTGTTTTTATCTTTTTTCAACAATGGAACATAATTTAATTTATATAAAGATTGATACTCAGTATACACAATTATTCTTAAATATTTAATTTTATCTGTCCATTTCAAATTAATAACATTTTTAATAAACTGAATAATCTCCTTCACCTACCGCTTATTAACAAAAAAAGAATAATTGTCATGCAAAACATAAGTTTTGAAATGAAATTAAAATTTCACTTTTATTCCAATTAACTTGATACCCAGATAATGATCCATATTGTAATAAACATTCTCGTAAATGCAGCAAAGATTGTTCTGGATTTGTTAAGTATATGAAAACATAATTGCAAATAAATTAAACTTATACTCTTCATCCAAAACTCTCATCCCTTGTATCTGCTCATTTTGCCATTTTAATTTAGCTAACAGTTCAATGACCAATGCAAATAGGGCTGGTGACAATGGACAACCTCGTCGAGTAGAACGCGTTAATTTAAATGACAACAAAATTTGTGCATTTGTCACCACCGTAGCAGTCAGGTTTGTATATAAAGCTTTAACCCAGCCAATAAAAAAAGGGGCCAAATTTAAACTTTTGCAAGACCTTAAATAAAAAATTCCATTCAACCCTATCAAATGCTTTTTCCACATCAAGTGCTGATGCAGTTGGGCTGCCGTCGGTATACATTGGACAAACTAATTAGTTGAAGAATATTATCCGAAACATATCTATTTTTAATAAAGCCTATTTGAACTACATGTATTCATTTAGGTAAATAATTAGCAAGCCGATTTGCTAAAAATTTAGCTATTATTTTATAGTCCACATTCAATTAAAAAATAGGTCTATACGAAGACACCTTTAATGGATCTCTATCTTTCTTTGGAATTACAGCACTAGAACAAGATTCTGGTAACTCATAATGTTCAGCCACTTGTTGTAATGCCTCCTCAAACACCGAAGATAAATCTTCATAAAAAACTTTATAAACTTCCACTGAAAACCCATCATCTCCTGGTGACTTACCATTAACGGAGCTTCCAAATCTATAATATCCTCTTCATCTAATGCTGGTAACTTTAATGTAGATAAAAAAGAATCAATAGATACACTATCCTGTTTCCCCTCAGAAGTACATAATTTTTTATAAAATGAATAAAACTGTTCATTGATTTCCTGAGGTTTATAGGTAACTGTTGAATTCTTTTTAACAGCATTAATAATCCTTGAAGTCCGCTCCTTCTTTAATTGCCACACAAGTACTTTATGCATCTTCTCACCCCACTCATAATGTCGTTGTTTGGTTCGATTAAGTAAACATTCAAATCGATAAGTCTGTAACATATTATATCGCAATTTCAATCTAGTCAAAGTTATCTTCTGATCTTCTGTTACTCCCTTCTGAAATTCCTTCTCCAATTCATCAATCTGCTTTTCTAATTTAATACTTTCAGCCATATATCCTTTCTTAACTTTAGTAGTGTAACTAATTATTTGTCTTCTTAAATAAGCCTTTAATGCATCCCATACTACAAATCTACTTTGAACAGAGTTAACATTTTCCGTTTTAAAAAAATCAATCTGTTTCTTAACAAAAGCAACAAGCTCAGGTTTTTTCAACAACATTGTATTAAACCTCAATCTATAAGATGGACGTAACACCTCCGCACTTTCATAAGAAAAAAAGAATGATCAGATATTACTCTACTTTTATAATCTGCCTGCAATACCTTTCCCTGTAAATGTGCCGATATTTTAAAAAAATCTATTCTAGAAAGGAATCATGCCTAGAAGAATAAAAAGAAAATATTTCTCTGAAGGATTCATCCTTCTCCAAATATCTACCAAATTTAAGTCTTTAATTAAAGCCCCAATTTGTATCGGCATCTTTGATTTTCTGATACATTTTGGGGATTTATCAATAATGGATCCAAAAAACAATTAAAATCTCCCCCAACTAAAATATTTTCACTAACTTGACTTAATAACAAAAATGCGTCTGAAATAAAATATTCATCATCTACATTGGGTGCATAGATATTGAGTAAAGTCCAAAGTTCATTAAAAATTTTACAGTCCACTTTTAAAACCCTCCCAGCATACTCCTCTACAGTCTGTAACTCAAAAGATTAATTCTTATGAACTAAAATCGCTACACCTTTTGCCTTGCAGTTAAATGAAGAAGAAAAAACATGACCAACCCAATCTCTTTTCAATTTCAAATGTTCTTTTTCAGTCAAATGTGTTTCTTGTAAAACAGCAATATCAATTTTCATTTTCTTAATATAAGTTAAGACTTTCTTTCACATAAATGGATTATTTAATCCCTGAACATTAAAAGTTCCAAATTTCAAACTAGACATTTTAATGAACTATCAATATAAGCTTGTAATATTAAAAAAAGTGCTCTCCTGTTAATATTATCAAAAAGTTAATATGAAAAGGAATACAATTACTTCCCCCCCAAAAAAAGCAAAAAAAAACACCCAAAGGTAGTAATTCCCTAAAAATCTGAGTGTGGATCACCCCACCAGTGGCAGATGACTATCAAAGATATCAGTGCCTTCCACCTCCCCCAGCCAGAAATACAATATATATAGTAATATAATTCAACATATTCAGCCCTGGGACTCCAGTCCCAAAGATTAATTTGAATCCTCAACATCACTAGGACTATATGTCAAAGCCTCCCTCTTCCCATCTTTCCCATTCTTCCCGTTCTTTCCATTCTGTCCATTTTCTTGTCCATTGGCCCTTCTTTTAGGTGACAACGGTGAACTTCTTCCCTGACCACGTAAATCCAGTAACGAATTAGCGAAAACCATTGCATCATGATCATTCTCAAGAAATTGAGACTGAAAGTTGCCATAAAAAACCTTCAACACTGTAGGGTATAGAAAAGCAAATTTATATCCTTTCCTCCACAGCACATCTTTGGCCAAATTAAACTCATGTCGACGTCTGATAATTTCTTGACTCAATTCAGCATTAAAAAAAACTCTATTATTCTGAATCATCATTTGGGCTTGACTTTGTCTTGCCTTCTGTACTGCCAACCGTAAAATAATTTCTCAATCCTGATAATTCAAGCACCGAATTAACACTGCTTGTGATGGTTGACCCGGTAACTGTTTCCTCCTCAACGCTCTATGTGCCCTTTCCAGTACCAAACCACCTGGAAAGAACTCTTTACCTAATATCTCAGGGATCCAATCCTTAAAAAATTTTATTGGATCCGCACCTTCCATATCTTCCGGAAGGCCCACAATTTTTACATTATTTCTCCGGCTTTGATTTTCCAATGAAACAATTGTTTAAAATATTTCTCTCTTCTGAATTCCCAAGTCCACAATAGAATCATCCACTTTTTCTATTTTTTCTTTATCATGTTGAACTTGCTCTTTACATTCAGAAAAAATCTGTCTCAAATTTTTTTTTAATTCTCCTGTACCACATCTACTGAATTAAGGCATTTATTAACATCTCTCTTGAGCATAGATAAATCTTCAGATATTGTAGATTGTATTTGAGTCATTTGATGAGACATAGTATCCATATAACAAGCAATCCTTTCCAGCACAGTAAAATTAGAGTTCAGTCCATATTCCAGTGCCACATCTTGAGACCCACCTTCTTCAAGCTCCTCCTCCAGTTTTTCCTGTGAACAAACTGTATAAGGTAAGTCCTCTTCTTGCTCCCTCATTGTCAAGACTTTCCCCATGCGGCTGCGGGTTTGGATACCCGACAACAGCGCCCCGACGTGCCACTCGGCACCCCCCCCCCCCGCAGCCCACACACGTTCTAACAGATCCCAGACACTGGAAGCACTGCACATGCTCGGCAGAGTGAGGGGCCGCGCAAGAGCAGTTTCCACCTCCTTCCTGCGTGTCCCCGACGGCAACACGAGCCCAGGGATTCCTTGTTTCATCGGATTGGCCGCGCACCCGACTTTGCAAACGCGCGAGTCGTCGGTCGATTTCTTCAACAGCCAGCACCATCTTGTTATATTCAACCTGGCTGGAGTTCTCTGTGGCTTGGAGGCTCCCGACAGCAGCTCCGTGGTTCCAGCTGGACAGGTAGGCTTCAGTTCTTCAGCACTTTTAGTTTTTTCTGTAGTTGAACCTTAGGTTTTTTAATATTAGCCGTCATTATAGACAACTAATGTACTTAAAAGCAGAAATAAAATGTTTATATACTTAGATTAAAGTTTAAAAACAGGTGTTTAAAAAAACTGGCTGGGGAGGACCTGCCCTCTACGCCATCTTGCCACGCCCTCATTAAAACAACATTCTCATTGCATATTCATGAGCAACTATAAAATTAATGTAAGATCCTATCATCTTATCAGAAAGGATCTGGCAGTTATGGAGTTGTGCTTGTTAAGTGAGAATCCTTCAAAGATGAAATTTTGAGAGTATACAGTATCGAGTTTGTATGTTCCTTTCAGAATTAAAGGTAACTAACCGGTCTTATGGAAAGAATGTTGGTTTATGAGAGTTATTGAGGCTCTTGTTAAAAACGAGGGTGTATAGCAGGAATAAGCAGAAAAGAATAAATGCAGGAAAATATTTGAGGAGGAAATCAGGAGGGCTAAAAAAAAGGCATGAGGTACCTCTGGCAGACTAGGTGAAGGAAAATCCCAGGCTTCTACTATTAAGAGCAAATGGATAGCAATGATTTTTAAAAAATCCCTTTGAAAATCAGAGTGGTGATCTATGCATTGAGCCAAAAGAGCTATTTTTTGGCATCTGTATTTACTCGTGAGACAGGCTTAGATTCTATAGAAGTGAGGTAAAAGAGCAGTGAGATCATGAACCCAATTAAGAAGGGCCCTAGCAGAGGTATTTAAAATATCCTTAGCACAAGTGATGTGCTTGAGGTTTGAAGGAAGGTTAATGTTGTTCAGTTATTTAAGAAAGACTCAAATAATAATCATTATGGGTCAATGAGCCTGTAATCAGTAGGGTGTAAGTTATTGGAAGTATCTTAAAAGACCAGATAAGTAAGTATTGAGTTAGATAGGGGTTGATTAGGTGTAGTAAACATGACTTTATGCATAGTAGGTCATGTCTAAGCAATCTAATAGTTTTTCAAGGACATTATCAGGAAAGTTGATGAAAGGCATTGGATGTTGTCTACATGGACATTAGTAAAGCTTTGACATAGTGCTGCATGGGAGGTTGGTCAAGAAGATTCATTCGCTTGGTATCCAGGATGAGGCAGTAAATTGGATTAAGCATTGGCTTTCCAGGAGAAGCCAGAGAGTGGTAGTAGATAATTGCCTTTCTGGCAGGAGGCCTAATAACTAGTGGTGTGCCTCAGGGATTGGTACTGAGTCCATTGTTGTTTATTATCTATATCAACAATCTGGATGTTAGTGGTAAATTGGATCAGCATATTTGAAGATGACACAAAAATTAATGGTGTTGTGGACAGCAAGGAAAGCTTTCAAAGATTCTAGCAGGACCTGGAACAGCTGAAAACATGGGCTGCAATATGGCAGATACAATTTAATGCTGATAGTGTGAGGTGTTGCACTTTGGGAGGACTAACCAAGGTAGGCAGATCTAGTAAATGGTGGGACACTGAGGAGTGTAGTAGAACAAAGTGATCTGGGTATAGATATATAATTCCTTGAAAATGGGGTCAGAGGTAGATAGGGTCGAAAAGGGAACTCTTGGCATATTAGCCACTATAAATTGAAGTAGTTTGGATGTTAATTTGAAGTTGTGAGCCCAAATTTGGAGCTTCATGTGGAATTTTGTCACCCACCAACAGGAAAGACTTAATAAGATTGAAAGAGTGCAGAGAAAATTTAAAGGGATTTTTCTGGGACTTGATGAGCTGAGTTATAGGGAAAGGCTAAACAGTTTAGAACTTATTCACTGGCATGTTGAAGAATATGGGGAGATTTGATAGAGGTATAAAAAAATTGAGGGGTTTAGAGAGGAAAAATGCAAGCAGGCTTTTTTCCATGGAAGCTGGGTGAGATGACAACAAAAGGAAATGGGTTAAGAGTCAAAGATGAAATGTTTAAGGGAAACATTAGGGGAAACTTCTTCACTCAGGGTGGTAAAAGTGTGGAACGAGCGGCCAGTAGAATTGGTGGATGCCAGTTTGATTTCAACATTTAAAAGAAATTTGGATAGGTACTTGGATTGAAGGGGTATGGAGGGGTACTAGCCAGGTGTAGGTTGATGGAATAATAGTTTGGCACAGACTAGATGGCCCAAAAGGCCTCTATGTAGTGTTTTTGATTCTATCTTGCTGAATAAGAATCTTTTTGTACCCTCCAATCTTTTGAACCAGAGGTACCACTACTGTGCCCCAATGCTGCACTTGCAAAGATATTTGAGGAAAGTGTTAGAACAATAAATTTACAGTATTATATCAAAAAAGAGGATACTCATTTCTCTTGAGGAAATAATGAATGTCCAGAGGAACTTAGCAGGACAAACAGCTTCTATGGGCAGAAATGGTCAGTCCCATTTCAAGTTTCCAGCATTTGCAGTCTTTGTTTCTCGACTTATTCTCACATAACTAAATGTATTTATGGTAAACAAATTCACTATTTATAGTAACAGGTATTTAGCATATTATCAATAACAATCTTATATAATACTATTTGGTGTATTGAGGGAAAATGTGGTGTTAAATTTTAGTGGCTAAAGTTCTAGGGTGCAACACATCCTTTGACATCAAATGAAGAATAAATCATTTTTGCTCAAACATACAGTAAATACAGAGTCATACACTTTAAACAACCAATTGTTTATGGTGATGAGGATATTTATGGGCGGAGAAACTATGCAGAATTGACAAGCACGTTAATTGGTTCATTTACACTAATACACTTGCAGGCCGGTGAGTCTGACATCAGGTAAGTTATCCTAAGAGATCAGATATTCCAGTATTTAAATAGCCAGGGACTGATTATGGACAGACAACATGGCTTTGTGCATGGTAGGTAATGTTTAACCAATTTTGTAGAGTTTTTTGAGGAGATTACCAGGAACGTTGATGAAGGCAAGGCTAGCCTTTAGTAAAGCTTCTGACAAGGTTCCACGTGGGAGGTTGGTCAGGTAGGTTCAGATGTTTGGAATTCATGGTTAGGATTGTAAACTGGATTTGACGTTGGCTAAACAGGAGAAGCCAGAGAGTGGTAGTGGGACTGTTTCTCAGACAGGTGTGCTTCAGGGATCAGTGCTGGAACTATGGTTGTTTGTCATCTATATCAATGATCT
The DNA here is from genome assembly GCF_036971445.1 of Narcine bancroftii. Taxonomy (NCBI): domain Eukaryota; kingdom Metazoa; phylum Chordata; class Chondrichthyes; order Torpediniformes; family Narcinidae; genus Narcine; species Narcine bancroftii. The sequence goes on along the minus strand of NC_091469.1, from coordinate 382,027,072 downwards.
GGATGATAATGTGGTAAATTAGATCAACATGTTTCACATTAAATCAAGTTTATTGTCATCCAATTGTATAAGTACAACTTGGCCCCTGGTGGAAACCCTACAGACACACAACCAGACATAACACACTTACATACAAACAATACACATGTAGGACAAGTATTTCATCTACACTCCTCTACCCTGATGGGTGCAGCTGAAAGATGCAGTGTGCAAGGTGGAAGGGGTCCTTAATGATGCATGATCCTGGTAGATCATGTCAGTGGAGAGGGAGACTCCCATAATTCTCTCTGCTACTCTTGTGGTCTCATCAATTGACCTCCAATCCATTTCTCTGCAGCAACCGTATCACACTGATGCAGCCAGCCAGGATGCTGTCAATAGAGCTCCTGTAGAAGGTTGGCATAATGGTGGCTGGTAACCTTGCCCACTTCAGTCTTCTTAGGAGGTGCAGTCACTGTTGTGCCTTCCTGACAAGTGAGGAGGTGTTAAGTGTCCACAATCAGTCACTAGTTAAATGAACTCCAAGGAACTTGGTGCTCTCTATTCTCTACTATGGAGTTGTTGATGTGTAGAGGAGGATGTTTTGCAGGTGATGCAAAGGTTGGAGACATTGTGGGCAGTGAAAAAGGCTTTCAAAGCCTGCAGAGAGATCTGGACCAGCTGGAAAAAATTGGCTTAAAATGCCAATTTAATGGTGTCGTGAAGTGTTGCATTTTGGGAGGACAACCCAAGAAAGGACGTGCACAGTTAATGGTAAGGAACTGAGGAGTGTGGTGTAGGACAGAGGGATTTGGGAATACAGATATATAATTCCCTGAAAGTGGCATCACAGGTGGATAAGGTTGTAAAGAGAGCTTTTGGCATATTGGCCTTCATAAATCAAAGTATTGAGTATAGGTGATGGGGTGTTATGGTAAAGTTCTATCTGACATTGGTGAGGCCAAATGTGGAGTATTGTGTGGAGTTTTGGTAACTTAACTATTGGAAAGATATCAATATGATTGAAAGAATGCAGAGAAGACTTACTAGCATGTTGTCAGGACTTGAGGAACTGAGGTACAGTGCAAGTTTAAACAGGTTAGGACTTTATTCCTGGACCATATAAGAATGAGGGGAGATTTGGTGGAGGTATACAAATTATAATGGGTAAATGCAAATAGGCTTTTTTTCCACTAGGTTAGGTGAGATGCATGCAAGAGGACATGGGTGAAAGGGGAAGAGTTTAAGGTGAATGTTTTCACAGAAAGTAGTCGGAGTGTAAAACAAGCTGCCAGCTGAAGAGGTGAATGTGGGCTCAATTTTCACACAATAAAAATGTGGGCAAGTACATCGATGGGAGGGGTATGGAGGGCTATGGACTGGGTGCAGGTCTGTGGCACTAGGCAGAATAATAGTTTGGCACAGACTAGAAGGGTGGAAGGTCCTGTTTACTGTGCTGTAATATACTATGATTCTAAACATGTACCATATTGTAAACCAAACCATCAGAAAATTCCAAAAGATGCACAGTCCTTGCTGTGAGCATCAAGATTTCTGTATTCTATAAGTAGCATTTAATCTCAAACTCAAGACCTTGTTGATTGCAGTTCAGAGATAATCTAGACTGACTCATCATTATTGAGGGCAGACAACACTGTCATTGGTATCAGACAAGAAGCAAAATTGACTTGAGTCCTTGGATATTTCATGTCCACCTGAATTTATTTGAAGGAATATTAGTGGCATTGTCTCCAATAATGTAAGCAATATTTCTCTTTCATCCATCTTATTTCAAATTCCATGGACTGCAACTATTCCCATGTGAACAATTATTCTGTTAGAACACAGAACATTAGAGCGCAGTACAGGCCCTTAGACCCACAATGTTGCGCTGACCTATGTAAACATACTTAATGGCACAGTTTCCGTAGAGGTTAGAGTGGTGCTATTACAGCACCAGTGACCTGGCTTCAAATCCAGCCCTGGCTGTAAGGAGTTTGTACTTTCTCCCCTGTGTTTGCGTGGGTTTTCCCTGGATGCTCCTTTTTCCTTCCACCCTCTAAAATGTACAGAGTTGTAGGTTAATTTGGGTGATTGAGTGGCACAAGGTTAAATGGCCTCAGTTGGCTTCTACTGTACTGAAAATAAAATTTAAAATGTACAATCTAAACCTTCCGTACATCACAAACCATACCCTCTTGCATCCATATGCCAGTCATGGAGACTTTTGCATATCTCTATTTTACCAGCTTCCACCACCATCCTGGCAAAGCATTCCAGGCACCCACCACTCTGTATATAAAAAAAATCTTACCCCTGACATCTCCTCTAAACTTCCCTCCCCTCACCTTAAACAGGTGTCCACTGATATTTGTCCTGGGATGACTATATCAATACAAATCTCTGTGATTCATTGATCTACCAACAAAATGCTGGCACAATATCAATGCCTTAAAATTCTTTTTCTATTTGATCATCTTCAAAACTTACTAAAAGTCCAATTTTGTTTAATTGCAAAATTTATGCCTTTTTCATAAACCGTATGTGACTTATTTATATTGAAAATTGATTATTGTAGAATTTTTTGAATTGATTCATGCATTTAACTCACAATAACTGAAAACTGCTGAAACAGTAATGGATTTTACTAAAACCAATTTACTGGTTCTGCTGTTATCCTGCTTCCTCATAAACTGATATCTCTAGGCAATATTGCTGAAATTTCAATGAGCTGCTGTATACATGCTGTGAGATGGCTAGCTAATGACGATTGATGATCCGATTGACTGTTCCTTGAGACATTAATTTTTTATTTTAATTTTTCCTCTATTATTGTCATTCCATCCTTGTTGATCTAACTCCTTACATGGAAAACATTTAAAAAGTCATGGTTATCTGCAGTTTTCAAAGTGGCAGTGTCTTTTAATTATTAGTTGACTTGACAGGTGAGAAGCTTGTATCTGCATTTTTGTGGGGCTATGATCATGGATTACTCATCTAAGGTTGAATTGTGTTTTATATCTTTTAATGTAATTAATATATACAAAGAATCATTAATTAATTATCAAAAATTTCAACTCATAAATCAGACAACAATTTCTAGTAAAATCAGTGATCAGGAACCAACATTATGCAAACCTCATTAGTTGAGTGCAGGATGTGGGTGATGCTTGCTTTTGCACTCACTCAGAGGCTATCCTGCATCTTCTCAATTCATTCAGTGCCCTCAACAATTGCAAGACGAAGATTCTCTGCTAACTTGCCCCCCATCATATTGCAATGCTGCCATGAGGGTTCATGGTGAGACATTGAAAAATGTGAACCTTCTGCATTTTTTAGGATACACCACTTGACACTCGGCATTTCAGCACCAGATGTTTCCGATGAGGGGATCTGACATTGGACAGAGTTGCCATATCAGAGCACCATGAAGAGTTAACAATGAGGCAGCCAGTTCATTTACCTGAGGACACTATACAGTCGATGCAGCATAGGCATAAATCTTCACATTGAAGAGCCGAGTCCAAAGGGTTGAGGCACATCTCTGTAAATTAGATCCTGAGTTTTATTTTCCAGAGACAATACATTGACTAGGAGGATAAATAGGAAGGGAGTGGATGTAGGGGGAAGGGGGATGGTCACAGATTCCTAAATTTGCCAGATGAATAGATAAACAGATTGACAATATACTCCAAACCTCTGAAGGAATGCAACATTCCCACTAACTCCCGAGTCCCTGGCCCAGGACTACTGAAGGTGAAAAAGGAGCATTCAGAATGGTATGGTATCCATGTGTCAAGAGCACACAAAAGTCCAGAGAATGAAAACATACTTCCTCACAAGCAACATGCCCATCTGGCCCAACAGGCAGCACATGAGGAAGAATCTGCATTTCACACATTGGTATCATCAGCCACTGGAGAAGGAGCAACTAGTCCTTAATACCAAGAGACTGGCTAAATAGAAGAATCTTTTCTTTGGCTTGGCTTCGCGGACGAAGATTTATGGAGGGGGTAAAAAGTCCACGTCAGCTGCAGGCTCGTTTGTGGCTGACCAGTCCGATGCGGGACAGGCAGACACGATTGCAGCGGTTGCAAGGGAAAATTGGTTGGTTGGGGTTGGGTGTTGGGTTTTTCCTCCTTTGCCTTTTGTCAGTGAGGTGGGCTCTGCGGTCTTCTTCAAAGGAGGCTGCTGCCCGCCAAACTGTGAGGCGCCAAGATGCACGGTTTGAGGCGTTATCAGCCCACTGGCGGTGGTCAATGTGGCAGGCACCAAGAGATTTCTTTAGGCAGTCCTTGTACCTTTTCTTTGGTGCACCTCTGTCACGGTGGCCAGTGGAGAGCTCGCCATATAATACGATCTTGGGAAGGCGATGGTCCTCCATTCTGGAGACGTGACCCATCCAGCGCAGCTGGATCTTCAGCAGCGTGGACTCGATGCTGTCGACCTCTGCCATCTCGAGTACCTCGACGTTAGGGGTGTGAGCGCTCCAATGGATGTTGAGGATGGAGCGGAGACAACGCTGGTGGAAGCGTTCTAGGAGCCGTAGGTGGTGCCGGTAGAGGACCCATGATTCGGAGCCGAACAGGAGTGTGGGTATGACAACGGCTCTGTATACGCTTATCTTTGTGAGGTTTTTCAGTTGGTTGTTTTTCCAGACTCTTTTGTGTAGTCTTCCAAAGGCGCTATTTGCCTTGGCGAGTCTGTTGTCTATCTCATTGTCGATCCTTGCATCTGATGAAATGGTGCAGCCGAGATAGGTAAACTGGTTGACCGTTTTGAGTGCAGATGATGCCGCTTTAGTTTCCCATTCAGAGCCAGCTCTTCAGCGCTTGACGTCCTGCTTTGCGGAAACTGCCAAAATGTTTGGCCTGGAAGTCAGCCTGAAGAAAACTGAGGTCCTCCATCAGCCAGCTCCCCACCATGACTACCAAATAGAAGAATAATCATCCAGAATCTATACAATGAAAATTGTCATTTTTTTGATACAGTGAATTCAACTTGTCTCTTCAATAAAATGTTGAAACTTCCAATATCAAAACCCTAACAGAATATCTAACTGGAATATCACATGATGAGGAAGACAGAAGAGATTTGCAAAAAATTCTGAGAAATTATTTATTTATATATTATTCTGCATTGCACAGTCAGTTTGTTGACCTATTTTTGGTATACGTATCTTTTCTTGAGTAGTTTTTTGCATTATTGATAAATAGAAATTCTGCCTGGTCCTGCAGGAGAAAAAACCTCGGGATTGTATATAATGTCACGTATATACTCTGACAATAAATCTGAACCTTAATTTTTGAAATTTGTATAAGAAATAAGCCAAATGATCGAGCATTTAAATGGTGGGTATTAATTTGACAAACTAGCAGTACTAATTAAAATGGAAAAGTTTTCACAGTCATATTTTCTAATTCAGAAAATTGGGTAGATTTATGATGCAATTGGGTTTTTTCCCCAGCTTCACCCACCTGCTTTCTCTAAATCTCTTCCTATAAACCTTTTCCATTTATGCCACATTACCTTTTTTCAAAAAATAATTCTCATCTCTTCGGGATAGTTTTATCATCTCTCCTAACTTCAGTCCTAAAACTCTGCATTTATTCTTATTTCAAACCAATGTGCCTTTGGATATTATGAGCTTTGAAATCATTTGGCATTTGTTGTGCAAGTTTTATTCTGATTTTGTTATTTGCCAGCAGCACATTCAGAAGGACTTGGAACTGTGTCCGACAAAAATCTGCATTTGATCAGTGGGAAATATTATACTTGGATACTAATTCTAGGATAAAGGTCCAATGTTTTTTTTTAAACCTGCCACTGTATAACAAGCAACTTGCCTCCAACCTTTAATGGTTTGTATATCATTACAAGAAATCATTTTTTCTGCCTTGAGAATACATGTCTATTGACAACAGATGAAAGGGTGAGATCTTATTTCCATGGGCAAGTTGCAGCTGGAATATTCTTCATTTTACATAAATACTTATAAAGGTATCATTCTTCTGCTACCTTCAACAAATGCATCCATTGCCTTGATGCTTTTTAATTCCTCATTAACAGTTACCATTCTATAAGCAAATAAACCCAATATTAAACCAATATAAAAGTTGCAATTCAGAAATTATTCACTCCCACAGAAACTGTTGGATTTATTCACTTAATTTCACTGACTTTCTTACCAACAAATGGGCATTCATCTATAATCCCTACTCCAACCATTAGTAGATATATTCAAGTGATTTTCAGATATGTGATTTTCACTTTATAAATTGCCCTGTAAATATCTATAAATGCCATACTGAGTCCTTTAATAATTAATCTCACAAGTGTCATGGAATTGTTTCAAGTCTGCTAATATGTTGTGAAGAACACATAATCATCTGCTAATTATTAAGATTCAGATTTTGCAGGGAAATCTTGGTGAGATTGAATATCATGCAAACAGGACACCACATTACAGAATGTGCAAGTTATCAGCAACTTGCCATTGAGCAACTGCATTATTGTGTTGTTCAGGGTAGTGCTGAGAGATTGATCTGATCCATAGATATTTGAATTGGAGCTACTTGAAGCTCCAGGGGCAAGTTGAAGCTGGCACAAGAATACTTAGAAGGTAAACAAGAAGTCTGCAGATGCTGGGGAAAACCGACGTGCTGGAGGAACTCAGCAGGTCACAGAGCATCCATGGAAAGCAATAGGCTTGGGCTTGAGCACTTCTTCAGGTGCACCAACAATCAGGCAAATGCCCGAATACACAAGGGTGGAAGGGAAGGGGGAGGAGCACAAGCTAGCAGGGAGTGGGAAAGAAGAGAAAGGAGCTTGAGGGGTGATAGTGGGCGGGGGCAGAGGGCTGAAAAAGAAGTTCTCTAATGGGAGAAAGGAATGAAAGTGGGTCAGGAGCTGGGGAAAGAAGATGTGGGTGATGGCCTGGCAAAGATGGGAAGGAAAGGAATCAGAGGAATGGGAGCAAAAATAACACGGGGAAAGGATAACCAGAAATTGGAGGTCGGCAGGTTGGAGACTGCTGAAATGGAATATAAGGTGTTGTTCCTCCAATGTGTGGCATCAACCTGGCAGTATCTCAGGCTGTGGATAGACATTGCAGAGTGGCAATGTGGTGTCAAATGGGAGATCCTTGCCGTTGTGGTGAAAAGGGTGAAGCTGCTCAATGAAGCAATCCCCAAATCTATGTCCAGTCTCTACAGTATAAAGGAAGCCACAGAGCAAACACTGGATGGAATAAATAACCTCTATAGATTCACCATCTGCAAAATCGGATACACCACCTTCCTTCCTCCAGCTCTCCATCCTCCTCCCTTCTATTAAAAACACCTTTCTTAGCCCTCTTTCCCCTCCCCCTATCACCTCTTATATTTTTCTTCCCTGTCCCACCTCTAAGCTTCATTTTTGGCATACCTGAAAAAGGGCTCAGGCCTGAAATGTCAACTGCCTATTGCTTTCTATGGATGCTGCATGACGTGCTGAGTTCCTCCAACACTTTTATGTATTGTATAGGAGCACTTATCATTCCATTGATTTGAGTGGAAGAAATCAGCTGGATGGTACTTCAGTAAGTACCTGTTTATTTATATTAGGACTGACAATTGGTATCAATGCATGACTGGAGGCAAGCGTCACAGAATCAAGGACAGCAAACCAAACAGCTCAGGCACACCCATCCAATTTTGAACTAAATTTGAGTTTCCTTGGAGCACATTTCCACCATATTGTTTTTTTAAATACTTTATTTTAATTTTGTGGTCAAACAAGCATCAAGAATTAGCCATTGCAAATACATAAAATAAAATGAAAAGAAAATTAGTGATACAGGTTGTCCATATTTCAAAATAGCCCCATCCCTCCTTACCCCCAAACAAAACCCCAAGATAGAAAATAGAAAAGAAAAAGAGAGTGAATAAAAGAGAAACAAAAAACATACAGGAAAAGAGGAAAGAAAGAGGAACTGTCAGGATCTGGGATCCATTTCAGAAGATCTAATTATTTTTATTGCCTGGATATCAAATAAAGGAAAGAATAAGAACTTAAAACTCAGGAACAGAATAAGTATCTTAAATATTCAACCCTGCATTGTGCAAATATGTCTACCATACCTGCAAAAACATATTATACTTCCTTAAATTTAAGTAATTTTCTCCAGGGGAACATAACTATGCATTTCTACATTCCATCAAGCGATGTCCAAAAGGGAATCAAACTTCCAAATATCAGCAATACATTCCTCGCCACTGCTAATGCAATTTTTAAGAATTCTAATTGGTACTTAGCCTCATTTTAGGTCTTATGTCTACAATGTTTCCTTGGAGAAACAGTTCTGATCTTTGTGGCAGTTGTTTCCTAATAATCTGGTCATTCTTAAATTTTCCCAAAACTGTTTCACTTTAGAGCATGACCAGGTGGAATGTAAAAAGGTTCCTGTTTCTTCCCTGCATCTAAAACATGTTACAGGAATATTAGAATTTAATTCATGCAACTTCTGCAGGGTAAGATATAACTGCAAAAAATTGTATTGTACCAATCTTACATAAATTGTATTGGTCATGGAGTCCTTGTTTTATTTTAATTCACTTGTCTTGTCAGGTTACTTTTCTATCTTAATGCACTCGCTTGCTTTTGAGTCCAGCATAGACCTCTAACTTCACTTCATGCCTTTTAAATGAGTTGAGAGGCTTGTATTCAGGGCCACATTCTCACGTGCTCCAGTCTTGAATACAACTGCTCCAACAGGCTATTTTTAATCTATGGTACACAAGCATCACTGGTTAGGCTAGCAATTATTGGCTGTCCCTGATTACCTTTGAAAATGTGGCAGTGAGTCACTAGGTATCCACTTTTCAATAAAGAGAGCAAAGTCCATTATCAGAGTTCGTAAAATAATTTTAAATAGACTGCTTTCAGATAGCATATAGCTGTTTCAAATTCTAAAATGAAAGCAAACTGTCATCTTTTATATTTGATGCTATTTCCTCTGTTTTTGGTTTGTCTTGTGTTGTCCTTCAAAGTTTTTTGCCACACATTCTCCTGTTGATTTCACAACTGAGGACTTTTTGCCCCAACTGTCATATCCTGCGCTCTTCCCTCCCCCCACGCATACTCTCTTGCTTTCTCTCCCCATGCTGTCCTGCTTCCTCCTCCCCATTCTCTCTACCAATTCTCCCAGCCCTCTGCCCTTCCCCCTTCCTCCATCCACTGTGTCATCCTCCTTTCCTCTCTACCTCCATCCCCACTCTCCCCTTCCTCCAGCCCCTGCTGTACAACTTCTTCAATCCCCTATTTTTCTTCCAAACACTGCTCTTTTTCTATCATCCAGCTCTCCCTTTCCTTCATTCCCTGCTCCCACTCTCCTCTTCCTCAAACCCCCCACTTTACCACTTTACCTTTTCCTACATCTTCCTGTTCTCTCCTTTCTCCACCCCCCCACTCTTCTCCATCCCTCACTCACCTCCATCCATCCCCCTGCTGTGCCCTTTCTTCATTTTCTAACTAGCCCTTCCTCTATTCTTTTCCATCCCACATTCCTCGCTGCTCTTCATCTCCCCTTCCTTTCTCTCCCCATTCTACTTGTCCATTCTCTCTCTACTTCTTCCCATTACACTCATCCTTTTCTTACTCCTGTCTCCATTTTACTCCTGCTCTTCCCAAAGCCCACTTGACTCCCCTCCCCTCTTCCCCACATAAACTCCCTCATACTTTCCACAGACCTCTGGATAAAGAATTGCACCTACTATCTCAATCCTGATTGACTGGCACCTTATTTTGAGACTGCTCCCGTCGCCTTCCTGCTCCAGACTCCTCAACTGTTGTTTCCAGCTCTTCCTTGTCAAGTCCCTTAACAACTTTGTATGTTTCAGTAATATCACCTCACATGCAGCTGAACTCAAGAACTTGCAGGCCCTGTCTGCTTCATCTCTCCTCATAGGACATACCTCCATGTCAGGAATCAATATGACAAATCTTCAGTTCATCAGTACTTGGAATAGGGAATCCGATCTGAACATGGTATTTCAGATGTGGACTCCCTAGACCCCAGTGTAAATAAAGCAAACATCAATGCTCCTGCAATCAAATCCCCTTGCAATAAAGACCCACATACTAATACTAATTCAGAGATGGAAAGAGAGAAATATACTAAATTCTTGGGAGTCACTATCTTGGAAGAAAGCACATCAGCGCCTTTACTTCCTCAGGAGTTTGCAGAGATTCAGGTTGACATCAGAAATCTTGGAAAACTTTTTCAGATGTGCCGTGGAAAGTGTGCTGACTAGTTGCATCACAACCTGTTATGGGGGTACCAATACTTCTGAGTGGAATGCCCTGCAAACGGTAATTGACCCAGCCCAGTGCATCACAGCCAAATTCTTCCCACCATCGAGAAAATCTAACATGGAACACTGCAATTAGAGAGCAGCAGCAATCAAGGTTTCACGTTGTAGCATGTCGAATGGCTCAAAGACTTGTTGACTCAAACCAAGGCTTTTATTAGCAAAAGACTGGAACGTATTACATCAAAGTCAACCAGTCCAGACTGACCTGGGTCTGGTTAGGAGCAGCCCTTTATGACCTGCCAGTAGGCGTGGCTACGGCTCTCAGCCAATCACTACTATATATATAGATATATATATCTATATCAGCCCACTGGCGGTGGTCAATGTGGCAGGCACCAAGAGATTTCTTTAGGCAGTCCTTGTACCTTTTCTTTGGTGCACCTCTGTCACGGTGGCCAGTGGAGAGCTCGCCATATAATACGCCTCAAACCGTGCATCTTGGCGCCTCACAGTTTGGCGGGCAGCAACCTCCTTTGAAGAAGACCGCAGAGCCCACCTCACTGACAAAAGGCAAAGGAGGAAAAACCCAACACCCAACCCCAACCAACCAATTTTCCCTTGCAACCGCTGCAATCGTGTCTGCCTGTCCCGCATCGGACTTGTCAGCCACAAACGAGCCTGCAGCTGACGTGGACTTTTTACCCCCTCCATAAATCTTCGTCCGCGAAGCCAAGCCAAAGAAAGGAAAAATATATCTATATATATAGAAATATATACACACACACACACACACACACACACACACACATTGGTGATAGTATTCTGTACTATCACACACATCATCCAGGACATGCTCTAATCTTACTCCTGCCATCAGCAAAGAGGTATAGGTGCCACAAAACTCATGCCACCAGGTTCAGGAACAGTTGCTACCCCTCTTCCATCAGACTCCTAAATAATGGACTCATTGAAAAACCATTTTGGTTTGAATGTTATTTATTACTGAATTTTTTTTCTGTGTTTGCACAGTTCATTTACATTTCTCTTTTGTATATGTTTCTTTTTCTTGAGTACACTTTACACTAAGGATAAGAATAAATTCTGCCTGGCCTGCAAGAAAAAGAATCTGTTTTCTACGTAACTTCATATGTTCTGACAATAAATTTTAACTTGAACTTTTTCAAATTGCATATTCCTTTGAGCCACTCCCTTCTTCCTTTCTGCCATTAGATTTCTGAATGGACAATGAACCACAGACATACCTTGCTTTCTCTTCTTTTGCACTAATTTATTTATTTTTTTGAAACTGTAATTTATAACAATTTTACACCAGTAATGTGCTGCAAAAAAAATTTCATGACATGTTCATGCCAATACTGATCCTGATTCTATTTGCCATTTTTTTTAACCAAAATGGTTAGTCTTAATTTTTTAAATGTTAGATTCTATCTGCCATGTTGCTGCTGTTCCTTTAACAACATTAAAAGGCCTTCCTATGAGCTATTACAATCTTCATCATGTCTTGCTAGCCACAGCTGAATCACATTTTTCTGCAGAAAATAAATATATTACAAATTATGTATTATTTATATGCTAACCACAACTCATTTACATGGCATACTTCATAATATAGTTTACCAACCTATCATAGCCAACAAATAATACCTTTGCTTTAATCGATTTTAAGATTCTGGTTTACAATTAAATAAATTTTATTAATATTCATATAATATTTCTTCCAAAGGATACTTAATTATCAGACTCTCCATTCATTCTAAAAGCCTGGGTTTGCTGCATTCTGATCTAGAAAACGATCTTTTAAGAATTACATAAATTCATCCTTCATGAGTATATTAATTATGTTTCAATAACAATGTAACTTGATGGTGAAGAGTCATAGAGTTGTGCAGAATAGAAACAGGACAAGTTTTCCCCTAGGAACTTAAAGCTGTCTACTATCTTTATCTCAGCACAGTTGATGTAAACCAGAGAATGAGCTTCACCCTGTCCACTAGAAGTCCACAACCAGCTCTTTGATCTTGCTGACAAAGTAGAGAGAAGTCATTGTTCTGGCCAGAAGCCATAGATCCTTCCATCTCTCTTCTGTACTCCATTTCATTGTTTTTGGTGATTGTGCCTATAACGGTGGTGTTATCCACAAATTTATAGATTGAGCTGAAGCAGTGTTTAGTCACGCAATCATGAGTATACAGGAGAATAGGAGAGGACTGAATATAAATTCTTGAATTGCCCCAGTATTGAGGATGGTCGTGGAGGAGGTGCTTTTGTAAAACTTCGTTGATAGTATCCTGCAGGAAAGTCATGGATCCAATGTAGATAGGAGTGCTGAGACCAAGATCACATACCACACACTGATGTAAGCTGATAGGATACTTTCAATGGTACATCTGCAGAAGATGTTGGGGGTCACAAGTGACATGCCAAATTTTCTCAGGAAGTAGAGATGCTATTGGACTTTTTGGCTATATTGTCGACGTGGTTAGACGTGGACAGAGATACTGGAGGAACTCAGCTGGTCCCATAGCATGCACAGGAGGTAAAGATAAACAGGATTACAGAGCCTCGGACCTTCCTCAAGGTATGAATGACAGTCTGAGGGAAAACATAGGGGACGAATGGGAGGGGGATGTTCCAAGATGTTCATTGGATATGTTAATAGGACTGGAGAGAGGAAAGGTGAAAATTGATTTTGGCCCTGTGAAAGGAGACAGAGGGAAGAGAGAGAGGGTCAGAAGGAAACCAGAGAAGTCATTGTTAATACCATCCAATTGGCGGGTGCCTAGATGGAAGATGAAGTGTTCCTCCAATTTGTGGATCATCTCAGCCTCGCAGTGCATGAAACCATGGACAGACATGTCAGCAAGGGAATAGGGCAGAGAATTGAGATAGATGGCCACTGCGAGATTAGGCTATTGCGGAGGAGAGTGCCAAGGTGCTCAACAAAGCAATTTCCCAGTCTGTGTCCAGTCTCTCTGATATAGATGGGACCACAATGGGAGCATTGGATGCAGCAAATGGCCCCTGCAGGTTCATAAGTACTGCTTCATTTGCAAGGGCCTTTTAGGGCCCTAAGGGAGGAGGTGTAGACTCAAGTGGAGCATCTCCTGCAGTCAAAGATGAAGATGCCAAGGGGTGATTGGTGGGGAGGGAGGAGTGGAGGAGGTAGTCACTGAGGAAGCAGTCCCTGCAGAAGGCGGAGAGGGGATAAGAGGAGAATATGGTGATGGGATTGTGTGGTAGGTGAGAGAAATGGAGGAGAATAATATGTTGGATATGGAGGCTTGTGGGGTAGTAGGTGAGGACAAGGAAAATCTTGTCCTTGTTCAGCATGGGGGCAGAGAGGGGTAGGGCATATGTGTGGATAATAGATGTATGCGTGTGAGGGCTGATTTGATGGTGGTAGGGGAAGCCACATTTTTTGAACAAGGACATCTCTTGGAATCTGACATGAAAGACCTCGTCCTGGTCCAGGTATGGAAACTTATTATATGTATAAATAAGATCTGTGTTTCCCAGCATGCAATGCACGATTGCCCCGAAACTGGAAGTGACAGATGACGGGGTAGTCTTTGGAAGTTAGTTGAAGCAGCTCAAAGAAAATAAAGTCGGTTAAATGTTAAACCCACGTAAAGTTGTTCTTCTTGAAAGAACATGGTGTCAGAAGTGTCTTGGTGAGTAAGAGAAGACAATAGTTCATAACCATGGATAAGTTAAGTCCTCCCACACTGATTCAGTTTACCAGCAATCTAGCTGATGATTGGAAACGCCTCGAACAGCGATTCAACATTTATTTAGAAGCTGGTGGAATGGGAGAGACAAATGAAAAACAGAGAGCGACTATGTTTCTGCATATGATGAGTGAAGATTCCTTGGACATCCATAACAGTTTTCAAATTGATGAGACAGCTTTAACTTTGAACACTCTGATGACAAAATTTGAGGAGTATTTTGTTCCAAGTAAAAAGATCACATTTGAGAGATTCAAGTTTTTCTCCTGTGACCAGAAATAAGGTATGAGCTTTGACCAATACTTAGCTGATCTTCACCTACTGAGTAAGTCCTGTGAATTTTGAGATTTGAAAAATACACTCAATAAAGACAGAATAGTTTGCGAAATCCGAGATATTGGACTTAGAGAAAGACAGTTGCGTGAAAAAGATTTGACTCTGGAAAAGGCTGTGAATTTGTGTAGGGCAGGAGAGACCACACGAGCACAAGCTAAGGAACTGCACAAGATAGGCACAACAGTGCATGTGATGAAAACAAATAAGCACTGTACCAGAAGTTTTCCAATGCATCAACAAAGCAAAGTGGTAAGCTCAAACAACAAATGCAGCACATGCAGAGGTAGACATATTCCAAAGATGTGTCCTGTCTATGGAAAGACCTGCTATAAATGTGGGAAGAAGAATCACTTTGCAAAGTGCTTCAAAGCAGGGACTACCAAGAGAAAGGAATACACAGCAGACGAAGAAATGAAGGAACTCTTCATGAATTCACTACAGACTGATGCTGGCAAAAGGGAATGGATTGTTCCAGTAACCGTGAATGAGACAGTAATTCCATTTAAACTTGACACCAGAGCCCAGGTGAATCTGGTTTCTGTTGATGATCACAATACCCTCACTATAAAAAGCAAGATTTATCCTGTGAAGTTAAAAGTGACAGGCTACACCAGAGAGAATGTTCCAGTAAAAGGGGGCTTCAAACTCAAAGGGTAGCATCTAAAGTCACAGCTACTGATTGTAGAAAGGAGAGTACAACCAATATTAGGTCTGTGTGGATGTGAAGAGCTCAACCTGGTGAAGAGTTTTTATAGTGGCTTCGCAGTCCAAAGATAAGCAGACAACACTCATGGAAGAAAGGATAACCACACTGGAGAAATGATACTTCAATGTACAAAGAGAAACAACCTCATTATGTGACATAAATAAATCATGAAAATCTGTAGATAGCATGATTGAAATAAAAATACAAAATGCTGGAGAAACTTAGCTGGTCAAACAGTGTCCTTTATGTAGCAACTTCAGCTGCATCTAAAAGAAAGAAGGCATGGCTGCATTAGGAATTAATCCTTGTGCAAATGTAATCTTGAAATTGTCTCAGGATAATTTTGGCACAGCATACCTCTCATGGCTAATAAAACTGTATTGAAAAGCCAACAAACAGTTAACAGAAACAGTTATCTAAGAGATTATTTTAATTAAGTATAATTATTGAATACTACATATTTTAGGTAACGAACCTTTTGGCGCACATTAATTCTCTGCACACTGGTTGCAAAATATATGTGCGCTTAGAGGGAACAGCGCTTGTATGCTTATAGGAAGCTCCTGCAAAGTACATAATCTATGCATATAAGTATGTTTTTGATGCACAAGTGCTTTGGGTTTCCAGGAGAGATTACAGTGGAATTTTGTGGCATTTAAAAAAGTTTTATTGCATTAGTAAGCGGCACAACTGGCAATTTAAACGGGTCTTACAATGGGATGATAGTTTCAGATTTTAATCCCATACTATTATTGGTCATTATATACCAGAGAAGCAGAACTTTGTTGCATGATGGGCCAGATTGATAATCGATTTTACTTTTGCAAGCCACCTGGGCATAGATGGAAGTTCAGACATCTACAGCTTGTAAAGTGCAGCCTCAAGAAAGCTACCAACATCATAAACTACCTCCCCCCATCACCCTGGACACAACCTCTTCTTGCTGCTACCTTCAGGAAGAATATACAGAAGCTTGAAGTTGAGCCAGGTTCAAAATACTATTTTCAAATAGCTGACAGGCTATCCCCTGATAATCTACTCCAGGACCACAAAAAGACTTGGTTGCATATTTTTTTGGGTTTTTTTTTGCATTAATTGCATGAATATTTATTATCTATCGATCTTTTATACTTATCTCTTTTCATAATTTAATGTATACTATTGACATTTTTTTGCAGAAGTACCTGTTTGGCTGCATATGTACGTCCTTGTGTGTATGACAATAAGCTCATTATCATTCAAAGAGGTCCCCACTTCTATATTTCTGACTAAACACTAGTCAGAATACTCATGGATGGCTGCAAAGAATGCCAGTCTGCTGCACTCTTCCAGCAGTTACACCCTGTAGATTGATAATTTCTGTGTATTATTAGAATTTAACTGTCTTTTTAGTGCTTCATTTGTTTGTGAATGTCAGTATTTCAGGAGTAGAGTTTGCATTTAATGCAAAAAAAACCCTAAACTACCAGATACAGTTCTGTTGCCACGTTACAGGAAAGATTTAATTGCATTGGAGAAGATGCAGAGAAGTTTTACAAGGATGTTTTCAGGACTGGAACATTTTAGTTTTGAAAAGAAATTTGTTTTAAAAAAGAGGGTTGTTTTCTTTGCAAAAGGGGAGCCTGGGCAGACTTGTATATGAATTTACAAAAGGACTGATAGATTTTTTAAAAATGGGAACTATTCCCTGAGCAAAAAAAACTGCTGGAGAAATTCAATAGCAGATAACCCGACCCACTGAGTTCCTCCAGCAGTTTGTTTATTGCTCCAGTTTCAAGCAGACTCTTGTGTCTCTGACCTGTTTCCCTTAGCAGAACAGTTTAAAAGCATCGTATAGATTTTAAACAGTTGATAGAAGATGAGGAATGGTTTTGGTCAAAGTATGAAAATTACTGCCTGGAAAAAATAGATGGGGCAGAAACTCTTTTCACATTTGAAATGTATTGAGATGTGTATTAGGAGTGCGACTCTAAGGCTACAAACCTAGTGCTGGAAGGTAGGGTTTCAGGTTTTTGAACAGCATGAACATAATAGGGTGATTTCATTTAAAACCTAACAGCTTCCTTCTGTGTTGTAAACTTCCTGTGATTCTAAGACCTTGACCTAAATAGGTCCTTATAAAGACCCAGCTTTGGAAACCATGATGCTGCTGTATCCATTATTAGTATCAGGGTTAAAATGGAGATTCTACAAGAAGTCTGTGAAAATGTTGTTGACATTCTTTGATTGTCTCCATAGAAACATATTCTCTCTCTCCCTTTCTCCATGTTTAAGATTAAGTAGTTCAGTTTTGAATTTTCCTTTGTTCTGTGAAGATGGAGAGTCTTGGAATGGACTGAAAACTTTTGACCATTTAAAGTATTTTAAGCATCATTTTATCATATAACAAAGTTGTAATTATGTAATCATCCATATAAGGTTTAATAAACCTTGGAAAACTCAATTCAACTTTGGTCGGATCTTTTTTGAACGAGTCATAAACAATGACATTCTATCCAGGTGACTATAAAGATAGTCATGACAGTTTAGTCAATAAAAGAGGAACTATTTATTGATTCTGCGACAGATTATGTTGTGTTTATATTGTATATAGATATGTTTTTGGGAGATAAATTGGCGCAGGGTTTTTTAGTAGGTCACATACAAACACTTTAAAACAGATCTTAATTAAAATACTGGAGCTCTGCTAATGCTAGACATGTCAATGCCAAGAGCCTTTGCGAAAGCTTTGGAGAGTGCCAAAGAGATTTCACTAATGGATTGTTGTTTTCAAAAACGCAACAGATGAAAGAACTTGTCGGAGTCGCAGACTGTCTGGAGTGAAACTTGCTGTTCTAAGAGGGTCATGTGGTTTTGCAAGCAGAGAGAGTAAAATTGTGTGTGTGTGTGTGAGATAGATAGAGAGACAGACAGACAGACAGACAGACAGACAGACAGACAGACAGACAGACAGAAATCGGGGCTGCAGCAGCTGCGACTGGAACAGGACAAGCTGGCATGTTTGTGGAAAACTCCATTTGGAAGACGGGTTGTGAGTGCTTAATTCAGCCTGGTCAAAGGCCTTGTGGTTCATGCAAGAGGAGAGGACTGGCTGTCTAATGTTTGAAATAAGAGAAACAAAAATGAACTCTGTGGTGACCTGAAAGAAAGAGGTTATGATCTGGAGAACCCTGAGGGGGCAAGTTTCTTTGGCAAGATGCTGAATTGGCTGATTATAAAGGAACGAGTTGTGGGTGTCCAACGAACAACACATCACTCTGAAAACCGACAAGACACTTCCTGAGCAGTAACCATTTACATTTCAAGGACCAAAGCCTGGTGAATTTTTTAAATGTTAAATTCTGTGCACAGATTAAGATTTGCCTACAACCACTGAACTTGGAGGAATGAGAAATGAGATTGGACTGTGAATCAAATAACTTTTCTGAACTTACACACACATTACATACATGTGTGCTTAGAATTAGAAGGGGGTTAAGTTAGTTAAGTCAATAGTGATAAGTGTGATTATTTTTTCATGTTTAAAGATAATTAAAACCAACTTTTGTTTAAATAACCATTTGTCTTGGTGAATATCTATTGCTGCTGGGTTTTGGGGTCCTCTGGGCTCGTAACAATTCTTTATTCAATAAAAAGACAATTTAAGACTATAGAAAGTTGGAAATTGAATTTGGAATTTGGACTGGATTGAATGGGCTCTGATTCAAGCATTTTTATTAAGGAGGCATGATCATCAACAGCACCAAGACCATTAAAGAAGCGGTAAGCCTAACCAAAGGATTCCTTCTGTGTTTAGAGAAACTGCCACTTGTCTTTTGAGGACTGTTTTGGTTTTGGAGTTATTGTTGTGCATGTTTGATGTCTGAGTGTGACAATCAGCTGAATGGATAAAACGGCAACTGCTCTGAAGCTGCTGCACCCAAGGAACTATGTGTTGAGAAGATGAAGGTCATGGATCTTAAAGAAGAATTGCAAAGGCGGCAAGTGGAAACAAAGCATCTCTTCAAGGAAGATTCAAGGAGGAAATAGAATAGCAGAAGTTTTCAGCTGCTGGGGATACAGATCCCACAAAATTTCTGCAAAAAAATTTAATAGAATCTAAGATCAGTCACAAGATAATAGTTGAAACTGTGTCACAAGATGGTGGTGAGGAGGATGGGAAATCCAAAATGGAGACAGTCAGTTATAAAGCAACATCTGACTTGCATAAGGATGAAATAAGGATATTGTGTCAAATCCTGAGGGCAGAAGAAGTAAGAAGAGTTCTCGATCAGGCTCCAATGTTTCAAGTACTGAATCTATATATCTAAAGATTCAGGCAGACATTTCAGCTTTGAAGTGAAAATTAAATTGGACAGAACAGTGGGAGGAGCAAATAACAATAACATGGGTCCAGCTATGAAGAGAAGAGGAGCAGAAACAGGTGCAGCTATGAAGAGAAGAGTAGCAGAAACGAGTGCAGCTATGAAGAGAAGAGGAGCAGAAACGGGTGCAGCTATGAAGAGAAGAGGAGCAGAAACGTGTGCAGCTATGAAGAGAAGAGGAGCAGAAACGGGTGCAGCTATGAAGAGAAGAGGAGCAGAAACGGGTGCAGCTATGAAGAGAAGAGGAGCAGAAACGGGTGCAGCTATGAAGAATGGAGGAGCAAAGACAGGAGCAGTTACGAAGAGAAGAGCCACAGCTGAGATTGGAAAAGGAGCTGGAGGAGGAACAGCTGCAAATTGAAAAGGAGCTGCCAGCGGAGTAGCTAAGAGGGGAGGAAGGGCAAATAAAAGGATCTACTGGAACCGGACATAAAAATTGTTGATAATAGGGTCAGGATGAAGGCACTGGAAGGCTCAGTGGTATCTGGTGATTGAAGTAAATGATCTAAAGTGTCACGTTTTGAGGAAGGACAACAGATAAAGAAAATATTTAATACCAAGGCTGAGTCAGTGCTGCCGTCACGTGATGTGCTTGGTCGTGAACTAGGCAGGGTAAGGCACAGTGTTGAGCCAGTGCTATGGTCACAAGATGTGAATGGTCCTGAACTAGACAGGATAAGACACGGTGGTGTCAGGTCTCAAACCCCCCCCCCCGCCCCAATGATGATCCCATTGGAAAGAGATGTGAGCCAAATGCCAACTTGTGAAACAGAATGTCACCCACTCCCGGCAGGCAATAGATCTCTGGATGGACAAAGTAATATACGCCCAGGCATTAATTCAGTTACAGACACTCTCTTCTCTCCCCAGGAGAAAAATTCTAGTTTTTGATGGTTGAAATTAAATTCCACTTGAATTCCAACCATTTATGAAAAGCTTTGAGCATGGTATTGAAATTGTGTCAAAACTCAGAGGATTGTTTATATTATTTGCTGCAGTTCATGAGTGGACAACCATGAGATCTTGTAAAGAGTTGCCAATGTATGGCTCCTAATGAAGGATTCAAACAGACTAAGTCGTTAGTAAAGAAGCATCTTGGCAACAAGTATAAAATTTCTACAGCGTATGTACAGAAGGCTCTTTCATGGTCATCAATAAGACCAGAAAACATGAAAGGTTTACAAGCTCTAAGAGGACGTTGCAAAGTCATGATGGAGATTGAGAGCTTGACATACCTAATAATATGGTAGTCATTGTAAATAAAGTACCCTTTCGGATAAGAAAACTATGGAGAAAAGAAAATGTGACAGGTACTTTTAAGGATTTCGTGGGGGCCATTGAAGGGCAAGTGGTCATTGTCACAGATCCAGTGTATGGAATTATCAAAGGTTCTCGATAAGTAAGTGAAGAAGTTGAGGTCGAAATCGTATCCTCAACCAAAATTTTTAACAAGTACATTTGTTCCCTCGCTAACAATGGCAGATAAAGAAATTAAGGAAAATTAAAGTTTGCCTGTTGTGAAGAAATGTTTGTTCTGTAATGAAGAGCACAATTTGGAAAATTGGGCACAGATAGAAAAGAAGCATAGTGAGCAAATCGATTTTTAAAGGAAAATGGAGGATGTTTTGGCTGTCTGTGTAAAGGACGCATTAGCAAAAACCGCAAAAATCTCCAACATATGTAGTCGAAAGCATCCCAAAATGCTACACATCTTCCAGGAAAAGGAACAAGCGACAAGAAAAGAAGCAGAAGAAACAGTGCTGAAGCTTCAGTATTGACAAATGGTCTTACTGGGGCTGGTGAAAATAACTGTAAACTTTTGATAGTTCCTGTGCAGATCAAGGCCAAGAAAGGAAGTGCTGACTTATGCATTTCTTGATCCAGGAAACACAGTGCCATTCTGCACCATGGGGCTAATGAATAAGCTTAATCTTTAAGGAAGAAGTACAAAAATTCTATTGAGAACTATAGGTCAATTTAAACACATTCAAACCATCATTGTTTTGGGCCAAGAGATCGCTTGATTGGATAGTAATGATTTTTGTGAACTCCCAGGTATATACACTCAGAAGACTATGCCTGTGCATAAAGGAAACATCCTGCATCAAAACAACATTAAACCATGAACGCATTTGAAAAATGTTCGTTTAAATCAACTCTGAGATTGAGTTGCTGATTGATTCAGATGTACCAAAAGCTCTGAAACCACTAGATATGATAAAGAGTATGGGAGATTAACCTTACACAGTCAAAACAATGCTTATAATGATTTGAATGGTGCAGAACTGGGAGATAATGGTGTTCCCAAGTGCCTCCTTCCTCTTCCTGGGGGTCGAAGTAACAAGTTTGGAAGGCACTGTTGAAGTATATGAGACAAGAAATTAATGTACTAATTAGAACTAGAATTCTGTCTGGAAAGAATGGACATTATTATTTGCAAAAGATTATGCTTTTCAAATTCCAAATATGCCTGATGCACCAAGGGAAATTAATAATTTGCTTTATTCATATATATATAATCGATTTTAATTTTTCACTTCATATAAGAAATAAAAACCAGAAACCCAGTATAGTTTTTTCCCTCTGGTTGCAGATTCTCGTTTTAATGTACATTTATAAGTTTTCACAACAATCAACTAAAAACCATGTCAGCCATTTACAGCACATTGTTCAGGAAGTTTCCTGGATTAGACTGCGACACAACCCTTTTCTCAAGTGCAGTCTTCCACCTAGTGGCATAGCTGAGAGCTTCTTGAATGAAACACAGAAGTCTGCAGGCGCTGTGATTGTAGTAAAAACAGACCGAAATGCTGGAAGACTGCCAGTCTTTCAGCGTCCATATTGCCAACATTTCGGGCCTGAGCCCTTAGAACTAAAGAATGCTGCAGCACAGAAAACAGGACTTTGGCCCTTCTAGTGTGTGCCCACCATTATTCCGCTAGTCCCATTGACCTGCTCCCATTCCATAACCTTCCAGACCTCTCCCATCCATGTATCTATCCAATTTATTCTTAAAACTTAAGATCAAGCTCTCATTCATATCAGGTGGCAGCTCATTCCACACTCCAAACATTCTGAATGAAGAACCTTTCCCTAATGTTCCACATAAACCTTTCCCCTTTCATCTTAAAACTATGACCACTCCCCCAATCTAAGTGGAAAAAGCCTACTCACATCCACTCTGTCTATATCTTTCATGATCTTGTAAACCTCAATCATATCTCCCCTCATTCTTCTTTGCTCCAAGGAATAAAATCCTAACCTGTTTAATCTTTCCCTGTAACTCAACTCCTGAAAACCCAGAAACTTCCAAGTAAATCTTCTCTGCACTCTTTCAATTTTACTGCTATCCTTCCTTTAGTTGAGTGACCAGAACTGCACACAATATTCCAAATTTGACCTCACCAATGGCCCCCTCTCCCCCCACTCTCCCTGACTCACCCCCTCCCTCTCCCACTCTCTATGTCCCCCCCCGCCCCCCCCTCTCTCTCTCTCTCTCTCTCTCTCTCTCTCTCTCTCTCTCTCTCTCTCTCTATCCCTCCCTCCCTCCCTTCCCACTATGCTAGTGGTGTGGCTTCTAGGGGAAGCAAAAAAAATCTGTGGCCTATTTCAGGAAAAAAACTTTGGAAAATTTCTTTCTGCTCCCTTGTGGAAATTGAGAAACGCTCCAGGATATCACTGAACATATTATTGCTACCAGCAATACTATTTCTAATATATAATAATTTAGACCAATAAGAAAAAAGAGAGATAATTGATCTTCCCTTCGTTGCTTCTCCCTCTGGGTGTCGCTGGCCTGCAGTTATCTTCGTGGCTATCGCTGCTTCAGTTGGGTCTCGCTGAGCCTTGGATCTTCATTGTTACAGACATATGTTATTATATATATCTATATATATATATATATCTTGGCGACACTAGGTATTATTCTATTTAGTAGAATCCTAGCGAAGATTTTGCCTGCAATGGAGAGCAACGTGATTCCCCTGTAGTTTGAGCAGTCTGATTTCTCGCCTTTGTTTTTGTACAGGGTAATGATGGTGGCATCACGAAGATCCTGAGGCAGTTTACCTTGGTCCCAACAAAGCTTGAAAAACTCATGCAGTTTGGCATGCAGAGTTTTGCCGCCAGCCTTCCAGACTTCGCGCTTGGCTTCGCGGACGAAGATTTATGGAGGGGGTAAAAAGTCCACGTCAGCTGCAGGCTCGTTTGTGGCTGACAAGTCCGATGCGGGACAGGCAGACACGATTGCAGCGGTTGCAAGGGAAAATTGGTTGGTTGGGGTTGGGTGTTGGGTTTTTCCTCCTTTGCCTTTTGTCAGTGAGGTGGGCTCTGCGGTCTTCTTCAAAGGAGGTTGCTGCCCGCCAAACTGTGAGGCGCCAAGATGCACGGTTTGAGGCGTTATCAGCCCACTGGCGGTGGTCAATGTGGCAGGCACCAAGAGATTTCTTTAGGCAGTCCTTGTACCTTTTCTTTGGTGCACCTCTGTCACGGTGGCCAGTGGAGAGCTCGCCATATAACACGATCTTGGGAAGGCGAAGGTCCTCCATTCTGGAGACGTGACCCATCCAACGCAGCTGGATCTTCAGCAGCGTGGACTCGATGCTGTCGACCTCTGCCATCTCGAGTACTTCAACGTTAGGGGTGTAAGCGCTCCAATGGATGTTGAGGATAGAGCGGAGACAACGCTGGTGGAAGCGTTCTAGGAGCCATAGGTGGTGCCGGTAGATGACCCATGATTCGGAGCCGAGCAGGAGTGTGGGTATGACAACGGCTCTGTATACGCTTATCTTTGTGAGGTTTTTCAGTTGGTTGTTTTTCCAGACTCTTTTGTGTAGTCTTCCAAAGGCGCTATTTGCTTTGGCGAGTCTGTTGTCTATCTCATTGTCGATCCTTGCATCTGATGAAATGGTGCAGCCGAGATAGGTAAACTGGTTGACCGTTTTGAGTTTTGTGTGCCCGATGGAGATGTGGGGGGGCTGGTAGTCATGGTGGGGAGCTGGCTGATGGAGGACCTCAGTTTTCTTCAGGCTGACTTCCAGGCCAAACATTTTGGCAGTTTCCGCAAAGCAGGACGTCAAGCGCTGAAGAGCTGGCTCTGAATGGGAAACTAAAGCGGCATCATCTGCAAAGATGAAGACGCTGTTTACATCCGGTACCGCACGGATGGCAGTCTCTTCAATCTGAGGCGCCTGCAAGCTCACACCAAGACACAAGAGAAACTTGTCCGTGAACTACTCTTTGCAGATGATGCCGCTTTAGTTGCCCATTCAGAGCCAGCTCTTCAGCGCTTGACGTCCTGCTTTGCGGAAACTGCCAAAATGTTTGGCCTGGAAGTCAGCCTGAAGAAAACTGAGGTCCTCCATCAGCCAGCTCCCCACCATGACTACCAGCCCCCCCACATCTCCATCGGGCACACAAAATTCAAAACGGTCAACCAGTTTACCTATCTCGGCTGCACCATTTCATCAGATGCAAGGATCGACAATGAGATAGACAACAGACTCGCCAAGGCAAATAGCGCCTTTGGAAGACTACACAAAAGAGTCTGGAAAAACAACCAACTGAAAAACCTCACAAAGATAAGCGTATACAGAGCCGTTGTCATACCCACACTCCTGTTCGGCTCCGAATCATGGGTCATCTACCAGCACCACCTACGGCTCCTAGAACGCTTCCACCAGCGTTGTCTCCGCTCCATCCTCAACATCCATTGGAGCGCTTACACCCCTAACGTCGAAGTACTCGAGATGGCAGAGGTCGACAGCATCGAGTCCACGCTGCTGAAGATCCAGCTGCGCTGGATGGGTCACGTCTCCAGAATGGAGGACCATCGCCTTCCCAAGATCGTGTTATATGGCGAGCTCTCCACTGGCCACCGTGACAGAGGTGCACCAAAGAAAAGGTACAAGGACTGCCTAAAGAAATCTCTTGGTGCCTGCCACATTGACCACCGCCAGTGGGCTGATAACGCCTCAAACTGTGCATCTTGGCGCCTCACAGTTTGGCGGGCAGCAACCTCCTTTGAAGAAGACCGCAGAGCCCACCTCACTGACAAAAGGCAAAGGAGGAAAAACCCAACACCCAACCCCAACCAACCAATTTTCCCTTGCAACCGCTGCAATCGTGTCTGCCTGTCCCGCATCGGACTTGTCAGCCACAAACGAGCCTGCAGCTGACGTGGACTTTTTA
Organism: Narcine bancroftii; assembly: GCF_036971445.1. NCBI lineage: Eukaryota > Metazoa > Chordata > Chondrichthyes > Torpediniformes > Narcinidae > Narcine > Narcine bancroftii. The sequence goes on along the minus strand of NC_091469.1, from coordinate 382,001,457 downwards.
CCCCCTCCATAAATCTTCGTCCGCGAAGCCAAGTCAAAGATATATATATATATATAGATATATATTTCTCTCTCTCTTTCTCTCTCTCTCTCTCTCTCTCTATATATATATATATAGATATCTAGATATCTATATATATAATCTAGATATTATATATATATATATATATATAAAATCTAGATAGATATATATATATATAGATCTAGATATCTAGATATATATATATGTATATATATATATATATATATATATATATATACACATATGTGTTACTTTGTGTGTTGGACAGGAAAAGATGCACATATTTTGAAACCCAGACACAAAGGCACCTACATTCTAAGCCATAAAGCCAGCATTATTATTATTAAATGAATACCTGAAGCAATGAATGTTTACTCAAAGAGACACCTGTTTAAACAGAAGGGGATATCTACTTGTTGACTCATGTTTTTGAAAAATGAAACTGTATCAGTATTGTTCAGTCATGTGATTAAAGACACCAGAAAGCAGCATTTTAGTTCATCAGAAAGTCATCTGAAGACAGAATTAAAGTGACTCTTCAGTGAGATAGTCATTTCTGCTACTCTCCTTGTCAGAGGAGAGAAATCTGCTGTGGCCATTGTAATAGTCACTTGTGACTGACCCATAACTGTGTAAAGAAAGCAAGATCATGCTTGCATTTGGATCATGGTCATTTTACTGGTAATTTCATTTAACCCTTGCCTGGGTTCATGGAAACATCACATCAAAAAGTCACAAGTTCCATAACCTTTAAGAAAGAAAGAGGGAATTGTGACAAATCACCATCTTGATGAAAGCAACGCAACAAGAATATGTGAGTTTTGAGAAGTCTAATGGCATGCTGTGTCTCCTAATATGTATTTACTTCTGAACATTAATTTAAAGATTTTGAGTTTCAACACAAGATATCTAAGACTGAACTTTGAAATTAACTTTTCAGAAATGTCCCAAAGCTGTAATTGTTTGGGTGATCCACATACATGCGCATATATATTTGCACATAGTTGGGGTTAAATTTAGATTTAATTAAGTTGTTATATTATTAATAGTTGTTAATAAAAAATATTTTTTTAAGATACCATTGTCTTGGTGAATTTCTATTGCTGCTGACCTATGGTGTAACAGTCAGGCTTCTTCGGCCAGGTAACTCACCAATCCTCTTACTCCTCCCATGAGTCTCCCTTGTCAAAATTGCCTCTACTCCCTCCTCCCACTCTTCGTATGCAGGCCACCTGCCACCTTGCCAGAAATCTCGCCTCGACTTGCTGCAAAAAACAGGAAATCTTAGAATACAGACAATGCTGGCTGGAGGAGAAATCCTAACCAACAAAAGGTGTAAATTGGATTTGACAAGGGGAGGGTGAGAATTGATTATGTCTGTGCGAAAGGAAACAAGAGAGAGAGACGAGTTGGGGCAAGGTGTTTAATGAAAGTCAGAGAAGTCGATGTTAATACCATTCGATTGGAAGGGTGCCCAGTTGAAGATGAAGTATTGTTCCTCCAATTTGAATGTTGTCTCAGTCTGGCAGTTCATGAGACCATGGACAGACATGTCAGCAAGGGATTGGGATGGGGAATTGAAATGGGTGGCTACTGGGAGTAGCCATCTATCTATCTATGCTATTGCGGTGGACAAAACAGAGGTGCTCAACAAAGCAATCCCCCAGTCTGTGTCCAATCTCTCCAATGTAGAGGAGTTTCTTGAATACTTTGAACCATTTCAGCCAGATATTTGCTGTAGCAGAGTGACTAGTAGGATCTGCCTCTTACTCATTTATACATTTTATTGCATTTAAATACGAGCTGGAACTAGGATCTGAGTGAACAGCGAACTCAAAGATAATTAAATAAACAGCAGGATATTGAAGCAAATGTGAAATGTCTGCAAGAGTTTGCAATTCAGAAGCATAATTTAATTTGTTCTTAAACAGGGAATATACCTTATCGTAGAGTCCTTTGTCTAAAGTTTGACAAATGACCCCAGAAAAGTATACCCAGAAGAACTCAGTAAAATCTTTTAGTGTGACAATAATATTCCCTGCATCTCCATCTAGTAAATTTTTGTTCATTTTATTCATCAGTATCAAAACTTTTCTATGCTGAAGTGTTGGCAATTGGAAAGCACAAATTTCAGTCTGTAATCACTAACTTGTGGCGGCTCACCATAAGGCAGGCGAACCAGCCCCGCTTGTAAGCTACACTGCGGGGCAGCTGGCCAAAATGGCGCCATCGGGGGTTTCCCTTCCTTCCAGCACGGGGCTCAGAAACCCGCACAGGGGGAACCACATGACGCCCGGGTGACGTCAGCGCCCTCCAGCGCGGTTCTCAGCCAGGTCCGGGCTGGGAATATAAGTGCAGCCCAGCAGCCTGCAATAAACTAGTCTGCTCAACCCGTCTGCTCAACCCGTCTGGTTGTGTGTGTAATTGCAGGAGCAGTGTAGCTGCCGCTACAACTGGTGACCCAAACTGGTTCAAACGTCTTTGAACCCATCATGAGCGAGCCTGGGATCAGCGCTATAGCTATAAAACTGCCTGAATTCTGCGTTCAGGAGCCAGAGACGTGGTTCAGCCACGCAGAGGCCCAGTTTCAACTCCACCAGATTTCGTCCAACATGACCAAATTCTACAATGTGGTCACTGCCCTGGACCAGGCCACCGCCAGACGTGTGCTGCACCTTGTTCAGCACCCACCCACCGAGGACAAATACAAGACCATCAAGCAAGTACTTACCAGGTCCCTCGGACTATCCAGACACCAGCGTGCCGCTCGGATGCTGCACCTCGACACTCTGGGGGACAGGTCCCCGATGGAGCTGATGGACGAGATGCTTGCACTCATGGCTGAGCACACCAACTGCCCATTCTTCAAGCGCATCTTCCTCGACCATATGCCCGGGGACATCCAGCTGCTGCTGGTCCAGGAGAGCTTCACCAGCCTGAGTAAGGTCGCCCAGAAGGCCCAAGAGCTATGGCTTGCATGATTCCCGGAGTGCTCAGCAGTCCAGCAGGTCATGAGGCACAGGCATGACCACGCCAAGCCCACTCCTAGCGCTGCGGTATATTGCAGGGGTCCCCAAGAATGTAACCAAGGCCACAGCATCCACTTCAGGCCTCTGCTTCTACCACCAGCACTGGGGTGCCAAGGCTCAGAAGTGTCATGAGCCCTGCTCGTTCCAGGGAAACAACCAGGTCGGCCGCTGTTAATGGCTGCGGTGGCTGGCCAAGGACACAGCCTCCTCTACCTGGAGGACTCAGCGGCCGGCGGTTCCTCGTTGACACTGAAGCCCAGGTCAGCATCGTCAGCATCATCCCGGCCATGGCTGTCGAGTCCAGGAACTGATCTTGTGGACCTCCCCTCCGTGCGGCCAATGCAATGGCAATCCAGATGTATGGAGACAAGACAGTCCACTTCCAGATCGGCCAACGAAATTTCGCGTGGAGGTTCACCGTCTCGTCACTCCCGACTGCCATCCTGGGTGCAGACTTCCTCCTCGCACACAGGCTTCTGGTGGACATTCGAGGTAGGCGCCTGGTGGACGTCCGTACCTTCCAGGCCGTTCGCCTTGATGCCTCCTGCTCGTAGCAACCGCAGATGGCCATGATCAGCAAGCCCAGACACTAGTTCCAGCGAATCCTGGACAAGTTCCCGACACTCCTCAAGCCACAGGTCTCCGCTGCCTCGCCGCACCACGGGGTGTTCCACCACATCCCCACCCAGTGCCCACCGGTTCACACCAAGGCACGCCGGCTCCCGCCTGACAAGCTCCAGGTAGCGAAGGAGGAGTTTTTGCACCTGTTGGAGCTGTGGATCATTCGGCGGTCTGACAGCCTGTGGGCCTCGCCACTCCATCTGGTCCCGAAAGCCTCCGGCGGCTGGCGTCCCTGCGGATACTATCGACGGCACAAAGAGGCAACCGTTACTGACCGTTACCCCATCCCTCACATCCAAGATTTTACGGACGGCCAACCTGCACTGTGCGAGGGTTTTCTCCAAGGTTGACCTGGTGCGTGGATATCATCAGATCCTGGTGCACCTGAGGACATACCCAAGACAGCCATCATCACCCCCTTTGGCTTGTTCGAATTCCTGCGCATGCCGTTCGGGGTCAAGAACACTGCTCAGACCTTCCAGCGCCTCATGGACTCTGTGGGCAGGGACTTGGATTTTGTCTTTATTTATTTGGACGACGTCCTTGTGACCAGCAAGGTCCGGGCTCAACACAAGGCCCACTTACATGCCCTTTTTACCCGGATGGCCAACTTCGGCCTTACCATCAACCCGGCCAAGTGCCAGTTCGGGAAAGAGTCCATGCAGTTTCTGGGCCATAACATCACGGCCGAAAGAGCCATGCCCACTGCTGTGAAGGTCACTGCTATTAGGGAGTTCCCACGCCCAGACAGCCTCAAGGGGCTGCAGGAGTTCACGGGCATGGTCAACTTTTACAACCGCTTCATCCCAAGAGCTGCGTGCATAATGCAGCCGCTGTTCGCCCTCATTGCAGCCAAGCACAAGACGCTCACTTGGAACCAAAAAGCCTGCACCGCATTTGTGGCCACCAAGGACGCTCTCGCTAAGTCCGCCATGCTTGCCCACCCACACACTAACCTGCATATGGCACTCTCTGTCGATGCCTCTGCCACAGCTGTCGGTGCCGTCCTGGAGCAGCAGGTGAATGGAGAATGGCAGCCGCTGGCATTCTTCAGCCACCTGCTCCGCCCACTGGAACGCAAGTATAGTGCATTCGACCGCGAGTTACTGGGCACGTACCTGGTCGTGCAGCATTTCCGCTATTTTTTGGAGGGGAGGACTTTTACCATTTTCACCGACCACAACCCCTCACCCAGGCCCTTGCGGTGGCAAAGGATCCATGGTTGGCCTGCCAGTAGCATCACCTCTCCTTCGTGTCAGAGTTTACCTCCGACATTCGGCACAAGGCGGGGAAGGATAATGTGGTTTCCGATGCATTCTCGTGACCGGCCATCTGCGCACTGATGCCCAGCCTCGACTTCGACCAGCTCGCCCTGGACCAGGAACCTGATGAGGAGACGAGGGCCTTCAAGACCGCCATCACGGGCCTGCAGTTCGAGACCTTCCGACTCCGAACAGCGAAGGCACCATCCTGTGCGATATCTCCTTGGGCACCCCGTGGCCAGTTGTTCCCCAGCAGTGGCGCAGGCAGGTCTTCCGTCACATCCACGACCTTTCACATTCGTCCATCAGGCCCACGGTCCGGATGGTGGCAGAACAGTTCATATGGCATGGGCTGCGGAAGCAGATCGCGGGCTGGGCCAGAACATGCACCCATTGTCAGACATCCAAGGTTCACAGGCACACCAGTGCGTCCGTACAGGAGTTCGAGCACGTCCAGGAATGGTTCAGCCACATTCATGTGCACATCGTTGGGCCCTTATGCGTTTCCCAGGCAACCGTTACCTGTTTACGGTGGTGGACTGCTCCACTCGCTGGCCCGAGGCAATCCTGATGCCAGACGCCTCCACCGACTCCTGCTCCCGAGCACTGTTGCATGCTAGGGTCGCCTGGTTCAGCATCCCTGCTCACCTCACCAGCGATCGGGGCACCCAGTTCACATCTGCACTCTGGGCACAGCTCGCCAACAGGTTGGGGATACAGCTACACCGCATTACAGCCTACCACCCACAGGCCAATGGGCTGGTCGAACGTCTGCACCGCCACCTTAAGTCGGTGCTCATGGTCTGCCTCACCAGCCTCGACTGGGCGGACAAACTGCCTTGGATACTCCTGGGTATCCGCTCCACTCCCAAGGAAGATCTGCAGGCGTCATCAGCTGATCTGGTCTATGGTGCATCGCTGGTACTACCTGGTGAGTTCGTCAACACACCTCACAATCCCCAGCGGTCGCTGCACCAACTACTTCCTCACCTCGGGGCACGCTTGGACTTGTTTGAACCCCCACCGCCGCCCAGGCATGGCACCCGCCCATCTCACTCCCAGCAAACTGCTTTCCATGGAGTATGTTTTCGTTCAGTGGGGCCCGACTGCAGCACCTCTGCAGCAACTGTACGAGGGGCCATACAGGGGTGTGCAGCATTACAGTTCGACGTTCACGCTGGACATTGGCAGCAGGCGGGAGCTGTTTACCATGAAGCCAGTGCACCTCGATCCCACTGAGCCCGTGGTCGTTGCCCAGCCCAAGAAGCGAGGCCGCCCGGCGAAAAAGGACATTGGCACCGGTTCTGGGGGGTCTGTGTGGCGGCTCACCACAAGGCAGGTGAACTGGCCCCGCTTGTAAGCCACGTGGCGGAGCCACCGGCCAAAATGCCGCCATCAGGGGTTTCCCTTCCTTCTTTTTTTTTAAATTTTTTATTTTTCACACCATAAATCACATTAGCCATGATATACACTTTTTCTTTTTCACACATATACAGTGACTTTTTCTCCCCCCCCCCTCCCTCCTCCCAAGCCACCCCCCCACCCCCCCCCTCTCATCCATTTTAGGTATACAATCTAGGTTGCATTAAACCAGTCAGACAATGTTGTCATTCAACAAAAATACACCAGAAATTCTACCGAGTCCATTCTTTTCTTTCCTTCTCCTTCCATCAACTTAGGTAATGTTTGTCCCCGGTAGGTTTTCGCTATGGTATTTAATGTAAGGCTCCCATATTTGTTCGAATATTTCAATATTATTTCTTAAACTATATGTTATTTTTTCTAATGGAATACATTTATTCATTTCTATATACCATTGTTGTATTTTCAAATTATCTTCCAATTTCCAGGTTGACATAATACATTTTTTTGCTACGGCTAGGGCTATCTTAACAAATCTTTTTTGTGCATCCTCCAAATCAATTCCAAATTCTTTGTTTTTTATGTTACTTAGGAGAAAGATCTCTGGATTCTTTGGTATATTGTTTTCTGTTATTTTATTTAATATCTGATTGAGATCATCCCTTCCTTCCATCACGGGGCTCAGAAACCCGTGCTGGGGGACCACGTGACACCCGGGTGACGTCAGCGCCCTCCAGCGCGGTTCTCAGCCAAGTCCGGACTGGGAGTATAAGTGCAGCCCAGCAGCCTGCAATAAACTAGTCTGCTCACTGAGCTCAACTCGTCTGGTTGTGTGTGTTATTGCAGGAGCAGTGTAGCCGCCGCTACAAACTGTTAATACCAGGAAGATAAATGTTCTGGATATTTCTCACCTTTAATCTGAACACATGGAGCATTTAATTCTTCATAACAAATAATTAGAGTATTTGAAATCTTTACTAGTTTGGCATTCTTGAAAAATGGACGGATTTGGATATATGTCAATTAAAGAAGAAATATTAAGAATTTAAGCAGGAAGACTAAGTGTTAGGATGTTGATGCTTCCCACAGAAAACATCAGAATTTATAATTAAAAGACGAATATTGTTAGATTGTTTCATATTACAATACTTTGGCTCCAAATATATTGAAATTAGTTTTGATAACAGAATTTAAGTAAAGCACCTTGTAACATTAGTTGAAATTTAGAGATGTTTAAATGTTTGAGAAAATAATTCTGCAACATTCATATCAGAAGGGTGTCACATGCATTTGATGGTATAGTCCTTGCATCAAAACAAGCAATTGGCTAGCAGAACTCAGTGTTCCTTCAAACACATATTATGCTCAAAGAAACATGCAAATAACCTGAAAGACAGCTGGCCATATAAGAATCAGTAAATGTTGCCCTCTTGCGGATTAAAATAAAATGGAGTAAATCAAAAGAGGAGGATGGTATTTGTGGTGATGATTATGGATGGGAAAAGCCTGCAGTTTGCCATCATCAAGTGACTGTAGTTTATTTAATCTTGTCATCCTTAGTAAACCTTATCAGATGAGAAGCTTTACGGTTTTTCAACCTGGTCACTCAAGTAAAGTCTGGCTTTCTCCCTGAGCTTCAAAAACATTATTAATGGAAAAAAAACATTCTGTAACATCTCATATTATTCCTGTTGCCAGTTCAGGAAGAAATACTTAATTGTTTGAAGTCAATTATGTAATCTTTTAATCTGTTACATGATGGCAATGATTCATACTTACGATCTCAAAAGCTTTGTCCTTACCTACTGTCCCTTAATTTCCAATAGTCAGTATTGGTCAGTGATCAGCACAGCAAAAACTAAATCTTTTTTTTTGGCTTAGCCTGAAGATCCTGAGAGTAATTGAATCATTTGAAATGTCATGTACTTATGCAGCAACTTTGACTTCAGGAAACCTCCCAGAGGTGACTCGCTGAAGATGGGGAGTATTAGGAAGGACAGTCATGGAGGTGAATTGTGAGGCCCATCTTTAAAAAGAAAACTGATACAAAAGAGGCAGAGAGGATTAAGGGAAATGAGTGGGTCCAAAAAAATCGCATCACGATAAAAGCAGGGTCGCACTAAATCAGAGTTCACGATAAAGAGCATTTTCAAAAAAATCAAGAATACATCTACAATACCTGTATTTGAAATCATCTTTTTATTTCTAACAATAACTTTATTTCTTAAAAAAAGCATTCGAGTGTTCGTTGCTTGAACACAGCAGGTCGCTGGCTGTGAGCGAAATCCAAAATGCCTCTGAGATGGAAGATTTTTATGTAGTTCACATTTGGGTCTCCGGCCAACATAGGCCAGCCTCGAGGTACTCAATGGCTCCAGACACTTTTGGGGGTGTGGGTGAAGGCTCCTCATTATCATCCTCCTGTGGTTTGGGAACTGGTGCTATAGTAACACTACGAACAATCTGAGTCCGTCAAATGTTCATATGTTCGATATTCGTCATCAGCAAAGTACTACTGCTGTAAATCCTCTTTGTTAATTTCAAACGGCCTCTCTGCCTCACTCACCTCTTCATCTGTGAAGCTGTAGAATTTTTCCACATCATCATCTTCCTTGGTGAATTGTCTTGATAAAAAAGCTGGATCCAGACCCTTCTCCCAGCAGATTTCTTTACACGAGGAGCTGACTGACTGCTGCCCAGCGCTTTCCACCTAAGTGGGAAACTTCTTTAATGTTCAGTCTTTTCAGATAGTTTTCCAGCATTGTTGATTCATCTACAATTCTATGAATTAATTCACTCCTGCAATTCTGCTTGAACATGGAGATGATCTCCTAATCTAAAGGCTGGATCTTAGATGTAGTGTTCTTTGGGAGGTAAGAAACTCGGACCTTTCCATTGCAGCTTGCTAGGTTGTCAGCTGGTGGGTGGGCGGAACAGTTGTCAAGCAAAAGAAGAGCTTTGAGTTCTAGCTTTTGCTTACAAATTAGTGTAGACAGCAGGGACAAAAGTTTTGTAAAACCGATCCTCAAAGATGACACTGGTCATCCAAGCATTGCTGCCTTGCGTGTATTTGAACGGTAACAACTTCATGTTGACATGCTGGAAACAGTAGGGAGAGCAAAATTAGCCAATCAAGAGCAGTTTTAACGTGTTGTTAACACAAAACAACAATGTCATGTGATCTTTGCATTTTTTGAACCCCTCTCATTGACGGGTATCATCTTTGTGAGACAGTGTGCAGTCTGGGATCATCTTGTATCGGAGGCCTGTTTCATCACAGTTGTATACTTGTTTTTTGACGTAGCCATCTTCTAAGAGAGTTTTTAGTTCTGCCGGATATTCGCTGGTGGCAGCACTGTAGGCTGAACGAAATTCTCCTGACTACTCTTGCTACATTAACTTGCAAACTGTGAATAGGTCTCAGACCCCCTATAGCTGCCCTAAGTACTAACACCATGGAGATTCCCCCTCATCAATGCAACATGGAGGACCTTTCATCCCTATTTAATACCATCTGTTCTTCTATTCTGAATACCATAGCCCCACTCAAGGAGCCAAAAACCTTGGCTCAATAACATCACCAAAACCCTGAAGGGGGAGTGCAGGATGCCGAATGTAAGAGGAAGCAAGATGAACTACAAATTCACCTCAAAATTCTGAAAAACAACCTGCACATATTCCAAGAAACCGTAAAGGCCAAAAGAAGAAAATACTTTGCCAACCTAATTTCCAACAACTCCAAAAATCCCAAGGTTTTGTTCAATACTATCAACTCAATCATTGGTCCCACACCTAACACCAACGCTGATGCTTCCTTTACCAAATGCGAAGAATTTTTTAAAATTCTTCATAAACAAAGTCGAGAACATCAGGACCAACATTCCCCTCTCCACCCGAAACCTAACTGTACCACAGCTCTGTTCATCCAACCTGGACTGTTTTAGCCCAATCACACTACTCACCCTTAGAGAGATTGTGTTCGCCATGAAGCTGACAACCTGTCCCCTTGACACTATCTCCACTTCCCTCTTGAAGGATGTTTTTGATGCAGCAGGGCCTGGCATCCTCTCTATTATTAACAATTCCTTCCAATTTGCTTCAAGCTTGCTGTGGTCCAGCCCCTCCTGAAAAAACCCAACCTAGATCCCTTCACCCCCCAAAAATTACAGTCCTGTTTCTAAACTGCCATTCCTGTCAAAGGTCCTTGAAAAAAGTTGTTCTTAGCCAATTGTTGCTCTATGTTAAAATTCTCAAAGATACACTACACTTAAAATCACCAATGCCTGAAGAAGGCGCACAAAATCAGTGAACCGGTGCGGACTCGAAAGGCCAACATGGCCTGTTTCCACTCCGTAAATGGTTATATAGTAACTACATCACTATCAGTGTTTAGGTGGATGGCATGAGCAAGAATTCAAGCTGAAAGGATCAGTCTAACATGAACTTTGTCTTGGAATAATGGCAGTCAGAGCAGAGGCAGAGTAATGGAGCTCAATTTACAAAATCATAATGTCATTGAGCTCATTCTTTTTTCTGGTTAGCTGTGCATTTGCTTCTTATCAGTCTATATACATTATTTTTAATTCAGTGCTTTTAATCTTCTGAGTGTAAGAAGAGTCATGACATCTGGTCAATAGCCAATAAGGTCATATAGTTCAATGGGAAAAACCCAAACTTAATAACTTCCTTATCTCCATTGAATCATCATAATATATAACTTCTCCACATCTTATCCTGCAAAAATGTATTTTGTTGCAGTGTCCTTTCTGTTTTTAAACCTGCTTGTTTTTAGTCCTGTTTTAAAAAGCTCAATTGTTTTCTTCTAACTGCATGGAATTTCTTTGGACCTAGCTTTTCACAATCGAATTCAAAGTGGGGAGAAAAGGAGGTTTGCAATACAGAAATCACAGCACAGACATTTTTCTAGAATGCAACCCATCAGTAACACAGGGGACACTGTTTCTTAAATTTTAGCAACCATACTCTCACAGTGAATCACTATGTGATAGAATCTAGTTATTAGTGAATTGTCACATGTGGGTTTCCAGAGGCATCACCAGGAGCTGTTTATATGTTGTGTTTACATTTACCAAGGCAAGTTACCTTATACATTTTTAGTTCATGAACTCAGGCTGGAAGTATCCTAATGCAACTTGAAGTGTCCCTGTAAGTATTCCAGAGTGTAAAAAATAATGTGTAATGAATTCATTTTTAAAAATTGCTTACGTGCTGCCCATCTGTCATGGTGGACTATTCTAATTCTTAATAATATCCATGAATGCATCCATAATAGTTATAAATTTTTACATTGAATATCCAGTGTGAGTACACAATGATTCTTTGCTCACACCTTGAATCTGAAATAGACATTACAGTCAGCTCATCAACTCTATGTCTCTCTGTAGTGGAATCCAGTCACTCCATTCCTCCCATTTTAATCACTGATCGTTCCATGTTTATTTCCCTCAAAGGCCTATCTAATTCTCACTGAAATTGTTGATTTTTCCTGCTACCATTGCAGACCACATGTATTTTTAAAAATATCTTCCTCACCTCCTCTCTTTCTTGCCACAAAATAGTAGGCCAGGTTGGAGGAGTGGAGGTGAATCTCTACCACACCTGGGTGGAGTTTTTAGGTCCCTGGATGGTGATGAGGGAAAAGGTGAAGAGACGGGTATTACATCTTTCAATTGTAGGGGAACATGTATGAGCATGAATGGACCAAGGCCCTTGAAAGCAAATGGGGGATGAAAGGATGATGTGACTGGTGGAAGGATCACACTGGAGCTAGAAGAAATGGAAGAGAATGATATGCTAGATGCAGAGGCTGGCAGAGGAGGAGGGAGGGAGGTTGAGAACTATTAGATTGGAGAACATGTCATATGAAGAAAGATTGATCAAGCTTGGGAACGTTCGAGTGACAACAGATGAAAATTATTTAAGAGGTGTATAAGATTATGAAGACCATAGATAGAGTGGACAGCCATCACCTTTTTCCTGCAGCAACAATAGCAAATACCAGAGGACATCTGTTTAAGACTAATGGAAGAATGTTTAGGGGAGATTTCAGAGATAATTAATATGGTCATTGTGGGTGCCTTAAATGCATGACCAGGTATGGTGGTGGAGGCTAGTACAATAGGGACGTTCAGAAGACTCTTAAATAGGCACATGAATAGAAGAAATATAGAGGGTTATGGGTGTTAGGTAGGGAAGGATTAGACTGTTGTGGAGTAGGTTTACATTTTTACATAGGTCAGTACAACATCATGGGCTAAAGAGTGTAATGTACAATGTTCTACAGACCTACATTGAAATAGATTTTTTCCCCACCATGCACACTCCTTTGATTTCTGCCTTTATATGCAGTTGAAATATTATTTTTCCTCCTCCACTCCATTATCTGCTGTTGCACTCTGTTTCCCATCCCCCTGCAAATCTAATTTAAACTCCAGGGAGCAGCATTAGCTTTATGATTCCCTCAAGGATATTAGTTCCTGTCCAGTTCAGATGCAAACCATCCCACCAGTACAGGTGCCACCTTCCCTGGAAGAGAGCCTGGTGATCCAGAAACCTGAAGCCCTCCCTCCTGCACCATATCTTTAGCCACGTGTTAAGCTGCATATTTCCTCCTGTTTCTAACTTCACTGGCATGTGGCACAGGTAGCAATCCTGGGATCACAACCTTTGAGGTCTTGTCCTTCAACTTAGCACCCAACTGCCTGATCTCTCTTTGCACGATATCCTCACCCTTTCTACATGGACCGTGATATCTGGCTACTCTCTCCTGAGAATGCCATGAACCCAATCTGCGATATCTCGGACCCTGGCATCATGGAGACAAAATGCCCTCCAGGATTCTCGGTCCCTTCCACAGAATCTCTTATCTGTTCCTCTCACTATAGAATCCCCTATCTCAACAGCTCGCCTCTTCTTCCCCCCTTCCCTTGTTAGCCACAAGACCAGACTCTGTGCCAGAGACCTGATCACTGTGGCTTGTCCCTGGTTGGTTGTCCTCCAATAGTAACCAAAATGTTATACTTATTATTGAGGGGAATGGCCATAGGGGGTGGCCTGCACTGACTGCCTGTTCCATTTTCCTCTCCTGACTGTCTTGTATACCTGGGAAGCAGTGATAGTGTCCCTGTAATTCCTCTCTATCACCTCTTGAATAATCTGGAGTTCATCCAACTCCAGCTCCAATTCCCTAACTTGGTTTGTCAGGAGCTGCAGCTGAATGCACTTCTCGCAGATGAAGTTGTCAGGAATACTGCTGGCTTCCCTGGTAACCCACATTCTGTGGCAGAACTTTGAAAAAGATCAACTTATTAGAATAATGATTGATTGAATTATTGTGAATAACCATATTTAACAGTAAATTTGGAAATTTCGATCTTTTAAAAACGCAAATATATAAGATGTGGTGACTATTTTGTCAACTTTTTGAAATTCTTTTTTTCTCAGATCTACAAGTATATTCCATATTATGGAACCTTTACCTTTACCAAATTTTCATTGTTGGAACTAGTATTCATAGACCAAAGACTAAATTCTTCCAAATACTGGGGTTTGTAATCATCGTAACTTAAGTTACTGGTTTCCTTCAACATAAATTAATGGCAAATCCTGGACACATTTTTTGGAAAATGTAACCACTTCAATATTTAAAATTGGTTTGTTTTTATCTTCATTTGCCTTTGTTGCAGTCAGAATGAGCTCAGAATTTAGTGGAGTAAGTATGGAGTAAAATGTGAATGGGGAAAACTCCATAAGTAATATTATTTGCATGCAAGGTAATGAGGCAGCATTTAATTTTCAACCCAAAATAGATTGACATCTGTTTTAATACTTAATAAAAACTATTCTATAGACATGCACATTCTCTCAATAGCATTTCAAATAGAAACTATATACCTAATTCATCCTCATATTGAATACCTTTGACCTATTCTATAGTGGAATCAGTCCCTTGATTTTCCTCACTTGGTCTACATGGATGTCCTGGTTACATATTGTGGATGCATTTATGAGAGCATGACATTTATTTCCACTTGTTCCAAGCTACAAGGGTGGCACAGTTCGTGTAGTGGTTAGTGCAATGCTATTACAATGCCAGCAGTCGGATCTTGTGTTCGAATCCCACACTGTCTGTAAGGAGTTTGTACATTCTCCGTGTCTGTGTGGGTTTTCCGGGGGTTCTGGCTTCCTCCTACCATTTGAAATGTGCCGGGGTTGAATGTTAACTGGGTGTAATTGGGTGGCATGGGCTTGTGGGCCAAAATCGCCTGTTACTGTGCTGTATATCTAAAATAAACAGTGAAAATCTTGGTTTTGTGTGTTATTTTGTTGCAAAAAATGTTGCCATTCTTTGGTGCCAATTTGGATATATAAAATTCACAGAAATCATGGTAAAAGCAAATTTACAAGATTAACCGCGACAATGGCTTACAGCATTTTAACATAACAGGCAGGCATACATTTCAATTTAACAATGTATTTGAAGCTCTGCAAGCCTCATTATTAAATATTATAATGCAAAGCATTAACTTTAAAGTTTACCTTTATGTTTGCTTCTCTTAAAACTAATTTAAAACCAACACATTGATTTGCACCATGAAAACTGTATAAAAAGCATTGATTCTTCTTCATGGACTGAAGTGTTGCAGAAGGGTTAGTCACTGGACTAGACAGCCAAAGCTCTTGGTTGTATCTGGGTTGCCACTGACAATTGCTGTCTTTAAGTAACTCTCTTTTAGAGATTTACATTTTCCTTGGAGACAGATCATTCAGCCCATTGAGTCTAGGCCAGCTCACAGAGCTGTCACATTCCACCTTCATTTTTTTTCCCTGTAACTTATATTACCCCTTGATTCTACCATCCGCCTACACAAAAGAACAATTTACAATTTGACCTGCATCTTTGGGTTGTGACCAAGAGGAAGTCCACGCAGTCACAGGAAAAATGTGCAACCGCCACTCAGATAGCAGCAGAGATCTGGAATGAAATCAGGGTTTCCTGGAGCTGTGAAATCTGAAGCTTTTATTTATCCTTGGTTCATTCAGATAGTACAGAAAACATTTTAGCAAGTGAAAGATGACAATTTTCAAAAGAAATGGTCCCAAAGAGAGTGTGTTACTAATCATAAAAATCTATTTTTTACTCTTGTTGATAGAATTCTCGGGAGTTCAGGTAATTCTAATTATGGCATCGCTGTCATAATAAATTTGATTTTCTGTTGTGATTTTTCATTCTTTGCTTTGCCTGTTTTGGTCATAAATTAAGATGCTGTGGACTAAGAGGAAGAATTATATACAGCAGCTGGTTTGGATAGAAAACAGATGTTCTCGTTAAATTTGGGAGGGGGGACGCAATTGTGACCATAGAATACATTTTTTTTAAATGGCCTTATTCTGTTTTTATTGTTGTGTGACTGTTAATAAATTAACACTAGATTAGGGTGCATAGTACAATGGAGAACACTACACTAACATGGTAAGTGATACATTTCTGTGATTCGATATGCAGAGTTGCTGAGGATGTGCAATGGTCCTGGTGGTAGGAGAGGGGTAATAATGATTGAATAGTTTGTTGCTATTTTTTCTTTTGTCCTCCTTACTGAATGTTGCAGTGCCATGGAGTGTTTTATTGCTATTGCGTGGAGGATAAATTGTATCCCTTGGTTTAATCTGGGGAAGGGCATTGCAGAATATTAGATAAAGTGGCAGCATCTGTTTCTTCAGGAGAGAGAAAATTGGTATGGGAATAAGTTAAAGAATGAAAATGGGTATCACTGTCTGAGTAATGGTATCAAATCAGAACAAAGCAAGGACACATTTGGAGCCAGAAATGGGAAAGTGAACTGAATTTCTCCTTGTCTAAAAGTCTCAAAAGATGTGAGACAAGAAGTAGTTTCATCCTTTCCTCTCAGTTCAAAACCACAAATTCCCATGCCACTATATTTCACTAAGAATTGCTGACTTTAACATTACCAAATTGCAGTCCTTTCCATACATTAATTTTGCTTCTTCCTGACACCATCCCCCCTCCCCCTGAAAAACTTTCTAATCTTAATGCCTGTCAATGTGGTCATTGACAGAGTTGGAACACGATGGAAACAGGTCCTCTGTCTGCACCAATCATCCAAGATCAAAACACATTAATCCTGCACCAATCTCATTTTCCTATTACATATCCATCAACTCTAGCCCTGACCCCTAGACTTTACACCTATGACAGTGTAGCTCGGTATGACATCTACAAATTTTCTGTGATACCACAGTAGTGGGTTGTGTAAAGGAAGGGGACGAGTCAGCATATAGGATGGAGATTGAAAACTTGGCTGAATGGTGCAATCTTGCACTCAATATCACCAAAACTAAGGAGCTGATTGTTGACTTCAGGAAAGGAAAACCAGTGATCATTGGCTTAAGTTCTTGAGAGTCACTATCTCGGAGGATCTTTCCTGGACCCAACACACCAATAGCATCATGAAGAAAGCATGTCAGTGCCTCTACTTGCTCAGGAATTTGCAGAGGTTTGGTATAACACCTGAAACCCTAGCAAATTTCTACAAATGTGTGGTGGAAAATGTGCTGACTGGCTGCATTACAGTCTGGTGTGGGAATACCAATACCCCTGAGTGCAAAGCTGTCCAAAAGGTAGTGGACACAGCCCAGGACATCACAGGTAAAACCATCCCCATTACTGAGTGCACCTACAGGAAAAGCTGCCGTTGGAGGGCAGCAGCAATCATCAAAGACTCTCACCACCCAGCACATGCCCTCTTCTCACAGCTGCCATCAGGAAAGAGGTGTAAGTGCCACAAGACACACACCACCAGATTCAGGAACAGCTGCTACCCCTCCACCATCAGACTTCTCAACGACAAACTCAATCAGAGACTCATTTAAGGTCTCTTGCTTGTGAATTTTATTGATTTTATTTTTGTTCTCTCTGTATTGCACAGTCAGTTCATTTATATTTATTATCTGTTTACAGTTCTTTATTTGTTTACATGTTTACACTGCATACAGTTTATTTTTGCACTATCAATTAGTGGTAATTCTGCTGCCTGCAGGAAAAAAGAATCTCAAGGCTGTTTGTGATGTCATGTACGTACTCTGACAATTAATCTGAATCTGACCCCTCTCACTGTCAATCATCTGCACCACTGGCAATTTACAGTCGCAAGTTAACCTAACAACCTGCACATCCTCAAGGATGTGAGAGGAAACCAGAGCACCCAGAGAAAACGCACACATTCAGCAAAAATGCACACTTCACACAGACACAGCCAAAGCTCAGTGTCGAGCCTGCATCCCTGGAGCTGTGAGGCAGCTGTGAAATGCAGCTACATTATTCTTGCCCCAAGTTATGTAGCCTGTTATGAAAAATTGTTCATCGTAAGACTTTCACAGTGTCTTGTATCATATTGTTCTACTTGTGTCAGGAATGGATATTGAGGCCAGTGAAAGGAGAGCTGATTACATGAGCTGTTGTGACCTGGATAATGTTGGTGTGCCTGTTATGATTGTTTCATCCAGGTGACTGATGAGTTTTCCTGCAATCTCCGAGCTTGACTATTGTATATCTAATACCAGAGACAATAGAGATGCTGGAATCTGGAGAAAAAACAATCTGCTGGAGGAACTCAGTGGGCTGATTGATTAGTAACAGAAAATACTGGCATTTATACAGTTCTTACTGAATGTAATTGAAATACAGTAAAATACCCATTATCTGGAATTCAAGCAACCAGCTGCCTCAAGCAACCGGCATAAAACCAACCAGAAAATTCACTTATCCGGCATCTATTAATATCCATAGTTGCTGGATATTGGGGGTTTTACTGTAGTATCCACCAAACCCAAAACATTCAGATCAAAAATGTTGTCATGACCTGCAAGGAAAGAATGCAAGAAAAGGACAGATGGAGCAGTATTTGCAGAGAAATCTTGCCCAGGAAACTGTAGAATCCTTCTGCTCTTCTTTAAACTGTAGTGACTATTTTTGTCAACTTACAAAAGTTTAATCTCACTTCTGAAAGCCAGCAACTCTGTCATTGCAACACATCCATAGTACCATGCTGAAATGTCAGCCAGGCTTGTGTGATGACGTCCTGATGTAGGGATTGATTTCATATTTCAGATTTATTATTTGAGTACATACATGACATCACAAACAACCCTGAGACTGAACCTGCAATCTTCTGATTTAAAGAACTGTATCATGCTGTGAACAGTGTAAATGGGGGAAATATACTGAAAACTCACAGACCAGATTTGGAAAATTCTTTAGTTTGCTGAATATACACACTATTTTATAGGCACACACCCCCTACAGGGTGACACAGTTAGCATAGTGGTTAGTGCAATTCTATTACACCAGCAGAGACTGGGCTGCGTATCCGTCACTGTCTAAGGAGTTTGTGTGGGTTTCTTCAGGATGCTCTGGTTTCCTCCCACATTTCAAAAATGTGGGGATTGTAAGTTAATTGGGTGACGCGGGCTCATGGGCTGGATGGGTCTGTTACCATGGTGGACCCAAATTTTAAAATATACATTTTGTTTAAAATGACTCCAATTGCAGCATTTTTGTTCTCTGTTCAATAAGTATAAATGTAAAAAATGCTACCTAAGTGTTTAGCATTTTTTTCCAAATATGACTGCATTGTTGAGTATTTTTTACTCTGACTGGAGAGCAAAATGGAGGAGGGTCATCCCAGAAAGATATCCGAATCTAAAGCTTTGAGGAAATTGTTCCAATTATACATTGCAGAGAAGCTTACAGAAGGGATCATCTTGTGGTCAGCGTGTCCTTAGATTGTGATATTCTTACCACTATTGGGCATTGGGCCAGGAAAGTTGACCTGTATTTATTTGGCTTGATCATTCCTCCAGGGGGTGTAGATTAATTGGGTGTAAATGGACATGAACTCATGGGCCAAAATGGCCTGTTAGCATGTGCATGTGTAAGTTTTAAAAAAAAAACCCTTATCACTTTGCTCCTTTCAGATAAAACGTACAGAAGCCTGAAATTTGCGCTTCTAAATTCAAGAATTTTTCCCCAACAATTATCTTAGTCTCCCCGTACTACCTGTACCATAACACTATTCCTATACTACCAATAATCTGTCTGTATTATTTGCAATAGCTCGTTATTTGCACTACCAGCCAACTTAACTTTTTTTTCTCTTCTCTTCCTTTACATTTTTTTTCCTTTGTGGCAATTTATGTGCTAATCATACTTAAGTTGTTGTAATGTTTCATCTACTTGGGAAGCTTCAACAAGTAATAATTTCATTGCATCTGTTCATTGTACATGTGTTTATGACAATATACTTTTCATTCATTCAATTCTCTGCAAAGTAAAGTTACCAGTCCAAGACAGTTTTGGCCATGAACATTTTAGATCTGTGATATTCAATATGTGTAGCAGCCTCAGTAAAATGAGTTAGATGCAGGCAATAATTACTCAAATAGCATTTACTGCCAAAGTTCAATGGTTCTTATTCCATCATTCTTCAGAGAATGAAGAGTAAGTTGATAGTACACGGATACTCTGAGCATTTTTATTGGGTTGAGGGGGTGGGAAGGAAAGTATATGATCTTTGTAGAAAAACATACCAAATTTCTTTTTTTGTTACCTGTAATAGACTCCAGGCCAGTTTTAATTTAAAGTAGAGGTTATCAATTTCTTGATTCGAAAATTGGGATTGAACATGCATTTGAAGCCAGGGAGTTCCAGAGAAGGCAGATGGAGGTTGTAGGACTTGTGTGTAAAAGGACTGGAGGATATAGTCATGGAATGAATTCAGGCCAGAGACAATTGGATAGAGAGGAGCCTGGGAAAGAAAACATTAAAACACATGATTCAGGGTTTACTTTCTGGGTCTGCCAATACTGTGTTCCTTAAAGTCTGCTGGAATGTTGAAATTTGCAACTGGCATTTAGCTCTGTGAATTGGGTTCCTCTTGTTACTGTACAATCTCTTCCATGTACCCTCTAAATTGGAAAAAGGTGTGCTCAAACAAATGTCAAAAATAAATTCCAACCAGGCACTCCATGACCTTGTAATGGCCCTTCTCTCCCATTACAGCAAAATCTAAGGCAGTGATTCTCAACCTTTTTGTTTCCACTCACGTACCACCTTAAGTTTTTCTTTGGCTTGGCTTCATGGACGAAGATTTATGGAGGGGGTAAAAAGTCCACGTCAGCTGCAGGCTCGTTTGTGGCTGACAAGTCCGATGCGGGACAGGCAGACACGATTGCAGCGGTTGCAAGGGAAAATTGGTTGGTTTACTAACCACAGAGCACCTATGGCATCCTCGGAGTTTATTTTAAAGAAATATTTCTTGATGGGCTTGTTAAAAGGCCCAGTGGAAATATATAAAGAGACTATTATGATGAGTCTTCAAACTTTTATTTTTCCTCCAAGAATTAATGCTATCTGGGGTTACAAATGCATATAGATGACATGCTCATGATGGACAGCGTATAATGCAAGCTCAGTAACAAAGTCTGTGAGTAACTGCAAGCTGATTTTCTTTTGTGTGTGATAATGCATCACAAAGCTCTCTTTTGTTCTTAGGTACTCATTGGCCATTTGTACACCACGCAAAAGCTCATCATTGAAAATAAGCGCAAGTGAAAATTGAGAGTTCACAATCAACTGGTGTGTCCTGATCTTCAGAAATTAAATCTCTCTTGACAAAATTGTGAAAGATTCTGGAAGCCAGATTTGCACAGCAATGTTATCCATGTATTTACTTCTACTGATAAATAAAAATATTGCTATATTTTACAATTCTGCAATAATGGTAAAGGTCAATTATATAATAAAAATGCATTTTTGTTATTCCAATCTGTTTAATTTTCAGTGTTGCACATACTAATGAGCAGGGATAGTGTATGGCTAAATATTAGTTTTCTGCACAACCAATAAAAGAACAAGAAAATCTCACTAATTAACTAATTAATTAAATTAAATGTCTTAGAATATTATCAACAAATATTTTTACCACACTATACAGTGCCTTCTTATGAAATAGAAAATGTTTATACTATACACTTTGCACTATTGATCGTATAGGATGTATATTTCTCCAATATTTACTGATATGTACTTAATCCAAGATAGGTTTAGAGCAGAATATTACTGGATTCTGCAGTTAGTCATGTGCTCAGACTAGTCACATTTTAGTTGTACACCTTGGCATTGCAGAATACAAGAACAAGGCCTGGTCATGATTGATCCAGCCTGCCCCTCCTAGTGACAGCCCACATCCACCCTAGCACGCACCATCCACATCGACTTCTGGTGGTCCTGTCGGTCTAATCCCATTCCTAATCCTGGACCACCCCAATGACCATCATTTTTTAACATTATACAGAATTTGGTTAAATTAAATAATTTATTTTTCAAAAAATTTACAGATGTAAATTAATTAAAAATACTTGTATAATTATGTAATGTATATGGGTGTATCTATATTGCAGTTTAATAAGGCAAGTAAACAATGGAATATACAACCAAACATTATTTATTTTTGCCGAACAACTTGCTTTCAGGATGGTTTCTATTGCACAGATATCAACCATCAAAGTTCTCAGCCTTGTTCCATATCTTGGTCTCAGTGCTTTGGACAATATACTGAACCCAAATCTGAGGAAACAACATGAAAGGGATTAGTAGACTGCTTAAATTGCCTCTACAAAGTAACATAACCCCCACCTCTTTAATGTTGATCCAGGCCTTTTAGCAGCTCCATGAATGGTTGTGTCCAATAACACCCATCTTCATTCTGGCCTCTGTATACTGCAGTAAACATGCTCTTCTGGCTTCACACTTGTACAATTAATGCTGTAAATCCCAAGGTTTCAACAATCCCAACTCTTTTAACATTGCAGAAGTTCCATTCTTCATTAACGTTACAATTTATGCTACAATTTAATGTCTGACTATTGCCTTTCAAGAGACTATCAAATAATTCTTCTACAGCCCTCAGATTCACACTACTGGTTGTCAACCTGTGGTTGCATTGATGGAACTTCGAGATGACTTTGCATTTTGTTTTTCTCGGCATGAAGTCAGATTCAGCTTGCCGACCCACCCATTAACACTGATCTCACTTTTTAATTCTCAACTTCCTCCAGATTCTATCACTGACAGAGCAATTATATCAGACAATTGAAGGGCAAATGGGATGAAGGAGCAAACCACAGGGAGAATGTGTAAGCTCCACATAAATAGCACCCAATGTCAGGATTGAACTTCAGTCTCTGACACTGTGAAGCTTGCTTTGTGCTGTTGCTTTGATGCTGGGACAATGCACTGCAATCACCCCACCTCCTTGCAGGTAGAGGGTCACCTGGACTCTTATACCCTGGCAGGTCTTTTTCCAAAATAATGGAACAATGGCCACTGATTTCTCATTCTCCATGGTCATCTAGTTAGTCCTTGTGTGGCCCTGTAAGAGTTTTGGAATTCTAGCTGAACCTGACCCTACCTGACATAAAGCGACTATCCACTGCTACTGTCCTTTGGAACTCAAATGCTTCGATCGAATCAATGCCCATATCTGGCACCTGTTTATTTATCCCAAAATACCCAATACAGTGAGAAGAGTTCTTCTGTGAGCAGACTAACTGGTTACCTCATATTCATATGGCTGTGTAATGGGCATAATTACAGGGTATAGAATTGCAAAGGAAAAAATATCCTTAGCACCAAGCAAGGGCGGCATTAGAGAGCGTTTGAGGGGTTTATTCAGGAGCCCAATTGATGCAGGGAAGAAACTCTTTAAGCCTGTTGGTGCATACTTTCACACTGGAGGGAAAAGAGAGTGTATCCAGGGTGTGATGAATTGTTCATTATGTTGGCTGGCTTTTCTGGACAGCACGAGATGTAGGTGGAGTCCATTGAAGGGAGGGAAGTATAGGTTGTATTTCTGGATTCATCCATCTCTAAATTACCCTGTGATTCTCATCATCACACAAGTAATGTCCAACCAATTCAACTCATTCCAAATGATATCAACAGATGAGAACACAGTTCAAAAAGGCTGCATGACCTGACAAAATTCCTCTAGCCAAGCTGCCCAGTACAGTTACAATTGGAGAAATTGGAAAATTATCCTAGTATGTTCTATTCACAAAATCCAGGATAATTCTAATCAGGCAAATTACTAGCAAATCAGTCAAAGCAATCATCAGTAAAGTGATAGAAGCTGTTGATGAGAATGTTCACCAGTAACCTACACACAGATGCTCGTGACTTCATTGTATCCTTTACTGAAAATGTCAGCACTGGTGGTTTTTCAGTATTTATGGTCCCAGGATAGAATTCTAATCTATGTTACACAAAGGAAGATGGTAGGGGATGTTTGAGGTAAATTATCTGAGGCCATCACAGGAGTTCTTCAGTACAACATCCTTGGACCAATCATCTTCAGCTGCTTCATTAATCTTCTCAATAAGTTCAAAAGAGGGATGTTCACTAATGATTGAAGTGTTCAATTCCCTTCACAACTCCTCAGCACGTGCCAGCAAACTCTAGATAACGTTCAGGCATAGGCTGAGAAGTTATAGGAAACATTTACCTCTACCTTACTCGAGTCTTAATTAGACATCCTTAATATTCAACGGAATTACCATTTCCATGATTCCCACAGTCACCATTCTGGGATCACATAGACCAGAAACTCAATTAGATCAGCCACGTTAATTTGATGGCTACAAGAATGATATAGGATGCTTATCATTCAGCCACTGATTCATCCCGACAACTTCAGAGGATCTGGTTCCCACTCACATTTGAAAGATTTCCTGATTAGTAGATTAATTAATTACATAGGTGTAATTGGGGCAGTACAGGTACATGGAAGAAAGGGCCTGTTACTGTACTGCATCTCAAAATTCTAAAAAAAATTAAGAGTTTGAATGCCGCTGATCTCAATGGACAGAAGGAAAAAGGCAGGCAGTCTAGCTGATAGCCAGACGTCTTCTGGGCTTAGCTCACAAGTTCAGCGTTGATATTGTGCTCTGTCAGTGTAATCCTAAGGAAGAATACAGAGAAATGGGCAAAAGTCAGAGGTTGAGCTGCAGAGGGAGGAATGTCTTCAAATTTGAAAATGTTGAAAGAATTTTTAGCTCACATGAAACATTGCCACCAAGCTAAGACACAAACCAGCTCACTGAAAGAATGGCATGTTCAATTCTACCACATTGAAGTTTATATCAAGAATTGCTATTTTGTTCAGTTCTTCTGAATCAGAGAGAGTGCAAAAAAGAAATGAGCCACAATAATATTCAAGGCAATTATTAACTGCATTCATGGTACATTTTTTTCCCCACAGTATTTGTCTCAAATGTCCCCTGTTCTTTGAACCATCCATCCACACCATCTAAACCATTTGGGATTTTGAACACAACATGTGCAATTGTAGAATTTCCAAATCACAACTTGTGCATAACAGAAGAAACTGCAGATATTCCATCAAAAAGGAATCGCACAATGTTGGTATTAAAATAGTAGCACTTTACAGACCATGGCACAAAAATACACAGAAGCAATCCCTAAAGTTAGAGAGAAATTTAATGCTTCTAACCTTCAGAATAAATTGTATGTGTCTCTCAATATCTGTTGAAATATAGTCTTCAGATAATAAAGCCATGTTGCGTGGAAGCAGCTGTTTACATGTACAACAAGAAATATCATTACTTGGTTTCTTAAACCATTTGCCAGTCAAGTTTCACTGATTTTATTTATGGATTGAGGGGGAAATGTCAATGGATTTTTCAATCCCCTGACCTCAGTTTAATTTAGCCAAGTCTCTTAGCTGTTTAATATTGTCTTTTTGATTAAAGACACTGTTCTGAGACAATTGCCTTCATAGTTGTACCTCTTCACCTATGACTAATTGGCACATGTTATGACAATCACTTATCAAAGCATCAATACAAGTACTGAATATGCATCAGGAATTCACAAGAATATATAAACCAGGTATTCTGTAGCATAGTTTTAATCAAGTCATTTAAAACCAGATTTGTTGCTTTCTTTCCAGTCCTTTGTTAATGACTTATGCTTCACAGAAATCATTTTAATTAGATTGCATGCAGTATAGCATAGGATTTCATGTGTGTGCAAACCTGTCTTTTCATGTATTTGTAAAATAAATGTTTAAGTTATTTGTAGGTCTCTTATATAAAAATTCCTCTGGTTGAAAACAAAAATAGACCATTTTGCCCAACCAGTCTTTGTTTATAATTACCATGTTGGGAGTGAATACCACCAATT
Organism: Narcine bancroftii; assembly: GCF_036971445.1. Lineage (NCBI taxonomy): Eukaryota > Metazoa > Chordata > Chondrichthyes > Torpediniformes > Narcinidae > Narcine > Narcine bancroftii. The sequence goes on along the minus strand of NC_091469.1, from coordinate 381,975,862 downwards.
TATTCAATCACTGTTAAAAGAAGGGTCAGCTTGCTCTTTTTTTCTATATCCCTCAATTATTATCCCAACCTTACTCACTCTGACATTTCTATTATAACACCTCATAATATGTACCAACAAAAGGCTGAAATCTTTGTATATTTATTTTATTTCCAGGCAGCATCTCAATAAATCTCCAAAGCTGAAATAACTTTCCTATTGTATTCAAGTTAACATTACACACAGTAGTCTTACAAGATTTATGTAGGCACATGATTACAGCTTGATTATATAGTCTATATAATATGGAAATTCAAAGTTGTACCAGTTGCTTTGGAGAGGCACAGTAAATAAAGTATGTCTTCAGACATCTATAAGCTGGATGTACAAGACATTGCCATATTCATTTAGACATCAAGAGGACTTTGGGCCCATTTTGTTGTTTCCTTTGCCAAATTAGTTAATTCTAGTAAATTGCATACAGTCTTAAATTTTACAAAGTCAGCACAATCTTTAATTAGATGTTATTAACTCCAAAATATTCTATTCATATTTCTGTATTCACAACATAAAGTCATAAAATTGTAATTGCACAGAAGGGCTGCATTCACTCAATAATTGCTTAATATTGCAGGCTCTACCTACCTTGAAGGACATCTACAACTCTTGATGCAGGAAAATGGCAATAAACATTGCAAAGGACTCCACACACCCCTCATGTAAACTTTTCCCTTCTGCCATCTGGTAGGAGGTACTGCGGCACTTACATCCAGAACAGATTTTTCCCCAAAGCCATCAGGCTCCTGAATTCCCAGAACAAATGTGGATAGTGTACTGTGGACTTTTACTGCATACGTCTTAATATTTTAATATTTCAATGTGTTTAACTTCTATTCTAACTTATATATTCCGTGGTCCTGGAGAACGCTATCTCGTCTTTATCATGTGAACATGGTATGAACGATAAATAAAGGTGACTTGATAGCACAGCAATCCAGGAAATATCATTTCCACTACTGTTTGTTCTTGAAAATTATTCTCTTTCAATTACCCACACAATTCCCTTCTGAAGCCAGCTCTTTCCATCATAGATTGTGAGTTCCAGGTTATAACTGCTTGCTGTAAAAAAAAATTTTACTCACATGCCCCATGTACTTTTTATCTCAAATGTCCCCTGTTCTTTGAACCATCCATCCACACCATCTAAACCATTTGGGATTTTGAACACAACATGTGCAATTGTAGAATTTCCAAATCACAACTTGTGCATAACAGAAGAAACTGCAGATGCTGGAATATGGAACAACAATGAACTCAGCAGGTAGAGCAGCATCAGTGGAAGAAAAAGAATGGACAACTTTTCAGGTTGGAACCCTTTATCAATGGTTTGTTGCTTTTTGTTGCTTTAACAAAATTAATTTGTCAGTTTCCCAGGAAAAATGTGAAAAAAAAATAGTTAATTACATTGTGAATTCAAAAGTATAACATTATTGGCATAAGGAGAATACTATGTCAATCATTTTTCACTTCACCATGTAGATCCACTACAAGATTTGAGAAATGTACAGCAAAATACAATCTTGGTGGGTTGAGTAGCATCTATGGGGGTGGGGGAGGAATAGTTGATGTTTCAGCATAAAACCCTCTGGATTTTCACCTGTTAATGTTGACAATTCCTCTTTCTCCAACCTTGACCGGCTGAGTTCCTTCAGCAGATTATTTTTCTTTTATGTAGATTCCAGCATCTCCAGTCTATTGTGTTTCCTAAAAAACATAGTCTTAATATGTAAATTAAAAATAGAAAAAGGTAGAAAAATCACAGTAGGTCAGGCAGCATCTGTGCAAAGAAAAATAGTTTTCTCCTTTTCTCAGTTCTTATAGCATATCTTCAACATGAAATATAATCTGTTTCTCTCTCCACTGATGCTACCTGACCTGATGCATTTTTACCATCATCTTGTGTTTTTATTTCAGATTTTCAGCATCTGCAATTTTAATTTTTCAATTTATTTCTTGTGTGTTTCTGTGGTTAATAATAATTGTTGTTATACTTTGCAGAGACTACCACATCTATAACTCTGATTGAGCAATATTAGGTGAGTGAGAGAAATCAAGGAATTGCAATAATAGCTGCAAGAGTTTGTGTTTGAATATTTAAAAACCTGAATATTTTCAGTTAATTCGCATGGGGTTTAAGAGTAAGTTACCGCTGATAAGCTTAATTAAAATAGATGAAGTAGAATTTGATGGTCATCGTCATAACACCATAGAAATAGGCCAAACTCATCCTTGCCAGACAAGGAGCCCACCTGAGCTAGTCCCATTTGTCTGAAACAGCCCATATCCCTCTCAGCCTTTCCCATCCATATATTCATTCAAATGTCTTTTAAAGGTTGTAATTGTACATGCCTATATCACTTCCCCTGCCAGCTCAATTCCACATACTCCTTACCCCTTCTGCGTGAAAAAGATGACCTTCAAAAGTTAAATATCTAATGCTTAAGTCCACACTGATTTAGATGCCTATTGTGTACAATCCATACACCAATATAACAAATGTCAGCGACGTGAAGAATTATTTCCAAACAGTTTTAATAAACTTTGCAAACTATTTAATCTTTGCCATTGTAGCTTGACGACAATATAAACATATTTCAATCTTTATTGCAGTCTGCTTCCAATGCCTTTATCTATAGTAACACAGGACAACTGAATGGTTACACAGGAACTCAATATTTTGGCATTGCCATTAATATAGTTGTTCTCAAAGTGAAATTTTGTACGAATGAGAAAGGAATAAAAATAAACAATTATTGGAAACATTACTAAGCCTAGTAATATTGTTTCTTATTCATGTCTATTATAATAATATTTGAATCAATATTTACAGTGACTCGTTAACTTCAGATAATCAATTGCTCTATTCCTCACAGTTCCCAAACACTATAATAATGCATCAATAGTCCCTTTTCTATTGGCAACTTGTCCCAGGAGTTGATGGCCAATTTACTGGTTAAGGGTCCAGTGGAAAAGCAATTCAATTGACGGCCTTGACCCCTACTCAAATCACCAGCGTCAGCTGACGCCGGCAGGCTGATTAAATCAGTGGAAAAAGGACAAGTTACATCTCTGAAATATTATTGAAGGTAGACTCTCCTATCCCCGGGGATGACTTGTCAGTGGGAAAGCAGGTAGTGTCCTGGTTAAAAGTGGCCCAGTGGAAACAGCAAAAACAGCTTTAACTGGGATGCCAGTGGAAAAAGGACTGATGTCACCCTAACTTCACACTGATACTGATTTCAGTATTTCATGAATTCACTCTGTTCTGCCAGAAGCAGTGATATGCCTTGAATGCATCTCTGTGCAGAATTAACACATTTTTTCAAGGCATGGTCAATTGAGGGTTGTTTGACCTAGTTTTAAATTAGGACTTTTAATATTTTTCAGTTGAGGACTTAGCTCAGGAAACACTTGAAATTGAGAATTATCATATCCTCATCGTGCAGATTCCATGATGTCTGCGACAGCTTTTCTTGAGCAATCCAGTCAGAACTTTTTCCCATGGCCCTGTAATTCTGTTACTTTCAAATAGTTCAAATATCAATGTGATTGTTGTCTGAAGAAGGCGTGCAAAATCATTGAAGCCACCTTCCGCTTTGCATACAGCAGCTTTCAGCAGCTCCAATCCAGTGTATCAGAGCCAGCACCACCAGGCTGAGGAACAGCTTTTTCCCACGGGCAGTGAGATGCTGAACGACCAAAGGAACTGCTCACACCAACCATCCGAGACTCTAATATGTACAAAGCAATGTTTATTTATTTATTTCTATCGATTAAATAGAATGTTGCTGGGTCTTAAGGGGTTGCGTTACAGGGAAAGACTGGATAGGTTAGAACTTTATTCCTTGGAGTGAAGAATGAGGGAGATTTGATCAGAGTGGATGTGAATAGGCTTTTTCAAAGATTGGGAAAGAAATACGAGAGGTCATGGTTTGAAGCTGAAGGGGAAGGGATTAAGGGGAATATTAGGGGGAAATTTTTCACTCAGAGGGTGGTGGGAGTGTGGGATTAGCTGCCATCTGATATGAATGCAGGCTTGAACGTGTTTTAAGAGTGAATTGGATAGGTACATGGATGTGAGAACTGGAGGGGTATGGTATGGGAGAGGGTCAGTGGGACTAGGGAAATGATGGTCAGCATAGACTAAAGGGGCCGAACAGTCTGTTTCCTGTGCTATAGCATCCTATGGTTCTAAATACTTGTCCTGCATATGTATTGCTTGTCTGCAAGTGTGTTTATATCTGTGTGTCTGCATGTTTTGCACTCAGGTTTGGAAAATGTTGTTTCGTCGCATTGTACTTGTTCAATCAGATGATATTAAACTTGAATTAAATCTATGTCCACCACTCATTCTGACTGTGCATTCAAAATCAACTATTCTGAGTTTTTAAAATGTTTCTATTACCCCTGGATCTTTGCCAATCTCCTAACTCTTCGTTCACTGTTCCTAATTTCAGAATTGCATTAAAAACCAGAACTGTCACCTTCAAACATTTCACCTATACATACAACAGTCTATTCCTGCAACATCTTTTGAAATGGACCCTTGAGTATGTATAGGGGCAGTCATCTCCCTAAGCACCACCACCTCTGTTGTTACCTGCACTTTTGTTTGGATGTCCTGACTTATATGGCTTCATCTGGTAGTGGTAAGCTCTGTCAAAATTCCTGTGCAGCTTACTGCTTTTTGACTTGGAAATCAAGTTGGTGAGCCTATATTCGGTCAACTCTGATGGCAAGTACAGTACCCCCTTAGAAACCAATAGGAAGAAACAGCTTGTAAGAGAACAATAAATAGACCTTTTCTTTCTTTTTGAAATATTTTTAGTGAATTTAACATAATAATCCTACATACAAAGTCTACTAATATAACAAAAAGCATGTCATATATATATATATATATATATATCTATCACAAATTAATATAAATTAATTCAAAAAATATTCCATCCATAATTGTTGATTTAACATTATTTCTTAAAAATAATTCTGGATAGAAACCAATTGAGTTAAATTATACCAACCTTTGGTCAAAACAGAGTAATAACTGTTTTATTTGATGATATGATCTCGGACAACCATAATTAAACCCGTATATAATCAATATATACCAAGGAGATGATTGTGGACTTCAGGAGGAAGTCAGGGGAACACGACCCAGTCCTCATCGAGGGTTCAGTAGTGGAGAGGGCCAAGAACTTCAAATTTCTGCAGCCTCCACATTGATGCAATCACAAAGAAGGCTCTGCAGCAGTTATACTTTGTGAGATTCGTTATGTCACCAAAGACTCACAAAAACTTCTACAGGCGTAACATGGAGCATTATGGGTGCATTATTGCCTGGTGTGGACGTGCCAACTCTCAGGACAAGAATAAACTCCAGAGGGTAACTCGGCCTGCATCATCGCAGGCACCAGACTTCTCTCCATCAAGGACATTTACATGAAGTCTTAAAAAAGCATCCTCTATCCTCAAAGACCCCCACCACCCAGATCATGCCCTCTTCACTCTGATACCATCAGGGAAAAGGTACAGGAGCCTAAAGGTGAACATCAGCAGCATAAGGAGTTTCTTCCCCACAGCCAGCAGATTCCTGAATAATCAATGAACCAAGCATTACTTTTCGTACTATTATTTTTTATAGTAATGTTGTAAGATGTTTGCACTGTGATGCTGTCACAAAACACCAAATTTCATGATTTTTTCATGATCATAAATCCTGATTCTGAATCTTAAAAAGAAAAAAAAAAGGAAACAAAATAAAACCTAAAACTAAATCTAATCAACCCCCTCTCCCTAATCAAGGTTACCTTGTGGAAAAGGAGTAAAGATATGGATCAAATAGCGACCTTCAGAAACCAAACACAGAATCACTGGAACATCCAAATTACTTAAATCTGCTGATCTTGATAGTATTCTATTAATGGGTCCCATATTTTTACAAATTGAAATTTTCTATAATGTTGTATCTCATTTTCTCCAAGCTGAAATGCAACATTACTTCATGTAACCACTGTGCATGAGTAGGTGAAGATTCATATTTTCATTTCATTAAAATTGCTCAACTGGCTATCAACGTTCTAAAAGCTAAAACTTTTCCTTGCGATGCAGACAAAAGTATATCTGGTTCATAAGAAAAACCAAACAAGGCAATTAAAGGGTATGGTAACATTTTGATCTTAAAAATCATTGATGGGCTCAATTTAGGAAATTTTTTGGTTATAAGTTTTTCTCTTGCTAGTCGCATTATAGATAATCATCTTTTTCAAGCTTCAGTATTAGATGCAGGCTTTAAGGAATGGTATAGATTAGGTATCAAAAGTTATAAAGATCTTTTCAATTCAAGATAACTTTGCCTCTTTTGAGCCAAATTTAATCTTTCTAATAGACATTTCTTTAGACATTTACAAGATAGACATTTTGTTCAGTCAAAATTATAGAATTTTCCTCGAATCACAATTTCAAATATTCTGGATGCTTTCTTTAATTTAGTTTGTTCACGGTGGATTAATATCATTTATTTATAATGATTTATTGGATTTAAGATCAGCCTCAATGGCTGGGATTAAGAATAATTGGGAATGTGATCTCAAGATGAAGATTGGAATTCTGCTCTCAACTTGATTAATGGTTCTTCATTTTGTGCAAGGTATTGTTTATTACCATTTCAGGTGATACATAGAATACATATGTCCAAACTCAGATTATCTTGTTTTTATGCAGATATTTTATGCAGTTTACCTATCTCGGCTGCACCATTTCATCAGATGCAAGGATCGACAACGAGATAGACAACAGACTCGCCAAGGTAAATAGCGCCTTTGGAAAACTACACAAAAGAGTCTGGAAAAACAACCAACTGAAAAACCTCACAAAGATAAGCGTATACAGAGCTGTTGTCATACCCACACTCCTGTTTGGCTCTGAATCATGGGTCCTCTACCGGCATCACCTACGGCTCCTAGAACGCTTCCACCAGTGAGAAATGCAACATTTTTGAAGCTTCATTAATCCATATATTTTGGGAGTGTCCCAATTTAGGAAGATTTTGGTAAAACATTTTTCCAATCTTTAACAATGATTTTTAAGATCAAAATAAATACTTTTCCATTTGATTTAATTCAATTAGTTGATGTGTATTTTGGTGTTTGTAACTATATATGTGTGTTTTTATTCAAGATACAAAACATGAACTGGACTTTCAAATGAGCTGATAGGATCAATAAGATTCTGTGCGGTTTAAACCTACTGAAGCAGCGAACACAGACTACTGTAAACCATGGAGCAGATCACGGGAGACACATGGGAGGCCATCAGAAGTGCTGCTGGAGAAGGCAGAACTGTGGAAAACAGGCCAACATTGGGGGTTATACTGAGAGTTAACCCCTTCAGACCTGTGCTCCTGATGATCTTACTCTCAAGTGTAAGATTGCTAAAGAAGAAAATTACTAGAGGGTGGTGAATCTATGGAATTCACTGCCCAATGAAGCAGTGGAGCCTTCCTTAGTAAACACTGGTGTCACTAGGGGGTGCGGACCGCACCGGGGGACACTTGCAGAGTGGGTGACACCAAAATTACTGTCTATAAAATTTTTGTGCAGTGTGTTTCAGCAGAAATTTATGGTGCTTCGAGAGGGTGGTCATGGCTCATATGACCTCCAACCTACTAGTCACCCTCAACTCACTCCAGTTTCCACACTGCTACCATGGATCCACAGCAGATGCTATCTCCCTGGCCCTACACTCAGTCCTGCAAGATCTGGACAAGGACACCGATGTCCAACTATTATTTATTAACTACTGCTCCACTTTCAACATAAACAAATGAATCCCCAAGCAACATGACTTTGGTCTCAACACCATTTCTACAACTGGATCCATGGTCTTTCTATTCCACAGGCTGCCATCATTAAGGATTGGTGGCTCCACGATCATCTGCAAGGCTGGGTTCTCAGTCTCCTGCTATATTCCCTGTACAGCCATGACTGCAGGGCCAAACAAAGTTCTAACTCCATGTATAAATTCACTAAATTTGCAGATAACACTACTGTTGATGGCAGGAACTCTAACAAGTCCAAAAGTGAAGTCCAGAAAATAGATAAGAGGAACATGGCCCGATGCTAATGACAACAGCCTCTACCTCAATGTCAGCAAGACCAAAGAGCTGGTTACAGACTTCTTGGGGAGGGGGGGGGGGGGGGAACAGAACTGCATCAATGGTGCTGAGGATATGCTGATGTAATGACCAAGTAAATACACCAGCATTTCCACTTCCTCAGAAATCTAAGAAAAAGGGACATGTTACAAACATCCTTTAACAGGATCGTAAATGAACCCTAAAACAGTAAAAGTATCTTTTCATACCAACCGATCTCTCTCTGTAACTTGAATTTTTGTACTGTGTTTTATTTGTTGTACTATGTAAGAGATGTTTATTGGTCTGCTTACAAACCAACCTCTATCACAGCATTTTGATATATATGACAATATGACAATAAATGTCAAGATTCCAAGCACAGTTGGTGGTTAGCACAACGCCTTTACAGCACCAGCGATCGGGGCAGGGTTTCAAATCCCTTGCTGTCTGTAAGGAGTTGGTACGTTCTCCCCGTGTCTGTATGGGTTTTCCCCAGAGGCTCCGGTTCCCTTCCACCGTTCGAAACATACCTGGGGTGCAGGTTAATTGGGTGTAAATTGGGCAGCACAGACTTGTGGGCCGAAATGGCCTGCTACCATGCTGTATATCTAAATTTAAAATTTATTGTCATGAAATAGTACAGAACATGTAATTTACACAAAATTGCCTTCTGCGTGTCATAAGACATACAAAAAGTTGCCATTTTTGTCACCTGGCTCTCCTTACAGTGAGAGAGAAAGAAGCAAAAGGAGTCCCTTCAGTCAATGAAGGTCTGTGGATTTGCCTCACGCTCCCATAGCCTTTGTAGACTCCTGTTCGATTCATCGGCATTCCGAGCTCCAGATCCAAACCTCTGACACGATCATGAAGCCTTAGTACCCTAGGCCCTTCAAGAGTCTTGCCATCAGTGCCCTCTCAAATCCCAGTCTCCAGCAGCCCACAGCCTGTGCAGGACCCTGACAGCAAGTCACCCGCAGCTTGTGTGGGTGTCTCAGCTGCTGAGCCCCTTGCTGGTCTGCTATCATGGTCACCGTCCTATAGGGTCCTGCTTTTCCTTCTCAATGGGGTGGGGGGGGGGTTCTCCCCGTTTCTGGTGCCCTGCGCCATTGCGCAACTTCCCAGTACAGGCTCTGCCATCTTGGGTACAGACCTTGCAAACACTCCTTTAACAGGCTGTTTAAAGCCTGTACAGAACCACTGGCATTAGGACTGGGCAGTTGAACCTTTTGGTGAAAAGCTGCTGTTCCTGCAGTTTCTTCCCACAACCTCAGGGATCCTGAATGAACCCCGCAATAGTGGATTAACATTTGGGATTAACTTTTTTTAAGCATTTAATACTCTGTAAATTGTGCTTTTCTACTTTAGATGCTATATGTTTGTTACAGGTAACCTGTTGGCCTCCTCATAGAATAAATTACCCTTCTCACTGTACTAGGTATAATATATGGAAAAACTTGGTTAATTAGCAAACAGAATAGGTCAATATCGATTTTTCAAATGATCACATTACTATCTCGTGTATTAAAAGCAAAGATATTGCCCACTGCCATTTAAGTTGACCGTTCTCCTTCGCGGAAGCCCCACACTGGTCTCTCCACACCAGGCGGAGCAAAAGGTCGGACCCGGGTGACCTCCCACCACTAGAAGGCGCAGCAGATCGCCGAGGCCCATGGTCCATCCCGAAGAGGCACCGCGTGCGCCAGAGACCCTGGACTTGGGAGCGCGTCACGGGTTCTCGCGCCGGCAGCGAGGATGCTGCGCGAGATGGCGAAGTGCGGGCGCCATTTACTGGTCTGTGAAAAATCCAACTTCACCCACAGCAAGTCGACGCACCGTCACAAAGTGGACACGCACTACTATAACTACCGGGTGAGTGATTGACAGATGCTGCGGCTGGTCGTCGTAGCGGCAGTGGGTGGGCGGAATCGTCACCCGTCGGGTTCGGCCAGAAATGTCCACTCTGCTGCTGCTTTCCTCCAACGCTACGGATGTCGTTCCGTCATTCCTGGGGGAGTGATTGACAGGGGTGGGCAGGACCCGAACCTTTGGCTCATCCCACTGTCTCTCAGTCAACTGAATAGCCACGGGTCCCAGCCATGCCTGTCTTTTTGTTGGCTTTGTGCAAGTCTATGCAGGCAAAACTCCTTCTCTGCTCCATCGAAGACTATTTTGCTGCTGTCTCCTGATGAGCTTGTCAACTTTAAAGTCATGGTGCAACCATTCATATTATAACCACCTTACAACATTACAATAAATAAAAAAATAAAATAGTTGTGCATGAAAAGTAAGACGGTATCTTTGTTTCATTGATTCTTCAGGAACTTGATGGCAGCTGGGAACAAGCCGTCCTTGTGCCGCTGAGTGCTCATCTTTAGGCTGATGTACCTTTTTACCGATGGCAGCAGAGTGAAGAGGGCATGGCCTGGGTGGTGGGGGTCTTTGAGGATAGAGGCTGCTTTTTTAAGACTGCCTTATGTAGATGTCCTCGATGGAATGAAGTCTGGTGCCTGTGATTTCACAGGCCGAGTTAATCCTCTGGATTTTATTCTTGTCCTGAGAGTTGGCACTTCCATACCCAGGCAGTGATGCAACCAGCTAGAATGCTCTCCACGATGCAACTGTAGAAGTTTACAAGAGTTTCAGGTAATATACCAAATCTCCTCAAACACTTCACAAGGTATAGCCACTGGCAAGACTTCTTTATGATTGGATCAACGTGAAGGCTCCAGGACAGATCCTCGGAGATGTTGACACCCAATAATTTGAAGTTCTTGACTCTCTCCACTACTCATCCCTCAATGAGGACTGGGATGTGTCCACAATCATCTCCTTGGTTTTGCTAAAATTGAGCGCAAGGTTGCTGTCATTACACCATTCAACAATCTGATCTATCTCCCTCCTGTATGCTTCGCCATTGCCATTTGTGATTTTGCTGACAACTGTGGTGTCATCGGCAATCTTGGAAATAGCATTGGAATTGAGCCTGGCCACACAATCATGGGTGTATAATGAGTAGAGCAGTGGGCTAAGCATGGTGAGCACCTGTGTTGATAATCAGTGAGGAGGAGACATTGTTTCCAGTTTGTACCTACTGTGGTTTTCAGATTAGAAAGTCTAGGATCCAGTTGCAGAGGGGGATACAGCACTGAAGGAATAATGGTATTGAAGGTTAGCTGTAGTCAATGAAGAGCAGCCGTATATATATGATACAGATCTGAGTGGAGAGCCAGTGATATTGTATCTTTGGAGTGATTGTGACAATAGGTGAATTACAGTGGGACCTGATCTTTGTTTAGGTACATGTTAATTCTGGCCATGACCAGCCTCTTAAAGCATTTAATCACTGTAGAAGTTAGTGCTACTGGGTGGTTGTCATTGAGACAGCCCACTCTGCTCTTCTTGGGCTCTGAGATGATTGATGCCCTTTTGAAGCAGGTGGTAAATGCTACAACGAGGGGTTGAAAATGTCCATGAACACTCCGGCTAGTTGGTGCAGATATTCAGTACCCTGCCAGGTCTGCCATCAGGGCCTGACACCTTGCGAGAGATCATCCTCTTGAATGATGTTTTGAGTCGCTCTCAGAGACAGATATCACGGGTTCCTCAGCCTTTGGAGGGATTCCCGTAGGCACTGTGTGGTTCTTCTCAAAATGGGCATAGATATTCAGCTCATTGGGTAGTGAAGCATCACAGCTATCTATAGTGTTCACCCTCACTTTGTAGGCACTCCCTGCCATAGCTGGTGTGTATCTGTGTCTAGCTTCCTCAGGAATTGCCACTTTACTTCAAAGATAGCCTTCCCCAGGTCATACGTAGACCTTTTGTAAAGATCTCGATTCCCCAGCCCTAAATGGCCTTGTTCTCACCCTCAGCAGTTTGCAAATTCTCTGATTCATCCAGGGCTTCTGTTTGGGGAAAACCCAGTATATGCACATGGGCACACACTCATCCACGCAGGTCTTAATGTTTAAGTCAGTGACGCATGTTGCATATTTATTTAAGTCTATTGATGAGTTCTTGAATATGTTCCAGTCCACTGATTCAAAGCATACTTTCGCCATCTTTACCACTGGTGCTGTAGTCTTCAGTCTCTGCTTGTTTGCCGGGAGTAGAAGTACAGTCAGGTGATCATACTTCCCGAATTGCAGTCGTGGTTTGGCTCTGTATGTGTTCTTCATGGTGATGTAGCAGTGGTTTTTTTAAAAAAAAATTTATTTTTTACACTATAAACCATACTGACCAAACAACATAGAGACATTTTTCTCTTGAATATATAGAGTGTCATTTTCTCCCCTTTCTCCCCCTCCCCTCCCTCCCTCTCCCCCCATCTCATTTATTCAAAGTTCAATCTATAAGATACATTAAACCCGTTAAATAATGTCATCACTTAATAAAAATAAACAAGAAATTTTTGTCTTTTACTTTTATATATTCAGTCAGTTCATTTCGTTGTCTTCTGTCATTTTAGATGGTGGAGGTCCATGGTAGGATTTCTCTATTGTATTTCATGTATAGTTCCCATATTTGTTCGAATATTGTGATGTTACTTCTTAAATTATGTTATTTTTTCTAATGGAATACATTTATTCATTTCTATGTACCATTGTTGTATTCTCAAGTTGTCTTCTAATTTCCAGGTTGACATAATACATTTTTTTGCTACAGCTAGGGCTATCATAATAAATCTTTTTTGTGCTCCATCCAAATCGAGTCCAAATTCTTTATTCCTTATATTAATTAGAAGGAAGATCTCTGGGTTTTTTGGTAGATTGCTTTTTGTGATTTTACATCTGGTTTACATCATCCCAAAATTTTTTCACTTTCTCACATGCCCAAATTGAATGTATTGTTCTTGTTTCCTTTTTACAGCAAAAACATCTGTCTGATATTGTTGGGTCCCATTTATTTAACTTTTGGGGTGTGATATTATAGTCTGTGTAACCAATTATATTGTATCATGCGTAACCTCATGTTTATTGTATTTCTCATAGTTCCGGAGCATAGCTTTTCCCATGTTTCATTCTTTATCTTTATGTTTAGATCTTGTTCCCATTTTTGTTTGGGTTTACAGTTTGTTTCCTTGTTCTCCTTTTCTTGCAGTTTGATGTACATGTTATAAATTTTTAAATTATCCTTGTGTTTGTAATCACATATTCAAAATTGCTTCCTTCTGGTAACCTCAGACTGTTTCCCAATTTGTCCTTCAAGTAGGTTTTCAGTTGGTGGTATGCAAACCTTGTATCGTGAGTTATATTTGTCCTTCATTTGTTCAAAAGATAATAATTTATTTCCCGAAAAACAATTTTCTATTCTTTTGATCCCTTTTCTCTCCCATTCTCTGAAGGAAAGGTTATTTATTGTGAAAGGGATTAGTTGATTTGTCAATATTAATTTTGGTAGTTGATAATTTATTTTATTCCTTTCTATGTGAATCTTCTTCCAAATGTTGAGCAGATGGTGTAATACTGGTGAATTCCTATGTTGCACCAATTTTTCATCCCACTTATATAGTATCTTCTCCCCTATTTTATCTAGCTCTAATCTGGTCCAATCTGGTTTTTCCCTTGTTTGATAAAAATCTGATGGGTATCTTAATTGTGCTGCTCTATAATAAATCTTAAAGTTTTAAAGTTTGATAGTTGTAAGCCTTCTTGTTTGTACCATTCTGTTAATTTATCTAGTGCTATCGTCGTTTCCCCCCCCGCCCCCCCTTTGCATAAGAATTTCCTTATTATTTTCTTTAGCTCCTTGAAGAATTTCTCTGTTAGGTGAATTGGTAATGATTGAAATAGGTATTGTATCCTTGGGAAGATGTTCATTTTAATATAGTTTATCCTTCCTATCAGTGTTAGTGGTAAGTCTTTCCAGTGCTCTAAGTCGTCTTGTAATTCTTTTCATTAATGGTTGATAATTTAGTTTATATAGATGGCCGAGATTATTATTTATTTGTATACCTAGGTATCGAATTGCTTGTGTTTGCCATGTAAATGGTGATATTTTCTTAAACTTTGTGAAATCCGCATTATTCATTGGCATTGCTTCACTTTTATTTGCATTGATCTTGTACCCCGATACTTCTCCATGTTCCTTCAATTTCTTATGTAATCTTTTTATTGATATTTCTGGTTCTATTAAGTATATTATAATGTCATCTGCAAATAGACTGATTTTATATTCCTTCTCTTTTATTTTTATCCCTCGTATTTTATTTTCTGTTCTTATCAGTTCTGCTAGTGGTTCTATAGCTAACGCGAACAGTGAGGGAGATAGTGGACATCCCTGCCTTGTTGATCTGCTTAATTTACATTGGTTTGATATATATCCATTTACTGTCACTTTCGCCAATGGCCCCTTATATAATGCTTTAATCCAATTAATATATTTCTCTGGTAGGTTGAATTTTTGTAGTACTTTGAATAAATAATTCTATTCTACTCTGTCAAAGACTTTCTCTGCGTCTAAAGAAACCACCATTATTGGAGTTTTGTTTCCTTATACTGCATGGATTAAGTTAATGAATTTACAGATATTGTCTGTTGTTCGTCTTTTTTTAATAAATCCAGTTTGGTCTAGTTTTACTATTTTTGGTACACAGTCAGCCAATCTGTTTGCTAATAGTTTAGCTATTATCTTGTAATCTGTGTTAAGTAGAGATATTGGTCTATACGATGCTGGTGTTCGTAGATCTTTCCCCGTCTTTGGTATTACTGTAATTATTGCTGTTTTGCATGAATCTGGTATGTTTTGTGTTTTTTCAATCTGGTTAATTACTTCCAGGAGAGGAGGAATTAATAAGTCTTTAAATGTTTTTTAGAATTCTATTGGGAGTCCATCCTCTCCCAGTGTTTTATTGTTCAATAGTTTTTTTAATATCTCCTATATTTCTTCTATTTCAAATGGTTTTATTAATTTATTTTGTTCCTCTGTTTGTAATTTTGGTAGTTCAATTTTAGTTAGAAATTCATCTATTTTGTCTTCTTTCCCTTCGTTTTCAGTTTGATATAGTTGTTCGTAGAATTCCCTGAAGTTTTCATTGATCTCCGTTGGGTTATATGTAATTTGTTTGTCCTTGATGCCAATATCGTTCTTTTAGTTTGCCATGCTAGTATTTTGTGTGTGTTTTTTCTCCAAGTTCATAATATTTCTGTTTTGTCTTCATTCTGTTCTTCTCCACCTTGTATGTTTGTAGTGTTTCGTATTTTATTTTCTTGTCTGTCAATTCTCTTCTTTTAGTTGTATCTTCCTTCATTGCTAATTCTTTTTCTGTATTTGTTATTTCCCTTTCCAACTGTTCTATTTCTCGATTGTAGTCCTTCTTCATCTTAGTTACGTAACTTATTATCTGTCCTCTGATGAATGCTTTCATTGCGTCCCATAGTATAAATTTATTTTTCACTGATTCTGTATTTATTTCAAAGTACATTTTAATTTGTCGCTCATTGAATTCTCTAAAATCCTGCCTTTTAAGTAGCATGGAGTTTAATCTCCATCTATACATTCTTAGTGGGATGTCCTCTAGCTCTATTGCCAATAACAGGGGTGAGTGATCCGATAACAATCTAGCTTTATATTCCGTTTTCTTAACTCTTTCTTGAATGTGGGCTGATAATAGGAATAGGTCTATCCTTGAGTATGTTTTATGTCTATCCGAATAATATGAATATTCCTTTTCCTTTGGGTGTTGTTTTCTCCATATATCCAAAAGTTGCATTTCCTGCATCGATTTAATTATAAATTTGGTTACTTTGTTCTTTCTGTTAGTCTTTTTTCCAGTTTTATCCATGTTTGAGTCCAAATTAAGGTTAAAATCCCCTCCTATTTTATTCCCTTGCATATCTGCAATTTTCAAAAAGATATCTTGCATAAATTTTTGATCTTCTTCATTAGGTGCGTATACATTGAGTAAATTCCAAAATTCTGAATATATCTGATATTTTTATCATTACATACCTCCCTGCTAGATCTATTATTTCCTCTTCTATTTTTATTGATTAATATAGCTACTCCTCTGGCTTTTGAATTATATGATGCTGCTGTTACATGTCCTATCCAATCTCTCTTTAATTTCTTGTGTTCCACTTCAGTTAGATGTGTTTCTTTCACGAATACTATATCAATTTTTTCTTTCTTCAGTAAATTTAACAGCTTCTTTGTTTTGATTTGGTTATGTATTCCTTTAATATTTAAAGTCATATAGTTCAACGTGGCCATTTCATATTTTGTTTATCTTTCCTTTCCGTTTCCTCATCACCACCTTCCCTTCTTATCCATTTCTGGTTTTTTTTAAACACATTGTAAGACAACATTTCTAAAACATAAAATATTTCCACTATTCCCATATCTAAAATTCCTTTACTCACAATAATCCCTCCCCCCTCTGAGTTGCCCTTTGTCCCTTGTCGGGCAACCACATCTCCCCTCTTGGATTTACGAACCCGCTCGCTCGCAAGCGTCAACTGATTTCTCAGTGACTGTTATTCTTCCCCACCTAGCCCCCCCAGAAAAGATTTTAATCTTCATATATAACAAAGCTCACTCTCTTAATTCCCTCCTTACTTCCTTTCTTTCTCTTCTTAGTTCTTACTTATCTATATTCTTCTTCTTTAAATATAATTTGTTGTCATTTTTGTTCTTGTTATATCTCTTCATCTCTCTGTCTGTTTTGTAGGTGTTCTGCAAATTTTCGTGCTTTTTACGGATCCGAGAACAATTTGCTTTGCTGCTCCCGGATAACTATTTTAAGCACCGCTGGATATTTTAACATAAATTTATAACCTTTTTTCCATAGGGTCGTTTTTGCTGCGTTAAACTCCTTCCTCTTCTTCAGGAGTTCAAAACTTGTGTCTGGATAGAAAAAATTTTTTTGACCTTTGTATTCCAGTGGTTTTTTGTCTTCTTTTATTTTTTTCATTGCCTTCTCCAATATATTTTCTCTTGTCGTATATCTTAGGAATTTTACTAGAATGGATCTTGGTTTTTGTTGTGGTTGTTGTTTAGGGGCTAATGTTCTGTGTGCCCTTTATATTTCAATTCCTTCCTGTAATTCTGGCATTCTTAGGACCCTGGGGATCCATTCTTTTATAAATTCTTTCATATTTTTGCCTTCTTCATCTTCCTTAAGGCCCACTATCTTTATATTGTTTCTTCTATTATAGTTTTCCATTATATCCATCTTTTGAGCTAACAGCTCCTGTGTTTCTTTAACTTTTTTATCAGATTCTTCTAATTTCTTTTTTAAGTCATCTACCTCCATTTCTATGGTTGTTTCTCGTTCTTCCACCTTGTCTACTCTTTTTCCTATTTCTATCATGACCATCTCTAATCTATTCACTTTTTCTTCTGTACCTTTTATTTTTCTTTTTATTTCACTGAATTCTTGTGTAAGCCATTCTTTTAATGTTTCCATATATTGTTGAAAAAATTTTTATCCATGATTTTTTGGTATGTTAATTTTTGTGATTTTTATTTAATATCTGATTTAGATCTTCCCAAAACATTTTCACTTTCTCACATGCCCAAATTGCATGTACTGTTGTTCCCATTTCCTTTTTACAGCGAAAACATCTATCTGATTATGTTGGATCCCATTTTTAAAAAAACTTTTGGGACATGATATATAACCTATGTAACCAATTATACTGTATCATGCATAACCTTCTGTTTATTATATTCTTCATAGTTCCAGAACATAACTTTTTCCATGCTTCATTTTTTTATCTTTATGTTTAAATCCTTTTCCCATTTTTGTTTGGGTTTATAGCTTATTTCATCATTTTCCTTATCTTGCAGCTTAATGTACATGTTTGTTATAAATCTTTTAATTATCATTGTTTCTGTAATCACATATTCATAGCTGCTTCCTTCTAGTAATCTCAGTCTGTTTCCCAATTTATCCTTTAAGTAGGCTTTCAGTTGATGGTATGCAAACATTGAACCATGAGTTATTCCATATTTGTACTTCATTTGTTCAAATGTTAATAAATTATTTCCCAAAAAACAATTTTCTATTCTTTTGATTCCTTTGCTCTCCCATTCTCTAAAGGAAAGAGTAATTTTGGTATTTGGTAATTCGTTTTTTTTCCTTTCTAAGTGGATCTTCTTCCATATATTGAGTAAATGATGCAGTACTGGTGAACTTTTATATTGTACCAGGTTTTCAACCCACTTATAAAGTATATGTTCCGGTACCTTCTCCCCTATTTTATCTAGTTCTATCTTAGTCCAGTCTGGTTTTTCCCTAGTCTGGTAAAAATGTGATAAATATCTTAATTGTGCTGCTCTATAATAATTTTTAAAGCTTGATAACTGCAAACCACCTTGGTTGTACTTCTCTGTTAATTTATCTAACACTATCCTCGGTTTCCCCCCCTTTCCACAAGAATTTCCTTATTATTCTCTTTAGTTCATTAAAAAATTTCTCTGTTAAGGGAATTGGTAATGATTGAAATAAGTATTGTATCCTTGGGAAAAATTCATTTTAATGCAATTTGCCCTCCCAATCAACTTTAGCGGTAATTCTTTCCAATGTTCTAAGTCTTCCTGCAATTTCTTTATTAGTGGCTGATAATTTAATTTGCACAGGTGGCTTAAATTATTATCTAACCTAATACCTAGGTATTGGATTGCTTGTTTTTGCCATTTAAATGGTGATTCTTTTTTAAATTCTGTATAATCTGCATTACTCATTGGCATCGCCACTTTTATTTATGTTGATCTTGTACCCCGATATTTCTCCATACTCCTCCAATTTCCTATGTAATTCTTTTATTGATATTTCTGGTTCTGTTAAGTATACTATGATGTCATCTGCAAATAAACTGATTTTATACTCCTCCTTTATTTTTATCCCTTTTATTTTCTGTTCTTATCAGTTCTGCCAATGGTTCTATTGCTAAAACGAACAGTGAGGGGGCATAATGGACATCCCTGTCTAGTTGACCTACTTAATTTAAATTGGTTCGATACATATCCATTTACTGTAACCTTTGCCAATGGTCCATTATATAATGCTTTAATCCAATTAATATATTTTTCTGGTAGGTTGAACCTCTGTAATACTTTAAATAAATAATTCCATTCTACTCTGTCAAAGGCTTTTTCTGCGTCTAAAGTAACAGCCACTGTTGGCTTCTTGTTTCCTTGAACTGCATGAATTAGATTTATAAGTTTACAGACATTATCCACTGTTCATCTTAATAAATCCAATTTGATCTTGTTTTACTATTTTTGGTATGCAATCGGCCAATCTGTTTGCTAATAATTGCGCTATTATCTTATAATCTGAATTAAGTAGAAATATTGGTCTATATGATGCTGGTGTAAGTGGATCCTTCGCCATCTTTGGTGTTAATGTAATTATTGCTGTCTTACATGAATCTGGCAAGTTTTGTGTTTCTTCTATCTGGTTCATTACTACCAGGAGAGGAGGAATTAATAACTCTTTAAATGTTTTATAGAATTCTATTCGGAATCCATCCTCTCCAGGCATTTTATTGTTCGGCAGCTGTTTTAATATACCTGTACTTCCTCTATTTCAAATCATTTTATCAGTTTGTTTTGTTCCTCTTCTTGCAATTTCGGCAGTTCAATTTTAGCTAAAAACTCTTCTACTTTATCATTTTTCCCCTCGTTCTCATTTTGGTATAATTGTTCATAAAATTCCTTAAAGTTCTCATTAATCTCTATTGGGTTTTATGTAATTTGTTTGTCCTTTTTCCTTGATGCCAATACAGTTCATTTAGCTTGTTGTGTTTTAAGTTGCCAGGCTAATATTTTATGTGTTTTTTCTCCTAGTTCGTAATACTTTTGCTTTATTTTCATTATGTTCTTCTCCACCTTGTATGTTTGTAATTTTTTGTATTTTATTGTCTGCCAGTTCTCTCCCTTTCATTATATCATTCCTTTTTACTAGTTCCTTTTCTGTACTTACTATTTCCCTTTCCAACTGCTCTATTTCCCGATTGTAGTCCTTTTTCATCTTAGTTACATAACTTATTATCTGTCCTCTAATGAAGGCTTTCATTGCGTCCCATAATATAAATTTGTCTTTCACTGATTCAGTATTTATTTCAAAATATGTTTTCATCTGGCATTCAGTAAACTCTCTAAATTTCTACCTTTTAAGTAGCATGGAGTTTAACCTCCATCTATATGTTCTTGGTGGGATATCCTCCAGTTCTATTGCTATTAACAGGGGTGAATGATCAGCTAGTAATCTAGCTTTATATTCAGTTTTCCTAACTCTCTCTTGAATATGGCCTGACAACAAAAACATATCAATCCTTGAGTATGTTTTATGCCTACTCGAATAATATGAGTATTCCTTCTCCCTTGGGTGCTGTCTCCTCCATATATCCATAAGTTTCATTTCCTCCATTGATTTAATCATAAATTTGGCCACTTTATTCTTTTTGCTAGTCTTTTGTCCAGTTTTATCCAACATTGGATCCAAATTAAGGTTAAAATCCCCTCCTATCAATATATTTCTTTGTGTATCTACAATCTTCAAAAAAAAAAATCTTGCATAAACTTTTGATCCTCCTCATGAGTTGCATATATATTGAGCAAATTCCAAAATTCTGAATATATCTGACACTTTATCATTACATACCTCCCTGCTGGATCTATTATTTCCTCCTCTATTTTGATTGGTACATTTTTATTAATTAATATAGCTACACCTCTAGCTTTTGAATTATATGATGCTGCCGCTATGTGCCCTACCCAGTCTCTCTTTAATTTGTTATGTTCCACTTCGGTTAGATGCATTTCCTGCACAAATGCTGTATCTATTTTTTTATTTTTTCAGTAAATTTAATAGCTTCTTCCTTTTAATTTGGTTATGTATTCCATTAATGTTACACCTCATCACCACCATCCCCCTTTTCCCCATTTTCATCTCCGTTTTCCCTTTTTAAACTCAATGTATGACAACATATTTAAAACATAAGATACTCCAAGAACTCCCACATCTGATATTCCCTTAACCCCAAATATCCCCCCTCCCCGAGTTGCCCCTTATCCTTTCCCGGGCAACCACAACTCCCCTTTCCATTTGGGTTGCGAACAGGTTTCGCAGTGACGGTTATTCTCCCCCCCCCCCCCCAACCCCCCCAGAAAACACTTTTTTTTTTACATATATAACAAATTTCTCCCTTTTTTCCCCTTACTTCCTTTCTTCCCTTCTTTAGTTCTTTACATATACATTGTTTTTACATCTTTCTATATATTTTATCACCGTTTTTCATTCTTGTTACATCTCTTCATCTCTCCTGTCCTACAGGTGTTCTGCAAATTCTTGTGCTTCCTCCGGATCCAAGAACAGTCTGTTTTGCTCCCCAGGGATAAATATTTTAAGCACAGCTGGATGTCTTAACATAAATTTATAGCCTTTTTTCCATAAGATCGATTTTACTGTATTAAATTCCTTCCTCTTTAAGAGTTCAAAACTTGTGTCTGGGTGAAAAAATATTTTTTGACCCTTGTATTCCAATGGTTTATTGTCTTCTCTAATTTTATTCCTTGCCTGCTCCAGTATATTTTCTCTTGTCGTATATCTCAAAAATTTTACTAAAATGGATCTTGGTTTTTGATATGTCTGTGGTTTCAGAGCTAGTGTTCTGTGTGACCTTTCTATTTCCATTCCTTCCTGCATTTCTGTCATTCCCAGGACCTTCGGGATCCATTATTTTAAATTCCTTCATATCTGTGCCTTCTACATCTTCCTTCAGGCCCACTATTTTTATTTTGTTTCGCCTACTATAATTTTCCAACATATCAATTTTCTGAGCTAACAACTCTTGTGTCTCTTTAATTTTTTTTATCACTTTCTTCCAATTTTCCTCTTAAGTCATTTACTTCTATTTCTAGAGCCGTTTCTCATTCTTCCACATTTTCTACTCTTTTCCCTATTTCTGTCATGACTAGCTCTAATCTTTGCATTTTATCTTCTGTTCTTTTCATTTTTCTTTTAATCGCACTAAATTCTAATGACAACCATTCTTTTAATTATCTAATTTGTTCTTCAAAAAAAGCTTTAACTATATTCTGTCCAACTGTTTTACCTTCTATCTCTCTGTGAAGATCTTGGTCGTCTTCTTCCTCTTCTGTGTCTGTACCTGTGTTTGTGTCTTCTTCTCTTCTTTGTATCTATCTCTTCTGATTTTCCTGATGAGTTGCTTGTCTCACTTTGTCGGGCCTCTTCTTGCTGGGCCTCTTGCTTTTGGTCCTCTTCTTCTGAGCTGCTCATCTGTCGGGCCTCCTGCTGCTGCTCCTCTTGCCGTTCACCCCGTCGACTTTCTTCCTCACCTGGTTCCTCACTCCTTCTGTTGCTTTCCTCCTTCTCCAGCTGAGGGATGCCTGGTGTCGGGCATCCCTCAGCTGGTCGCGCTGTGGTTACCCGCTTCTCGGCTGAGCCCCCCTCCCGTCAGAGTTTTCCTTCTCCTTAGATTGTGCACTGCGCACTTTTATTTGGCTCAGAGAAACATTTTTGCAGTCCAGCGGTCGTCACCAACCTCGGAGATCGGTCGCTCTTCTCCACCACGGCTCTCTGTTTCTTCGTGCAGGTAAGGCCTTCTCCTTTCTTTTCCGGTGTCTTCTTTTTTTTCCTGTTGTTTTTACTTTTTCCTTCTTAGGTGCCATTTTCTTTCTTTTCTCTACAACTTTTATTTCTTGTATTTTATATTTATTGAACTTTGTCTTTTCTTAACTTTTTTTCTTCTTTTCTGGAGAGTGCTGGTTTTACCCTACCGGCCACTTCTCCATCACATGACTCCTTTTTCGACAGTTATCTTGACTACTCCTCTTCACACCCTGTCCCCTATCAAGATTAGTACTGTGTCTTAATTCCCCTATCAGGGTTATATTTCTTTTTCTCAATACGTCCACCTCTCTTTTATATGCATCCAGGATGAGATCTTCCAGTCCAAAACATCCGAGATGTCCTTCTCCTTAAGAATGTGGCTTCCTCTCTACTGCCATCAGCTCAGACCATACCTGTATCTCTTCTATTACATGCACTTCTGCACTGGGCCCCTCTGCTCTGAGATGCAATAAGGGCAGGATTTCCCTTCTTCTCACCACCTCACCAGCCCCTGCATATGTACTTTTTGCTACCTTCAAAGTGATTTATTGCATCCGGTGCTCCCATTGAGGCCTTCTATATCTGAGACTGAATGCAGAATGGGCAATCATTTTGTGGAGCATCTTCACTCTGCTGTAGTAACAGGGACTTCCAATGGGCAACCATTTTAATTCTACACACCTTTCCCATTCTGATATCTCTGTCCATGGCCTTGTGCTTTGCTGAAATTGACTTTACCTGTAAATAGGAGAAACAACACCTTGTAATCCGTCTGGGCACTCTCCAACCAGATGGCATCACATCAACTTCTCCAATTTATGTTAAACCCCTATCTTGAGTCTCTCTCTTTCCTTATCCCTCTGTCTCCTTCCCTCCAGCTCCCTACCCCTTCCGTCTCATATCAGAGAGCTACCTTCACCATTCTTTTTTTTAAACTTTATTTAAGATTTTATATCATGAATAACATATAGGATTACATTTAAAAAAATTAAGAATAAAATAATAAAATTACAATATAGTATCAGTAATCTAAATAAACTATACCCTCCCCAATAATTATTACACATTAATAACCCAACTCAAATTAGTCCAACCCCCCCTTCCCCCCCAAATAAAGAGTGAAGAATTAATAAAGTTAATAATATATGTGAGAAAAAAACCCACTCACAAAAAAAACAAAAACATAACCGATTAAAATACTAACAAAAAGAGTAGTAATTAATACTAAGATATCAGACTTAAAAAACATATTTAAATCAAACTTAAATGCATATATTTAACAAACAGAGTTAAGATGAAACATTTATTTAACTCAAACTTAAGATAAAAAATTAGTAAAGTTAGTAACATTGTCTATCAAAAATTCTTAAACAATAATCAATTCTTTAAAAAAAATTGTAGCATGAGGAAAAAAATTGGAAAAAAAACTTTGTCTATAGAGATAAACCTTCACCAAATATCAACTAACTTCACATCTATCATCATAAACCACCATCTTAAAACAAAATTCAAACCTCATTAAGCATTGTACAATTCAATTTTAGTACTATTCCACCATTTTTCCCTTTTACTCTTGAATAATTATCCAATAAAAGCTCCAATACCACATTTAAATATTCCCAATCATTACGTTAAAATTCAGATATCCAAATAATAAAACACATCTACAATGAAATCTATATCTTCAACAAATGGAGCATAAACCACAAACAAAATTCAAGCCTCATTAAGAATTGTACAATTCAATTTATAACTTTCACCATTATTCCCTTCGTTCTATAACTAAAATAGCAAAATAATATACACCAGAATTACCACTCCTTTCACCTTAAAGCTAAAGAAAAAATATAAAAAAAACTTATCCATCCCATTCACATTTAAATTTCAAATATTCCTTATCTACTGAATAAACTTTACAAAAAAAACCACATAAATTTTTAGTTTTTTAAACAATCAAATACTTTCTTATGCTTTTTTTTATAAACACAAAAAAAACCCTTCACTCTTTAATCTAATAACACAAAAAAAGGAAAAAAAAACGGGTAGGAGGTTAAAAATACCCCCTCCCGTCTAAACCACGCAATGCGGTAACTCCCAAAAAAAAAATGGGTGTGAGATAACTCACACGTAGCAGATGACTTTCAGGAAATAGTGCCTATCCAGTTCTCTCCCCCAACTCTCACTTCATCTTAAACTAACATTCTTTTTTTTAACAAAAACATTAGAAAAAAAAAAGAACAACTCTTCTTTTAATCAACTCCAACTACCTAGTCACCATTACAACCATTCTTTCTTGGTGCACGGCTCTTTTCTTCCATCTCTTGTCTCCTTAGAGATCGCGGCGGACTACGTCTCTGTTGAAACTGAGTAATTGGCGGCTCTTGAGCAAATGCTATAGCTTCCTTTGGAGAATCAAAGAACTTTGGTTGGTAACCATCTTGAAAAACCTTCAAAAAGCTGGATATCTAAAGGTTGCCTTATAACCTTTCTTCCACAACAACTCTTTAGCAGAGTTGAATTCCCATCGTTGGAACATAACTTCTTGACTCAAATCCGCATAGAAGAAAACTCGATTATTTTGATTAAAGGGTGATTTTCTCTGTTGTGCATTTCTAATAGCCACTCGTAAAATTATTTCTCTGTCGTAATAATTCAAGCAACGAACTAAAACAGGTCTTGGACTTTGACCTGAAATAGGTCTTCTACGCAAGGCTCTGTGAGCACGTTCCAATTTTATACCTTCCGGGAAATGTTCTTGACCCAGCACCTGTGGAATCCATTCAGTAAAAAAATTTTCTTGGGTCTGGTCCCTCCATTCCTTCCGGCAAACCAATAATCTTTATATTGTTCCGTCTGGATTGGTTTTCCAAATAATCAATCTTTTTCACCAAATTTTTATTTTGAGTTTGTAAATCTTCGACCATTTTGGTCATATCTGAAACTTGATCTCATATTTCGTCTATATCTTCTTCACACGAATTAAATTTATCTCTCACTTCAAGCTTAAAAGCTCCAAACTCAGCCATCTGTTGAGAATTTATTTCCATCAGAGTATTGAACCTAGTACCAAGTTCAGTCATAATCTTAGATAATCCCTGCATTGTATAAGATAATTTAGATTCAAGATTCACAAGAATCTTTTCAATTGGAAGAGATTCTGGCTCAACAGATTCCTACTTCTTCTGCATAACCAAAGGGTCTTCTGTTGCTTCCTTCATTCTGGTTGCCTTCCTTGTAGTATAGCTGCATGTGGAAACCCCAGCCACAGCCTTTCCAGCAGTGACTGGAGGACGCTGGCCGGGATTTTCCCCAGTCCATAATGTATTAATTTCTCCCAGTACATCAAGTTGTATAGGTTCTTTTATCTCAAGAGGTGCAGTTTGCAGTGCCACCGCTACAGTTGATAAATGCCTTTCCCCAGCTGGTACTTCAACTGATGTTACTACAAGTGGTTCATTCATAACATTGCCGTCAGATGCTACTGCACATGTGCGAACCTGAGTAACTCTTTGTTCTAAAGGCTGTTTAGCGCCCTCTTTAGAGGGCTCTACCGATGTAACATTGATCTCTACATCCAAAAGCTGTACCTCTCTCCTGGGATCCATTTCAGGCTGAGTCCCGGTGTCTTTCCTGTAGGTAGGCTCCAAAACTTGAACTTTTGGAAAATGTAGTTTTTTGATGATCTGTTGTCGTTTTTTCTCTTTTCCACCAATTGTACCATCATAAGTTAAATTAACAGCACTGAAGTTATCTAAACTTTTAAAGAATTTTAACGGGCATTTCTAGACAAAACAATAAGATAGAGTCAGGAGAGGACTGTAAGGCACGTCTGATCCTTACGCCATCTTGCCACGCCCCCCCTACCTTCACCATTCACCAGCTTTTTTCTCTTCTAGCTTCCCACCTCTTTGCCTGTGCTCCTCCCTCCTGCCCTTTCCTCTCTCCTCTTCACCCCGTTCTCCCCACCTTTTTATTCAGGTCTCCGCTTTTTGCTCATACCATATAACATGTAACCATATAACAGTTACAGTACGGAAACAGGGCACCTCGGCCATTCTAGTCCGCACTGATTTATGTGAAACTCCACTAATTCCACCTACCTACTCCCTGCCCATAACCCTCCTACCCCCTCACATCCATGTACTCATCCAACCTCCTCTTAAATGACAGAACTGACCCTGCTGCATCCACCTTCTTTCTTGATTAACTACAGACACTGGAGCCACTTTCAGGTGGAATCACCGGGAGAATGCGGCTCTGGAGCAGCTGCGGATGCCTAATAATGGACGATCAGGTGGCAGCGCTGAAGGCAGTGGTCTTCCACCTGAAAGGTCCGCAGCGGAGAGAGGTGCCGCGGAGCAAATGCCGGCTCTTGAGTCGGAGCAGGGGCAGTCGTCTGAAGGACCCTGGTTCCTGGCGGCCCCCCTCCCTGGTTCCTGGCGGCCCCCCTCCCTGGTTCCTGGCGGCCCCCCTCCCTGGTTCCTGGCGGCCCCCCTCCCTGGTTCCTGGCGGCCCCCCTCCCTGGTTCCTGGCGGCCCCCCTCCCTGGTTCCTGGCGGCCCCCCTCCCTGGTTCCTGGCGGCCCCCCTCCCTGCTTCCTGGCGGCCCCCCTCCCTGCTTCCTGGCGGCCCCCCTCCCTGCTTCCTGGCGGCCCCCCTCCCTGCTTCCTGGCGGCCCCCCCCCTGCTTCCTGGCGGCCCCCCTCCCTGCTTCCTGGCGGCCCCCCTCCCTGGTTCCTGGCGGCCCCCCTCCCTGCTTCCTGGCGGCCCCCCTCCCTGCTTCCTGGCGGCCCCCCTCCCTGCTTCCTGGCGGCCGCCCTCCCTGCTTCCTGGCGGCCGCCCTCCCTGCTTCCTGGCGGCCGCCCTCCCTGCTTCCTGGCGGCCGCCCTCCCTGCTTCCTGGCGGCCGCCCTCCCTGCTTCCTGGCGGCCCCCCTCCCTGCTTCCTGGCGGCCCCCCTCCCTGCTTCCTGGCGGCCCCCCTCCCTGCTTCCTGGCGGCCCCCCTCCCTGCTTCCTGGCGGCCCCCCTCCCTGCTTCCTGGCGGCCCCCCTCCCTGCTTCCTGGCGGCCCCCCTCCCTGCTTCCTGGCGGCCCCCCTCCCTGCTTCCTGGCGGCCCCCCTCCCTGCTTCCTGGCGGCCCCCCTCCCTGCTTCCTGGCGGCCCCCCTGCCTGCTTCCTGGCGGCCCCCCCTCCCTGCTTCCTGGCGGCCCCCCCTCCCTGCTTCCTGGCGGCCCCCCTCCCTGCTTCCTGGCGGCCCCCCTCCCTGCTTCCTGGCGGCCCCCCTCCCTGCTTCCTGGCGGCCCCCCTCCCTGCTTCCTGGCGGCCCCCCTCCCTGCTTCCTGGCGGCCCCCCTCCCTGCTTCCTGGCGGCCCCCCTCCCTGCTTCCTGGCGGCCCCCCTCCCTGCTTCCTGGCGGCCCCCCTCCCTGCTTCCTGGCGGCCCCCCTCCCTGCTTCCTGGCGGCCCCCCTCCCTGCTTCCTGGCGGCCCCCCTCCCTGCTTCCTGGCGGCCCCCCTCCCTGCTTCCTGGCGGCCCCCCTCCCTGCTTCCTGGCGGCCCCCCTCCCTGCTTCCTGGCGGCCCCCCTCCCTGCTTCCTGGCGGCCCCCCTCCCTGCTTCCTGGCGGCCCCCCTCCCTGCTTCCTGGCGGCCCCCCTCCCTGCTTCCTGGCGGCCCCCCTCCCTGCTTCCTGACAGGCCCCCCCCTCCCTGCTTCCTGACAGGCCCCCCCCTCCCTGCTTCCTGACAGGCCCCCCCTCCCTGCTTCCTGACAGGCCCCCCCTCCCTGCTTCCTGACAGGCCCCCCCTCCCTGCTTCCTGACAGGCCCCCCCCCTCCCCCTGCTTCCTGACAGGCCCCCCCCCTGCTTCCTGACAGGCCCCCCCCCTGCTTCCTGACAGGCCCCCCACCCCCCTGCTTCCTGACAGGCCCCCCACCCCCCTGCTTCCTGACAGGCCCCCCACCCCCCTGCTTCCTGACAGGCCCCCCACCCCCCTGCTTCCTGACAGGCCCCCCACCCCCCTGCTTCCTGACAGGCCCCCCCCCCTGCTTCCTGACAGGCCCCCCCCCCCCCTGCTTCCTGACAACACCAGACTATGCGGCTGGTGCATTTAGGCGGCTTTCCATTCGGGTATTCTGGCCACCTGAAAGCGGGTTGGGTGACTCTTTTCCTTCTCTCTGACTGACTACAAGAACTGTAAGAGGCGCTTGGGCAATTCCTGCTGATGGTGAATCTGTCTGCCTTGCAGCAGGCAAAACAAAGTTTCATGTAACAGGACATTGTTTTATTACTATGATAATAAATTGAATCTTGAATTATGGTTACCCTTTACTTCCTTTGGATGTGGCATAATCTGCTGTTTCTTCAGCACATTAATTTATTGCACTCTATCCCAGTATCTCGAGACTTGTTTAACTCCATAATCTGTCACAACTACTGTGTTAATGATTGACAAAAGGTAGGACCATAATGTCACTCTTACCACTGGATGAGTTATTGACGAGGTTGTACTAGCATCTTGCGTTGACTATAGCCGGTATCAGGTGGGCAGAATACCCGATTGCCAGGAGGAGCACTTACCTAACCCTCCTCCTGTAGGTATATTTTCTGGCTCAGAGAATCCCCCATTGCATCTGAAAGCAGCACCAGGCAAAGCAGCTTTCAGGTGCCTAGCAGGGGGTGGGCTGGTGACAGTCAGCTGGCAGCCCAACTCCCTGATGCCCGACAGATCCCCGGCGTGGGATGTCAGGACTGGGGCGGCTGTCGTGGGACTACGGGGCTGGAGCAGCTGTCCAGCCCCGTAGTCCCACGCTGGGAGACTGTCGGGCAGCGAGGAGGGTCTGTCAGGCAGCAGGGAGGCGAGCTGTCAGATGGCTGCCCCTGCCCCAACAGAGGAGCTGGCATTTGCTCTGCGGCACCTCTCCCCGCTTTGGACCTTTCAGGTGGCAGGCCACCGCTTTCAGCCCTGCCACCTGAATGTCCCTTCACAGACACCCACAGCCACTCCAGAGCCGCATTCTCCAGGTGATTCCACCTGAAAGTGGCTTTAGTGAGTGGCATCACAATCTGTCACCACAACTATTGCATGTGTGATTGACAAGGGTTGGAACATAATCTGTCGTCATGCACACTGGATGAGTGATTGACAGGGGTGGCACTGGTTATTGTTGTAATAAGAGGTTGGTGGGTCCTGTCAGAGGGTTTTGCAAATTTTATTTGGATGTTTGCTTTTTTATTATTTCCTATTAATTCTTTTTAATTCCCACTTATTTGGACCTTTTGTTTTAAGTATAAAATTGAATTGATTACTATCATGTGTACTGAGATACACTGAAAAGCTTTGTTTTCTTTTTCTATACAGGTAAATCAACCCATACTTAAATTCAGTAAGCAATGCAATCATAAAACAAATGTGCAAGGTATAGCAAAAGTGCAGGGGACTACTCTTTACCAGCAAGAAGTCAATTTAAGAGTCTCATAATGGCAGGAAAGAAAATGTCCTTGAATGTGCGTGTAGTTCTGTAACCTGGTGTTGGTTGTTGAATTAGATTAAATCCTTCCCCTTAACTTATGTCATTGGATTAGCCATTGGGTTTCTCCAGCATTGATTCCACTGTGTTTATGAAGATGTCTGCTGTTTCTTTTATCAGATTTGCTTTCATTTCAGTAAAAGTTGAAGAATTGGTTTCAGATTTGCAAGTTTGTTATTGGAAGTCAGCCTAAAGCAAATTTTTAAACAATGTAAACCACTTTGAATATTTTGACCTATCTTATTTTTGTATTTGAAAAAACACACAAATGCTGGAGAAACTCACCAGGTCAAACAGTGCCCTTATGTAGCAAAGGTAAAGATACATCACCAATATTTCAGACCTGACCCCTTCATCAAGGTGTGGGGGAACATGAGAGATGTCTGAACAAAAGAGGGAAGTGGGGGGGGGGGGGTTTGGTGAGGGTGGGTGATGATAGGTGGAGGGGGGAGGAGTCTAGGCTAGGTGGAGAGAGAAAGGAAGTAGGAACTGGAATGACTAGTTAAGGGTGGGGGGAGGGGGAAGAGGCAAGTTGATTAGTGGAATGCAGTGAACTCTGTGTTCATGCCCTGGGGCTGGAGAGTGCCCAGATGTAAAATGAGGTGTTCCTCCAATCTGGAGATGGTCAGGGTGAGGTAATGGGAAAGGCCATGGACAGACATGCGAGCTTGAGAATGTGACTCAGAATTGAAATGGTTGGCTATGGGGGGTGCTGGATGAAGCGATCTAATCCTAATCTGCGACCGATCTCTCTGATGTAGAGAAGGCCACAGAGGGTGCAGTAAATGAGTTCTTTGGAGGTACAGGTGAAGTGTTGCTTCACCTGAAAGGACTGTTTTGGACCTTGGACCATGGTGAGGGAGGAGGTGTGGGTGCAGGTGGGTGCCTCAAAGCACTTTGCTTTTTCCTAGACCTCCGACCTGAGCAGTAACCTTCCACCATCACTTTTCTCCACCTGGAAGAACTTGTCCTCACCTTTAACAATTTTTCATTTAACTCATCCCATATCTCCAGATTAAAGGAGTAACCATGGGTACTCACATGGGTCCCAGCTCTGCCTGCTTGTTTGTGGGTTTTGTGGACCAAAACATGCTCCAAGCCTACACAGGCAAGACCTCCCAACTCTTCCTCTGGTATATCGACGGCTACATTGCGGCGGCCTCATGCACCTGTGATGATCTCGACAATTTCACAGCCTCTTTCCACCCAGACCTCAAACTCACGTCCATTTCTGATGACACTCTCCCTTTTCTGGACCTCCATCTCAGGAGACAGACTCTCCACTGACATTTATTGCAAACCCTCTAACTCCCACAACTACCTGGACTACTTGACCTCACACCCTGTCTCCTGCAAGGACTCCATCTCCTTCTCTCAATTTCTCCGTCTCCGCCACATCTGCTTCCAAGATGAGATTTTCCAGTCCGGAGCCTCTGAAATGTGTACTTTCTTCCATAAACATGGCCTCCCCTCCACCACTATTAACTCAGCCCTCACCTCATCTCCTCTATTCCCCGCTCATATACCCTGGCCCCTACTGCCCCTAAAAACAATAAACACAGAATCCCCCTCATCCTCACCTACCACCCCACCAGCCTCCGCATCCAACACATTATCCGCTGGAATTTCCAGCACTTACTACAGGACCCGACCACCAGACTCATTTCTCCTTGTCCTCCCCCTCAGCCTTCCGCAGAGACTGCTCCCTCTGTGACTCCCTTATACACTCTTCCCTCCCCACCCATTGCCCCCCAGCCCCACCTTCGACTGTGGTCATAGGAGGTGTAATACCTGCACCCACACCTCTTCCCTCACTATAGTCTGAGGTCCTGTCGGACTCTGGCTTTAACTTACTCTTAATTTAGTCTATGTGTAGTCTGAGTCCAGCGTGTTCTTTGAATGAAGTGATAGGAGAAGGTATTCGGTTCAACAGTCAATTTATTACACAGCACAAGAATAAAACTTAACAGAGCTCTGGGTCATTCATTAGTTCATAGGTCACCTGCACAGTGAGCTACTCCCCAAGACTGACCCCTATTGTCCAGTTGGTTCAGTTTATATAGGTCAACCTTATCATACAGAACAAAAGTTGTCTTCCTTTGCTAGATCTTTTTGCATAAGGGTTATCACAAGTCATCTCCTGTTTTGCAGATATCTGGGGTGTAGCACTCCCATCTTAATCCTCCAGGCCAGGCTATCCTGTTGTGTTGATCAGAAATTAATTCATCCCCAGATATTTCTAATCACCATTCTGTTCTTGTCTGGCCAATTTCTGCTGTTCTCTTTAACACCTCCTCCTGCCTTAATCTTCCTCCTAGACTGGTTTTCCATTCCCTTTGTTTCTTACAGGCCATTCTTTGTTCTGATCTGGCCTGTGTCTCCTGTGCTGCTCACCACCTCCTTTAGTTTGAGCATTCCTCCTAAATCGTTTTATGCATTTCCTCTCCCTGTATTTTGGAGAGACAATTTTGCTCAGCCAACTTTGCTCCATGCTGTGATTGCCACTTAATCACATTCCTTTTTCCCTGAACCATGCAGTAAATATACACTTATTAATTAATCATTTATTTCATACTGTTTTAACCCCTACATTCCAACAGTCCCCCTTTTGGTCTCATGAAAATGAGACCAACCACCAGTTAACTTATGGGACCAAGACCTCATGAGTTTTTGCAAGGACCGGCATCTCCGACCACTTGTTAAACTTAACCTCACAAACTTGGCCATTATGAACACACTTCAGTCCAGTGGGGGCCCCAACACTGTGTTCAGGAACATCAGTCCAATCCGCAAAGTACTGTTTTGGTTCGTTATGGGCCTCCCAGGCTGACCCCAAACCCTTTGTACAGTTGTTTCCTTCTCCAGATGCTTCAAGGGCTAGGAACAACATCACCCATAGTCCCCACATAGTGTCCATCACAGCTCCCTTCATTGTTTTGATGCCAATAAATTGATTATACCGTCAACCACTGATACACAGTCACCGTAGTCCAATAGTCTCTTTAAAAAAGGGACGTGTTAAGTGTTCTTAGTCCGTAGTTGCTTCACATGTTCTCAATCATCTCCGTTCGAATCTGTTCCAGTGTCCGTGTCGGTGGGTCCGTTGCTGGACACTGACTCCAATGATACCACGTCTCGCCTTTTCCCTGTAGTCGAACCGCGTGGGACGTCCTCTCCACCACTCTGTAGGGTCCTGTCCACCTGGGCTCCGACCACTTTCTTTTGATGACCTTTAGCAGAACCCACTCCGCGACTGAAGGTATCGGTGTTTCCCCTTCTCTGTTGGGACTTGTGACCTGTTGTGAAAAATCTGACACCAGAGCCGTTAGTTTTTCATAATAAAGCTTGCATCCATTGAGCTTACCTCATTCTTCGTAGTCTGAATTCGGCTCCCGGTCCTGGAAACTGGTGCCCTGTTTGTAGTTCATATGGAGTAAATCCTGTCACAGAACTTACCGAACTCCTTATTGACATTAATGCCAGGGGCAACGCATCCACCCAATTTAGTTTGGTCCGTGCCTGTACTTTCCCGATCTTACCTTTTATTGTTTGGTTCATCCTCTCCACTTTCCCTTGGGATTGCGGATGGTACACCGTTCCAAAGGCATGTTTCAATCCCAACATTGCTTCTACCTCCTGTAGATCGTTATTCTTAAAATGCCTTCCATTATCGGACCTAATTTTTCTACGAAATCCGTGTCTCGGAATATACTAGTTGATCAGGAATGTACATACCGTCCTTGCATCTTCTCTTTTGGCAGGGATTGCCTCCGGCCACCCTGTGAACACATTTACTGCTACTAAGAGGTATCGATAGCCACTTACCCTCTCAATCATGTCCGTATAATCAAGTACGATTTCCTGCCCTGGTCACTTAGGTAACGGGAACTATCCTTGATGTGGCTTTACAGTCGCCTTGACATTGAAAGTTATACATACCTCACACTCTCTAATATGGTTCTCCACCATCGCCGGCAGGAAGGGGTGCCACCAATGTATCAAGTACCTTATCATCTGGTTCTTTCCACAGTGTGTTAGCCCATGCGCCTCCTCGAGGAGGGGTTTCATGAGTCCAGATGGTAAAACTGGCCTCCCGTCTATCGATCTCCATAGTCCTTGATCCCCACTTTCCTCCCATACCATCCTTTCCTGAGGTGATGCCTTTGCTTGTTCCTGTATTATTACTTCTACCCCACACGGTGGTAATAAGTCATGTGCTGTTCTGTCTGCCTGTATCATAATAAACTGAGGGCCGTATCCTGCTGCCCTTTTAGCGGCCATGTCGCTTCCTGATTTCCCCGAGCCACCATCGTATCTGTTCTATCATGTCCTTTACATTTAAGAACTGCTAATGCCCTTGGTTTCAGGAGGGCCTCAGCCAGTTTCCTAACGTCCTTCTCGTGTTTAATTGGGGTCATTGCTGCTGTTAAAAACCCACTTCTAATCCATTGACTAAGTTCAACCTGTATTTTCCCTACCACATATGCCAAGTCTGTATATATATTGACCTCCTTCCCTTCTGCCCATTCTAATGCTGCTATCATTCCCTGTAGTTCTGCGAGTTGTGCTGACTCCTTTCCTCTCACTGTCCCTGTAATGATTTCTTCAAATCCTCCTGTAGTTTTTCGTATCACCGCATAGGCAGCTTTCAATCCATCTGTGGGGTGTCTGTAACAGCACCCATCTGTAAACAAGGTTTCATCTGGTTCTCTTAAGGGTGTAGCCTGTAAGTCAGGTCTTATTTTAATATCCTTCACTACCCTCTTCTCACAACAGTGTGGTTCTCCCTCTCCCATATTGTCTGCCATGTTAATGCCTTCATGGGTAAATGTAACATTCGGAGCATTCAGGATCTTTTCTAGTCTCGTCTGCCTTAGCGAAGTCATTGTAAATGCTGTCGAGCTCACAAATGCTACAATGCTATGTGCTGTTAATACCGTCAGGCCATGTCCCATTACTATGTGTGCCACCTTTTGTAAAATTTTTGCTACTCCCGCTGCATGTCTCGTACATGGTGGGTGTCTGTCTTCCGTCGGGTCTAGTGTGATACTCACATACATGAGCACATCTTCCACCCCCTTTTTTCTGAAAAAGAACACCATCAATTGTGTGTGCTTTTTCAGAAACATCCAAAAAGAAAGGTAGTTTAAAATTTGGAATCGCCAAATCTGTAGCTGTTGTAAGAGCTTGCTTCAATAGAATAAAACTCATCTCAGCCTGCGCAGTCCAATCAAGTGTAGTTCCCAGATTCCTCATCCCATGCTCATT
The DNA here is from genome assembly GCF_036971445.1 of Narcine bancroftii. NCBI lineage: Eukaryota > Metazoa > Chordata > Chondrichthyes > Torpediniformes > Narcinidae > Narcine > Narcine bancroftii. The sequence goes on along the minus strand of NC_091469.1, from coordinate 381,940,319 downwards.
CACCAAAGTTCGCAGTGGATGTGTCAACTCACCATACGATGGGATAAACTGCCTACTATAACCTGACAAACCCAAAAACAAAAGCATCTCCTTTACTGTCTTTGGTTTTGGATGATGTAGTATCGCTGTTTGATGTGCAGGAGAAATCCTTGTGCCTTTCGCTGAGACCATTCTACCTAAAAAGGTGACCACCTGTCTGCAGCATTGCAGCTTTGAGCGAGAGACTTTAAAGCCTGCCTTGAACAGCTGCACTAGCAGGAGACAGGTGGCCTCCAAACAGGAAGTATGATCAGGTGCTGCTAATAGGATGTCATCTACATACTGGATCAGAACTACCCCACCTGGTAGTGCTAGCCCCCCCCAGCTGTTCTTTCAACACCTGATTGAAAATCCCTGGAGATAAGATAAAGCCCTGCGGAAGCCTAGTATACCGCAACTTTCTACCTCTATACGTGAACGAAAACACATCTCTTAATGGTTCTGCCAATGGCAAGCAAAAGAAAGCATTCGCTAAATCTATGCAAGAGAACCACTTGTGGTTAGGGGTTAAAGCAGTCATGGCAGTATATGGGTTTGGTACTGGAACTGCGGGTGTTCGCACAATACCATTGATGCCCCTTAAGTCATGGGCCATCCGATATTTGCCCGTGTCTTGTTTAGGAACAGGTAAGATGGGTGTATTCCAACTAGAACACGAATGTTCCAACACCCCTGAATACATAAGGCCATCAATGGTATCTGCCAAACCTTCCTCAGCTTCAGGTTTGTGGGGATACTGCATCTGCCAAATAGGGGTGTAATCTGACAGTTCGAAGGTTATGGGATCAACCTGCTGACAAAAACCCACATCTGCTGATCCCACTGACCACAGGTTCTCAGGGAGAGAATCTAGCATAGGGGCCGAGTCGGGGTGATCCATCTTCTCTCTACCATGAAAGCGTTCAATCTGTCTATGCTCAAGGAGGACTTGATCATATGTTGGAGACAAAATTTTGTATGCCTGACCAGATGAGGAGAACTGCACTGTCGGTATTTGGGTGTCAGACCAGTCACTAAGGGACCTCAAGTTCCGACACATCGGTCCCAAATCTTTTGCCTGATGAGTAGTGCCAATTGCAAGGGTGACATGAGGAATGGCCTCACCTGCCATCTCATACCATTCCAGCTGTTCAGATGTCAGTGCCACCGTAGCGGCCACTCCCTCCTTTCCTACCACTATGTAGTCCGAATTAATTTCCCATAGCATGCCCTCTACCTCTTCATAAAAGGCATGCTGATACATTTCATCCCCATCCCTATCGTAAAAGAGGGTCATATGGGGAGGGTCCGAGGGAGGGGTATACGGGTGTAACGTCTGGATCCACGGCTTCCATTGATTATAAAGTTTTAGCAGCTCTCCCTTCTGTGGGTCCTCTGGTTGCAGCAACCCCCAGTAAATGTCAGCCCATTGTCCCTCAGACGCGGATCCTCCAGCTGCCGCCAACAACATCTGAGAACTGGAATGCAGTGTAGTTAATGAACAGTTCATAGAATATCCATTTGGAAAGGTGACCTCTATTCCGCTGGGTCCACAAAGGATCGATGCTCCGCACTTGACCAACAGGTCTCTGCCCAAGAGATTGGTAGGGCACCTGGCTGACAAAATGTATTGATGTGTAAAAGTCTGTCCCGCCACAGAAGTGACTAGTGGTGTAGAAAACGGCAGATTTTCTGGTGTACCCGAGAACCCTATCAGCTGGACGCTAGAGGATGATGTTTTATCTTGAAATTCAGTGCCAGTGAGTGTTGAAAATCTGGCTCCCGTATCCACTAAAAAGGATACTTCCATGTCCATAACTTTAATCTGCAGGAAAGGGTCTGCCAACCTAGCCTGCTCGTGGGTGCTCGGGCTCCGTCACTGTGGGCAATATTGCTCCTCCTCTGTCAGCAAAGGGAATTGTCTCTTCAGAGCTAGAGCCACATAGGGTGCCTGATGTACCGGGGGTGGCACTGACGATCTCTGGGGCTGGACCCAATGCTCATTTTGTGGTGGTCCATATCCCCTTCCCCCAGTGTCCCGAGGATCCCAAGCTAGGGGGCAGTCTCTCTTCCGGTGTCCTGGCTGACCGCATACAAAACATACGGCTGGTTGCATTCGTGGAGCACCCCGACCTCTCCCTCTTACTCGGAATCCCCCCATTGGACCTCCCATTCTGGCCACATAGGTGGGACCCGGTGCCCAATATGGGGCCGGGTGCCAACTCATATTATTCCCTTGTGGTGGCTGCGTTGGCTGCTGAATCATCTGGTTCGCACCCTTTGAGGAAATCTTTTTTGCCTCGTTTGCCTTTTTCCTAGCCTCTTCCAATTGAAGCTTAAGGAGTTGCACTTGTGCCGACTCCATAGTATGTTTGTCCTCCTTTTGCTTAGCCCTGTAACGTTTCATGTGATGGGTCAAATGTTTTTCCCATTGCTCACTCGAGCAGCCAGGAATATCAGGGTTATTCTCTAATGCCTCCCTAACTACAGCTGGCAGTCCACTCATTACTGCAGCCCTAAAGAGTGTAGTCTGCAAGGGATCTGTGGCTGGGTGTACTCCTGCTTTATCTGTCCAACTCTCCCTACACTGACTCAAAAAAGTCGAGATCTCCTCATCCTCCTTTATGGAAAAGGTCAGGGACTGCATGACACCGGGGGGAACGGGGAACTTATCTCTCATTGCCCCTCCTACTGCCGTAGCATGGTTGGCAAATGGCTCGGCATCAAGGCACCTAGTGATTCCTGCGATCATTTCTACCTGCTGTATCTCCCACAGCCCAAGCTGTTTACCCAATAATGCTCTCCAATCCCCTATGGCTATCTTATGTCCCATCGTATATTGGCAGAACTTTCCCATCCACGCTCCACCTCCCTCAGTCGGAGGTGGTATTTTGTCCAAAATACAATTCATGTCGGTGAACGAGAAGGGTTGATACCTTTCCCCAATTTGCGGACCCTCATAAATTAACGGCATCTGTCTATACCTTTCTGGAAGCCGTACTTCCTCCCTGTCCCGCAACGCATATCCCAAAGGGGAACGAGGGTTATCCTGACTCTGTCTTCTGTGTGTGATCATGCTTCCCCTGATCGTGACTGGCTGTTCCTCCTCTTCATTCTCAACACTCACACTAGCTAGATCAGTATCCTCGTTCTGCTCTCTCTCCCGTTCCCATCTGACACTCGCTGGGTCATTTCCCTTCCTATTCTCCTCTTGTCCCAGTTCTCTCTCATCTGTATTTCCCAAGCCCCTACTATTTTTCCTTACTGCACATCTATCGTTCTGTACTTCGTGCATCCACTCTTTTGTTTCCTCCACTCTCTCCTGCGCAACTCTCTTCAGTCTCTCCTTCGCCTCATGTAGTTCTGGACCTGTTAACTCAGTGACATTCACTATTCCCTCACTTATCTGCATCGCTGGCATTTGGGGAATAGGATAAGGTGGTGGCAATGTCTCCGGTAACTCTGGATATAATGGGGCTGGCGGCTTCACCTCCCCCGTATTCTCCTTAGTGTTATGGGATCCCTTTTTAATATCATGTTGAAGGTTCACTTCCACAGCCATGCAAGCCAATGTCATAATGTGTAAATCTGCCCTTCTCTGTTCCTTCACTTCTCTCTGTTGTTTAAACCTTCTTCTATTCCATATAGATCCTTGTCCTTTTGCCTCATGTTCCTGTACCTCCTTGGCTGCTTCCCTCTCTGCTTCTCCTAAGTACAGTACCAGCTGGATTTTTTCAAACCCTCGTGGTACCTTCCCCTGACTCTGCAGCTCTCTCCATATCTGTTCGTACCGTGCCATAGCCTGTACCTCCTCTCCCTTCGGTAATCCTCCCAGTAATTGATTTCTTGTTTTTTCCCACTGTCGGTTTACAGATGGGGGAACCCCTCTGTCTCCCCCGAGCTCTTGCCCTACATCCCTATTTACTCCTTCCATCTCCGTTCTGATCTTTAACCCTTTAGACTTCGTACTTCACTGGGTCTCTCCCCTGGTAGGATTTTGACACCCTGCAATTTACTTCGTCCCTTCCCACGTTATTATGAACACTACACACGATCCTTAAACAAATACTTATTATAAACTATTATGATACACTATACGATTCTTAAACAGATACTTATACACTATAGAAACAAATAACTATAAAACAATACACCTTATACAGATACTGATTATACACTACTATGGTATACGATCCTTAATCAAATACTTATTACACACTATAAAAACAAATAACTATCACAATGCACCTTATACAGATACTTATACACTACTATGGTACACGATCCTTAATCAAATACTTATTACACACTACAGAAACAAATAACCATCACCATACACCTTATTCTAATTGGCCAAGTGTCTGAACCTATCTCTCGAGATCGCTACGAGGGGACTCCAACCTCGTTCTACTAGGAGGACTCCAACCTCCTTTCTACTAGGAGGACTCCAACCCCCTTTCTACTAGGAGGACTCCAACCCCCTTTCTACTAGGAGGACTCCAACCCCCTTTCTACTAGGAGGACTCCAACCCCCTTTCTACTAGGAGGACTCCAACCCCCTTTCTACTAGGAGGACTCCAACCCCCTTTCTACTAGGAGGACTCCAACCCCCTTTCTACTAGGAGGACTCCAACCCCCTTTCTACTAGGAGGACTCCAACCCCCTTTCTACTAGGAGGACTCCAACCCCCTTTTTACTACAGGGGACTCCAACCCCGTTCTACTAGGAGGACTCCAACCCCCTTTTACTACAGGGGACTCCAACCCCGTTCTACTAGGAGGACTCCAACCCCCTTTTGTTTTATTCTTTGGCTTTAACGAGGGCTTTTGCAGAGTAGTGACAACACACAATTTATCTTTGCCAATAGCAGAACTTCGTTAAAACAGGCATCTGCTTACCTCCCTTTGTAGGATGGTCACTTGTTGTTATCACCACACCACAATCGACCGGTGTTTCGTATCTTTTTCTTCCGTCACTTCTCCATCTTCATCACGTCGGGGTCACCAAATTGTCGGACTCTGGCTTTAACTTACTCTTAATTTAGTCTATGTGTAGTCTGAGTCCAGCGTGTTCTTTGAATGAAGTGATAGGAGAAGGTATTCGGTTCAACAGTCAATTTATTACACAGCACAAGAATAAAACTTAACAGAGCTCTGGGTCACTCATTAGTTCATAGGTCACCTGCACAGTGAGCTACTCCCCAAGACTGACCCCTATTGTCCAGTTGGTTCAGTTTATATAGGTCAACCTTATCATACAGAACAAAAGTTGTCTTCCTTTGCTAGATCTTTTTGCATAAGGGTTATCACAAGTCATCTCCTGTTTTGCAGATATCTGGGGTGTAGCACTCCCATCTTAATCCTCCAGGCCAGACTATCCTGTTGTGTTGATCAGAAATTAATTCATCCCCAGATATTTCTAATCACTATTCTGTTCTTGTCTGGCCAATTTCTGCTGTTCTCTTTAACACCTCCTCCTGCCTTAATCTTCCTCCTAGACTGGTTTTCCATTCCCTTTGTTTCTTACAGGCCATTCTTTGTTCTGATCTGGCCTGTGTCTCCTGTGCTACTCACCACCTCCTTTAGTTTGAGCATTCCTCCTAAATCGTTTTATGCATTTCCTCTCCCTGTATTTTGGAGAGACAATTTTGCTCAGCCAACTTTGCTCCATGCTGTGATTGCCACTTAATCACATTCCTTTTTCCCTGAACCATGCAGTAAATATACACTTATTAATTAATCATTTATTTCATACTGTTTTAACCCCTACATTCCAACAGTCCCAAACAGAACTTTCAGGTGAAGCAACACTTCACCTGTACCTCCAAAGAACTCATTTACTGCATCCGGTGCACCCTCTGTGGCCTTCTGAGACCAGTCGCAGATTAGAAGATCATTTCGCCCAGCACCTCCACTGCATCCACAACAAAGGTGACCTCCCCGTAGCCAACCATTTCAATTCTGAGTCACACTCTCAAACTCACATGTCTGTCCATGGCCTTTCACACTACCCCACCCTGACCATCCGCAGATTGGAGGAGCAACACCTCCAACCCCAGGGCATGAACACTGAGTTCCACTAATCAACTTGCCTCTTCCCCACCCCCCACCCCTTAGCTAGTCATTCCAGCTCCTACTTCCTTTCTCTCTCCACCCTTTTCCTGCAGTCCTTCCTCCTACCCCTCCACCTAACACCTCCCACCCTCACCAAATCCCCCCTTCCCCCTTTTTTTAATTCGGACATCTCTCATGTTCCCCCACACCTTGATGAAGGGCTCAGTCCTGAAACGTTGGTGATGTATCTTTACCTTTGCTACATAAAGGCACTATTTGACCTGGTGAGTTTCTCCAGCATTTGTGTGTTTTTTAACTTAAACCACGATGTCAATAGAATCCTGTGTTTTACCTCTTATTTTTGGATTTGTTGTCTTTTTTAATTTAAGTAAGTATATTTTTGTAGCTATTTTATTTACAAAATACGTGTTCTGCAGCAGCAAGAAAGAATTTTGTTGCATATATACAGTACAACTCTGATTCTTCAAAATCTTCATTTATCCAAAATATTTTCGGAGCCGAACTGACCAGTGACGTCAGGCTGCCATCGACGGCAGGTATCTCAGGCTGCTGGGCAGGAAAGGGGCCTTGGTGGGGAGGTGTCAGTGATTAATGGTGGCCAGCATTTTTTTGGTGAGAATAAAACATTATTTTAATGCTTAAAAAGCTTTCCCTAAACACTGATACAAGTGATTTGCTGTTGCTACTGGGCTATTTGACCAGTTCTCTGAAAAATACGTTTATCTGACATCTGCCTGGTTCCAACCATTTTGAATAATCAAAGTTGTACTGTACATTGTACAATGTATATCATAATAAACTCACTCTCATAATTATCAACCACTTGTGTTGTGAGAGCAGTAGTGACCATGGCAGTCAGGTTGGCAGACTTCAGAAGCTCCCAGTCCAAAGATCCTTGTTCAGGCTGAATTTCACAACCTCCTCAACATTATTGTTAGGACGACTTGTATTACAAGCATTATGTTAGCATTATATTTATAAGATTAATTTAGCATAATTTCTAAGTGTTAGTTGCTTTAAACAGATAAATTTCAGTACCAGATCAAGAGTATGCTCTTCTTCCAGAATGTGGATCATCAGGGAAGCCACGTGTCCCTGACAACTTCATCTGCGAGAAATGCATCCAGCTGCAGCTATTTACAGACCACGTTAGGAAGTTGGGGCTGGATGAGCCCCATTTGGGAGGTTGAGGAGGTGATAGGAATTTCAAGTTCCAGTATATTTGTCTTCCAATTGTAACAGTAAAACCGAACAAAATAGCGTTCTCTGGTGCACGGGTCAAAACAGTACAAATGTACTTTCAGACATAACACACAAACTATACAGATACACAGAACCTATATACATGCCTTATTTAATGTCATATTATACACACACACACACACACACACACACACACACACACACACACACACACACACACACACACACACACACACACACACACACACACACACACTGCGCCACTTAATGTCTCCTCAGGCAATGTCTGATTGCATATACGTCCATGGTTCCATAATTATTTACATACCACAAGCATGTCCGCAGCAATTTAGAAAAAGTGATTGCTAGCTATAGGAAATTGTGTACTGTATACCCAAATTGATCCGATCTCCACAGCCCTGTATCAGTCCCAACTAAGCCCACTGCCCCACTCCCCCACAGCCCTGTGTCAGTGCCACACTGATCCCACTGCCCTGCTCGCCCCACAGCCCCGTGTCAGTCCCCACACTGATCCCACTGCCCTGCTCTCTCCCCACTGCCCCATGTCGGTCCCCACATTGATCCATACTTACAAATAGTTTATTGGTACACTACAGCTTCCCATATAGCTTTGCTAAGTATATAATATAATGTTCGCACAATGACCACATCGCATAATGTCCAATTTCACAGAACGTATCGTGGATATTAAGCGTCGTATACCTGTATATAGCTCTAAAGGTTGTGTAACGAGCCCAGAGGTCCCCAAAACCCAGTAGGAATACATATTCACCAAGACAAATAGTTACTTAAACAAAAATTGCTTTTAATTATCTTCAAACATGAAAATAGAATCAAACTCTAACTTATTACTATTAACTTAACCCCCTTCTCATTTGAAGCGCATGTGTATATAAGTTCAGAAAAGTTATTTAATTCACGGGCCAATCTCACTTCTCACTCCTCCAAGTTCACTGGTTGCAGGAAATTCTTATACTGTGCACAGAATTTAACTTTATGAAGTGCACCTGGCTTTGGTGCTTGAAAGGTAAATGGTTACCACTCAGGAAGGTTCTTGTTGGTTTTCAGAGAGAGATTTGTTGTTCCTAGACTCAAACTGATCCCTTTTAATCAGCCACGTCAGTGTCTTGCCGAAGAAGCTTGCCCCATCAGGGTTCTCCAGATGATAACCTCTTTCTTTCAGGTCATCACAGAGTTCCTTTTTGTTTCTCTTATTTCAAGTGAAATATTAGGCAGCCAGACCTCTCCTCTTGCATGAACCACAAGGGCTTTGATCAGGCTGAACTAAGCACTCACAACCCATCTTCCAAATGGGGTTTTTCCACAAGCTTACCAGATTGTCCTGTTCCAGTCCCAGTTGCTGCTGCTGACTGTAGCACTGCAGAACTCAATCCTCGCTCTTTCTCGCTCTCTCTCGCTCTCTCTCGCTCTCTCTCAGAGAAAAAGCCTGTTTGACTCTATCTGGTTGGAAAACCACATGACCCTCTTAGAACAGCAAGCTCCACTCCAGACAGGTTGCAGCTCCAACGAGTTATTGTATCTGTTGCCTTTTTGTAAACAACATTAACTTTCCCTTGGAAACTCCCCAGAGCTTTTGCAAAGGCTCTTGGAGCCGGCCTGAGCAGAGCTCCAGTATTTTAAATAAGATCTGTTTTGAAGTGTTTGTATGTGACCTACGCTAAAAAAGCTTGCCCCAATTTATCTCCCAAAATCATATCTATATTCAATACAAGCACAACATAATCTGTCACAATTGTCATGGCCAAAGTGAGGACATGCTCCTACTGCTACATAAATGCTCTTCAAGGCATGCATCTCAAGCAGCCTCTGACAACCGTCCAACTCCAGGCCTTCATGTGTGGCATAGTTCTTGTGCCCGGCAGAGCTGTTCTCACTGACAGGAGAAGGAGGAAAGGCAGGTCTCTGATGACTTGAAGCCAGATGCAACGGGGAGATGGGTCTCGTTAACCAGCTGGTAACTCCTCTTGGAGAGGGAAAACTCTGATTTCAAAACTCCGCTGCCTTGTGGCTATACCCATTCACTGGAAGGGCTTTGGGAGTAAACTCCAAGGGAAAAATCTGGAGTTGGTGTTCTGAAGGCAGCTGATTGTTGCGCTGACACAGCAACTCCTGTAATGCATTGACTTTTGTTGTTCCTCTTGTTTGTATGTGTGTAAAATAAATATTAATAAATAGTAGAGTAATAGGGAGTTGTGTTGCTGGTTCAGAAATAATTTAGGAGTCTCATTGCTTGTTGGAAGAAGCTGTTCCTCAGCCTAGTGGATCTGGCTGTAATACTTCTGTATATCTTTCCCGAGAGTAGTAGCTGGAAGATGCTGTGTGCAGGGTGTTAGGGGTCCTTAAGATTTTGCGTGCTCTCTTCAAACAAATCACATTGATGGGGGTGAAGGAAACCTCAGTGATCCTCTGTTCCTCTCTGCCACTCTTGTGGGCCTGTTGATTGATCTCTGATCCACTGCTTTACAGCAACCATACCAAGACTGTGATGCATCACCCAGGATGCTCTCAGTAGTACTTCGGCAGAAGGTTGACAGAATGATGTTTGATGGCCTTTTCTGCTTCCCCTTCTAAGGAAGTGTATTGCTATCGCACCCTCCTGACAAGTGAGGAGATGTTATGTGTCCAGGACAGGTCACACTTAGGAAGGAGGAGGAATGTAGCTGGGTGGCAGTCAAAAGAAGGAAGGGGAACAGGCAGTCATTGCAGGGTACCCTTGTGGCAGTTCTCCTTAATAATGTGTATACTATTTTGGATATTGTGTGAGATGATCTCCCAGGGACAAGCCACAGCAGTCAGGTCTCTGGCACGGTGTCTGTCCCTTTGGCTCAGAAGGAATGAGCTGTAGTGATAGGGGATTCAATAGTTAGGGGAACAGTTGAGAGGTTCTGTGGATGAGATCAAGTCTCCTGGATGGTATGTTGCCTTCCAGGTGCCAGGTCTCAGATCAAGTTCATGACAAGAGGGAGGGTAGACAGCTAGATATTGTGGTCCATGTGAACATGGGTAGGAAGAGAGTTCATGGAGTTTGTTCCAAAATTAAAGGATAGGACCTCAAGGATTGTGATATCAGAATTGCTACTAGTGCCCCATGCCATTGAAGTTGACGAGGATAATGAAGCTTAACATGTGATTAAAGAGGTGGTGCAGGAGGATTCAGATTTCTGGATCATTGGGATCTCTTCCAAGGAAGGTGTGACCTGTACTGGCAGGATGGTTTACATCTGAGCTGGAGGGGTCTAATATATTTGCGGGAAGGTTTGCTTGTGCTGCCCTAGGTTGGGGTGGGGGGGACACGAGGGGCGGGTTGGAGGGAAGAAAGAAATTAAACTCAGTTTGCAGGTGGATTTCCTCAATGCCAGTGGAGTTGGGGTAGAAAAATATGGAAAGCCTGCACACAAAAACACAAGTTCAAAAAGTTGTGCGTTGTGTAGTAATGTTCTGAGTTGCATTTATTCAATGCAAGGAATATTGTAGGAAAGGTGGATGACCTTAGAACATGGATTGCCACGTAGAATTATGACATGGAGGCCATTTGTGAGATTTGGTTGCAGGAGATGCAAGACTGACAGTTCAGTGTTCCAGAGTTCCATTGTTTCACATGCAATAGATGGGTGGAGTGGCATTGCTCATCAGGGAAAATATCACAGCATTGCTTAGACAGAACAGACCAGAGGACTTATCTGAGTCTATATGGGTGAAATTGAGGATGGGAAAAGGATGGCCACATTAATGGGGTTATATTATGAACTACCCTATAGTCAGCTGGAATTGGAGGAACAAATCTGCAGGCAGCTGCAGGAAACAAAGTTGTGATAGGAGATTATTCTAACTTTCCAAATATTGAGTGGGACTCCCATACTGTGGGATGATTGGGTTAGAATTTGTCAAATGGTTCATGAGTATTTCCTGAAATAATATATTGAAGTCTCAACTGCAGAGAATGCAACACTGGATCTCCTATTGGGAATGAGACAGGACAGGTGATGAAAGTATGACTAGAGGTAAACTTTGGTTCCAGTATTCCTACTGCCATTAGTTTCAAGATAATTATAGATAAGGATAAATGTGGTTATTGGGTTGAGATTGTAAATTGGAAAAAGACCAATTTTGAGGGATTGAGAAGGGATCTAGTAAACCTGCATTGGGACAGATCTTCTGGCAAGGATGTGCTTGGTAAGTCAGAGGTTTTCCAAGGTGGACTTTTAAGATGACTGATTTAACGTAAAGTTAACAGGCATGAGAAACCTTGGTTTTTGAGGGATATTGGGGATCTGGTTAAAAAGAGAGAGGTATATAGCAGGCATGGGCAACAAAGAGAAAATGAGGTACTTGAAGAATATTTTTTTTAAATGCAAGAAAAAAAACCGAAGAAAGAAACCAGGATAGGTCAAAGAAGATGTTGCTTTGGCAGACAAGGAAGGTGACAATCAATTCTCAGGTTGTTTACTAATGTATTAAGAGCAAAAGGATAGCAAGGACAAAATTGGTTGTCATGAAGATTAAAGTAGTCTCTAGAGCCAAAAGAGACCGGAGGGATCTTAAATGGGGTTTTTGCATCATCATTTACTCGGGTGACTAACACAGAGTCCATAGAAGTGAGGTGAACAGTGAGATCATGGAACCTATACAGATTGGAGGAGGAGGTGCTGTCTATCTTAAGACAAATATGGGTGGATAAATTCCCAGTGTCTTGCAAGCTATTCTGTTGGACTTTGAGGGGGTCTAGTGTAGATATTGCAGGGTCCCTGCCAGATATATTTAAGATGTCTTTAGCCGAGGGAATGGTACCAGGGGACTGGAGGATAGCTCACATTGTTCAGTTGTTTAAAAAGGCTCTAAAAATAATCTGAGAAATGAAAGCCAGATGAGTCAATAGTCAGTTGTGGCTTAGTTATTGGAAGGTATTCTTAGAAATTGGATGTACAAATATTGAATTGACAGGGCTGATTAGAGATAGTCAACATGGCTTTGTGTGTGGTAGATAGTGTTTAAGCAATCTTCCTGAGTTTTTTTAAGGAGGTTACCAGGGAAGTTGAAGGCAAGGCTGTGTTGTTATCTACATGGGACTAGTAAGGCCTGTGACAAGGTCCCCCTGTGGAAGTTGGTCAGGAAGATTTATTTGCTCTATTTCAAGTTGACTATTTATCCTTCATACAATGCTCGCACGGTAGGACAAGATAGCATTTTTCCAGGACCACGGAGCATATTTACATAGATATGTTAAGAAAGTAGTTAACGTGTTAAAATATTCAGGTATAAGATGTACACACTGAAAGTCCACGGTACACTATCCTCATCTGTACCTAGAGTTCAGGAGCCTGATTGCTTGTGGGATAAAGCTGATTCCCACTCTAGATGTAAGGGCCCGAATGCTATGGTACCTTCTGCCAGATGGCGGGATGTGTGGAGTCCTTCTCAATGTTGATTGCTTTCCACCTGCATCTAGTGTGGTAGATGTCCTTCATCCCAATGGTTTTTTCCGCTGACTTCACTAGCCTCTGCAGGATCTTGTGGTCTGAGGTGCTACAGCTTCCAAACCAGGCGGTGATGCAGTTGCATCTTCTGTAGAATATAGTGAGGTTAGAAGGTGGGAGATGGACTTTCCTCAGCCTTCGCAGGAAGTAGAGGTGCTGCTGAGCTTTCTTGGCAATGGAACTGGTGACAAGGGACCAAGAGAGATTCTCTGCCAGGTGTGCACTGAGGAACTTGACGACTTCAATGGTAGAGCCATCATTAGTCAGGGGAGCGTGATCCCGGGCCCTCCTGAAGCCAACAACCATCTCTTTTATTTTTTTAACATTTAGATACAGGTTGTTGGCTCTGCACCAGTTCGTTAGTGTCTGGACTTTGTCTCTGTATGCTGCCTCCTCATTCTTACTGATAGGGCCACCACTGTCACATCGTCAGCAAACTTGATGATGTGGTTCGAGCTGTGTTTGACTGCACAATAAAGATATTTATCAATCTTTTTTGAAGAAGACCATCCCCCTTCTTGGATCTGAATGGGATTGAATTCAATAAAGGAAGAGACAGTGAAGAACTTTATTTACAAGTGGAATGTTGTTAATAACAAAAAAGATGATAACCCTATATTAATACATATAATTAGGATATGGCAAGAAATTAATGAGTGTATTGCAAAAAAGCAGGTATATCACAGAGGACACCATTATGTAAAAATGTATTGCTGTCCATGAATCTGGTTAACAAAATATTGAATTCATGGTATGATAAAGGAATAAGATATATGGAGAGATCTCATCTTTTGAAAAATTAAGAAATTAATATGGAGTAGCTAATGGAACACTCTTGTTTTCTCCAGCAAAGATTGTTCCTAAGAGAAAGATGGAGACAAACTTGGCCCCATTTGAAATTACTGAAATAGAATGAACGATTTGGCTGGGGAATACACCTAAATTTATAACCCAAGATACACTATGCTCTCCAGAATGAAAGTGCAAAACCATGTTTACAGAGATTGAGAGAGAAATGGGAGTTGGATTTAGGTGTTGCAATAATGGAAAGATGTTGGTCTGGTTGGTGTTTGGATAGCATGACAACAATTATAAATGTAAGGTACAGATTAATGCAATATAATTTCCTATGCCAATTGTATCTTATGCCACAGAAGTTGCATAAATCAAAATCTGAAACAACTGAGATGTGTTTTAGGTGTGGGATAGAAATAGGAATGTTTTTACATGCTGCATGGTCGTGTGTGAAGGTGAGACCTTTCTGGCAGGATATTACTGAAATATTAACAAGGATAACAGGGGTTGCCTTCACAGTTTTATCTTTTGGGCAACTTCATTGAAATAAGCAATAAATTAACTAAATTCCAAATTTTATTTGTTAAAATAGCCTTAGCAGTGACTAAGAAATATGTTGCAATTACTTGGAAATCCGACTCTTCTCTCCATATAGCGTGATGGACTGCTGAGATTAATAATTACATACCTATTGAAAAAATTACATATAATTTAAAGAACAAATATGACATTTATTAAGATATAGCAGCCATATTTGGATTATATAGGGACCCAATTGTAATTATAAATACAATAATAAAAATGATAACAATAAATGCTGCAATAGTACAAATGCAAATGACTTCCCCATATAGAATTTTGGATGATCAACATAAATGTGAGCCCTGATGGCATGTGGATTTATATTGTGGGGGGGGGGGTGTTTTTTTTTTTGTAAAGTAAAAAGTTTTTTTATTTTTATAATATATATTTAATATTGGAAACATTTTCTATGTATGTTTATGAAAAAAAAAAATTTAAAGGAAGGTTCAATTGCTCGGAAAAGGTAGAAAATTGAATTAGACATTGGGTTTGTAGAAAAGCCAGAGAGTGATAGTAGATGATTCGTAGATGACCCATACTTCGTGGCGTATCTCTGGAATTGGTGCTTGGACCATTGTTGTTTGTCATCTATATCAATAGTCTGGATGGTAATGTGGTAAATTAGATCAACAAGTTTGAAGATGACACCTAGATTGGAGGTGTGGTGGACACTGAGGAAGGTTTTCAAAGGTTGTAGTGGGACCTGGACCAACTAGTAAAATGTGCTGCAAAATGGCAGATGGAATTTAATGTGGACAAGTGGGAGGTATTGCACTTTGAGAGGACTAACCAAGATAGGAAATGCATGGTAAACGGTGGGGGACTGGGATGTGCAATAGAACAGAGGGATCTAGGAATACAGATGCAGTACATAATTCCTTGAAAGTGTCATTGCAGATAGAGTTGTAAAGAGAGCTTTTGGAATGTTGGCCTTCATAGATTAAAGTGCCAAGTTTTGGTCACAAGAAAGATATCCATAGGTTTGAAAGAGTGCAGAGAATGGCTTGATGGGCCAAAGGGCCTGTTTCTGTGCTGTAGTGTTCTATGGTTCAGCCATAACTTGTCTCTTGTTAATAGTTTTTTTAAGAATAATAAATGTAGCTATCAGATTTGCTGGCAGCTTTAAGTCACTTTCATAATTTTCTTATCAATAATTTTATGCAGGTCTCTATTATAATACCAGAATGTGGAATGTTGCCACCTGCAATCGCTTCCATCTGCAAAACTTTAGAGAACTACTATCTAGTGAAGCAATTATCGCTCCATGAAATGCTTGAACCTGAATTCATCAATACATTTATTAAGGAAGGTGAGATAATTATAAGTAATGTTTAATTATCTGTAATAAATTAGCGTACTTACCTCTGGAATGGCCGTTCATATAGGCAG
Source organism: Narcine bancroftii (assembly GCF_036971445.1). Lineage (NCBI taxonomy): Eukaryota > Metazoa > Chordata > Chondrichthyes > Torpediniformes > Narcinidae > Narcine > Narcine bancroftii. The sequence continues at coordinate 381,924,742 of NC_091469.1, read as the reverse complement.
GGCGTTTACACTAGAGTTGTTGCGATTTTGGAGTTGCGGTGTTTTCGAAGGGTGGGCCTTTGAGGTGAGGGTAGGTTGAATGAAGTAGAACTGAGTTTTTAAAATGTTGTGCAAATATTCTCTGTATTCCCTGTCGTCCCTGTGGGAGCCCTCTCTTACTTTCAATGGAAAGGTGACTCTCGGCCCCCAGCACCCGGTGGGAGAGAACAGGCGGTGGCTGGCTCAATGTTGGATCAATGGCTGTCTTCCTTACCCATAATCCCTCACACAGCGGAAACCACTGTGTATCCCTGGCTCTGGCAGAGCAGTTCCAGCTGTGTGGGGGATTATGGGTAACAAAGATGACCATTGCTCTTGCATTGAGCCATTGCCGCGAGTCGATGCGGTGCTTCATTGAACTCTGTGCTCGGCAGCACTGAATCCCTGCGTCTGCATAGAGAGTTTGATGGTGGGGACTTGGGCCGGGGGTGGAGAGCAATGGACGAGGAGGGGGGTGACGGACAGCCGGTAGCAGGGGGGGTGCGATGGATAGCTGGGGGCAGTTGGGGTGGGGCGACAGACAGACGACGGGTTCAGGGGGGGCTAATGGACAGCCAGGGATGGGGGGGGGAGGCGATGTGGTCGGGCGTATTCATTAGTCCATTTTTGCAGAGCGCCTGCAGTCAGTTTAGCCTGCAAGTGGTCCGTAAAATTGTTTAGGGCTCCTGGAGGTAAAATATGGGGATGAAAATTAGCTACTAATTTCCATCACCTTTTTACACAGCCAGCGTGGCAGGAAATTTGTGCAAATTTTTCATTTCTCAGCAGCTGTTTAATAGATTACTTATTTATGAAAGGAATTAGTTCTTTATTTTGTGATGTTAATTTTAAATTTGTTTGTTGCAGGCAAATGTTATGCGTTGTCATATAATACCAGAATAGATCAAGACAACACTGTAGCCTTGCTTCCAACAGGTAAATCCTTTTGATCAAAGTGAGTATTCAGGTCCATTGATCTTTTGGTCAAAACTGTTTGGAGATCTCAACTAATTATATTAATTCCATATTTATAGATTATATTATTAATTTTTCCATTTGATATAAATTTATTCATCATTAAAATATTCTAGGACACAGGAGGAGATTGCTAGGACTTTAATCAAGATCTTTGTATCCTCTAGTTATGGGTGAGCTGGTGAGCCTTGCATCAGTAGTCAGGAAGTTAATGGAAAAGATTCTTAGTTACAGGTTTATGTGCATTTGGAAAAGCATAGCATTGGGAAAAATAAGCATGGTTTTGTCTGGTTGGGGTCCTGTCTAGCATATAAAATTGAGTTTTTTTTGAGGTTCCAGAGATGATAGAGGAGGGTAGGGGCAATAAATGTTGTCTATATGAACTTTAGTGAAGAATTGGCAAGGGCCCTCATGGTAGTTTGATCCATATGGTTAACGCATGTGAGATCCACAGAGGGTCATAGAAGACAGAGGGTAGTGATAGAAATGTGTTTCTCTTACTGGATGCCTGTGACAAGTGGTGTTCCACAGGATCACTGCTGGATCCTGTCATTGTAATACAAGTAAATGATCTGGATGAAAATGTTGATGGTGTGATTAGCAAGAATGTAGACCACATGAAAATTGGTAAAGTTGTGGATAGTAAGGAAGATTGTCAAAGCATAGATCAGTTGGAAATTTGGGCAGAGAAATGGTAGATGGAGTTTCATCTGAACAATTGTGAGACATTACACTTTGGTAGGTCAAGTGCAAGAGTAAAGTATGCATTAACCCATAGGAACATTGACGTATAAAGGGATCTTGGGGGACAAGTCCATTGCTCCCTGAGTGTGGGAAGACAAGTGTATAGAGTGCTTTATCAGTTGGGGCAATGTGTATAAAAATTGGGAAGTCATGTTCCAGGTCTGCAAAACTTTAGTTAGGTCACACTTTGAATATTGAATGTCTTTTTGGTCATCTCACTGCAGGAAGAATGTGGAGGCTTTAGGGGGAGTGCAGAAGTTCACTAGAACACTGCTTGGATTGGAGAGTACTCGTTAGAAGAGGTTGGGAAATTGGGATTGTTTTCTCTAGAGCAACAGAGGCTGATGGAAGTTTCTAAAATTACGAGAGGTGTAGACGGGGGAGATAATCACATTTTTTTTTCCCAGGAAGGAAATGTCGAACTCTGTAGGGCATTGGTTTAAGGTGAGAGTGGGAAAGTTTAAAAGAGGTTTGTGAGGCAGGTTTTATTACACGAGGTGCCAGGAATACCCTGCCAAGGAGAGAAGGACATGGACCAAGTAATGTTTATAAGTGGACTTATGGTTTTACATTAGAAGATGAATATAAAACTCATAAGAAGTGGATGGAAAATCACAATCCACAGAACCATCTAGAATTTACAGTACCATTTCACACTGCTATCTTTGATTCACCAGAGCCTTTTCCCACTATCTCCCTATCAGTGTATCTTTGCATTTTCCCCTTCCGTTTATCAATGTGTTATTGAGTTCCATATTCTTCCAACTGTCTGTGTAAAGAGATTGTTCTTGCATTGTCTGTTATTTTTGTGTATTTCTGACTTCTGAGAGAGTGCGATAATGAAACATTATTTTCTTCAATTTTCAAGCTTGTAACTTTTCCCTACAGGCAAGTTATAATTTCAGAATATATTACTTGCCTTAAAAAGGTCCCACACAGTACATTTTCAGGGCTTAACATTCTGATTTAAAATGGTCAGGACTGCTTATTACATTAACAAAAAATTAAATTGTACATTACAAGTAGAGATTTGAAATAAGTTTTGAGATGATCTTCAGTATACAAGTGCAAGAATTCTCCTCTAATTTTTTTTAAATACTGTTATTTGATTAAACATTATTCTTTTTTCAAATTTAGACATACAGCGTGGTAACAGGCCATTTCAACCCACGAGGCCATGCTGCCCAATTTACACCCAATTAACCTACACCTCAGGTTCATTTTGAATGGTGGGAGAAAACGGGAGCTGCAAGGGAAAACCCATGCAGACATGGGGAGAACATACAAGCTCCTTACAGACAGCGTTGGATTCGAACCCAGGTCCCGATTGCTGGCACTGTAAAGGCGTTGCACTAACCACTGCGCCAACCGTGCTGCCCTTATCATAAAATGATAACCTATTCGCATTCAAGTGTTTGTGAATGTAGACGCAGATTGTATTTTAATTAATTTCCTATTAATGTTTATTTGATTTTCACAGGGAAGTTAATTTTATCAATTGACAAAGACACTTATGAGGAGCTTGGCTTAGAAGGACAGCCATCCAAATATTCCCACAGGACTGTGATGCGTTACAGTAGGTACATGCTATTGAAATGTTTCTTGTACTAAAAATGCATTGGTCTTGCTAAATGATTCGTTGGATGGTTAAAATTTTGTCACTGTTCTTAACAGATTGGATTTGAGTGCAGGCTGACCCAGAGGGCCACATTGGAATTAAAACAGTTCTATCATCAACAATGAAAATGGTTAAGCCTCATAAAATATTTTCATGATCTGCAATATTTGAATGTATTAGAGAATGCAGAATGTTAATGTGGTGGCCTAATGGGTTAGACACCCTGGGATGTTGGAAAGTGTAACCTACTGGCTGCAGGTTCATTGTCAAGAGAGAATGTGTAATTTTCTTGTCTGCAAGTGCACAGGGTAGTGTGTAATAGCTGCAGAAGATATAGGAAGCAGAGTCAGCCATTGGCCTTCTAGCCTGATCTATTCTTCAGTAAGGTCTCTGCTCCATTTTCTTCCCAGTCTCCTTAACCCTTCATCAGAAACCAGTCTGTCACAACCTTTAAATATATTCAGGCTCAACAGCACTCTTGGGTAGAAAATTCTAAAGATTCATAACCCTGAGAGAAGAAATTTCTCCTTATCTGCATCTTAATCAGATTACCTTTTTCAAAACTCTGCCTTGACTAAGGCAGCATGGTTAGCATAGCGGCTAGCCCAATGTTATTACAGTGACTGAGACCCAGGTTCAAATCTGGCACTGTCTGTAAGGAGTTTGTACATTCTCTCCATGTCTGTGTGGGTTTCCTCCGGGTGTTCCAGTTTCCTTCCACCCTTCAAAACGTATGAGGCTTGAAAGTTAATTGGATATAATTTGGTAGCACGGGCTCGTGGGGTGAAAGAGCCTGTTGTATGAACTGCTAGACTCACCACACAAATAAAGAGAATTCATGCTATTCATTTCAGCTAAACCTTGTATCCTTTATTCTCTGTTTTTTTTCCCCTTACCTTCTCCCTCCTAGCCACCCCTTCTCTCCATATGTCACACCCCATGCTGCTGGATTTGCTCCTTCCTCCTAGGTGACCACAACATTGACCTTGCACCCATTGTCAGCCTGCAGATGTGCATTTTCACACTCAAGCATCGCCCCCATTACATCTCCAGATGTGACTGGCCATACACAAAGCCCATGTGGGTGTGTCCCTGTCCCCCCCCCACCCCCCCAAAGCCTCCGAATAATACAAGATGGCGATTGTCTGCATCTGTCTTGCCGCATAATAGTATGGTGGGTGGATGGTTCAACCTGATCTGATGTTGAGTTGAATCAAGACGTGCAGTGTGGTAAGGTGGCTGGCACATTAACCACAGGTAGCTGCTTGCCTCTTTGGCATTGGCCTGAGTGATTGAACGGATTGCTGTAGTCGATTGACTTAATTGGCAAGGTCAAGTGGTCTACTAGTAAGAGCAGGATCGACAGATTCCCTGGGAAGTGTCAGAATGATGTTACGAGCCAAAGGACTCAAAAACCAGCAGTAACAGAAATTCTCCAGCCAATGGCTACTTAAACAAAACTTTCTTTTTCTTAATACATAGTAATGTTAAGTATTGATTTTATTATTATTAACTTAACCTAATTTAACCCCCTTCTAATTCTAAGCACAGGTGTGTGTAATGTTTGTGTTCAGGAAAGTTCTTTTTCACTGTCCAATAAATGACTTTTCACTTCTCCAAGTTCATTGGTATCAGGCAATCTTTTATACTGTGCACAGAAATGAATATTCACCAAACTCTGGTGCTTTAACTTAAGTTGTTGCCACTCAGAAAGGTCTTTGTTGATTTCAGAGAGATGTTTGTTGGACATGCAAAATTATCTCCTTCAATCAGCAACTGAAGTGTCTTACTGAAGAAACTCGCTCCCTCTTGGGATTTTCCAAAAGATAACCTTTTTTCTTCCTGGTTACCACAAGGATTTATTTTCTCCTGTTTCAGGAGAAACATAATAACCAGCCACAGCCTCTGCAATTGACTACAGAAATTTAGAATAAGCTGAACTCAGAACTCAAAACCCGTCTTGAAATGGGGTTTTGCAGCAGGTCTGCCAACTTGCAGCCTTCACCACAAACGTCAACCAGACATTTAAAACTCTAGCACCAGTTTAAAAGCAAAAGAGTTTTCAGTTCTTGGGCCTGGACACTGTTCAAACATGCTGGTCCGTTAACACCTACTTGTGAAACTCTCAGAAGCACTTCCATTATCTCTGCAAAGCTAACTGTAGACACAAAGATGTTTGTTTGTAAAATATGACCTGATAATTAAACCTCAAAATCTTACCCTTTTAAGATATATTTTATAATTTTATTAACATTTTGTAATATTAGTGTCATAGACCATTTCTGCCATTGAACGATCCAAGTCTGCTTTTAAGGCCATATGAATGCCGAAAAGGACTATGGACAACCGTTGGCTCCACTGGGATGTGTCACCCCCCAACTGTCAATGCTAGTTTTAGCTAACAGGAAATGTTTGAGGCCGTTTGCCTGGGGGTGGTAAGCCTTTGTTCAAATTCGGTTGGTGCCCAAAAAGATGGCAAGCGGTCAGAAGAGTGCCGATTTGAACTGTGATCGTTGGTCTATTGTTATCAACCCTGGGGCACTGAAGGTTGGAAACCATCGGTTAATAAAAAGCTCTGGCAACTGTCTATATTGAGATGTTGGTGACTGGGATGGCCTCTTGCCATCTTGTAGTTTGATTTTTGCAGGTGACTAAAAAGGTATACCCTCTCAATGATGAAGGTGGACTGACCAGATCCAGGTGGATATGTTCAAAATGAGAATCTGGGATAGGAAAATCACCGAGTGTGATCTTAGTTTGTTTGCAGATGACCTTGGAATGCTGACATGGCAAGCGGATCTTTGCCCATAGTTCGATGTCATGCTAAATGTGCAGCCAGGTGAAATGCTCAGTAACCAGCTTGATTGTTGCTTTCTAGCCTGGATGAGAGAGGTTATGGAGTTCATTGAAGATTTCCTGATGCTTTGATTCTAGGCTTGCGGGTGGACGTGTCCTACACTATTGTCTCATTTGAGTTGTCAATGCAAGTCTTCCAGTTTGAGACGCATGCCATTCTGGCGGTACTGAATGAGCTTGGGATCATAACATTGTGCGTGAGCCTTTGCATTGAAATCGATGGTTGTTGTCAAGTGCAAAGCCTCCACTTCCACACTGGTCACAGCATTCGATTACCCTTAGCTGTGCCTGATGTCACTGGAGAATTGCAGGATGAAATCCAAGTGGCAGATTTCCTGCGGTGAATAGTGCTGTGGGCTTGTCCAAGAAGTATATGTAAGTGGCTGATGGTCTGTATAAATAGTGAAAGAGCGGAATTCTAATACAAGGCAGAAATGCTTGATGGGAAGATAAATGGCCAGGAGTTGTCATCTGAACATACTGTATCTCATCTTAGTGGTTGATAGCTTGATTTTTTTTTTTAAATGCCAGAGGCTCCAACCTGCCATTGACCTGTTGCTCCAAAATGTCTCTCCCACAGTGTTGTTAGAGACATCTGTGGTGAGTAAGAGGAGGGTATAGGGCCTCTAGTTGACAAGCATATTCGCATCAGTGAGAGTTGTCTTCAAGTTGTTGAAAGCCTGAAGCATCTCCGCTTAAACGCAGGGTTTCTTGGAAGTTGATTTTTTTTTTTCCGGACCTTTGAGGAGGTTGGTCAGAGGGACGTGGCAAAGTTGGGTAGAAAACAGCGGTAAACATTTATCATCCCCAGAAAATGACATAACTGGGTGAATGAAGTGGGCATGGGTAGTTTGGAATTCCCCAGACATTTGCTTCCTTTGTAACTCGATGCCTCAAAAAGATGAGATAATTGACACCAAAAGCTCATTATTATGGCTTGATTATAATCCCATATTTGTAGAACCACTGGAAAAGAGTCATGCAGTGATTCCTGTGCTTCGCTTCATGGCAGTTGCTACCAGAATTTCATATATATGAAATTGAGGCTGGAACGATTGAGCTGCATTTCACAAACCAAATTGCATCCTTAGGAATTCAGATGTACCAAAAGGAGTAATAATCGCTGTTATGGGAACATCTACAGCAGTGGTTTGCAACCTTTTTCTTTCCACTCACATACCACTTTCAGTAATCCCTATGCCTTCGGTGCTCTGTGATTAGTAAGTGATTGCTTAATGTGGGATGTGAGTGGGAAGGGAAGGATGAGAATCACTGCTCTAGACCTAATTGTTACTGAAATATTTTGCTTGACAAAAATTGTCATTGGCCCATTTCCTTTGCAGTTGTGAAACTGTGCACATAACGAGTCAATTAGGTATGATTAAAACAGTGGTTTTCAACCTTTATCTTTCCACCCACATCCCACCTTAAGCAATCCCTTACTAATCACAGAGCATCTATGGCATAATGAATACATAAAGTAGTATGTGAATGGAAAGAAAAAGGTTGAGAACCACTGATATAGGCTAGATAAGGATTTGGTAATAGGTGTGCGCAAGGTCGAATTTTGTGAACACCCTCTTGTCATGTAGGTTCACCGAGAAATCATGCAAATTTAGGATGCTGTATTGGTCGGGGATGGTGGTAATCAGAGCATGGTAATCTCCTTGCGACCGCCAGTCCCCTTGGGAATTTTTCAAGATCACATTGTGATGTCCAGCAGCTGTCATATCAGTGGACTATTCCCAACTCCTGCAAGTGGTTGAACTCAGCTTTTGCAATCTTAAGGCAATCCAGGAACAGCCTTCATGCATGCGCTGCAACAGGAGGACCGCAGGTCTGGATGTGGTGAGTCACCATATGTTTGATGGAGTCACGAGGCAAGGGAACAGCTTGAGGAACCCCGGAATGGAATGCTCCTGAGCAGTGACAGTCATTGTGGGGTGATGAATTCAGCTCACGTATGTGCTTGTATGGCAGTCTATTAAATGGTGATGTTTCATATCCACCAGCAGGAAAAAGTGAGACAGAAAATCCACTTCAACAATGGGTCTGCAAATATTTGCTCCGGTGAAAATCAACCAAATAAGTTTGTGGAGGCCGAAATCAAGCGCGTGACCTCTGGCCAAATGTCTGGTTGCTCAAATTGTTTGCGGCAGCAGGGACACATGCCGGATTAGAGTGACTGCACTCTTGTGGCGTGGGAGGAATGACTGACATCTCTGTGCCTAAATCGATTAAGAATTGTTCACCAGAGGCAGTCTTTCAGGAAAAGGCAGTGGTTGAGTTGCCCAAGGGCAGCGTCGCCTCTTCTGCTGAGCCTCTTCGCTTTCCGGGTGCTGTTTTTGGAAGGTGCAAGGAGGTTGGCACAACCAATTCACAGTGCCAAATTTCTGGTGTTTCCAACATGCATGTTGGGTGCCACTTCTCCCTCGTCCCCAACCCATACCATTGGAGTTGGAGCAGAATTGGGGATGATTCAGCTGTATCGTTAAAGCCTCAACTTGTGTGGTTAGTGCTGCAACTTGTTGCTCCAACTCTGTTTTCCCTGGTTTAATGGTTGTTGCCCTGACCACCCCTTGGGGCACTGTTGAGGTTGTCTCCGTGACAATATCGGCCTGTTTTGCAAGTTGATCAATATTGGCTGATTGAAAAATACCTATCTGGTGCCCCTGAACTTGTGTAGACAACAGAGGAACCTCTGTTTCCAAACATCACCTTTGATCCTCTCGTCTCTGCCCAGCCTGTGCCATCTCCACAGCATGTGCGATGGCCTCCTATCACCAAGATTGTCATCTGCTAGCAGTTCCACAATGCGGGATTGCTTGGAGGGTTGGGTTTGCTTCAGTCTGGCTACCATAAGCATGTCATAAGGTGTTGTTTCATCCAGATTAAGAAACACATCTACCTCGTAAGCAATCTGCTCTGGGAGACGAGCCGTGAGCAAGTCGAATGCTGTCCTCTGGCTAGTGATATTCAGTGAATGGAAACATGTCTCTAGGATAGAAAACCACGCTCATGCGTTGATTTGAAAGAGGGTTGGGACTTCGAGCTTGATCTCCTTGACTGCTGCTGTGATATTTTTAGCTTCAGACATTTCTATCTTTTCCAGGAAGGTTCTGAGAAGCAACGGGACACCAGTGCAAGATCTGCTAAACTTGCCACACAAATTAAGAGAATTCACACTATTCATTTCAGATAAACTTTGTGTCCTTTAATCGCTATTTCTCACCAGAACCTGCTCACTCCCAGCTTGCCCTTCTCTCCCTCTGCCATGGCCCAGTGCTGCCCAAATTGCTCCTTCCCTGCAAGTGATTGTGTTGTTGGCCCGCGCATGTGCATATTTGCACTCAGACGTCTTCTCCGTTACGTCACCAGTGGCGCCCAGCCCTATGCAAAGCCCGCGTGAGTGTGAAGCCGCAACACTGAAACCATGCTGTTTGCCTAAATTTATAACATTTATACATTTATTCTAGATTTCTCTACCCCAACCTGGGGAAACATCTACTCAAAGTTCAGATTTATTGTCAGAGTACATGAATGACATATAACAATTTACAGTACGGAAACAGGCCATATTGGCCCTTCTAGTCTGCACCGATTTACGTGAAACTCCACTAGTTTCACCTACCTTCTCATCCAATCTCCTCTTAAATGACAGAATTGACCCTGCCGCAACTACTTCTTCCAGTAGATCGTTCCATTCAGCCACCACTCTCTTAGTGAAGAAGCATCCTCTTGTATTACTCCTAAAGTTTTTCCACCTAACCTTTAACTTATGACCCCTTGTTCCAATCTCCCCTACCCTCAGGGGAAAGAACCTATTCACATTTACTTTATTCCCTTCATAATTTTAAATACCTCTATCAAATCCCCTCTCAACCTTCTACGCTCCAATGAATAAAGTCCCAGTCTACCCAATCTTTCTCCGTATTCAAGATACTGCAATCCAGGCAACATTTTTGTAAACCTTCTTTGCATCCTCTCAACCTTATTTTATATCCTCCCTATAATTTGGAAACCAGAACTGCACACAGTACTCCAAACTTGGCCTCACCAATGCCTTAAACAGTCTCAACATCACCCCCCAGCGCCTATATTCTATGCTATGATTTATGAAGGCCAGCATACCAAAAGCCTTCTTCACCACCCTAGCTACATGGGAATCCACCTTCAAGGAATGATGAACCATTATTCCAAGATCTCTCTGTTCCTCTGCATTCCTCAATACCCTCCCCTTCACTGCATACGTCCTATTTTGGTTATTCCTCCCAAAATCAAGCACCTCACACTTATCTACATTAAACTTCATCTGCCTCCTTTCAGCCCACCTTTCCAAACAGTCCAAATCATTCTGTAGTCCATGAAAACCCTCCTCATTATCCACAACTCCCCTATTTTTGTATCATCTGCAAATTTACTCACCCAATTTACCACCCCATCATTAATTTAAATGATGAACAACAAAGGACCCAACACCGATGCCTGAAGCACACCGCTCATCACTGGACTCCATCCTGACAGACAGTTGTCCACCATGACTCTCTGGTGCCTATCATCCAGCCACTGCTGAATCCATCTGACTATCTCTATATTAATCCCTAGAGACTGAACCTTCCTCACTAACCTTTCATATGGAACCTTATCGAAGGCCTTACTAAAATCCAAATAGACCACATCAACTGCTCTATCTTCATCAACCTTTCTGGTCACCTCTTCAAAAAATTCAACAAGATTCATCAAAAACAACTTTTCCCTCACAAACCCATGTTGGATGTCCCTGATCAATCCCTGCCTTTCCAGATATTTATACATATTATCCCTAAGAATTCCTTCCATTAGTTTCCCCACCACCGATGTCAAACTTACTGGTCAATAATTGCTTGGCCTACACCTTGCGTACTTTTTAAACAATGGAACTATGTTTGCAATTCTCCAATCCCATGGCACCACACCCTCCTCCAGTGACCGTTGAAAAATCACCTTCAGAGCCTCCGCTATTTCCTCCCTGACCTCCCTTAAGGTCCTGGGAAAAATCTATCATGACCAGGAGATTTATCTACCTTTATATACCCCAGCAGTTCAAAAATCCCTTCTTTACTAATCCTCATCTTTTCCATAACTAACCCTTTTGCCTCACCTATCCTACACAATTCAATATCTCTTTCCCTCATGAACACTGACGAGAAAAATTTATTCATTATCTCCCCCATCTCATATAGTTCCTTAGACATTCCACTGCTCTGATTTTCCAGTGGACCTATTCTATCCTTAACTTTCCTTCTGCTGTTCACATATTTGTAAAGACCTTTTGGATTTGCTTTCACCCTATTTGCTGTAGCCTCCCCATACCTTTTTTTTGCCTTTCTAATTTCCAGCAAGGTTCTTTTTACAATGTATGTATCATTCAAACATCTCTTCCATCCTTTGCTTCTTGTATTTAATGTAGGCCTCCCTCTTATCCCAAACCATCTTCCTAATCTCTCTAGAAAACCATGACTCCCTTGAGCATTTGGCCTTGCCTTTTGTCCTGACAGAAACATAAAGATTCTGCACTTTCAAAATCTCACCTTTAAATGCTCTCCAATTCTCCAATGGTCTTTCCCCCCACTCATACCTTCATCTTCGGACCAGACTTATCCTTTTCCATAATTAAGCTGAAACTAATGGTTCCATGATCACTGGATCTGAAGTGCACCCCAACACACACCTCTGTCACCTGCCCTATTCCATTCCTCAACAGTAGATCTAACACTTCCCCATCTCTCGTCGGCACCTCAACATATTGACATCTGTATATCTTTGCCAAGGTTTTCGATGGCATATCAAATCTCCACAAACTCTTAACGAGGTAGAGGCACTGAAATGCTTTCTTCATAGTGACATTAGTATGATAGGTCCAGGACAGTTCCTCCGCGATGGTGATTCCCTGAAATTTAAATTTTCTCACCTTCTCCATCTCTAATTTCCCCAATGATCTCAGGATCATACACCTGTTGTTTTCATTTCCTAAAGACTACAATCAGCTCCTTAGTCTTGGTGACTTTGACTTAGTACTCTATGAAGCATTTTCAATCTCTATCCTCTATGCTAACTCATCACCTCATTTTATACAGGCCACTGCAGTGGTATTTAATTTAATTTAGACATCCAGCACGGTAACAGGTAATTTTGGCTCACAAGTCTGTGCCACCCAATTTATGCCCTATTAACCTACACCTGGTACGTTTTTTTTTTAATGGTGGGAGGAAACTGGAGCCTCCAGATAAAACCCACACAGAGATGGAGTAGATTCCAACCCTGGTCCAGTCCCGATCGCTGGCATTGTAAAGGTGTTGCACAAACCGCTACGCCAACCATGCCAGAACATAAGGGGGAACTTCTTCACACAGGACTGGTGGAGGTAGAGCGAGCCTCCAGCTGAAGTTGTGAATGTGAGCTCAGTCTTAACTTTCAAGAGGACGGCAGAGGTATGGAGGGGCACAGACTGGGTGCAGATCAATGGGAGCAGGCAAAACAAAATGGTTTGACACAGACTAGAAGGGCTGAAGAGGCCAGTCTCTGTGCTGTAATGTTCTTTGGCAGTGGTTCCCAACCTTTTACTTTCCACTCACATACCACTTTAAGTATTCCCTATGCCATAAGTGTTCTGTGATTAATAAGGGATTGCTTAAGGTGGTATGTGGGTGGAAAGAAAAGGTTTGAAAACCACTGTTTTGATCATTCCAAATTGATTCGTTATGTGCACAGTTTCATAACTCCAAAGGAAATGGGCCAATGACAATTTTTCTCAAGCAAAATATTTCAGTAATAATTGGGTCTCGAGCAGTGATTCTCAACCTTCCCTTCCCACTCACATACCACCTAAAGCAATCACTTACTAATCACAGAACACTTATGGCATAGGGAATACTTAAAATGGTATGTGAGTGGAAAGTAAAAAGTTGGGAACCACTGTTCTATGGTAATGGATGCACACTTTTTTTTAAAAACACACACACTAAGGGTTAAGGTGAGAGGGGTAAACAATTACCACAATTGTTGAAATCAACGCTTTCTGCACTACCTTCTCCACCTTTGATGTTACTTTCTGGAATCTATGGGTTCATCTATGCAAGATTCTTCTGTACATCAACAATCACTGGAGCCTTACCATTTACCAATGAATGCCCCACCCTTGTTTGTCCTTCCAAAACCACATTCTATTTCATTTAACAAGATAAAATTGCATCTGCCAGCACTCCCGCAAACTTTCAGATGATCTGGGGAGTCACGTGATGGAGTAGTGGCCGGACGGTGAACTCCAGCCCTCTCCAGAAAAGTCGGGAAAAACAAAGGAAAATACAAAGGCACAAAAATAAAAATTAAAGAAAAGTGAGTATAAAGGTGGAAGGAAGATGGCGACGATAAAAGAAAAATCGAAATCAACGGTAAGAAGAGAGGAAGAGAAGACAACGGAAGAAGAAGGAGAAGGCCTTACCTGCTCGAAGAGGCCCGCGGTGGAGAGAGAAACCCACTCCCTCAGGTCGGTAAAAAGTGGACTACAAAAATGGCTCGCTGAGCCGAGTAAAAGTGCGCAACCGCGCATGCGCATACAAAAAAAAAACACACCGACGGGAGGGGTGACTAGCTGGGGAGTCTATCTCCACAGCCGGCTATGACACCTGCAGAACACCTGCAGCAAAAGGAGAACATAGAAGACAACGAAAACAAGAAAGAAGAGAAGAAAAGGGCAACAAAGAAACAACAGATGGCCAACCCAGAGGAAGAAGAAGAGGAAGAGTACAGTGAAATAGAAGAAGAAGGGAAAGGCAAGATAAAGGATATACTTTCTCTTATTAAAGAATACATGGAGTCATTTAAAGAATGGCAAGCACAAGAATTTAATGATTTAAGAAGAAGAAGAATAAACAGTACAGAAGAGAAAATGAATAAAATAGATATGACCTTAACAGAAATGGGAAAGAAAATGGACAAGATGGAAGCAGCAGTAGAAATGGAGGTAGAGGACTTAAAAAAGAAATTAGAGGAATCTAATAAAAAAGTTATAGAGACACAAGAACTGTTAGCTCAGAAAATAGATATAATGGAAAATTATAACAGAAGAAATAACATAAAGATAGTGGGCCTTAAGGAAGATGAAGAAGGCAAGAATATGAGAGAGTTTATAAAAGATTGGATCCCCAGGATCCTAGGATGTCCAGAACTACAGCAAGATATGGAAATAGAAAGGGCACATAGAGCATTGGCCTTTAAACCACAACCACAACAAAGGCCAAGATCTATTTTAGTAAAATTCCTAAGATATACTACAAGAGAAAAGGTACTGGAGAAGACAATGGAAAAAGTAAGAGAGGGCAACAAGCCACTGGAGTACAAAGGGCAAAAAATCTTCACTTATCCAGATATAAGTTTTGAACTCCTGAAGAAGAGAAAGGAGTTCAATACAGCAAAGGCGATTTTATGGAAGAAAGGGGATAAATTTATACTAAAGCATCCAGCGGTATTGAAAATATTTATTCCAGGACAACAAAACAGACTATTCTCGGATCCAGAGGAAGCACGAAAATTTGCAGAACAATTACAAAATAGACTGAGGGATGAAGACGTGTAACTAGAGTACAAAAGACTGAGAACTAAAAAGACACATAAGCTTTGAACTCCTGAAGAAGAGAAAGGAGTTTAATACATCGAAAACGACCTTATGGGAAGAAAAAAAACTATTCTCGGATCCAGAGGAAGCAAGAAAATTTGCAGAACAACTACAAAACAACCAGAGAGATGAAGACATGTAATGAGAGTAAAAATGACCACGAGCTATATGTATGTGGGTAAAGAGGTATATGTGTGTGTATATGTATAATGTGCATACATGAATGTATCCGTATTTAGAGGAAAATATAGATAGTATAGACAAGAATTAATAAGGGAAGGAAATGGAATAGAGGGAATAAGGAGGGAACTAAAAGTGACCTTTGTTACATATGAAAAGTGAAATCTTTTCTGGGGAGTGCTGGGTGGGGAGGAGTTGCGGTCACTGCAAAATCAGCTGACGCTTGCGAGTGAATTCGCAAATCCAAATGGAGAGGGGAGATGTGGTTGTCCGACAAGGGATAAAGGACAACTTAGGAGGGGAAGGGGAGATTGGGGCTAAAGAAGTTTTAAATAGGAGAATAAGGAAAATGTTTGATGTTTTAGGAATGTTGTCTTATAAAGGGTTCAAAACAAGAAAACAGAAATGGATAAGAAGGAAAGGTAATGATGGAGAAACGGGAAGGGAAGATAAATAAAGTATAAAATGGCTACGTTGAACTATATGACTTTAAATATTAATGGAATACATAACCAAATTAAAAGGAAGAAACTGCTAAATTTACTGAAAAAAGAAAAAATTGATATAGCATTTGTGCAAGAAACACATTTAACTGAATTGGAGCACAAGAAATTAAAGAGAGATTGGGTAGGACACGTAACAGCAGCATCGTATAATTCAAAAGCAAGAGGAGTAGCTATATTAATTAGTAAAAATGTGCCATTTAAAATAGAAGAGGAAATAATAGATCCAGCAGGGAGATACGTAATGATAAAATGTCAGATATATTCGGAGTTTTGGAATCTACTCAATGTATATTCACCTAATGAAGAAGATCAAAAGTTTATGCAAGATATCTTTTTGAAGGTAGCAGATACGCAAGGGAACATATTAATAGGAGGGGACTTCAACCTGAATTTGGATTTAAATATGGACAAAACTGGGAAAAAAATTAACAGAAAGAACAAAGTAACCAAATTTATAATTAAATCGAGGGAAGAAATGCAACTTTTGGATATATGGAGGAAACAACACCCAAAGGAAAAGGTATATTCATATTACTCGGCTAGACATAAAACATACTCAAGAATAGACCTATTTTTGTTATCAGCTCGTATGCAAGACAGAGTAAGAAAAACAGAATATAAAGCTAGAATACTATCGGACTATTCACCCTTAATATTGACAGTAAAGTTAGAAGACATCCCTCCAAGAATGTATAGATGGAGATTAAACCCCATGTGACTTAAAAGGCAGGATTTTAGAGAATTTATTGAAAAACAAATAAAAATGTATTTTGAAATAAATACGGAATCAGTGGAAGATAAGTTTATACTATGGGATGCAATGAAAGCATTCATTAGAGGGCAAATAATAAGTTATGTAACCAAGATGAAGAAGGACTATAACCAGGAAACAGAGCAGTTGGAAAGGGAAATAGTAAATATAGAAAAAGAATTAGCAATGAAGGAAGATACAACTAAAAGAAGAGAATTGGCAGATAAAAAAATAAAATATGAAACACTACAAACATAAGGTGGAGAAGAACATA
Source organism: Narcine bancroftii (assembly GCF_036971445.1). Lineage (NCBI taxonomy): Eukaryota > Metazoa > Chordata > Chondrichthyes > Torpediniformes > Narcinidae > Narcine > Narcine bancroftii. The sequence goes on along the minus strand of NC_091469.1, from coordinate 381,908,167 downwards.
ATGAAGACAAAACAGAAATATTATGAACTAGGTGAAAAAACGCATAAAATCCTAGCATGGCAGCTTAAGACAGAACAAGCTAAGAAAATGGTATTGGCATCAAGGAAAAAAGACAAACAAATTACATATAATCCAAAAGAAATTAAGGAAAACTTTAGAGAATTCTATGAACAATTATACCGAACTGAAAACGAAGGGAAAGAAGGGAAAATAGATGAATTTCTGACTAAAATTGAACTACCAAAACTACAAATAGAGGAACAAAATAAATTAACAGAACCATTTGGAACAGTAGAAATACAAGAGATAATAAAAAAATTACCAAATAATAAGACACCAGGAGAGGATGGATTCCCAATAGAATTCTACAAAACATTTAAAGATTTATTAATTCCGCCCCTCCTGGAAGTAATCAACCAGATTGATAAAACACAAAGCTTACCAGATTCATGTAAAACAGCAATAATTACAGTAATAGTAAAGCAAGGGAAAGATCCACTCTCACCAGCGTCATATAGACCAATATCTTTACTTAACACAGATTATAAGATAATAGCTAAACTATTAGCAAACAGATTAGCAGACTATGTACCGAAAATGGTAAATTTAGACCAAACTGGATTTATCAAAAAAAGACGCACAACAGACAATATTTGTAAATTTATTAACTTAATTCATGCAGTAGAAGGGAATAAAGCACCTACAGTAGCAGTTGCTTTAGACGCAGAGAAGGCCTTTGACAGAGTAGAATGGAATTATTTGTTCAAAGTATTGCAAAAATTCAGTTTACCGGAGAAGTATATTAATTGGATTAAAGCATTATATAAGGGGCCGTTAGCGAAAGTGACAGTAAATGGACATGTATCAAAGCAATTTAACTTAAGCAGGTCAACACGGCAGGGATGCCCACTATCACCTTTATTGTTTGCGTTAGCTATAGAACCACTAGCAGAATTGATAAGAACAGATAATAATATAAAAGGAATAAAAATAAAAGACAAGGAATATAAAATCAGTTTATTTGCGGATGATGTTATAGTGTACTTAACAGAACCAGAACTATCAATAAAAGAATTATACAAGAAATTGAAGGAATATGGAGAAGTGTCGGGTTACAAGATAAACGTAAATAAAAGTGAAGCAATGCCTATGAATAATGCGGATTTCTCAAAATTTAAGAAGGAATCACCATTTAGATGGCAAATGCAAGCAATAAGATACCTAGGTGTACAAATAAACAAAAATCTTGGCCAACTATATAAACTCAATTATTATCCAATAATGAAAAAATTACAGGACGATTTAGAGCATTGGAAAGATTTACCACTAACACTAATAGGAAGGATAAACTGTATTAAAATGAACATTTTTCCAAGGATATTATACTTATTTCAGGCATTGCCAATACAACTGACAGAGAAATTCTTCAAGGAGTTAAAGGAAATAATAAGGAAATTTTTATGGAGAGGTGGGAAACCGAGGATAGCACTAGATAAATTAACAGAATGGTATAAACAAGGAGGCTTACAACTGCCAAATTTTAAAAATTATTATAAAGCCGCACAATTGAGATACCTATCAGATTTTTATCAAACAAGGGAAAAGCCAGATTGGACGAGATTAGAATTAGATAAAATAGGGGAAAAGATACCTGAACACATATTATATAAATGGGTTGAAAAATTGGTACAACATAGAAGTTCTCCAGTATTACATCATCTCCTCAATATTTGGAAGAAGATTCATGTAGAAAGAAATAAAACAAATTATCAATTACCAAAACTAATATTGACGCAAAACAAGTTACTCCCTTTTACAATAGATAACCTTTCCTTTAGAGAATGGGAAAAAAAAGGGATTAAAAGAATAGAAAATTGTTTTTCAGGAAATAGATTCTTATCCTTTGAACAAATGAAAGATAAGTACAATATAACTCAAGATACAGCGCTGGCATATTACCAATTGAGATCCTACTTGAAGGATAAATTAGGAAGCAGCTTGAGTTTGTCAGAGGGAAGTAACCTTGAATATGTGATTACAGATACAATGTTAATCAAAAGATTTATAACAAATATGTATATTAAACTGCAAGAAAAGGAGAATGAGGAAACAAATGGTAAAACTAAACAAAAATGGGAACAAGATTTAAATATAAAGATAAAAAAGGAAACATGGGAGAAGTTATGCTCCGGAACGATGAGAAATACAATAAATACGAGGTTACGTATGATACAATATAACTGGATACACAGGCTATACATTACACCTCAAAAGTTAAATAAATGGGACCCAACAGTATCTGATAGATGTTTTCGATGTAAAAAAGAAATGGGAACAACAATTCATGCAATCTGGACATGTGAGAAAGTAAAAAAATTTTGGGATGATCTCAATCAAATATTAAATAAAATAACAGAAAACAATATACCAAAGAATCCAGAGATCTTCCTCCTAAGTAACATAAAAAACAGAGAATTTGGAATTGATTTGGAGGATGCACAAAAAAGATTTGTTAAGATAGCTCTAGCCATAGCAAAAAAAATGTATTATGTCAACCTGGAAATTGGAAGATAATTTGAAAATACAACAATGGTATATAGAAATGAATAAATGTATTCCATTGGAAAAAATAACATATAGTTTAAGAAATAATATTGAAATATTCAAACAAATTTGGGAGCCTTACATTAAATACAATAGCGAAAACCTACCGGGGACAGTCATTACCTAAGTTAACGGAAGGAAAAGGAAATGAAAAGAATGGACTCAGTAGAATTTCTGGTGTATTTTTATTGAATGACAACATTGTCTGACTGGTTTAATGTATCCTAGAATGTATACCTTAAATGGACGGGAGGGGGGAGGTAGGGAGAATGGGATGGGGGGGGGGGGGGGAGAAAATGGCACTGTCTATGTGTGAAAAGTAAAAAGTGTTTACCATGGTTAATGTGATTTATGGTGTGAAAAATAAAAAATTTAAAAAAAAACTTTCAGATGATCTACGGCATATCACGCTCTAGCCCAAACCATCTTTCCTTGTTATTATAATACCACCCATTTTCATGTCAGCTGCAAATTTTCAGCACAAAGCTCCCACATTTACACCTAAGTCGATGACATCCATTAAAATGACCTCACATCGATCCTTGTGGTACACCATGTCACAAACTTCCAATCAGCAAAACAACCCTCCGCCAACTCCAATCATTAAGCCAATTTTTGGAAAAGACATACAGTGACACGGTGAAGGGCCCTTCTGGCATACAAGACCATGCTTCCCCCACCAAAATACACCAATTAACCTACAATCCCCTTAAACTTTAAGGATGGGAGGAAGCTGGAGCACCTGCCAGTAATTGCAATGTACTAACCACTAGAGTTAATGTGCCAATTAAAACACAATGCTGGAGAAACTCAGCAGGTCAAATAGTGTCCTAGCAAAGGTTAAAAAAAAAACAGGCACAGGACTAGTCAGTACTTGAAGGGGAGACCACCTAGGAACACCAGGTGCTGTAGGTTTCTGTGAGGGGTGCTGGACAAAGTGGCGATTCTCCGTCTGTCTTACGGTAGACAAAAGTTAAAGAATTTCATGTATGGTACATTCTAAATGACAATAATGGAACCTTTACCTTTTACCTACATAACTGATGTTTCGGGCTTGAGTCCTTTATCAAGGTATCATCAACAAATTTGTACTGAGCCACACAGTCAATGGTGTAAACCCTGTGCAACCCTGTGCTGATGGAGATTTTAGAGGAGATGATCTTGCCAATCCACACTGATTGGGATCTGGGGGTGAGGAAATCCAGGATCCAATAGCACAGTGGGGTATTGAGGCCCAGGTCTCAGAGTTCGTTGATTAGATTTGAGGAGATGATGGTGTTGAATGCCAAACTGTATGATGAATGCATTTTTGCTGTCCAGGTATTCCAGGGTTTTGTGTAGAGCCAGTGAGATGACATCTGCCACAGACCTGTAGGCAAATTGGAACGGATTCATGTCAGTGCTCAGGCAGGAGCTGATATGCTTCAACACCAGCCTCTCGGCATCAATCCAGTTATGCCTTCTCAAAATCCTCCAGGTTTCAGTTTGATCACCTCTCATTCTTCCAAACTAAGTACAAGCTCTCCCTACTCAGGCTTTCCTTATTAGACAAACCCTTGCTATTAATTGCTGTGGGCAGTCACCAATCCCTGGTTAATTTAGGTAATACCTGACTATGGTGTGCTAGAAAACATTCCTGTTAATCGTTAAGGACCCCTACCACAGCATCTTGTAGCTATTCCCATAGTAAAAGAAATACAGAAGTATCAGAGCCAGACCCACCAGTCTGAGAAACAGCTTCCACAGGCAGTAAGACTGCTGAACAACTGATGAACTGCTCATACAAACCCTCTGAGATTCTAGTATTTATTTAACAATATATATTTTTGTATATGTATATTCACACCGCATATGAATCGTTTGTCTGTGTGTGTGCATGCTCCGAGGACCGGAGAACACTGTTTCATCCAGTTGTATTTATACAATTGGATGATAATAAACTTTAATTTGTTTTGAATGGAGCAGCAGTGTATTATTGAGTGTCAGCTATGGCTCAGTGGGTAGTGCACTCATCTCACTCAGACTGCAGGCTGAAACACAATAATTGAGAGGGATAATTCCATGCAGTATCAGCGTAGGGCCAGACTGTACAAGGTACTCTCTTTGGAATGAGAGGCTTAACCAAAGCCCATCTGTTTTTTTTGAGTGAGTACAAAAATGGCTGTGCATTATTTTGATCATGAATAAAGAGTACTTACCCAAAATCCTTGTCAATTCTATTCCATCACAAATTATTCTGCCATTATTACCTTGCTGTTTTATTCATTGTAAAGTTCTAACTTGGAGGTAATTTTTGGCATGTCTTTGAAACATTTTGAAAACAGCTCCAATTTTTTTCTAATTATTTTCATATCTAACTTTTCATTACTTGAACTTCTGAGGGGCAGGTTTTTCCAAAGATGCCAAATTTCAGTTCCCCAAATCAAAATGAGGAGTCATTGATGGGCAGCTTGGGAAGAAGGATATGAATAACTGACCAGTCTCAGGAAAAGACAGGTTTTACCTGGTATCATTCATTAAGGTGATGATGTTATCCTCTTTCTTCTTAACTCCTTTCGAGCTCAAATCTGGAGGACTTTGAAGGAAAACCATGATTATAATCTTTGACTTTAGGATGTGACTGTAACCTGCCTACCTGCATTATGTGAGGTTATGAGAGATTTGGGCTTCACAATTTCACATTCTGTTTTCAGTTGTTGCTGTTGATTTAAGGGAAGCCTCCTTTGTTCCTGGTAGAAAGAGATATGACCGAGTGATGTGGGCATTAAAAGAGAAAAAACCTTTAACCTTTGACCTTTTGATGTCCTGCAGTTCCTCAGGTAAGAGTAATTTTTTTCTAACTAAATGAGAACTTAAAAATGCATAATGTGAAGAAATTTGGCAAATCAATCAAGTACAAAGAGCAGCGTAGTAGGTGATTATTTGTAGGACATACATTGCTGTCAATTGTGTATAATAGCACCCAAGGTATCTGTATGGCTCATCTGCCAAGAGGCCTTGAACACAGACATCGAGGGGGTAGAAATTCTATTTGGTCACCAGCATGTGAGAGTCGGCAGTCTGTTATTCCCCTTTCCTGATGTGGAACCAAACATTAGAAGAATACAGTAGGTCTACAATACTATGGCTAACAACTCCAAACCAGCAAATTCTATGTGTTGTCTTCTCTGCTCATTGCCTTTCTTTAGCTACAAGGTGCACTGGGTGGCACTTTGCACTGGTTAGCTTCCACCTACATGCCAAAGACAGTTAACTGAGACTAAGTTTTAATGTGTTCTATTTTCGTCAAGTCAGCGTCTTGCATCCCTCGGTTGATACTGAATCAGAGCATTCACTGCCACACATCCTGAGCTGAGTTTCACATTCGTGTTTGTTTTCATCATGCACAGTGGTGCAGCTTGTAGAGCTGCTGTCTCCTCACTCCAGTGTGGAATTTGCACCTTCTTCCTGTGACTACATGCACTTCCATGGGTTCTCCCATATTGTAAAGACTTGCTGGTTGATTGGTTACTTCACCACTGTAAATTTTTTATGTGTAGGTTAATTGTTAAACTGTGGGGTGTTCATAGGGATTTAGTAGAATAAAATGGGTGACTGTAGGATTATTTTAGAAGAGTATTTGGTCAGTGTAGACTTAGTGCGTTGAATGTCCTGTTTCTATGACTTTATAATTTTGCCCATATTCATAATTGCTACACAACATTATTTTATCGTGTTATTTTTCAAATTCTTTCATGATTCCATTTCTTCAAGTTTCCAGTCTTGGGCTGAGAGTCAGTCTGCCTCTTGCATCTAATACTGAAGCACCTAGGATTGTATCTCATGATAAAATGTAATGTGAAAGCGTGGATTTGTATTAACTGCATGTTGCCTGAAATAACTTGAATTGCAATTCTGATCATGTTTTTTAAACTTGAAACTAGGTGGAAAAGAAGCCTCTTTAGCATCTTACTTCCACTGCCAGCTATACCAGCCTACATTGTCAACCAGAATATTAAAAGAAACCATGTGTCCTGTTCTACTCAGTAATGAACTGAATGGGAAGGAAAATGAATCGTGCAGCTCTCAAGAGTTTCTGGATTGGCTTGGTGCAGTCTTCAGTAGCATTGATTGGTGAGTTGAAATGTGCAGACCTCGATGTGATCTCCCCTCTGCGTTTTTGTTTTCTAGCTGTAAACTACAGTAACAGGGTTTTTCAAGCTTCCCTTGCTCTGACTTAGCAATAACTGGTAAAGAAGAACTCAATATTGCTTATTGTATGATGAGCAGTAAGTAACAAATAGCAAAGGTGCACTTTGGTCTCTGTTTGGTGGTATTCTGTGTTTTGGTTACTAACTTTGATTTGACACTAACAAAACCTCTGTTCCTCTAAGCTATGAAATAGAAAATGAATTCCAGTCACCTGTACAATAGCAATAATTTTTGAAGTACCACAGAGGGTATTGACTGAGGGTCAATTATCTGATTTTTGACTTTTTGAATTTTTTGTAGCTGATTACTTTGCCAATTCTAGGTATGATTGGGTAGGAAGGTCACAAAGTATTCAGTTCCTTCTCCCACACCACCTGGTATCTTAACGGACGTGGCCATAAAGAACGTTTAATTCTTTCATCACTTATTTCCATTCACAATCTTTGTTGCACAGTCAGGAGGGCAGGATAGGACTATGCCACACTTGCTGTCAGCCTCCTTGTGTCTTGCAAATTGACATTGTCCTTAAGTTCATTCTGTTTTTTTGTAAAATTGTGTAAAGTCCAATTAATTCTAATTCTAAACAATTTATTTCTCTCCTAGCAATAATCAGACAGACAGCTTTCTTTCTTCCTACTGTTGTCCAGAGCCCAACACTGTCCTGGACAAGGCATGCCTTTGTACTATCTCTGGCTTTATAATTCCTGAAGGAATAAGTCGGTTGTTGGACCAGCTGAGGTAAGCACTGTTGTAAATGCTGCTCTTTGAACTTGATTGCTCAGTCAGTAATCAAGCAAGCATAAAATCAGCCTTCTATTTGTGCTAATTACTGTGCTTTGGGACAGACACCTTTTTCCTTCATTTCCTCCAGTTTTAAATCAGTAGTCAAACTATTCACATGTGATTAAAGTGCACATTACAGGAAGACCGCAGAGCCCACCTCACTGACAAAAGGCAAAGGAGGAAAAACCCAACACCCAACCCCAACCCACCAATTTTCCCCTGCAGCCGCTGCAACCGTGTCTGCCTGTCCCGCATCGGACTTGTCAGCCACAAACGAGCCTGCAGCTGACGTGGACTTTTACCCCCTCCATAAATCTTCGTCCGCGAACCCAAGCCAAAGAAGATAACAGGTTTCATTAAAGATTATTTGTATACATTTTGGTTTGACCATGTAAAAATTACAATATTGACATAGTTTTCCCATTTCAGGGCACCATAATGTTTGGGTTCACAGGTGTTTGTCAGTACTCAGTTATGTTTAATTGCTTCATTGGTGCAGGTATAGGAGAGCTAGGCTTACATCTCAGCTTTTGATCACCATTGGAGTCTGGAGTTGCCATTTTTCAACATGAATGCCAAAATATCAGGAAACAAAGGGAATAAAAGGGAGGGACGAATTTAAAATGATATCACCAGAGAAAATACAGGTAAATTAATGGCTCTAATGACCAATTAGGCCAGCATTTTTGGGTACTATAGTGGCTCCTATAGTTGTCTAATTGTCTAGAAAATCACAAATGTTACACATCTTTGTGCAAGGAAGGAGGATAAGAGAAAAGTAGCATCTGTTACAAAAATGTGTACATGTGATTGAATAAACCTTGGATATTATTAAAGCAGTAGTAATAGAACACAATTTAGATAATGCCACACAATAACAGGTCTGTGCAGCCCAAATACACCCAATTAGACTACAATCCCATATGAAGGGTGGGAGGAAACCCACGCAGACACAGGGAGAATGTACAAACACCTTACCAACAGTGCCAGATGTGAACCCAGGTCTCTGGTGTTGTAACAGCATTGCACCAACCGCTACCCTAACACTTAGAAAAGCATAATGGTTTAATAAATGTTTTGGAGTTGTTTTGAGGATTTCTTTGATCATATATAGGCTTTATTGACAATAAATTATTAACAAAACAGAAGAGTTCAAAGCCTCTTCGCACTCTTTGTGCTGTGTTCATATATTTTCATCATTGTATATTGTGTCATACCCTGTCTATTTACACCATTGCCACCAGTGTGCATCTTGTCGTTGCATCCTATCCACCTCTGTTGTTTGAGGGGCTTCCCTTGGTCTCACCCCTTACAAGTTCAGTAATGGAAGGACTCTATACTAGCCATTCTCAACCTTTTTTCAGCTGTGACCCCCTTGGAATTCTCCTCAAAATTTATGGGCCCTCTTGTAAAGTAATCAAGTTTAGTTGGGTTCTTCTGTACTTGTTTCCTAACAACTACATAAAAATCATAAAAAATATTTATGCGATGTGAGGTGAAAAGAAAACAAAGTTTTTACTTAAATGTGCTTGGGCCCCCTTTGAAAATGGTTGCTCTGGACTGTGGTCCTTCTCCACTGTGCTCTTGTGTTGGCTGTGCCAAGCATTGTTGTGTCCCTTAGCACATAATCCTGGAATGTGCCAGAGAGCAACATTCCCTCATTCACATCTCTGTGCTGAAAGACCAACAAGTTACTGGTAGACTAAAGGGTGTCTTTCACCAAGTTGATGGCCTTCCTGCAGTTCTGGATATCTGTCTCTTTGTGCATCCCTGGGTAAGGCCAACAGATTAGAGAGTCCCCTGTCATGCTGCTGTTGGGGATGAACTGTGACAAGGACATTTGTATCCGTCTCCATACACTCTTAGTGAATCTGCATTCTGCAAAGAGGTGAGCAACCGTTTCAACCCAAGCGCAGTCACCTTGTGGACAACATGTGTGGTCAATGATATTCCTGTTGCAAACAAAGGATCTGACTGGGATGGCTCCACTCCCTGCCAGCTAGGCCAAGTCCTGGTGGTTGTTCGTGAGCTGGTGATGAGGGATTACGCTAGGTGACCTTAATGGACTGCTCAGGGAACCACCCCACCGTGTTTATCAGGACCATGTCTCTAATTGTCTGCCGGACGTTCCGTGCTGACTACTGCCTTGTTGGACTTATGGTCAAAGAAGTTTAACTGATGTAGTGTATTGTGTGTATACAGTGTATTTGGATTTCCAAAGGGCATTTATATGTAAGGCTATTCCACAAGGTAATGGAGGGGGTCATGGATCAGATAACATTTTAGCATAGAGATTCAGTTAATTGACAGGAGCAAAGTAAAGATAGATGAATAATTTTCTGCTTGGCAGATTGTAACTAGTCTTGTGTCACGTGAATTATGCTTGGAACTCAGTCAATTACAATTTATGTTCCTCGTTTGATTGAAGGAGCTGGCTGCATTGTACTCAACCTTGTTGACAATATTAAGTGGAAGTGAAGGGACAAAGAATGTAAAGTGATATTGACACATTAATGAAAGGATAAAAAGTGTGGTGAAATGAAAGGTTTAAAAGTCCAATAAAAGCTTGTGTTCAGAGTTCAGGCTGCCTTTGTACATGATAAACAAAAAAATTGCATGTAGATATAGTAATTAATTATAAGGTAATAGAGCCTTATAAGAAGAGCCAGCTCTTCAGCGCTTGACGTCCTGCTTTGCGGAAACTGCCAAAATGTTTGGCCTGGAAGTCAGCCTGAAGAAACTGAGGTCCTCCATCAGCCAGCTCCCCACCATGACTACCAGCCCCCCCACATCTCCATCGGGCACACAAAACTCAAAACGGTCAACCAGTTTACCTATCTCGGCTGCACCATTTCATCAGATGCAAGGATCGACAATGAGATAGACAACAGACTCGCCAAGGCAAATAGCGCCTTTGGAAGACTACACAAAAGAGTCTGGAAAAACAACCAACTGAAAAACCTCACAAAGATAAGCGTATACAGAGCCGTTGTCATACCCACACTCCTGTTCGGCTCCGAATCATGGGTCCTCTACCGGCACCACCTACGGCTCCTAGAACGCTTCCACCAGCGTTGTCTCCGCTCCATCCTCAACATCCATTGGAGCGCTTACACCCCTAATGTCGAAGAACTCGAGATGGCAGAGGTCGACAGCATCGAGTCCACGCTGCTGAAGATCCAGCTGCGCTGGATGGGTCACGTCTCCAGAATGGAGGACCATCGCCTTCCCAAGATCGTGTTATATGGCGAGCTCTCCACTGGCCACCGTGACAGAGGTGCACCAAAGAAAAGGTACAAGGACTGCCTAAAGAAATCTCTTGGTGCCTGCCACATTGACCACCGCCAGTGGGCTGATAACGCCTCAAACCGTGCATCTTGGCGCCTCACAGTTTGGCGGGCAGCAACCTCCTTTGAAGAAGACCGCAGAGCCCACCTCACTGACAAAAGGCAAAGGAGGAAAAACCCAACACCCAACCCCAACCAACCAATTTTCCCTTGCAACCGCTGTAATCGTGTCTGCCTGTCCCGCATCGGACTTGTCAGCCACAAACGAGCCTGCAGCTGACGTGGACTTTTTACCCCCTCCATAAATCTTCGTCCGCGAAGCCAAGCCAAAGAGAAATAAGGTAATAGTGATCTTTATTTCAAAATGGACCTCTCTTGTGCAGCACCTTCTCAAAAACTTTCTGGAAATCCAAATATACAACATCAACCTGTTCCCCTTTATCCACCGCACCCATTATATCTTCAAAGAATCCTAACAAGTTTGTCAAGCAAGATCTTCCCTTTCTAAAACTATGCTGCGACTGCCTGATTGAACCCTTACGTTCCAAAATTTTCACTATTTCATCTTTAATGACTGCTTCAAGCATTTTTCCAACTACAGACGTCAAGCTAATTGGCCGATAATTTCCAGTCTTCTGCCTACATCCCTTCTTAAAAAGTGGTGTGACATTTGCTGTCTTCCAGTCTGCTGGGACCTGCCCAGAATCCAAGGAATTTTGGTATATGACCACCAATGCATCAACTATAACTTCTGCCATTTCCTTCAGAACCCTTGGATGCATATCATCAAGACCAGGTGATTTGTCTGGCTTTAGTCCCATTAGTTTCTCCATCACTATTTCCTTTGTAACAACTATTTTATCAAGGCCCTCCCTAACATTCGCATCCTTAACTCCGCTCTTGGGCATGCTGGACGTGTCTTCCACCGTGAAGACTGACACAAAATATTTGTTCAATGCCTCGGCCATTTTCTCATGTTTTGCTACCAGTTTTCCTTTCTCATCCTCCAAGGGTCCTATGTTAACTCTGGCCACCCTCTTCCGTTTTATATATTTATAAAATTTTTTGCTTTCTGTTTTTATATTTTGTGCCAATTTACTTTCATAATCCTTTTTCCCATTTCTTATTACACGCTTTGTAACCCCTTGTCTCTTAAAGTTATCCCAATCTTCCAGTTTCCCTCTGCTCTTTGCAGCTTTGTACACCTGCGCCTTCAATTTTATACTCTCCTTTATTTCCTTTGTTAATCACGGTTGATTTTTCCCTCCCTTGCTGCCCTTTTTCCTGACCAGAATATAGTTTTGAGCATTACAAAATATTTCTTTGAAAATCTTCCACTGTTCCTCAACTGTTTCATCAATTAGCCTGTGCTCCCAGTCCACTCTGCCCAATTCCTCCCTCATCCTATGGTAGTCACCCCTGTTTAAGCATAATATATTAGTTTTAGATCTAACTATTTCCCCTTCCATCTGAATGAGAAATTCAATCATACTATGATCGCTATTTCCCAGATGGTCTCTGACTATTACATCATTTACTCTACCTATTTCATTGCACGACACTAGATATAGGAGAGCATTTTCTCTTGTTGGTTCCTTAACATGCTGCTCAAGAAAGCTATCACGGATGCATTCTATGGAGTCCTCTTCCAGACTCCCACGACCAACTTGATTTTCCCAATCTATGTGGAAGTTAAAGTCCCCCATGACTACTGCTGTATCATTATTACATGCCTCACTTATCTCTATTTATTTCCTGTGCCACTAAACGTTATTTGGTGGGCGATAGATAACACCCACCAATAATTTTTTCCCTTTGTAATTCTTTATCTCTACCCAAATGAACTCAACATTATGCTCTTTAGATCTTATATCATCCTTCACTACTGCCAGGAGCTCATCTTTGATTAAGAGTGCAACTCCACCTCCCTTATCATCCTGTCTATCTCTTTGCACCACCTGATACCCTTGAAAGTTTAATTCCCATTTAGGGTCACCTTGTAGCCATGTTTCCGTGATGGCTATCAAATCATAGGCATGGGTACCGATTTACGCCTCAAGTTCACTAACCTTGTTTCTAATACTGCGGGCATTCAGATAAAGTGCCCTTATGTTCTTTGTCCTTTTAATATCTAGTGACTTCTGTAACCTTTTCTTTTGATTTTTCTGCCCACTATTTCTCTTTGTAATTTTCTTAACACTATCATTGACCTGAAAACTCACTGCTCCATTTGATTTTTTACTTTCTCCTCCCAACATTACTTTTCCTATTTTACTTTTCCTACCCTTTTCCCTATCACTCTGGTTCCCATACCCCTGCCAAATTAGTTTAAACCTTGCCCCACTGCTGTACCAAACATACTTGCCAAAATGTTGACACCTTTTGGATTTAGGTGCAACCCGTCCCTCTTGAAAAGATCAAGCCTTCCCCAAAAGAGATTCCAATGATCCAAGAAGCCAAATCCTTGCCCTGTACACCAGCACCTCAGCCACACGTTCATTTTCCTTATCCTTACATTCTTTTCATCACCTCCTCCGACTCCCAGCCGAACCAAGTAGGCCGAATCCCCGGTAAGCCCCCGACTTTAATAGCTTACCTTCTCCTCACTTTCAGCAAGCTCCTCCTCCTCTGACTCACAGCCTTACTCTCTCCAAGCTCCTCCTCCGACTCCCAGCCGAACCAAGTAGGCCCAAGCCCCAGTAAGCCCCCGACTTTAATAGCTTACCTTCTCCTCACTTTCAGCAAGCTCCTCCTCCTCTGACTCACAGCCCAACTCTCTCCAAGCTCCTCCTCCGACTCCCAGCCAAACCAAGATCACCAATTTGCTTTTGGTTTCTGTAAGGCAGAGAGATCGAGAGAGACCACATTATGATGATATTGTACAAGAGACTCCTTTCCACCTTTAGTCTGAGAACAGTCCCAGCTTCTCCCAATTACCCTTACAAGTTGAAATCCCACGTCCCTCAGATGGTTCCAGTAAAATAAATTCTGCAACCTCCCAAGGACATTCACATCCTTTCTAAATTGTGACTAGAATCAATCAAAATACTCCTCGTGGTAACAGAATGTTCCTTAGCGATTCATTATAACTTGTCTGCATTTCTATTCTACGGCATTGTTTATGAATATCAGGATCTCATCACTTCTCTCAAATGATTTTATGCATCTCTACACCCAGGGCTTTCAGCTCCTGCAGAGTTTAGAACGGTGTTCTTCACCTCGTGTGGCCTCTCTTTACCTGACAAAATTCATCACTCTTCTCTGTATCATCTGCCACTTGTTTTCTCATTAGAGCAGCTGATGTCCTCTTGGAGTCCATTACTTTACAAGGCTCATCACACTTTCCATGTTTTCTGTCAGCTGCAGATTTTGAAATTCTACCTTGTGCACCCATAGGCAAGTCATTAAAATATATCAAAAGAGGTAGCCTCAGTAATGACACCAAGGAACAGTCAACTATCTTACAATGAGATAAATTACTTGACCATTACCGTTTTCAAGCCTTGAGCCTTATTTTTAATTTCACAGACTGTTTTCTCTGAGCCTCTGTTTTGCTATCCACCGTTTTAGAACTTTGTCTTCTGGAAATTCATATAGGACTATATCAGCTTTACTTTTCAGAAGTAAATAACTAAACGGGCATGAGATCAGTTGCCAGATCTCCTCTACATTTTAATTAATTTGCAGGATGAGCCAATGCTTGCAAGATCATGGTTCATTGAAAGAAACTACCTCTTAACTATTATGGCTAGAACCAAATTACTTTGGTTATAGGCCAGCCCTATTATAAATGAAAAACCATACATTTATTGTAAGAATCAAGCAATTTCTGGGTCAGCATTATGAGGTAGTTTTATTCATTCTTAGTTAATTAAATGAATTTAAATTCCCCAGCTATTGTGGGATTTGAGCATGTGCCTTTGAGTTTTATCCAAGTCCACTACCACTAAATATATCAAATGTAAGGTTAGTTATGTTCAGTAGAATCTGTACTTGTTGTAATTATGGTTCCTCTTGCCTTAACTGTTTCATTGTTAATGGTCTCTAACACCAATGATTTTTCACCTCTCTCACAGGTTGTATTTTGAGGAACTGAAGTTGGCTCCATGGGTTAGTATGACAGTTCATGGCTTTGCAGACAGCCCGGTATCCTGGGGACAGAGTGAACATGGGTACCATAAAGGAGGAGAGAACCTCTATAATTTTCTTGTGTTCAGGAACCAGGATTACTGGTTGCAAATGGCAGTGGGAACTCAGAGTGACTGTCCACCATAGCATTGTAAGTGCCATCAACTTCCTGATTAAAAGTTCAGCCTTTGAAGAATTGAAGAGTTACAGTACTGGACATTTATTAAGGAATGATTTATACCATGTTTTAACTGAAAAAAAAATTAAAAGCATACATTGTGTTAACTGCTATTCTGAAGCATTTGATTTTTTTTCATAATTTTTAAATGGTCCTCTCCTTTTACATCTAGGTTTCACAAGACAGCTTGCTCGTGAATCTTTCAATTCATTTTGGGGAAGCTATTCATGCTTGATGGGTATTTGGCAAAATATTTAGATGTGAAGAAAATTTCAAAAAGGTGGATCTACATTTAGTCTCAATGAGCAGAACTAGTTTGATGCATGGTAGATTTGTGCACTGATTCTAAAGCCAACATGGTAAAGGTCTTCTTGACATCAATCTACTTATCCTGGTGTTTGAAGCATATACTTTGGAGACTTGCTGCTTGATGGAGTGATACAGGGTGAACTTGTGTTAAGGAGATACCTGGAGTTGATTTTGTCCTTCTTGCTGATGTTTTATTCAAACATGCGGAAGGAAACCTAGATTGCAGTCTGCAGAAAATTCATTTAGCACCATAATGATCAAGTAACTCACAGCTTTTTCTATTACTTTTGTTTTTCCAAAGTTGTTGGATGCTTGGTCAGGTTGAGGAAGATGGAGTTGAAAACTCTACGGTTAAGAGGGGATTTAATAGAAGTGTTGATGCCTGGTTTTGATGGGTAAATATTAGCAGTTGTTTAAGGAGCAGGGGCACAGGTATAGAATGTTTTCTGACAAAGGAAAAGTTGGAGTAATAATGATGTAGAATTCACAGCCTATATAGGGCTAGTGGAACAAGAATCCCATTTCCTTTCAAAGGAAATTGGATAAGCACAAAAGTGAATATGTGCAGATTACTGGGGAAAGAGCACTGACAATTATTGGCACAGATTCAGACATGGCCAGATTAAATCCTATAAGTTACCGAAGGAGAATTTTTAAAACTGTACAGTTGTTTTGATCCAGATGATTTGATAGCAACTCTCAAAAGGAGGAAGATATCAAGGTGAAAAATGCACTTTGCAGAGCTAGGTTGGTGCAAATTGGATAGCTTTTCAAAGGGTTGGTTGAGCAGTGTGCCAAATGGCATTCAGTTTGATCACCAATGAGTTGCCATGATGAGATGGGATAGAATTTGTTGTATTCAGGAAGCTTTATGTAGATGGCACTTACTGGAGAAAGGAAAAGAGGCTGGGGATAGATGTGTTAATGGGAAGTACTTGGGTGGACATGGACAAAAATAGGACTGATCCTAAAGTTCTAAACTGGGGAAGGCTAATTTCATACAGGAACTCTCAAAAGTTGCTTGGGAGCGACTGCAGATAAAGAGTTGCCTAGTATGTGGGAGTCTCTAAAGAGATGGGAATAGTTCAGGGCCAGGTTGTTTCTGTTAGATTGAGAGGCAAGGCTTGCAGGATTAGGGAACTTTGGCCAGTGATGGATGTTGAGAGTCTGGTCAGGAAAAAGCAAGAGCCACATGTCCCTTGGAGTACAAGCGATGTTGTCCACCAAAGGAGAAAATTAGGCAAGCAAAAGGAGACACAAGATATCCCTGGCAGTCAAGATAAAGGACAATCTTAAAATAATCTGAGTATATCAAAAGCAAAAGGGTTGCTAGGGAGAGCAGGTCCTATAAGGAGAACTGTGGTCATCTATGTGTGGATCCATGGAACATGGGTAAGGTTTTATTTCTCATTTGTATTTATGAAGGAGAATGGCACTGATAGAATTGAGTTCAAGAGAAGGAACAGTGATATCCTGGAGCATACTAACATCATAAAGGAGGAGGTTTTGAAGGTCTTGAAATGCATAAAGGTGGATAAATCTCAGATCAGCTATTTCCCAGAATGTTGCAGAAAGCAAGCGAGGAGTTTGCTAGGGCAATACATTTTTGTAAGTTGCACCAGGGTAGGACATAAACTTGGGGAGGCCAACCTTTTAATTTTTATTTTAAACATACAGCACAGTAAGAGACCATTTTAACCATTTAGGTTCATTTTAATTGGGCGGCACAGACTTGTGGGCCAAAATGGCCTGTTACTGTGCTGTATGTCTAAATTAAAAGGTGGCATCCCCTGGCATAAACAGTGAATGGTATGGCTTTAGTGTGTGTTATGAACTTTATTTCTACTTCATCAATGATCTACTTGTATCCCAGAGAAGGGATACAAGTAGATAGTTCCCTGAAAGTGGCCACAGGTTGCCAAGTTGATGAGGAAGGCAAACATTGTGTTTCCTTTCATTGGTCAGGCCACACTTGGTTTAGTGCATGTAGTTCGTTCTAGTTACTGCACCATAGAAAGGATGTGATTAAACTAGAGTGGGCACAAAAAAGATTCACAAGGACATTGCTGGGACTGGAGAGTTTGAAAAATTGGAAGGTCTCCATCTTTGTCATGGGAGAAAGGAGATTGAGTTATAGGAGTTTATAAAATTATTAGAGCATAGATTGGATGTGGCCAGAATTATTTCCCAACAGCATTCTTTTTTGAATATTTTATTTTAATAGACTCGTCAAACAAACATTATAATTTTTTTTAAGTCTATATTTATCCCCCCACCCTTGTACATCTGAAAGTACTGTCAATTAAATTGCCTCTATTACAAACAAAAAACACCCCATAAATTCCCCCTCCCAGTTTATCTTTACCCCTCACCTGGCACCAATAACCAAGTGTGCCCAATGCACCCATCCTCCACTTGTATCTCCCCCCCCCCATTCCTTGAGCTCCCTGTATTCCTTCTTATATCTATTATCTTTAAACATTAACATTATGAATAAAACTCATCCCTCCCTCGAATTCCTCACAATTACAGTCCTTCTTTCCCGATTTCCTCTTTCCACCTTATTTATATTTAATCCCGAAGCGGTGGCTGAGTTCTTACAAAGACCATTGCCTCCCTTGAATGCTTAAAAAACTTTCTTTCACCTCCCACCCTTACTATCTTTAGCGTTGCCGGGTGAACTCCATTTCTTGTTGTTTAAGGCCCTTTTTAACCGGGTCAAATTCCCTCTTGCTCCACGCTTATGTCCAGGTAGAATAGGAACTCCCCCTTCTCCCTCGCATATTCCACTGGACCACACACCCCCCCCCCCCAACCTTCACACCCACCGCTGCCACCCATAAGATCCTCTCTATCCTGGTATCAAAGGATCAAGCGTGGCTGTTGATTTGGTCCCCGGCAGGGTCGGGGGGGGGGGGGGGGGTGCGCAGTGAGAGACCGGTAGGCCCATTCTATTCTTAGATTATTTCCAATTTGTTCTCTCCCCAGTATATCTGGGATCCACTTTTACAGGAACTCCACCATATCTCTCCCCTCCTTCACCCCCACATTTTTAACTGTTTTCCTCCTGCTGATGTTTTCTTAAGATATCTATCTTCTCCCACGTCCTTACCCTATCCATTTCAAACTCATCCATCGGAAGGAAGATGGCAGTGCGACTGTAACTCGCAGCAGCCACTCTGGACATGGGTGTTATATTTACCTAAATAGGTGCCGTGAAGGAACATTGAAATAGATCGAGGATGAACCTGGAACGACAGGGAACGGGAAAGGCAATGGTGGAGACATCACGAAGGAAGCAGACCTCTTGAAGGTCACCGAGGTCTGACCCGTGGATGGTGCTGGTGGCAGAGAGCTCATTGCGGCCTGGTGGGGATGACTGTGGTGAGTGGATTCGGTGGTGGAGGCTGGTACATCAAGGCTGGAATCAGCAGGGCAGCGGCTAGCAGCCTCAAGGTGGGATGCGTCTGTGATGGCTCTCTGCGTCACTGGCGGCGGTGAAGAGTTGAGGAAGTACGAGAGTCTGGAGTGGTGGGCCACCCATGGTGGGAGTGCGGGACATAGCGGCAGTTGGTGCTGGGGCCCAAGGCTCTGAGCAACTGTGGATTGAGGGAGTTACCATGAAAAATAAGCTAGAGGACTTTTGGTACCATCTGCGGCCCGGTAGCAGTTGGAAATCTCAGACAGCAGCATAGCAGAAGATTGCACCAGCCTCTGGAAGGGGGAACAGCAACTGCTGAGCCAGGAGTCACCTTATGCTGATATGGACATTGCTATCCTGTCTTACTGAACCTACGGACTGGTTTCACTCTATAAACTTACTGTTCACTGTTATTTTTTTGTATTCTATTGAAGTAGCTTGTTTGAAAGTCTTTGTTAATTTGTAAGGGTTAAAATTGTAATTTGGAGGCTGGGACAAGATAGCGGCTGTGGTTCTTGATGGCTACACACCTGAGTGTCTTAAAAAAGCTCTGGGGTAATGGGATGGACAAGGACTGAAATAGATATTGTAGTTTTGGCATCACTTTCATTTTAATACAGTTGACCCTGCCCACCAAAGTTATGGGCAGGGTTTTCCATGTACCAAGGTCCTCCTCAATCTTCCAGAGCAAAGGGAGATAATTTTCCTTATATAAATTACATAAATCCTTATCCACTTTTATCCCCAAATATTTAATGCCCTCTTGCGGCCATTTAAATTGGCTCCCTTGTTGATACTGTCTGTAGTTCCCCCTTTGTCAAAGGCATGATTTGGGTCTTGACCCGATTTACCTTGTATCCTGAGATCTTTCCATAATCCAGTGTGGTCCTCAGCCTGGCCAACAACACTCCTCCCTCACCCCCCCCCCTCCCCCAAACCATGTCCGTCAAATACACTAACATCATCAGCTAATAAATTGATTTTATGTTCCTCCTGACCCACTCTGAACCCCTTTATATCTGGATCCCACCAAATGGTTACTGCCAGCGGTTCAATAGCCGATATAAAAAAAACGATGGGGACAGCAGGCACGCCTGCCTACTGGACCTGCCCAACAGGAACACTGAAGACATTTGCTCATTCATTATAGTATAGTATCTTTATCCCAATCCAAATCTCTCCAGTACTTTAAATAAAAAGTCCCATTCCATATAACCACACAGCACAGAAACAGGTCAATTTGGCCCTTCTAGTCTGTGCCGAACATCTTCTCCCACTAGTCCCACTGACCCACATTTGGCCCATAACCCTCCACTCCTCTCCCGTCCATATACCCATCCAACCTATCCTTGAATATTAACATCGATCTCACTTCTACCACCACTGCTGGAAGTTCATTCCATACCCCCACCACCCTCTGCATGAAGAAAGTTTGCCTTATGTTTCCGTTAAACTTTTCCTTTTTTACTCTCAGTCCATGCCTTCTTGTTTGAATCTCTCCCACTCTCAGTGAAAAAAACCTATCCACATTGACTATCTGTCCCCTTATAATTTTGAATACCTCTATCAAATCACCCCTCAACCTTCTACGCTCTGGGGAATAAAGTCCCAGCCTGCTCAATCTTTCCCTGTAACTAAAACCATGGCAACAGTCTTGTAAACCTCCTCTGCACTCTCTCTATACTGTTTATATCCTTCTTGTAATTTGGCGACCAAAACTGCACACAATATTCCAAATTTGGCCTCACCAATGCCTTATACAATTTCAACATAATATCCTGTGTTGTATAATCTGATTTATGAAAGCCAACATACTAAATGCCTTCACCACCCTACCCACGTGATTCAACTTTCAGAGAATTATGTACGACTCCTAATCCCTTTGTTCTTCTGCACTCCTCAATTGTCTACCATTTAGTGTATGTCCTATTTTGATTAGTCCTACCAAAATGTAGCACTTCACATTTACTGCCATCTGCTATCTTTCAGCCCACTCTTCTAACTGTCCTATATCACCCTGTAAGCTTTGATAATCTTCCTTGTTGTCCAAAACACCGCCAACCTTTTGTATCATCTGCAAATTTACTAATCCAATTTGCCACCCTATCATCTCGATTGTTAATGTATTTGACAAACAGCAGTGGACCCAGTACCGATCCCTGAGGCACTCCATTCATCACTGGTCTCCAAGTCGACAAAGAATTTTCCACCTCTACTCTCTGGCATCTCCCATCCAACCATTGCTGAAACCATTTCACTACTTCATCATCATTAATACCTTCCTTACTAACCTCTTATGGGGAACTTTATCAAAATCCTTACTAAAGTCCAATAGACAACATCCACCGCCTTCCCTTCATCAGCCTTGTTAGTAACCTCCTCAAAAAACATTTGTTTTTACAGGATTCAGGACAAATTTCATTCCAAAGAGGAGGGAAGGCTCTAAGGAGAGTAAATGGCAGCCGTGGCTGACAAATGAAATCAAGTCCAAATGGAGTAAGTATAAGATAGCAAAGCAGAGTGGGAGGTTAGGGGATTGGGAAATCTTCAAAAAACAACAGAGGTAAACTAAGAAAGACATACGAGAGAGAAAAATGAAGTACGAGAATAAATTGGCAAGTAATATAAAAGGGGATAACAAAAGCTTCTTTAGTTATGTAAAGAGGAAGAAATTAGTTAGAACCAAATTGGGCCCTTGAAATTATTACTGGAAACGAGGAGATGGCTGAAGAATTTAACAGATACTTTGCATCTGTCTTCACCAAGGAGGATACAGGTTATGGTCAGATAGTGGGTAGAGCTCAAGGGACTTGGTGAAATTTCCTAAGAAAATATTCAGATCCAGAAGCAGGTGGTTGTGGGTAAATTGTTAGGACTGAGGGGTGATAAGTCCCCAGGGCCTGATGGGCTGCATCCCAGGGTGCTTAGAGAGGTTTCTCTGGAAATTGTGGAGGCACTAGTCGACATTTTCCAAAGTTCTGTAGATTCGGGGGAGGTGCCTGTGGATTGGAGAGTGGCTGATGTAATGCTGCTTTTTAAGATGGGAGGGAGAGAGAATACAGGAAATTATAGACCGGTCAGCCTGACATCAGTGGTAGGGAAGATATTGGAATCTATCATAAAAGGAGAAATAGTAGGACACTTAGGCAGAAATAATACTATCAGTGCTAGTCAGCATGGATTCCTTAAGGGACAGTCATGCTTGACTAACCTTCTGGAATTTTTTGAAGATGTGACAAAGAGGGCCAGTGGGTGTGGTGTACTTGGACTTCCAGAAAGCCTTTGATAAGGAACCGCACAGGAGACTAGTAGGCAAAATCAAGGAGCATGTTATTGGGGGTATGGTGCTGACATGGATAGAAAATTGGTTAAGAAATAGGAAACAAAGGGTTGGGATAAACAGGTCATTTTCAGGATTGCAGGATGTGATGAGTGGGGTACCACAATGTTCGGTGTTGGGTCCTCAGTTGTTTATTATTTATGTAAATGATTTGGATGAAGGGATTATTAACAACATGAGAAAATTTGCAGATGACATTAAACTGGGTGGCAGTGTCAAGTGTGAGGAAGGATGTCAGGAAAATGCAGAGGGACTTGGACAGGTTGGGGGAGTTGGTGGACGAATGGAAGATGAAATTCAATGTGAGAAAATGTGAGGTTATTCATTTTGGAGGCAGTAATAAGAAAGCAGAATATTATTTAAATGGAGTCAAGCTAGGGAGTGGTGTAGTGCAAAGGGATCTGGGTATGCTCGTACACCAGTCACTAAAAGCTAGCATGTAGGTTCAGCAAGCTGTGAAGAGGGCAAATGTTATGTTGGCTTTCATAAAGAGGGGATTGGAGTATAGGAGCAGACATGCCCTCCTGCATTTGTACAGGGCCCTGGTGAGACTACCTGGAATATTGCGTCCATTTCTGGTCCCTAAATTTGAGGAAGGACATACCCACTATAGAGGGAGTGCAGCGCAGGTTTACAAAGTTAGTTCCCGGGATGCAGGATTGACATATACTGAAAGTTTAGAAAGATTGGGCTTGTATGCGATGGAGTTTAGAAGGATGAGGGGAGACATGATTGAGGTGTATAATATTATCAGGGGGCTAGACAGGGTGAAATCAGATTACATGCTGCCAATGTTGGGAGAGACTAGGACTAGAGGACATAATTTAAGAATACAGGAAAGGCCCTTTAGGACAGAGATTAGGAGGAATTTTTTTTACCCAGAGAAGTGTGGATCTGTGGAATACTTTGCCCCAGAAGGTGGTCAAGGATATGTTCAAAAGGGAGTTTGATCGAGCTGTTGTAGGCAGGGGAGTTGAGGGTTATGGGGATAAGGCTGGGGATGGGTACTGATAGTGAAAATGATCAACCATGATCTGAAAAATGGCAGTGCCAACTCGACAGACCAATTGGCCTGCTCCATTACCTAATGTCTATTGTCCCCTGACTCTGGAGCTAAAGAAGGATGTCACCACCAGTCCCACCCATCCCTTTTTTAACTTTATGTTCTTGATTTGTGAGGTGGGTCTCCTGTAGAAACACTATATCCACATTTTTTTTTAGTTTTCCAAAATTCTTTACCTCTACCATCCCATTTACATTGAAACTCATGAATTTGATTGTCTTATGAAAATTTGGTTTCTATTTTTCTATCAACTAAGTTAATTTGTGTAACATTCCCTGGGCACCTTCTTTCCGAATCTTGAGGAAGATTAGGAGAAATTGATAGCAAAGCTTCATCCAGGCATTGAACAAGTTGGCTTGCAAGCCATTCTCATTTCTGCAACAATTGGAGGCTACATTGAAACAAAAGCAAATTCTGCAGTAGCTGGAAAAATGGAAAGAGTAAAAGTTAATATTTGAATTTTAAGCTTTTAGAATTCATATTTAACTACATATCTCTACGTGAGGTTTATTGACAATGGGTAGACTGTACACAGACTGGAAAATCATTTCATTGAGTGTCTTCGCTCTGCCCACTGCAGCAGCAAGGACTTCCCAGTGGCCAACCATTTTAATTCCACTCCATTGCCAAACCAATATGTGTCTATGGCTCATGTACTGCCAAATTGAGGTCACCTGCAAATTGGAGGTACAGCATCTTAAATTCCATCATGCAGTCACCAACTGTTAACCCCCCTCTCATCTCTTTCCTTTAGCTCCCCACCCTCTTCCCTCCCTTTCAAGAGAGCTATCCTTAGCTTTCTGCCCTCTTCCCTATCACTTCTCAGCTTCCATCTTCTCACCTGTATCCACCAATTACTTCTTACCTGTTAACCTGTGCTCCTCCTCTTCCTCTTTCTCCCCTCTCTACTAGTTTTTCACTTTCCTGACAAAGGGCTGAAGCCCAAAGCTGTGAACTGCCGAGTTTCTCCAGCACTTTTATGGACCACAATAGACCCCAGTAACTGTAGTTTTCGTTTACCTCCATATGTTGTGACCTTGTTGCACAGTTTCCATTAAAATTAATGCAGACCTCATTTCTCTTATTTGAAGATTCATTTCATTTGCTATTATGAGGAATATTTGAACATATTTTGAAAAATATTATTTATTTCTACTGTAATCAGAGAACTGACTGGCACCAACACCAAGTGTTACACCCTGATTTTGGCAGAACTCAATACATTATGCAGATTCAACTTTCAACATTAGCAACCTGCAGCTCAGACTTGATATTATTTCAGATCTACACAAAAGAGCAAATTTGATACAAAAACAAAATCATGCAATGCTGAATGGTACCATCTGAAGCAGGAATGAAAATAACCCACAGGATTTCAGATGTATAAAGCTAGTATACAAGATGTGGATGAATGGGATATAGACACTACTTTTATTAAATGATCTACCACAGATTGATCTGTGGTATCACGGGAGATAGAAACAAATTATCAATAATTGGCGGATTGTTCAAAATCTCATCTCTCCGAGTCATTCATCACAAGCCAAAGGGTTTATGATGATACACGATAAAGTCAACTGTATTTTTGTGGCACCTTTACATGTCCTTGTTAGCATTTGCAGAGTACGTTTGGAGCAGTCATTGTTCTAATTGATATACTCAGCTGCATTTCATGTTCATCCCTGTTTGAGCCATCACTTTATCACTTCGCAGTCCAGGGATTAGGTTTGGGATTAAAACTGTTGAAATTCTCATCTGAGATAGCTTTGGTTCTAATAACATTCTAAACAGCATCTACTTTCCCTTCCTGAATTTCAGATCTCCAATTCATATCATTGTGTAAAATTGGACTTTGATTCTTTTTGTCACATTGTTTGTCACATCTCATATAAAAGTCATGGAAATTGATGTGTAGGGAGGGATAAGGCTGACTATTCCTTTAATCTGTCCCACCCTTTCTCAATGATTTGTTCACATAACTTGAACTTTTAGGTTCAGTTTTCCCCTAAAGGAAAGACTGCAGTTAATCATCACCTTTACTTACAAATGCCTCACGGTTTGTAAGCTGCTAACTGGGCACATGGGACAGCCAACTGATATCGCAAGGTCACACCAAATAAAAGATAAACAAAAAGTTGATCTGTTTTGATGAAGGTGGTAGAGATAACTTTAAGCCATTTTCTTGAAATAACTTCATGGGATCTTTGTAATCTCCTTGAACAAAGTACTGGAGTGTTAATTGTAACATCTTATTCCTAAGACAGCATCTCAATTGAAAGACATCACTACTCTTAAGTATCAGGTAGTTTTTGGCGCAATTGTTTGTATGGGTTTGGGGAAACATAGAACCATACAGCACAGTACAGGCCTTTCAGCCTTTGAGGTGATGCTGATCCTTCCTAAAAAAAATACCAAAGCCTCTCTACCCCATAACCCTCTATTTTCCTTTCATCCATATGTCTGTCCAAGAGATTCTTAAATGCTCCCAATGTCTCAGCTTCCACCACCATCCCCAGCAATGCATTCCAGGCACCCATAAGTCCCTGTGTAAAAAAAAACTCACCCGTGTTGTTTCCCCTAATCTTCCCTCCCTTAACTTTGTACATATAACCTCTGGTGCTGGCTGTCCACCTTATCTCTGTCTCATAATCTTGTAGACCTTTATCAAGTATCCTCTCATCCTTCTACACTCTAAAGTAAAAAGTCCTAACCTTACCTCATAAGACATTTCCCAATCCAGGAATCATCTTGGTAAATCTCTGCACCCTCTCCATAGTTTCCACATCGTTCCAATAATGTGGTCTTACCAAAGATTTGTAGAGTTGAAACATGACCTCTCTACTCCTAAATTCAATCCCTCCATTAATGAAGCCCAGCATCACATAGGCCTTCTTAACTATCTTATCAACTTGTGTGGCAACCTTGAGGGTTGTATGAATTTGGACCCCAAGGACTCTCTGTTCAAAGTGACAAGTTACTTAATACTTTCCATGTTAAACTCATTATCCCTAGATTGTAATTATGTTTTCATTGAGAAAAACTTGCATTTCACAATAAATCATGTTACTAAAAAATTTAAATCCTGAGGGGGGCGTGGCAAGATGGCGTAGGGAACAGACGTGCCTTCCAGACCTCTCCTGACTCTGATTTATTGTTTTGTCTTTAAGTGCCCGTTAAAGTTCTTTTAAAAGTTTATAAATAATAAGAGGTGCTGGATCAGTGCCTAGTGGTTTATATGCAAAAAAAAAGGTAAAAGAAAACATCAACAGACTGTTAAAAAACTACATTTTCCAAAATTGTCTGGGCCTGCTTGTTTACAAGAAGCCAGGACTCAGCGTAGAATGGATCCAGAAGAAGACGTACAGAATTCGGCATTGAAATTCCGTTTTATACTGGTAAGGCTCTCTGAAGGTCGCATTCAGCAGCTTTCAGAACAAAGGGCTGGCCGGATGCCAGTATTTCACACAACAGCCACTGTGAGTGCTGTTACTGAGACTTTGACAGTTGAATCAGCTGGGGCGCCACCGGCTGGAGAGTTAAAGAGCTGTCATTCGACTGCTACAGTGGTGGCGCTGCAAAATGCATCTTCAATTACAACGGTTTTTCCAGACATCGATTCAGTGAAGATGATTAAAGAGATTTGGCTTAAAAATAATCCTGATCTTCAGTCTCCTGGCATTGCTGGGGGGACTTTGAGAGGGATTTTTATACAAAGTCAAACTGCTAGAAAAGATACTAAATTAAGGAAAGAGACAGAAGATCCCGTGGTCTCTAAGGAACAGCAAGACCCCATAATGCCTGAATCTACTTCTGTTGAAATGTTTGTTAAGGATCTTGAAGATAAGATGTATTCTGTATTGAGTCACTTAGCTAATTTTGTGAACCTGTTTATTTCCAAGATTAATGCGATGGTGGAAGTCATTAATGGAGCTTTTAAGCTTGAAACCATTGAAAGATTTGAAATGTGTGATCAAGGTTTAGTCGATGTACAGGATCAACTGCAAGATGAAAATAGAATAATTGAAACATTGCAGATTCAAAATAAAAATTTAGCAAAAAAGGTTGATTATTTGGAGAATCAATCTAGACAGAACAACGTGAAAATTGTTGGTTTGCCAGAAGGCATAGAAGGACCAGATCCAAGAAAATTTTTTACTGAATGGATTCCACGAGTGTTAGGACAGGATAAATTCCCTGAAGGTTTAATACTGGAACGTGCTCATAGAGTTTTAAGAAGAAAATCTTTTTCAGGACAGAATCCAAGATCTGTTTTGATCCGTTGTTTAAATTATTGTGACAGAGAGACAATTTTACGTACGGCTATTAGAAATGCCCAGCAAAATAGATCTCCTTTGATGGTTCAGAATAATCCTGTTTTCTTCTATCAAGATTTGAGTCAAGAAATTATGTTTCAACGATGCAAATTTAATTCTGTGAAAGAACTGTTGTGGAAAAAAAGACATAAGGCAACATTCAGGTATTCTGCGGTACTGAAGATTTTTCAGGATGGAAATCAGCCAAAGTTCTTTGACAATTCTAAAGTCTCTACCAATCATGCAGTTTCAGGAATGATGTAGTCCTTTAAGGTCTCCAAAAAGAGTAGAGATGTAAGGTGGGATCCAGATTTTTAAAAGAAATGGAAGCAATGGTGACCGAAGTGGTAACGTTGATTTAAAAAAATAAATCTTTTATCTATTTTTTTTTGAGAAGAGTTTAAATAGTTTAAATAATGATGATAGTTTAATGAAATGGGAGTTGGGAGAGGGAACTGGGTGGGCACTAGTTTCCAGAAGTCATCAGCTACCTGTGAGTTATCTCACACCCAATATTTTGGGGGAGTTACCGCTTTGGGCGGTTTAAACAGGAGGAGGTAGTCGTGACCTCCGACCTGTTTTTTTTTCTTTTTAATTTTTGGGTTAAGAAGTGAAGGGTTTTTTTTATTTTTTTTTTAACTCTTTGTTTTCTGATTGTAATTGAGAGGGAATTAGGAGGATTTTTTTCTCCTTTTTTTTCTTTTTTTTGGGGGGGCTCTCTTTTTTAAGAGGATGATGTCACAGAAGATAATAAGTCAAAAATTGAGGATGTTGAATTAGATGAAGAGGAAGATGAGGGGAAAGGTGATGAGAAGAAAAAGAAGAAAATCAAGTACAAATACATTGAGGGAGAAGAGTTTAATAAAATTAAGTTAATTTCAATAGAGAATTTTGAAGATGATATAAATGAAGAATATGGAGAATTTTATAAGAGTTTGAACTTTTTTTTCTTTTTTTCTCTTATATAAGGGGAGGGGAAGGGAATAAAAAGTTTATCTGATTGTTTTTCTAAGGGATGTTTTTGATCTCTCGATGAATTATAAAGGAAACTTGGTATTAATGGAAATTCTGTATTTATGTATTATTAATTATGATTTTTTGTATAACAGATATGTGGTTGATATATGATTTTAATATTTGAACTTAGTTTTAAAGTGGATTTCATTTGTTAAATACATGTATTATGTTTGATTTCTTTGGCTTGGCTTCGCGGACGAAGATTTATGGAGGGGGTAAAAAGTCCACGTCAGCTGCAGGCTCGTTTGTGGCTGACAAGTCCGATGCGGGACAGGCAGACACGATTGCAGCGGTTGCAAGGGAAAATTGGTTGGTTGGGGTTGGGTGTTGGGTTTTTCCTCCTTTGCCTTTTGTCAGTGAGGTGGGCTCTGCGGTCTTCTTCAAAGGAGGTTGCTGCCCGCCAAACTGTGAGGCGCCAAGATGCACGGTTTGAGGCGTTATCAGCCCACTGGCGGTGGTCAATGTGGCAGGCACCAAGAGATTTCTTTAGGCAGTCCTTGTACCTTTTCTTTGGTGCACCTCTGTCACGGTGGCCAGTGGAGAGCTCGCCATATAACACGATCTTGGGAAGGCGATGGTCCTCCATTCTGGAGACGTGACCCATCCAGCGCAGCTGGATCTTCAGCAGCGTGGACTCGATGCTGTCGACCTCTGCCATCTCGAGTACTTCGACGTTAGGGGTGTAAGCGCTCCAATGGATGTTGAGGATGGAGCGGAGACAACGCTGGTGGAAGCGTTCCAGGAGCCGTAGGTGGTGCCGGTAGAGGACCCATGATTCGGAGCCGAACAGGAGTGTGGGTATGACAACGGCTCTGTATACGCTTATCTTTGTGAAGTTTTTCAGTTGGTTGTTTTTCCAGACTCTTTTGTGTAGTCTTCCAAAGGCGCTATTTGCCTTGGCGAGTCTGTTGTCTATCTCATTGTCGATCCTTGCATCTGATGAAATGGTGCAGCCGAGATAGGTAAACTGGTTGACCGTTTTGAGTTTTGTGTGCCCGATGGAGATGTGGGGGGGCTGGTAGTCATGGTGGGGAGCTGGCTGATGGAGGACCTCAGTTTCTTCAGGCTGACTTCCAGGCCAAACATTTTGGCAGTTTCCGCAAAGCAGGACGTCAAGCGCTGAAGAGCTGGCTCTGAATGGGCAACTAAAGCGGCATCATCTGCAAAGAGTAGTTCACGGACAAGTTTCTCTTGTGTCTTGGTGTGAGCTTGCAGGCGCCTCAGATTGAAGAGACTGCCATCCGTGCGATACCGGATGTAAACAGCGTCTTCATTGTTGGGGTCTTTCATGGCTTGGTTCAGCATCATGCTGAAGAAGATTGAAAGGAGGGTTGGTGCGAGAACACAGCCTTGCTTCACGCCATTGTTAATGGAGAAGGGTTCAGAGAGCTCATTGCTGTATCTGACCCGACCTTGTTGGTTTTCGTGCAGTTGGATAATCATGTTGAGGAACTTTGGGGGACATCCGATGCGCTCTAGTATTTGCCAAAGCCCTTTCCTGCTCACGGTGTCGAAGGCTTTGGTGAGGTCAACAAAGGTGATGTAGAGTCCTTTGTTTTGTTCTCTGCACTTTTCTTGGAGCTGTCTGAGGGCAAAGACCATGTCAGTGGTTCCTCTGTTTGCGCGAAAGCCGCACTGTGATTCTGGGAGAATATTCTCGGCGACACTAGGTATTATTCTATTTAGTAGAATCCTAGCGAAGATTTTGCCTGCAATGGAGAGCAACGTGATTCCCCTGTAGTTTGAGCAGTCTGATTTCTTGCCTTTGTTTTTGTACAGGGTGATGATGGTGGCATCACGAAGATCCTGAGGCAGTTTACCTTGGTCCCAACAAAGTTTGAAAAACTCATGCAGTTTGGCATGCAGAGTTTTGCCGCCAGCCTTCCAGACTTCTGGGGGGATTCCATCCATACCTACTGCTTTGCCACTTTTCAGTTGTTCGATTGCCTTATATGTCTCATCCAGGGTGGGAACCTCATCCAGCTCTAGCCTTAGGGGCTGTTGAGGGAGCTGGAGCAGGGCGGAATCTTGGACTGAGCAGTTGGCACTGAAAAGAGATTGGAAGTGTTCTGACCATCGGTTGAGGATGGAGATCTTGTCGCTGAGGAGGACTTTGCCGTCTGAGCTGCGCAGCGGGCTTTGGACTTGGGGTGAGGGGCCGTACACAGCCTTTAGAGCCTCGTAGAAACCCCTGAAGTCGCCAATGTCCGCGCTGAGCTGGGTTCGTTTGGCGAGGCTAGTCCACCACTCATTTTGGATCTCCCGGAGTTTGCGCTGAAGATGGCTGCATGCGCGACGGAAGGCTTGTTTCTTCTCTGGACAGGACGGCTTTGTAAGGTGAGCCTGGTGGGCAGCTCGCTTCTTTGCCAGCAGCTCCTGGATTTCCTGGCTGTTTTCGTCAAACCAGTCCTTGTTTTTCCTGGAGGAGAAGCCCAGTACCTCTTCAGTGGATTGCAGTATGGTAGTCTTCAACATTTAAATATATGTTAAAGGGTATTATTTTAGTATTGATATTTTTTTTGTTGTTAGTAATTTTTTGTTGTTGTTAAGTTTTATTTTTTTTGTAAGTGGGGTTTTTTCTATTTTATTTACAACATTATTAATTAATTCTTCACTCTTTATTTTGGGGGGAGGGTTGGACTAATTTTAAATTAGACGATTAATGTGTTATAATTATTGGGGGGGTTAATTTGTGTAGTTTAATGATGTAGTATTCTAATTTTTATTATCTTATTTTTTATTATTTCTTTAAATGTAATTTTTATTTTATTCATGTCATAAAATTTTAAATAAAGTTTAAAAAAAAATTAAATCCTATACCAAAGTACAGACTTACAAGTGTCATTGCTCCCCGTACAAGACCCTGTATCATCCAATGTAATCAAAACAAAGGCTCAAATACCGAATTTTATAAATTTAATAGATTAAATTCTTCTATGCATTTCTATTTACCTGATATAATTTTGAATCAAAATCATTAATAAACAAAGTTATGATATCCACAATAAGATGATGTTTAATAATTAAAATAAAAATCTAACTTCTCACCTTAATGATGCTTGTGTCCAAGTGTCCTGACTGCCACACAGTGACTGAGGTTGCAGCATGTAGATTTTTTTTCCCCCAAACCTAGGCCGTGTAAAATGTAAACGTTTCTAATTACACTCTCTATTTACTAACCATTTATGAAATCCTCCTTAGCTGGTTATCATAACTACAGTACAGTGTGACTACAGGGACAGAATGGTACAAGAATAAGCATGATAAGATAATACAATTGGGTGCAGTTTTGAATATGAAATATTAGTTTTATTTATCCAGATCTTTTCACAGCTCATTTTAATTAATAACCTATAAAACTTTACAGATTGTACAGTTTATAATATAGTTTAAACTACCGAACAAAAGTAGGTCCCACAGATGCAAAAATACTGTACCAATCCAAAGTAAAGGCAGATTTACACAATATACAGTTCTCCACTGGGAAGGGAGGTGATCATTTCTAAGTACAAACAAATAAACTGTACAAAAATAAGATTTAATTTCCATTCATACATTCAGAGAAGATTGAAAATGCAGATATCTATATTCAGTGAGATATCCACATATAGGAATTATTTACCACTCCGATAAGGAATGCACGTTACTATATATCTGGGGCACTGCTAAAAACATGGCATAGTGTAACATTTCAACAAAAAGATACAAGAATTACCTACTTATAACTTTTTTTATTAAAAGAATTTTTATTTTGAATAGTGTGCCGAAAATTTTAAAAAAAACATTAAATTAAGAAAACATTTCTAAAGTGGAACTAGTTATGAATTCATAAAGCATTTTGGTGTAATACATTGTAACTGGCAAAGAAACACAAGCTCTTTCTATAATTTATATTCACCCAGAAACAGAAGTATACATTTGTATTTGATTAAAAAATGGAAAACCCTAAACTTTAAAAAACACTAAAACTAACCCTTAACTTTATACTGTTTCCTTATATAAGATTCACAAAGAATCACTAATACTGCAAGGCAAGTTTTTCTTAAGGAACCAGTGGTTTCTTCATGCTTATTGGTTATACTAATAAATTCTGGAACTGGGTCGAACATTTAATACACACCTCCTGAGCACATTAAACATGTACACACAGACTCTCTGAAAGGATATGTATAATCTTAAGTATTTGTTAGAGACTGGATCAACTGCCAGAAATCACACTCATCTTTTGTTCTTTTTTTTGTTGAGGTATTTGTAATCCTCTTCCCCAAACAATATACCTATAAACAATATACCTATGACTTTTTTAGGATTTTTCTGAGTATTTATATTTTAACTTAAACCAGCCTTGTTACTCTCAGGCAGCGAGAAAGGGGCTGGTTAGTACCCGTTTTATTTTCTCCCATTTTTGAAGCTAAGTTTTTCCCAACTCTCCTGTCATGCACTATACAGTGCATTTGTATCTGGAGAGCACAGTAGAGTGCAGTAACCATAAAGGGCAAAAGCTACTGGAAAAGCAAAAACAATTGCAACATTGAGTAGTGCACACCAATCATTAACCTCTTGCAACTTTCTCTCCTGTGGCCATTTTGAACGATGAACCAACAGCACTAGAATAAAATCTCCAGTTTCCACCATCCAGGCTTTGCTTCTGAGTAGATGCCACTCAAGAAAGTGTCTTTTGATGGATTCTCCTGTTCCTCTACTTTTACGCGAGGGCATTCGGAAGCCAATTCGGCAAACCAGCAGGAAAGAATTTTCCAATGATAACACGTGCTCAGAACTCATCGATTTTCTTCTGTAGGTACCTCAGCATAGAGTCCATCCCCTGAGAAGAACTCCAGATTTTCCTTAGAACATCAGATTCATTTTCATTGGTCTGTTCCAAATCGCCCTTCATGGCATTTCGGACAAGAGCTTTGGATTCTTCAAGTACCTGAACAAAGTTAATAGATCCTTGTAACTAAATATTTGCTCAGATGATTTTATTGCAGAAAGTAGATTACAGCTAAAGGAGTTCAAGATTCAGTAAATTGCAGCATACTTTGCAATTATAGAGAGTCAACTCAAAACAAAACTTTGATCAGCAGAACATTGCAAATATGGAATTTGGGTGATCAAGCTTTAAATAGAATAAATAAGAGGATGAAAAGCCAGTGAGACAGAAAGGAAAAAATGTAACAGTCAAATGAATAAAATTTTATATTTCTATTAGCACATTGTCAGTTCATTTGCAAGAAAAAAAATTAAACAAAGATGCATTTAGTAGCATCTCATTCCCTGATCCTGTGAAGTGGAGGATTATGCAAATTATTCATTGTCCATCTCAGTGTCAGAGGAAAAAACAGAAATAATTTGTCTTGGGGAATGGGTACACGAGTTATTTATAATCAAGAAAATGCTGTATTATTGCTCATTTTGTACTAGGTTCCTCTACATGAAATATACTTTTTTAGACTATACTGAATGTTATGATAAATATTAGCATTCTATTGATAAATATCTACATCACTTTAGTTAGTACAACACAAATGCTTTAGTACACACTTCACCAAAACCCTTTAAAATATTATAATAGAAAAACCAGAAAATATTGCATTTTATAGACTGCAAGGCATCTATACAGAGTGTGACAGAGTATATTAGAGGTGTTTGGGAGATAAATTGGGAAAGGTTTGTTAGAGCAGGTCACACACAAACACTAAAACACAGAATTTTTGCAGGAGCTTTTGCAAGAGTTCTCAGACTCATGATGGACTGTTTGCAAAAGGCAACAAATGTAACAACAAGCAGAAAGGAGCAGCTTTGTCTGGAAAAGAGCATTTACTGTCTGGAAAGTCATGTGATCTTTGCAGGCAGAGAGCAGAAAAAAAGAGGCTTTGCTCTCAGAGTTGGAGGGAGTGAGCGAAAGAGAGAGGAGAAAGACACAGACATCAGTTCCAGAGGGACAATCTGGCAAGCTTTGGATGATGACCTGGTCAAAGGAGAGAACTGGCTGTCAGGTGTTTCCCTTGGAATAGGAGAAACAGAAAGGAACTCTGTGGTGGATGTCCTGGAACAAGAAAAACTCTCTCTCTGAAAACCAACAAGGACCCTTCTGAGTAGTAGCCATTTACCTGTTAAGCACCAAAGCCTGATGAACTTTATTAATGTTAACTTCTGTGCACAGTATAAGCATTGCCTGCATCCAGTGAGATTGGACTGTGAACCAAAGAACTTCAATGAACTTACACACATGTGCGCTGAGAATTAGAAGGGGGTTAAGTAGGTCAATAGAGATAAGTTAAAGTTTAATTCTATTTTCATGTTCAAAGATAATTAAAAGCAACATTTGTTTAAGTAACCCTTTGTCGTGGTGCATATCTATTGCTGCTGGGTTTTGGGGTCCTCTGGACTTGTAACAAGAGGAATGTAGAAAGTTACAGTTCCTGACTTACAAGGGAATTACATGCAACTAATTCCTTAATGCGGACCATCACTTCTTGACTGAACGTTCCAGGCCAGAAAACTTGTGATACCAATCCTTTAGCACATGCTTCCTGTGCAGTCAACTTTCGTCCACTGAACAGCATTTCATTCGCCTGTTAAGACAAAACAAAATCTTAGCTTAAATTGGAAAAGAACATATGAATGAACTTTTACTGACTCATAAGACACAACTTCATTTCCGAAAAGATACATTTACATAATTTACCTACTAAATCATTGATTATAAGGGACTGATCACAAAAGCAACTTGAAGTGTCAATGCATGAGGTGATACAAGTTCACAAGAAAAAATTTACTAAAATTCTTTCTAGAAACGTTTTTTTGGGAACCAAGGCCATCAATAATTATTTATGAAATTAAGAATTAAATCTATTCAAACTCAGAAACCAACCATAACCTATTTCTACAGAAATTTGGATGAAATCACACATTTCTCCAATTTAGTGTAAAAATGTTTGCGTTGACAGGTACTACAAGAATGGGCAGGTGATGGGAGTCATTTATGATGTTGGCTGCCTTCTTGAAGCAGCGCCTCACATAGATGTCTGCAGTGGATGGGACATCAGACCTTCTACAGTCTTAGTAACGTAGATCTGATGACTTCTCTATCTTGTGATCCTGCAATGGGAAGGGATTAAGATAATTACAGGAACACAAAGGTTACTGATTGATCTAGGCTTAAAAGATTATGACGCTAGGCTTTACATTTTGGGGAAGCAATATGAAAACTTAAACAGTATTTAAATCCATATTAAATCATTAACCTGAAACATCATAATTCAACCAGAAGAACCTAGCGACCACAGTAATAATATTATTTATTTCAATATCCAATAGTGAAAGAGCTTTAGGATAACAAAATCTTCCAATTTAATATAAACATACTTTAAAATTGTATTGCGATAAACTTAAAATATCACATCACTTATAAATAACACATGACCTACAGGTAGACCTCAACTTATGACCGTAATGGGGTTGGAAGGATTGGTTGTATTTGGTCATAAATTGGGAAACAGGGACTTTGGGCTGCTATGGGAAACGGGGAGTGGGAACTTTGGGCTGCTGTGGGAAATGGGGAGTGGGGACTTTGGGCTGCACCAGGAGTGGAGAACCACAATATACAGAACTTTTAATACAAAATATGAACTTGTACAGTAGTTTTAATAAAGAATTTTAAAAATTTTTTGTCATACGTGTAGGTGGATGTAACTCGGTTAGGTTGAAAGTCGAGGACTACCTGTACTTGCATTATC
This sequence comes from Narcine bancroftii, assembly GCF_036971445.1. Classification (NCBI taxonomy): domain Eukaryota; kingdom Metazoa; phylum Chordata; class Chondrichthyes; order Torpediniformes; family Narcinidae; genus Narcine; species Narcine bancroftii. The sequence continues at coordinate 381,871,791 of NC_091469.1, read as the reverse complement.
TGCGAGTAGTGCAAATTAGGAAAGAGGAATAAATGCTGCTGCACACCTTGTAATGAAAGATTAAAAAGTAAAACTAGTGCAAAAGTCACCCAAGAACAATAAAGCATAATATGATTCTTTTCATCATTGCTGTCACAAAATGTAAAAAAATTTCAAACCTTTTGTTTTTAAAACCTACTGCCCTAACCCCATTCCAACCTCTCCCTTCCTCTGTGCTGCCCAAAGTCTTTGAATATATTGTTGTCTCATAATTTTATCTCTCATTGGACCAAGGAACAGGTTTAAATTTCTATTTTAATGATATAGCATGGTAGAAGCCCATTTTGGTCACCCAATTACACTGAATTAACCAACTGATCCCAAACATTTTGGAGGAAACTGGAGTAAGGAGTTTGTACCTTCTCATACTAATTTTGACTCCAGTAAGTACTGTGCTGTTTGAAGTATTGGAAGCTTGCTTCCTTGTGTATCCTCGCCATGGGCTGCCAAGGCAAGGATCCACAGTCAGGATGAGAGGAGCTCTGGTGGACTGGCAGTTGGGGAATCAGGAGCTTGGATTGGTGGGCTGAGGTGAGAGACAGCGGTTAGGGTGTTGGGAGCTCCAGTGGGCAGGCAGCCAAGATTATGATTTGGGCTCAGGAGCTTAGATGGTCGGCAGCCAAGGTGAGGATCTGTGATTGGGGCATCGGGAGCACTGGTGGGTGGGTGGTCAGAGAGGTGATTCACGGTTGGGGAGCTCGGGTGTGCAAGCAGCCAGGGACTAGGCGAGAGATGGCAGTTGGGGCATCAGGAGCTCTAAAGGGCAGTTAGCTGAGACCTAGGCGAGAGACAGTGGTCAGGGTGTTGGGAGCTCCAGTGGGCAGGCGGCCAGGATCTAGGCAAGAGGCGGCTGTTGGGGCACTGAAAATTTGGATGGGCAGATGTGTGAGGCCTGGGCGAGAGACAACAGTCAGTGTGTCAGGAGCTCCAGTAGCTGGGACAGAACTAAAGATGGGGTGGAGGTGGGAACTTTTACACATGAAATATGGAAAATACCAAATTTTGGGGCCAAAACTAGAGGGTCAACTTTTACACAGTATCAATTATTACACACACATATATACGGTAGGTAGATATGTTTTGATGAAGAGCTGTGTGAGTCTACAATTGAACCAGGAAAAGAGCAACCATGAATAAACAATGCATTTGGGAAAACACATTTAAGGGCATAATGACTTTGAATTCTATGAACAGAAATTTTAAGTATTTCCACATTTACATAGAGTAAATTTAAGGATTTTTTAAAAATGCCAACTTACTGAGGCTAAACCCATTATTCTGGGAAACATTAGTGAAGAGCATCCATCTGGAGTCTGTCCAAAAGTAGTATAAGGAGTCTGAAACCATGCTTTCTCATTAGCCCACACCACATCACAAAGGGGCAAAATGGAAGCTCCAAGACCAATTGCAGGACCGTTCACAGCTACAATGATTGGCTTCTTAAACTGAATAAATGTATTAACAAAACTCCTAAAAGTGGGGGGAAAAAGCATCAATCTGAATGCCATTTAACATTAGCCCTTTTTTGTCAATGTTAAACAAATACAATGGCACACAAGTAAAGGTTAACAAGACATGACCTATAATTCAAAACATCTCTCAAATCTATTTAATATAGCAAAGCATTTTAATGTAGAAATAAACAACTTTAATCTAGGTGACTTGCTTATTGTAATAGATTAATTTTAGAGTGAATCCTTTGTACAGGTAATAACTTAGTGAATCAAATAATTCCAAAATATAAATTATTTTAAATATAGCTTTTAATTACTGTAGGCAAAAGGATGATCAACACTGCATGAGTCCTGATGCTTGACTCAAAACGTGGACAATCACTTTGCCTTCAAAGACTGCCTGATCCACCAATTCTTTGAACCAGATTCCACCATCTGCACTCCCTGATGTCTCTAAAGCAATTAATTATTTCAGTTTCCTATAATGTAAAAGAAGTCAAATTATTTCTGATATGTGAACATTAAAAAAGAGGCCCATGTGGCCTGTCGAAACTGTTGTAATTAATAAGATCATGGTTTTTCCTGTGTGTCAGTTTTATTTTCCTGATGGATCCTTACATACCTGGACTCCAAAAATCTACTGATCTTGGTCTTGAATATACTTACCACTGAACATCTACAATCCTCTCTGGAATAGAACATCTCAGTATTAAGAAGCTTTTCCTAATCTCAGTCCAAATGAATTGAAACTTCAAGTATCTCTCATCTTTATTTATTGCGGAGAAAGACTTTTGGAGGCTAGGGAACTCTGGAAAGTTAAATAGTGATGTCTTGAAAAGAGTCCACATTAGAAAAGAGGTGGTGCAGAAAGTGTGAAAATGCATAAGGTAGATAAATCTCCAGGGCCTGAACAAGTATATCCTAGGATATTGTGAGAAAGCAGGAAATTGCAGGATCCCTGTCAGGCATAGGTGAGGTGCGAGAAGACTGGAGGGTGGTTAAAGTTGTGCCGTTATTGAAGAAAGGGTTGCCTGGATAAGCCATGTAAGTGGAGGTTTGTGAGCTTAATGTGAGTCGTAGGCAAATTACTGGAGGAGATTCTGAGAGACATTGGAAATACTTGCATTTGGAAAGTGAAGGACTGATTAGAAATAGTCAGCATGGCTTTGAGTGTGAGAACTAGTATTGAGTTTATTGAAAAGGTGAACAAGAAAGTTGATGAGAAAAGAGGTTATGGACTTTGGCAAGGCCTTTAACAAGGTCTAACATGGTACACTGATCCAGAAGTTTGGTCGCCTAGGATGCAGTGTGAGCGGTCCAATTGGTTATGGAATTGGCTTGGTGTTAAAAGGTGCTAGTGGAGGAATTGTTATTCAGATTGTTGGCCTATTACCAGTGGTGTGTTACAGGGGTTGGTGCTGGTTTTGTCATCTACATACAGAACTTGAAGGACAATGGAATTAGCATATTTAGTAAGTTTGTAGTTGATTGGCACAGTGGGTGGTGAAGAAGGTTATCTGAAATTGCAGAAGCACCTTGATGAATTGGGAAAATGGGCCAAGGAATGACAGTTAGAACTTAACAAGTGCAAAGTGCTGGACTTTGGTGGTTCAAACCAGGGTGGGATTTACTCACAGAATGGTGGAGTATAAGACAGTGCTACAAAACAGAGAGACTGCACATAGTTCCTTGGAAATTGTGACAGGTAGTGTGACAGGTGGTGAATGCTTGCCTTCATTGGTCAGGTTACAACTGCACAGTACACTGGTGAGACAATTTGGAGTATTGGATTCAGGTCAAGTCACCCAGATTTAGGAAAGATACCATTAAGATGGAAATGATGCTGAAAAGATTAACAGGGCTGGTGCACTTGAATTAGTAAATTGATTAGGGTGGGACAATTCTCCCTGCTATGGAGGAGGCTGAGGAGACAACATTTGAGGGATAAATGAATCTAAAACGAAAGGGCTTAGATTTTAGGTGAGGAGAAAGACTCAAGAATGGCCCTGAGCGGCATCTTTGTCCACACCCAGAGTGGTGGGTATATGGAATGAGCTGCTACAGGAAGTGGTAGAGGTGGGTATAATTACAATGTTTACATTAAGTACATAGATAGGAAAGGTTTAGAAGGATATGGGCCCAACGCAGGCAAATAGGATACTTTGATTTGCATGAACAAGTTAGACTGAAGGGCCTGTTTCTGTGCTTTAAGTCTTTATGACAGTAGTGCATAGATCTGTTTATCGCCTGATAGGAAGGAACAATACTATTGGAGAAGTTGCAATGGAATTACAACTGGATAATCATAATTATGTGCAGTTAAGGGTGCTCTTTTAGAACATAGGGAACCAAGAGGTCATTTAACTGAAGGAGACAAAATTATGAGATATACAAGATTAACAGGATGGATCTATTTCTAACAAGAGGTTGATAACCAGAACCATTTAAGCTATTTGATTAGAGGAATTCAGGAAAAAATATTCAGTCAGAGAGTAGTAGAAGTCTAGAATTCCTTCCATGAAAGAATGGTGGAAACAAAAACTGTTCACTTTAAAAAGAGAGATCCATGAGGAATTGTAGACTCCAAGATTCTGGAGTAACAGCTATAATTTGAATTAATATAAAATACTGTACTTGTACTGTTATTAACACAACAGGCCAAAAAAAAACTTTTTATGACCCATCCTGACACAGCCATCCTGACGCAGCCATCCTGGCGCAGCCATCCTGGCGCAGCCATCCTGGCGCAGCCATCCTGGCGCAGCCATCCTGGCGCAGCCATCCTGGCGCAGCCATCCTGGCGCAGCCATCCTGGCGCAGCCATCCTGGCGCAGCCATCCTGACGCAGCCATCCTGACGCAGCCATCCTGACGCAGCCATCCTGACGCAGCCATCCTGACGCAGCCATCCTGACGCAGCCATCCTGACGCAGCCATCCTGACACAGGCATACTGGCTGTGGTTTGATTTTTGGCTTAATTCCCTGTTCCTAACTACTCCCACATCCTGCCTACCAACCACCAGATACATACTATATATTTTGGCATACAAGTCAACCGACAGATAGGTTGACCCCCCCCCCCCCACCCCCCCCCCCCCACAACAAGCTAAAATTTTAAAAAACACCATGTAACAAAGCTGTAAATTACCATAAGCAAGTACATAAAAAGTTTTTTAAAATTTCAGCCTACTGGGCAAGAGCACCAATCTTGTTCTCCTGGTGGGAGCAGGAACCTTGGACCTACGTGGCAGGAATGGCGACCTCGTTTTCTGGAGCAGGACTGGCGACCTCATTCTTCTGGCAGAGCAGTAACCTTCTGCCAGGAGAACGAGGTCACCGCTCCTGCTCCAGAAAATGAGGCCACTGCTTCTGCCATGTGGCAGGAGCAGCTACCTCATTCTCCCGAGCAGGAGTGGGAACCTCATTGTCCCAGCAGGAACAGCAACCTCAAGCTCCCGGGTAGGAGCGGGGATTTCATGCTCTATACTTGTAGAATTTCTGGCTGGGTTATGGCTGCACCCAGGGTTGGGGAGGTGTCGGAGAGCAGTGGCACTGGCTGTGGGGAGGGACTTCCAGGGTCAACTAATACTCCGAATAGGCGCTTCCAGGATCGACTTATACCCCAAATTCACATCAAACAGTTTTTAACCTTAAATTAAGGTCTCAGAAATATATCCAGAGTACGTCAACCCCCATTTTTTGAGTGATTTTTGAGGGTTTTATGACACTGAAATATATGGTACAATTTGCTCTGAGCCTCTGACATTCTAAAATATTTGTCTTTATGATTTTTTTTTTAATTGCACCATCATCCCTTTTCTCATTAATAACTCCTGATCTTCACTGTAATAAAGATGCCAGCATTCCTGGCTCTTACTTAAAAACCACTGGATATTAACATTCCAATTCTAGTAAATATCTAGGACTCTTTCCACATGTACCAACTTATCCACTGAGTATTCTGACCAAGATTTCAATCTTAGAAGATGCCTACCTGATGGACTCTGTCATTTTAATACTTTCTCTTTTTCGATCGTCTGTTAATCGTCGAATGAAATAAATAAAATCAAGACCACAACAAAAGACACTTCCTACAGCACCCAGCAACACCAATTTACTATCATCAGCTGCTGCAGTGTTCAGAGCACTTTGCATTTCCTTCATAACCTGTAAACAAAACAATTAAAGATGATTAGAAAACCAAATTGAATTTTGTGATAGAAAACTTTTAATTGCAAGAACAAAGGTTTCATTTCCTACTGAAAACAGATTTGCATGCAGACAGTGCCTGTATTAATCAAATAATACATTTCACTGTTAATACATTCCTTGGTTTCAGAATGGTCCTCATTATTTATTGAAGGTCTTCTTTACACCTATATAAAAGCACTCATTCATCCAAAGTACATATTTATTGTCTATCTATAATTAATCATTGAATATGATTGCCTCCAACCAATTTGAAAAAGCAATCAAAAGTCAACCATATTGTGATCTAGAGTCACATATAGATTAGAAAGGATGGCAGATTTCCTCCCTGTAAATATCAAGGAAATCAAATATTGTTTACCGTCCATAACAATATGGTTGAGGGGACCAAATGTCAAATTTATGTTTTCTGATGATATAAAGCAGTGGTTGTCAACCTTTTCTTTCCACTCACACACCACTTTAAGTAATTCCTATGCCATCGGTACACTGTGATTAGTAAGAGATTACTTAAAGTGGTATGTGAGTGGGAAGGGAAGGTTAAGAACCACTGCTCTCGGCCCAATTGTTACTGAAATATTTTGCTTGAGAAAAATTGTCATTGGCCCATTTCCTTTGGAGTTATGAAACCATGCACATAACGAGTCAATTAGGTACGATTAAAACAGTGGTTTTCAAACTTTTTCTTTCCACCCACATACCACCTTAAGATCCCTTACTAATCACAGAGCACCTATGGCATAGGGAATACTTAAAGTGGTATGTGAGTAGAAAAAAAGATTGAGAACCACTGATATAAAGAAAAGTGCAATTGATGGTAATGATCAGGATATAAAGGGACTTCAAGAGGATATAGAAGATAAGTGAGTTGGTAAGAACATGGCAGATAAAAGTGCTGTCACCTACATTCATGCAACAAAAAAAAGAGTATTAAATGGTTACAGATTTAGGAGATGTTTAGGTTCAGAGACCTTGATGTCCTTGTGCACTGAGAGCTGCTTTGCAGATAGTTAAGCATATTGGTTTTTATTGTGAAAGAATGAATAGAGGAATAAAGAGGTCTTAATGCAATTTCATAGGGGCTTGGTGAGACCACTCCAAGACCACTGGGTGGGTTTGGTCTCTTTACCTAAATGTAAAGGTAAATGGACCAAAATGTATATGCAGTACATTAGGGGTCAGTCTCAAAAATTAAAAGGTAGGCCATTTAGGACAGAGAGAATGAAACTTCTTCACTCAGAGGGCTGCGGCACCTTAGTTATTGAGTTCCTTCAAAACAAAGAGAGAATAATGATACTACAAAAAATTTTTCAAATAACTCTATAAGAAACTTTCTTTGGAAGGGTAAGATGTTGAGAGTTTCTTTAGATAAACTGACATGGAAGTTTGAATTAAGAGGTTACTAAATTTTAATCATTATTATAAGGCAGCTCAAATAAGGTTTCTTGCCTCATTTTTTGATGAGGGAGAAAAGCCTCATAAAATACAAATTGATAAACTAGGAGAGAGACTATCTGAAGACTTTATATATAAATGGGAACCAAAATTAATATCTGGGGAAAGGGAAGCACCTTTGACAAAATATTCAATTAATATTTGGAATAAGGTAAATAACGAAATTGGAACAAAGGGGGTTGTCCTGCCTAAAATGCCTTTGATACAAAATCAACTTATTCCATTTTCAAAGATAATCAATTTTTAAACATTTGGTCTCTGAAAGGTATTAGATATATAGAAGATTGTTACGGAGGAAGAAATTTTATGTGATTTGAACAATTAAAAAATATAAAATAATACACTTTTTTGTTATGATCAATTAAAGGCTTACTTAAGAGATAAATTGGGTCCAACAATGTTATTACCGAAATGTGGTGATATGGAAATGTTGATACATTATAGACATATAAAGAAATTTATTTCAGCTATGTACACTTTACTGTAGAAGGGGACACCCAAATAGGGATACATGGATCCAGTGATTTAAATATTAACATTGATGAACAAAATTGGTCAGACTTATGTAAAGATAGTATGATAAATACTATAAATGTTAGATATCAAAGATTAATTCAATTTAATTTTTTACATCAATTATATCTCACACCACAGAAGTTAAATAGATTGGAATCAGACTTATCAGCCCAGTGTTTTAGATGTGGGCAAGAGATAGGTATTTTTTTTTACATTCCACTGGTCCTGTTCTAAAGTGAGACCCTTTTGGACAAATTGGGTAACTTTTTTTTAGAATGGGTTACAGGAATTAAATTTCCACAAAACCCTTTTTTTTTTACTAGGTAACATTGAAGAGATAAGACCAAAATTGAAATTACCTTATATCAAAAACAATTTTTAAGACTGCCTTGGCAGTAGCAAGAAAATGTGTAGCAGTAACCTGGAAATCAGACACCCATCTAGATATGGAGTGATAGAAATGCATAGCTGTGTTCCTTTTGAGAAGATTATTTATTATCTGAGAAATAAATATGATGATTTTTGAAAATTTGATGTATTTTTAAAAATTTGGCACCCGTATTTACAAATTGCAGGAATTAATTTACAAATGTTTTCCCTAAACTTCTAACTTTGTTAACCCTCCTTGGAAATATTAAAAGATACAAATGTGGTGAGGGGTGTCCTCTGGCAACCAGGTTTCTATTCTTGTTTTCCTTATTTTTCTTTTTCTATATTTTTTCTTATTTCTTTTTCTTTTCTGTGTGGGGGAGGGGTTTGTTTAGGGGGATGAGATTGGGGTTTTTACACCATTATATATAATGGATTTGATACTGATATTTGACTACTGATTCCGCATTTGGCTAAGATTACATATATGGAAAAATTTCACAAAGAGAAATGGTCAGTCAACATTTCAGATCAGGACCCTTTATCAAGGTAATAATCCTAACTAGAAACATTGACTGCCCATTTCTTTCCATGGATGCTGGCTGACCCATCGAGTCCCTCTGGTTTTTCGTTGCTCACTTAAGAATAAGGCACCTGAAAAAACCAATAAATATTTATTGGTTTTGGAGGGGGGTGGAAAGCGGGGAGGGGGGGAAGGGGAGAAAATGCCACTGTGTATATTTAATGAGAAACATTTGTACATATTTTGGTTGATATGGTTCACAGTGTGAAAAATAAAAAAATATATTAAAAAAAAGGCACCTTGAAATATGAACTGGGAAGCCTACAGCTTCCTAATCTTAAGAGTCATTACCAAGCGACTCAAATTAGATTTCTTACTGCTCTTTTTGAGTAGAAAAACCAGGAGGGGTTAAAATAGAATTGGATAAGATAGGGGAGAGGTTAGCAGAGGAATTAATATATTAAAGGGATTCAAAATCATTAACTGGTGTTAAAAAAAATATCATTGTAAAAACATTTGATTACTATTTGGAACAAGATAAATGACAAAAATGGAACAAAAGAAAGTATATGGCCTAAGATGCATTTGAGTCAAAATGAATTTTTATCTTTTTCAAGGACAATTGATTTTTAAATATTTGGCTTAAAGGTATAAAAAATATTGAAGATTGTTATGAACAAGGTTAACTGATGTCATTTGAACAATTAAGGAATAAATACTGAGAGGATATTTGAGGGAAAAGTTAGATCCACTGATGCTGTAATCTACTTCTAGGGAGGTGGAAACTCTTATTAGGAGAGGAAATACAGTAAAACCTCGTTAGAATGCAATAGTTGGGATCCAACATTTCATACCGCATTACAGCCGACTCGCGGAACACTTGCAGAGGCGGCTACGCGGGACGTCGGGGCAGGGACGGCCACCATGGGACATCGGGACAGGGGTGGCTGCCACGGGATGTCAGGGCAGGGGCAGTGGGGAGGGGAGCCATCAGGAAGCAGGGAGGGGGGCTGTCAGGCATGGGTGTTGGTCTCGGCTGATGTCATCAGCCTGCCCCTTAGCAGTTTGGGGTCCACAGATACCCGCGCTATAAGCGATTCAGCAGATTAACAAATCGCGTTCTAACAACGTTTCACTGCACTAAGAAATTTACTTCTGCAATGTACCTTTAATTGCAAACAGGAACTATTAAACAGGGAGTGCATAAATCTGGACAGAAATGAGAGATGGATTTGAATAATACAATTGATGAGAAAAGATAGTTGGATCTCTATCGAGATTGTATGACAAATATTATTAATGTAAGATATAGATTACTTCAATGCAATTTTTGACACCAGCTATACTTAATACCACAAAAATTGAATACAATGAAATCAGATTTATCAGATTAATGTTTTAGGTTGGTGAAGAGATAGGTACTTTCTTGCATTCAACTTGGTCATGTCCCAAGGTACACCCTTTTTGGGTGGATTTAGGAAATTTCTTAGAACAAGTTACAGGCAGTGTATTTCCACAGAATCCAGATTTATTTCTATTGGGAAATATAGAAAGAACAAGACCCAAGTTGAAAATATCAATATATCAAATGAAAATTGTTAAAATAGCATTAGCAATGTCAAGGAAATGTATTGCAGTGATTTAGAAATTGGATTAACATTTTGGTATAGGAAGATGGAATGCAGAAATTCAAAGCTATATCCGCTTAGAGAAAAAAAATTGAGAAATAAATATGGTATATTTTTGTATATTTGGAGCCCTTATATGCAAATTTTAGATATAAATTTCAGCTTTTTATCTGTAATTATGGTATTTGAATAGTCTATGTGTACTAGTACAATAACTTAATATGCTTTCGCACTGTCCAGTTAATGATCAGTTAAATTATACCATGTCTATTAAGCAAAAAAAGTTTTCCCAAACAGAACTAAGCTGCCATCAGCAATTATAGTAGCTTCATGGTTTATTATTAGTCCAAACAAAGAATTAAAATCCCACTTTGGTAGTTTGCAAAATTGCCTCTCGTTTATAGCAGATTAGTAAAGCCCACCTCACTGACAAAAGGCAAAGGAGGAAAAACCCAACACCCAACCCCAACCAACCAATTTTCCCTTGCAACCGCTGCAATCGTGTCTGCCTGTCCCGCATCGGACTGGTCAGCCACAAACGAGCCTGCAGCTGACGTGGACTTTTTTACCCCCTCCATAAATCTTCGTCCGCGAAGCCAAGCCAAAGAAGAAAGAAAGATAAATTTAATTTTAAAGCTGTCATCTGCTTCTATCATACCTTTTTATGATCTTTATTCCTTAACACCCACTCTCTGCTTGGGCTGAATAAACCATTCAGAAGGTAATCAGAGACTAACTGTACCATACACGTCTTCTTGGTTGGAAAGATGAAAGGAAAAGCAGTGTCTCAACCCTCTGCCTTTCTATTTAGTAACTGCTTTCTTCAACTCAATATGCATTATTTAACAATATATCTGAATGAGGAATGGTGTCTATCAAGCACATTTAGATATCATTGTAGTGGGTTGTATAAAGGAAGGTGATGAGTCAGCATACAGGAGGGAGATTGAAAACTTGACTGAGTGCTGCACCAACAACCACCTTGCACTCAGTGTCACCAAAACCAAGAAACTTATTGTTGACTTCTGGAAGGGAAAGACAGAGGTCTACAATCCAGTGATCATTGGGGAATCAGAGGTGGAGAGGATGAGCAAATTTAAGTTCTTAGGCATTACTATCTCAGAGGATCTTTCCTGAACTGAATACACTGAAGGCATCATGAAGAAAGCACTTACTCAGGAGTTTGCAGAGGTTTGGTATGACAACAGAAACCCTCTCAAATTTCTACAGATGCGTGGTGGAAAGCATGCTGACCGGCTGCATCATGGTCTGGTATGTGAACACCAATACCCCTGAGTGTAAAGCCCTGCAAAAGGTGGCAGACACAGCCCGGGATATCACAGGCAAAACTTATCAAGAACATCTACAGGGAACGCTGCCATTGGAGAGCAGCAGCAATCATGGATCCACACCACCCAGTACACGCTCTGTTCTAGCTGCTGCCATCAGAAAGGAGGTATAGGTGCCACAAGACTCATACCACCAGGTTCAGGAACAGCTGCTACGCCTCCATCACTAGATTTCTCAACAACAAACACAATCAGGGACTCATTTAAGGGCTCTGGCTGTTTGTTTACATTCATTATCTGTTTGCAGTCTGCTGCACCTGCAAGAAAAAAGGATCTCAGGGTTGTATGTGATGCATGTATGTACTCTGACAATGTATTTGAAATTTCAGTTTGATCTGTTTATGCCCTATTTAATTATTGTTTAATCATTCATCTTTTTTTTAAACCTTTTTTATGTTTTACATGCAAAATCAGAAACATGAATTGCTGTCTTCTTGTCTCACCAGTATCATTCAGTGACCAGTTACAAATGATCATATTTAGGACATGGATTTTGATGAAGGAAGCATTCCCAAGACTTTGAGATAGAATATAAAGCAACATCTATCAGGTGCAAGTAGCAGAGTTTTAGTTTGATTTGCAGTCATGTGCAGGAAATGGATCTTAATAAAATAGATTAAAAATCTGTATTAATTTTCCACTCCTGTTAGCATTCAACTTACTTATGTTGCATTGCAAGGATACCAGAGCCTCAGTACAAACCCCTCTTATGGCGATACTGAATTCTGTGCCTTCTCATTGTATTGAGGTTTTTGAAAATAAGATAGCCCGAATTGAAAAATGTCTTCAAACTTATCTTTAGAATTACACTCTTAAATTCTTATGTTCCAAATAAAAACATCCATGAACTTGTAAGTTAAAGCAAATTTATTATTTTTTCACTGTATTTGAATTACCTGTATTCCTCAGATTTGGGAATTCACCTGATTTATCCTTTCAAAATGGATTGCATCATCTTTTTTCTCATAAGAACATATGCCTGCTCCACCATTCAATATGATCATGGCTGATCTGATGCTAGGCTCATCTCCACCTACCTGCCTTTTCCCTATATCCCTTAATTCCCTTAACCTATGTAGAAATCTATACAACCTTGCCTTAAATATACTTACTGAGGTTGCCTCCACTGCTTCAATGGGCAGTGAATTTCACAGATTCACCACCTTCTGGGAAAAGTAGTTCTTCCTTGTATCTGTCCTAAACTTACTACCTTCAATCTTGAGGAACAGTTTACCTACCTCAATCTTATCCATGTCTTTCATAATTTTATATGAGATCCCCTCTCATTCTTCTAAATTCTAGCAAGTACAGACCCAGACGGCTCACTCTTTCCTCATAGGCCAACGCCTTCACCTCTGGAACCAATCTGGTAAACCTCCTCTACATTACCTCCAAACCCAATACATCCTTCCTCAAGTAAGGAGACCAGAACTTCACTTAGTACTATAGATGAGGTCTCACCAGTACTTACCAATGAAGGCCAGCATTCCATTTGCCTTCGTGATAGCCTGCTGCATGTGCAAGCTAACCTTTTACGATTCATACACAAGCACTCCCAAGTCCTTCTGCACAGCAGCATGCTGCAATCGCTTGCCATTTAAATAATATTCTGATCTTCCATTCTTCCTTCCAAAGTGGATAATCTCACATTTGCCAAAATTATACTCCATCTGCTAGTCCCTTGTCCCCTCACTTAACCTATCTATATCTCTCTGCAAACACTCCGTATCCTCTGCACAATTTGCTTTTCCATTCAATTTAGTGTCACTAGCAAACTTAGATACACTATACTCTGTCTCCTCTTCCAGATAATTAATCTATATGGTGAACAGTTGTGGGCCCAGCACCAATCCCTGTGGCACCCAGCTCACCACCGATTGCCAACCAGAAAAACACAACTGCACCCCAACTCTCTTCTTTCTGTTGGTTGGTTACCAATCCTCTATCTATGATAATTTTCTTTCTTTTCTTTGGCTTGGCTTCGCGGACGAAGATTTAAGGAGGGGTAAAGTCCACGTCAGCTTCAGGCTCATTTGTGGCTGACAAGTCCGATGCGGGACAGGCAGACATGGTCGCAGCGGTTGCAAGGGAAAATTGGTTGGTTGGGGTTGGGTGTTGGGTTTTTCCTCCTTTGTCTTTTGTCAGTGAGGTGGGCTCTGCTGTCTTCTTCAAAGGAGGTTGCTGCCCGCTGAACTGTGAGGCGCCAAGATGCACGGTTTGAGGCGATATCAGCCCACTGGCAGTGGTCAATGTGGCAAGCACCAAGAGCTTTCTTTAGGCAGTCCTTGTACCTCTTCTTTGGTGCACCTCTGTCTCAGTGGCCAGTGGAGAGCTCGCCATATAACACGATCTTGGGAAGGCGATGGTCCTCCATTCTGGAGACGTGACCTACCCAGCGCAGTTGGATCTTCAGCAGCGTGGATTCGATGCTGTCGGCCTCTGCCATCTCGATATTGGAGATGAAGTCACTCCAATGAATGTTGAGGATGGAGCGGAGACAACGCTGGTGGAAGCGTTCTAGGAGCTGTAGGTCATGCCGGTAAATGACCCATGATTCGGAGCCGAACAGGAGTGTGGGTATGACAACAGCTCTGTATACGCTAATCTTTGTGAGGTTTTTCAGTTGGTTGTTTTTCCAGACTCTTTTGTGTAGTCTTCCAAAGGCGCTAGCCAAATTAGTAAAAATACTGAGGAGGAGGAATTCCTTGAATGTTTACGGGACGGTTATCTAGACCAATATGTCGAGGAACCAACTCGGGAGCAGGCCATTTTAGGTTGGGTATTATGCAATGATAAGGGGCTAATCAACAATTTTGTTGTACGAGGCCCTTTGGGTAGGAGTGATCACAATATGATCGAATTCTCACTCGACATGGAGAGTGATGAAATTAAAACCGAGGCTAAGATCCTGAATTTAAATAAAGGGAATTATGATGGTATGAGATGGGAGTTGAGTAAGATTGATTGGGTGGTGTTTATGGGGAGGTTGACTGTGGATAGACAATGGAAAGCATTCACAGATCTAATGGAGAAATTGCAAAAATCGTTTATACCGGTTTGTCATAAAAATAAACCAAAAAAGGTGACTCAACTGTGGATAACAAGGGAAATTAGAGACAGCATTAGGTGAAAGAGCGTATCAATTGGCCAAAAAAAGTACCACAACTGAAGACTGGGAGCAGTTCAAGATGCATCAAAGGAGGACAAAGGGATTAATCAAGAGAGCAAAAATAAATTACGAAAGTAAGCTTGCGGCAAATATAAAAACCGACTGCAAAAGCTTTTATAAATATGTCAAGAGGAAAAGATTGGTGAAATCCACAGTAGATCATTTGTAGTCGGAATCAGGGGAATATATAATGGGGAATAGAGAAATGGCAGACCAATTAAATTCTTACTTTAGTTCTGTTTTTACAAGAGAGGGTCCTCTACCGGCATCACCTACGGCTCCTAGAACGCTTCCACCAGCGTTGTCTCCGCTCCATCCTCAACATCCATTGGAGCGCTTTCATCCCTAACGTCGAAGTACTCGAGATGGCAGAGGTCGACAGCATCGAGTCCACGCTGCTGAAGATCCAGCTGCGCTGGATGGGTCACGTCTCCAGAATGGAGAACCATCGCCTTCCCAAGATCGTGTTATATGGCGAGCTCTCCACTGGCCACCGTGACAGAGGTGCACCAAAGAAAAGGTACAAGGACTGCCTAAAGAAATCTCTTGGTGCCTGCCACATTGACCACCGCCAGTGGGCTGATATCGCCTCAAACCGTGCATCTTGGCGCCTCACAGTTTGGCGGGCAGCAACCTCCTTTGAAGAAGACCGCAGAGCCCACCTCACTGACAAAAGGCAAAGGAGGAAAAACCCAACACCCAACCCCAACCAACCAATTTTCCCCTGCAGCCGCTGCAACCGTGTCTGCCTGTCCCGCATCGGACTTGTCAGCCACAAACGAGCCTGCAGCTGACGTGGACTTTTACCCCCCTCCATAAATCTTCGTCCGCGAAGCCAAGCCAAAGAAAAGACAAGAGAGGATACAAATAACCTCCCAAGGATGTTGGGAAACATAGGGACTAATGCAAGGGAGGAACTGAAAGAAATCAGTATCTCTAAGGACATGGTCTTGGAGAAATTGATGGGATTGAAAGCAGATAAATCCCAAGGGCCTGATAATCTACATCCAAGGGTGCTTAAAGAAGTGGCCATTCAGATAGCAGATGCTTTAAAAATTATTTTCCAGAACTCGATAGACTCAGGATCAGTACCCATGGATTGGAGGTTAGCTAATGTTACCCCACTATTTAAAAAGGGGGGTAGAGAAAAAGCGGGGAATTATAGGCCAGTGGGCCTTACATCAGTAGTGGGTAAAATGATGGAATCCATTATTAAGGATGTAATAGTGGAGCATATGACTAGCAGAGAAGGGATTGGACAGAGTCAACATGGATTTACAAAAGGTAAATCGTGCTTGACAAATCTATTGGAATTCTTTGAGATGGTGACAGGTAAAATAGATGGGGGAGAGCCAGTGGATGTGGTGTACCTGGACTTCCAAAAGGCCTTCGATAAGGTCCCGCATAAACAACTGGCTTACAAAATCAAGGCTCATGGGATTGGGGGCAAAGTATTGATGTGGATTGAGAACTGGTTGGCAGGTAGAAGACAGAGAGTTGGGATAAATGGCTCGTTATCTGAGTGGCAGGCGGTGACCAGTGGGGTACCACAGGGATCTGTACTGGGACCCCAGCTGTTCACAATTTACATTAATGATCTGGATGAGGGGATTGGATGTAATATCTCCAAATTTGCAGATGACACTAAGCTAGGAAGGGTTGTGTGCATGGAAGAGGGGGTCAGGAAGCTCCAGTGTGATTTGGATAAATTGAGGGACTGGGCAGATACATGGCAAATGCACTACAATGTGGCTAAATGTGAGGTTATCCACTTTGGTAATACAAACCGGAGGGCAGATTACTATTTGAATGGCAATAGATTAAGAGATGGGGAAGTGCAGAGAGACCTAGGGGTACTTGTACACCAGTCTCTGAAGGCGATCATGCAGGTACAGCAGGCAGTTAAAAAGGCAAATGGTATGTTGGCCTCATATCAAGAGGGTTTGAGTATAGGAACAAGGATACCTTACTGCAGCTGTACAGGGCCTTGGTGAGACCCCACCTGGAGTATTGTGTGCAGTTTTGGTCACCTTATCTAAGGAAGGATGTTCTTGCAATGGAGGGAGTGCAGAAGCGATTCACCAGGCTGATACCTGGAATGGCAGGAATGGCTTATGAGGAAAGATTGCGCAAATTGGGATTGTACTCACTGGAGTTTAGAAGATTGAGAGGGGATCTCATGAGACATAAAATTCTGGTAGGACTGGACAGAATGGATGCAGATGGGATGTTTCCAATGATGGGAAAATCCAGAACCCGGGGCCATGGTTTGAGGATAATAGGCAAACCATTTAGGACCGAGATGAGGAGGAATTTCTTTACCCAGAGGGTGGTGAATCTGTGGAATTCATGGCCACAGAGGGCAGTAGAGGCAGGTTCATTAAATATATTTAAGAGGGAATTAAATCTATTTCTTCAGTATAAGGGTATTAAAGGTTATGGAGAGAAGGCGGGGACGGGGTACTGAACTTTAAGATCAGCCATGATCTCGTTGAATGGTGGAGCAGGCTCGAAGGGTCGAATGACCTACTCCTGCTCCTATCTTCTATGTTTCTATGTTTCTATTTGCCTTGGCGAGTCTGTTTATCTCGTTGTCAATCCTTGCATCCGCTGAAATGGTGCAGCCGAGATAGGTAAACTGGTTGACCCCTAATTCCATGCATCCTCATCTTCTGTTTAAGTCTTTTATGTGGCATCTTATTTAATGCCTTCTGAAAATCTAGGTAAACAACAACCACCTGCTCCCCTCCATCTACCGCACTTGTTATATCAAAGAACTCCAGTAAATTTGTCAAACGGGATCAGTCTTTGCTGAATCCATACTGTGCCTGCCTGATAGATCCATTTTGCTCCAGATGCCTCTCTATTTCTTCTTTAATGATACTTTCAAGCATTTTTCCAACCATAGACATTAAACTAACTGGCCTATAGTTCTCTGCCTTTTGCCTATATCCTTTTTTGAATAGTTGCATAATATTCACCATTTTCCAATCCACTGGGACCTACCCAGAGTCCAGAAAATTTTGGGAAATTATCATCAAAACCTAAACTATAACTTCTGTCATTTCTTTCAATACCTGGGATCCATTCCGTCAGGACCAAGGGATTTAACTGCCTTTAGACCCTCAAATTTTATGAGTACGACATCTTTAGTGATTACAACCAGATCCTCACCTCCCATCACATCCATAACATTTGTCTTTGGCATGTTCGACATGTCCTCCACTGTGAAGACTGACACAAAATAGTTATTCAAAACGTCAGCCATTTCCTCATTATCCAATATCAATTCCCCATTTTCATCTTCCAAGGGACCAACCTTCACTTTAGCCACTCTTTTGCACTTTATACAATTATAAAAACTTTTAATGTCTGTTTTATATTTTGTGCTAATCTTTTCTCACCATCCCTTTATTACAAGCTTCTTGGTTCTTCGTTGCTTAAAGGTTTCCCAATCTTCTCGTTTCCCACTGCTCTTGGCAACTTTAAACACACAAGCTTTTAGTTTGGTACCTTCCTTGATTTCCTTAGTTATCCAAGGCAGTTAGCCCCCACCCTTACAGTTTTACCATCAAACCCCCCCAAACAGTATACCTCCTCACCCCTTACTTTCCATCTTAGCAGATTACCCCTTACTTTACATCTTAGCAGGAAAAGATTCAGCAAAAGCTTTGGCTTCATCAGGATCTGAAAAAAATGTATGCTTATCATCAAGAAAAAATTTCAATACAGCAGGATATCTCAAAACAAATGCATATCCCTTCTTTCACAAAACATTTTTAACTACATTAAATTCCTATCGCTTTTTCAACAGTTCAAAACTTATATCCGGGTAAAAGAAGATCTTGTTTCCATGGTAGATCAGTGGAGCTTGTTTTGCCTTTGCTTGCTTTGCTACTAATTCCAACACTTTCTCTTTCACCTCAAAGCGAAGGAAATTAACCAATATTGGATGAGGGTTTTGACCTTCTTGCGGTTTTGGTCTTAAAACTCTATGCGCTCTTTCAATTTCAATGTCTCCTTTAAATTCTTCCATTCCCAGTACTTGCGGTATCAAACTTTGTAAAAATTTCTTCATCATCTTCTCTTAGCCCCAAAATCTTGATGTTATTTCTTCTACTGTCATTTTCCAAAGTGTCCCTCTTCTGACTAAAATGCTCCTTCATTATTTTTGATTCTGCTTACAAATTTTTCACTCGTGGCACTTGCTGTATTTCAAATTCATTTCCTTTTATTCTGTCTTCCATAGCTGCTAATTTCTTATCCATTTACTTTACGGTATTCTGCACCTGACCAGTCACATCTCTAGTTTCTGTCACTTTATCAGATATGATTTTAAGAGTCTGTTGCAATGATTCTTTCAGAGACCTGCTGCAGATTACCCAGATACATTTTGATCTCCAAAGCCAAGCCAATAGTAAAGTTTCTTTACCAAACTCTCTGAATCCTTGTCCTGTGTCCGATTCAACTTCTACTTCACTTGGTTCTCCCTCGTACCTGTCTGGTTCAGGATATTTTTTTTAAAAAGTGCCTATGTTTATTTTTCTTCAGTTACCTCGCTCCCTCCCTGACGTGACGCAGTGCTTGAAGCTCATATTCCATTTTGAGCCTGAATTCTTCAAGCAACCAATATTTGCTGCAGATGTAGTCATCATGAACCACATTGGGATCCACCAACTCCCACATCATGCAGCTACAACACAACGTCTGACATATTACATGACCTACACCATTGATCTGTTATGTGACGCCTGAAATTGAACTTGGTCCTCTTTAGTTAAATACTCCCAAAAATATGATTACATATTATTATTAATTTCTAAGTATATAATGGTGTATGAAAAAAATGCAAGACAAGAACCTTTTAAAACCAGATCCTGTGGAGTTATGGTGTATTATAATATATGGATATTAAAAATCTAAATTATTGTAAAAGAAAACCTGCAGAATGCTTCTTTGAGTAAAGACTGGACAGGAAAAATAAAACGTAAATTCACCGAAGACAATTTAAAGTAATGTCAGGATATTGAATCAGAGTAATTACCATCTTGGGGTGTTGAGCTTTATCCCACATATCTTCACGGTCCCCAAACTGAATTGCTCCACTTTCAGCTGCTGAGGCCCCAAGCTCTGGAATTCTCTCTCTAAATTTATTTCACACAATCAAAACCTACCATGACGCATCTGTATCTTCTTGGTGATATGGAGTTAACTGTCGTTTGAAGACACTCCAATGTTCTGCTTTGTTACAGATTCTATATTATAGTCAACTGGTGCTCTATGGTAACCATTTTGTAAAATGGAAATTCTATCTGAATTGTAACTTTTTACACAAGGAATTATTGAAAGATTAAGATCAGCACATATGCTGAGCTACTGTAAAGTTTAAAAGTTTAAAGATATCAATGTGATTGAAGTTTTTAGTTTCACAAGAAATAGGCAGAAACTCCCCAATTTTAAAAAGGATTAAGAAGTGGTCAACTGATGACAAATCTATGATACTTAGTTACAGAGATTTCTAGCATGGAAACAAGTCCTTTGAGCCATCTTATAAAGCTGACCAAGCTGTCTACCCAAGTTAGTTTCATTTGCCTGTGTTGAGCCCATACTCCTCTCAACTTTCCTATGATCTATATACCTGTTGAAATTTCTTTTTAATATTGAAATTGTACCTGCCTCTACCACCTCCTCCGGCTGCTCATTCCGCACAGCTTCTACATTGTGTGAAAAACAATTGCCCCTCTGTTTCCTTTTAAACCTTTCCTCTTCACCTAAAATCCAAGTCTTAAGACTCTGCTACCCAAGGAAAAGAACTATGATGATTAACTTATCTATGCCCTTCATGATTTTATATACCTCTTTACTGTTGTCCCTCAGCCTTCTACACTCCAGGGAAAAAGTCCTGCCTTTTCAGCCTCCCCTGATAATTCCAGCTCTTAAGTCCAAGTAATATCTTTCTGAATCTTTTCTGCATCCTTTCCAGCTTAATGACATCTTCCCTATAGCCAGGTAGCTGGAATAGTTCACCATTTTCCAAGAGCAGTCTCGCCATTGACTTTGTGCAGTTGTAATGTGTTATCACTGCTCCTGCATTCACTGCTGTGATTAATGAAGGCAAATGGGCCAAATGCCCTCTTAACCTCCTTGTCTACCTGTGTCAACACTTTCAAGGAACTATGGCCCTAGGGCCCACCTTTTACTATGGAGTACTGCTTCAACTTACCAAAATGCAACATCTCACACTTGACTCCTTGACCTATTTTTATCCTTCAAGATATTGCAAACTCAGATAACCTTATTCACTGCAAATATACCACCATTCTTGGTGTCATTTGCAAATAACTAACTCCATTATGATCAGACTCAAGAATTTTGATGACAAACAATGGACCCAGCACCAATTCCTGTTGCAACCCATTGGTCATATGCTTCCATTCTAAATAACCACCCTCAAATTCAATAGTAAAAGAGAGGATAAGTAAAAGGTCACCTGCATCTGGTGTGGAGTTGATTAAATTTTATGGATGCTCAAAGTTATGAAAAACATGTAGCTGCTACTGAAATTACAAATCTAAAATAGCAAATCACTCAATATATTGTTGAAGCAAAGTTATGAATTGATTGAATGAAAGAGATTTGCATTTGTTTTAGGTTCATTCACAACCTTGTCAGGATGCTTTGCACACAAAAATTCCCCCAAAATGATACTGTGATAATGTTATACTACAATTCAATGATATTCAATGAAGACTAAGCTCTTTTATATTAACCTGAGGGAGTAGATAGTCTTAAACAAATAAAGATAATTATAGACACAAAATAGAAAAGTTGTCTCAGGTGGATTATAAAACCAAATTTAAAGGCATAAGAACAGCTAACCAGTGGCAAACATTTAAAGAAATATTTCATAATTATCAAAAGCACATTACTTGAGACTTAAGGATACAACAAGGAAAGGGATCCATCTGTGGCTAACTAAAGGGGCCAGGGATGATGCAAATAAGGAAATAGATTTATGATATTTCAAAGCACAGGTGCTCCCCATTTGATTGGGAATTTATTTTAAATGGGTCAACAAAGATTAACCAGTAAAAGCTCAGTGACTAACAAAGTTTTGTTTAATGCTGTAATGGCAAAGGTTGACCTTCTGGTGGCGCACAAAACCAGACAGACGACTCCTTCAATTTCAGCATGCCAATTGATTTTCTTTATTCTAAAATGACTTGTTTCTGGTGTATTGCAAGTATCATGAAAATAAATTCAGCTAACAAATGCAGCTGAAAATACAATAATTACAAAACAAATATGGTTGCAATTCCTACCTTTAAATTTGTACTGTGTTCACTATTAAGCACCCAAATTTAGATAACGGTAGTGAGGAAGTAAAACCAAATAGGAGAATGGCTTTGCTAATCTTCAGAAAATCAACAAAAAAAAAACTACTCACCTCTGGATTTAAGGAATTATTTTCTGATGACTTAGTAGAAAGTAAAATGTGTGTAAACCCATCTTGTTTTCTGACAACAATATCTCTATATCGGTAGGCACTTTCAGTTTGTCTCACACTGAATCTTAGTCTCTTATCAAAAGGTTGGTCCCGTCTGTCATCTATAAATTTTCTCTTACTTCCTGGCACTCCTGTTACGGAACTTTGAATATTCGCTGTACCATTAGCCCCCAAAGCATCCAAGAAAGTAGGAGCACCTGCAGGAGAAAGAACAAAGTTTTATGCTTTAAAATCCATGAAAAGTATAATTATCTTGTAAGATCAGATATAAATTTAAAACCAGAAATTGGCAGTATTAAAAGGATTCGTTTCTTAAAAAATTGCAACAGGTTAAAACTATTATTGAAGACATTATTGAAAATATTGCACTGTTTCAATGTAGAATAAGTAAAATGTAGAAGAGTTACTTAATACCATCTATAGCAGGGTGAGCATACTGGTGATCTTGGAAGACATTTTTACAGAAATGCATAAACCACAGAATGGAATTCTTTCTGCAATTTTTTGGTGTAAGGTTCAATTCCAGATGCTAAAGTACATGTGCAATGATGCCATTTGCTGTATAGTATAGAAAATCAATTAAATAAAATTCACATAAGAGCAATAAGAACACAAAAAGATCCTTAACCAATTTTAAATAGGAAAGTCTGCAGTTGCTGTGATTGTAAAGCAATAAACAAAAGTGCTGGAAAACCTCAGCACATCACACAGTGTCTACAGGACGCAAAGGGATATAATCAACATTTAGGCCCCAAGTTCTTCATCAAGGCATGAGAAGAAAGCAGGCAGGTGCCTGAATAAAAACATTCCTTGCATATCTGGTTTCAGTTCAGGAATTTTTTTTGATTTAAAAGGTTTTTCCTTATCAAGTTTTATATCATCTAATTATATATTTCCTCCTTTATATGATTCGACATTTGTCAATTGGTATGATAATGGTATTCAGTGTTTTTGAGACTAGTTTGTTGACAGTTGTCTCATATCTTTTGAACAGTTATCAGTGAGGTTTCATTTACTAAACACAATTTTTTAAATATACTTGAAGATCAGAATTTTTTTTTAAAAACTGGTTCAATTACCAAATTTTCCCATGACTTGGTGAATCTAACATTCTGGATGTCATTTTCAAATTACAACCCTCCCAGAAGGGGTTAATAATCTGTATATATTATATACTTTCAAAATTGCATCAGGTTTCCCTCGATAAGATTAAAAGAGCATGGGAGCATGATCTACAGTTTTCTATCTAAGATAAAAATTGGGATTGGATTCTTAACTTATTTAACACTTCATTCTCTTATTCAGTTCAAGACTGTACTTCGGACTTGCATGTCTAAAGACAAATTATCCTATATATTTTCTGATGTAAATCCCCAATGTGACAAATGTAACAATGGGGAAGCAATCTTGAAGCATATATTCTGGTCTTGTTGAGCTCTTGAACCTTATTGCAGGGAGATTTCTTATGTTTTGTCAATAATATGTGTTAATCTTGAATCTAATCCTTTAACGGCTTTGTTTGGAGTGTTATATGATATATAGTTATTTTCTTCATCTGATTGTCAAGTCATACTATTTAAAACTCTTATAGCTCGAAGAGCTATCCTACTTAGATGGAAAGATCCTGTTTCTCCCACTAGTACTCAGTTGTTATGTCATGTCATGTATGTCTTAATTTAGAAAAGATCAGGTGTTCCATCTTGTATATTAACATTAATTTTCATAAAATTTGGAGTCATTTTATGGACTATAACTGTTTGTCTTGATCATTGAATGTATTTATTTATGTACATGGTTTTTCCTTCAGTTAGAAATGTTTTATAGATTCAGCAGAACTACACGACCTCTAATTCTATGTCAAAACATCCAGGGCTTTTCGGTAGGGGGTTAGAATTATTTTCTTTTTGTCATTCTGACAACATTGTATAGGGAAGGGGTATATCGCTATTGTTTTATTTTTGGAATTGTAGTGTGACAGAGTATTTTGAGGTGGCTTGGGAGGAATTGCTAGAGCAGCTTGCACACAAACATTTTAAAACACAGATTTTTTGCAGGACTTTTACAGAATGCTTTTTGCAATAAGCAACGTAGTATCAGGATACAGCTGGCCTGGGAGAGCATGTGATTTTTGCAGGGAGACAGAACAGTTTTGCTCTCAGAGAGGAAGGGTGTAAAACAGAGAGAGAGGAGACAGAAATCAGTTCCAGAAGGACAAAGCTGGCAAACTTTGGGAAGATTGTCTGGTCAAAAGGAGAAGGCTGGCTGTCTGAAAGGTGATCTGAAAGAAACAGGATCATCTGGAGAAACCTGAAGGGAGCAAGTTCATCAGCAAGGCTAATTGAGAAGGAATTAGTTGCGGATGTCATGGAAGAGGAATCTCTCTCTGAAAATGAGCAAGAACCAAAGACTGGTGAACTTTGTTAATGTTAACTTCTGTGCACAGTACAAGAATTGCCTGCAACCAGTGAGATTGGACTGTGATTCAAAGAACTTTTCTAATCTTAAATATACATTACACATCTGCGCTTAGTATTAAAGGGGTGATTAAGTAGGTTA
Source organism: Narcine bancroftii (assembly GCF_036971445.1). Classification (NCBI taxonomy): domain Eukaryota; kingdom Metazoa; phylum Chordata; class Chondrichthyes; order Torpediniformes; family Narcinidae; genus Narcine; species Narcine bancroftii. The sequence continues at coordinate 381,847,017 of NC_091469.1, read as the reverse complement.
AGTAAGTCAATAGTAATAAGTTAAAGTTTAATTCTGTTTTCTTGTTCAAATATAATTAAAAACTACTTTTGTTTAAGTAACCCTGTGTTGTAGTACATATCTATTGTTGCTGGTTTTTGGGATCCGTAACAGTACTTATATTCCTCAAATTTGGTAACCTTTTGTTCGATACCAGTGGTTCTCTTTTCTCTTTAATTTTTTTAAAGTTGAGTTTTATAGAACAAAACATATTGTATAAACCAGTGGTTCTCAACCTTTTTCTTTCTACTCACATACCACTTTAAGTAATCCCCATGCCATAAGTGTTCTGTAATTAGTACTAATTAGTGCTAATTGTAATCTTATACTTTATAAACTGTACTTTACATGGCTCTATGAATTTAGAAATAACCTATAAGTATGTTTGCAGAAGGACCCTTTTCACTGTGAAAAATAAAGTTTAAACATTACAAGTAAAACCAGTAGTTATTGCACATCCATAGCTTGATGGTTGATTGCCTTCTTGGTCCACTGCAGCTCTCCAGGTGTAAGTACAGGTACATTGACATTGGATAGGATTCTAGAATTTTGACACAGGAATGATGAAGGAATGGCGATATATTTTCAAGTCAGGTTGTTGCATGTTCGGTGCAGAAACTACAGTTGATGTTCCCATACCCTTTAAGTCCTTGACTTTCTTGGTAGGTTAGGTCATAGATTTGGCAGTATCTTGCACAGGTAGTGGAAGGAATAAATGTTCAGGGTGATAAAAAGTGAAGTGGTGTGTATGGTTCAATGCCCGTTCAGAAATCTGATGGCAGAGGGGGGAAAAAGCTGTTTTGAACCATTGATTATTCGTCTTCAGTCTCTTGAACCTCCATCCTGCTAGTAGCAGTGAGAATAGGGCATGGACTGGGTGGCAAGGGTCCTTGAGGATAGAGGCTGCTTTCTTGAGATCTCTCCTCTTGTAGGTGTTCTTAATGGAGTGGACTAATGACCATGATCGTTCTGGTAGAGTTCACAATTCTCTGTACACTTTTCCTGTCCTGTGCATTGGCACCTCTGTACCAGACAGCGATGCAATCAATCAGAACATTCTCCACTGCGTAGAAATTTGCAAGTCTTTGGTGACATACCAAAACTCATCAAACGCCTCACAAACTATTGCCATTGGTGAGCCTTCCTCATGATTGCATCCATCCTTGAGATTGCAGGCTCCACGATACATCTTCAGAGTTGGCCAGGAATTTTAAGTTCTAAACCCCTTCTACCTCTGACCCCTCAATGAGGACTGGTTTGTGTTCTGATTTCCCTCTCCTGAAGTCTACAATCAGTTCTTTGGTTTTGCTAACGTTGAATGCAAGGTGGTTGTTCTGACTCCTTTCAACCAACTTTTTTTTCAAACTTTATTTAAAGTAATCATCAAAAAAAAAATATATATATATATATATATAAAAAATCAAAAAAAACTTTTTAAAAACCCCAAAAAATAAAATTTAAAAAAAACCCCCAAGCCCACCCTCCCACCCCTTCAGCCAGCTCCCTTAAGGGGAGCCAAAAATATAAATTATATATTAAAAAATTATAAATGTTAAAAAACAATTCAAAGTATATCTAAATGCATATATTCCAAATATGGAGACCATTTTCTATCAAAAAATGAATAATTATCATGTAAATTATAGGTTATTTTTTCCATAACAAGTTCATTATCCCAACATAATATGTTAATCTCTGTATTGTCTTTCCAAGTACTTGCAACACATTTACGCACTACTGATAACACCAAACGTACAAAAGCAATTTGAATTTTATCCAATCCCCTCCACCCAACAAGAAAATCGTTAGGTTTAATGGTAATGTAAAATTATACAATTTTTCCAAAACTTCTTTAATTCCTTGCCAAAATGGTTGAACACAAGTCCAAACAGCATGTAAAAAAAGTTCCAATACATGAATCACATCTAAAACAGGAGTCTGAATTACTAAACCCATATTTTTTCAGTTTCTCCGGAGTCAAATATAATTGATGTAAAAAAATTATAATTAACGATTCCATATCTTACATTAGTCAATTTGATTACATTGTCCTGACACATATCCACCCAATCATCTTCAGGAAAAATAAACACTAAATCACTCTCCCACTTAAGTTTAGATTTTTCCCAATCCGGTTTATCCATATTATCTTGTAACAAATTATACATAACCGAAATATAACCCTTCTTTGGTACAGAGGAAATCAAAGACTCAAATCTCGACAAAGTAGGTACATTCATCTCTCTACCATAATTATCCTTTACCAAGGCTCTAAGTTCGTAATACATATATCAAATTTCTCTCTCTCTCTCAATTGATTAAAAGAAATTGTCCCTCTTCAAAACAATCCTGTATTGTCTTTATACCCATAAAATCCCAACTCTTCAAATAATTATTAAACATTAAAAAAGAAATAAGCCGAGTTTTATACAATGGAGTTAAAATTGATAATTTATCTTTTGATCCCAAAACCCTATTTTTTTTAAATCCAAATCTTTAACAAATGTTTCAATACCCGCATATTGTATTGCTGTAACAAATTCAAGTTCCAATGAAATATAAATTCATGTACCTTGACTTCAGAAATACACGTCATTTCAACCTTAGCCCAGCTAGGAGATTGATCTAGATCCATCAACCTGCTGATAAACTTCAATTGGGCTGCCTCATAATAATTTTGAAAATGTGGTAACTGAAGTCCACCTAACGCATATTTCCATATAAGTTCATACAATGCCACTCACGCTAATTTAAAAACTCCCGCACTACCTTATTTAAATCCTGAAAAAAACCTTTTGATAGAATGGTATTGACTGAAATAAATATTGAATTCGGAGAAAATAGTCATTTTAATACAATTGACCCTACCAATCAAAGTTAATGGAAGATCTTTCCACTTAATCAAATCTGCTTTAATCCATTTTAATATAGGCACATAATTTAACTGATACAATGACTGATAATTAACATCTACAAACACACCTAAATATTTAATTTTATTTGTCCACCTTAATTTTGTAATGATTTTAAATTCTGAATAATCTCCTATTCCAACTGGTAAAATTTCACTTTTATCCCAATTAACTTTATATCCTGACAGTTCTCCAAATTTCGACAAACACTCTTATAACTGCTTCAACAACTGTTCTCGTTCTGTCAAATATATCAATACATCATCTGCAAATAAATTAATCTTATATTCTTCATTCATACCCTTCATCCCTCTAATTTCATCATTTTGTCTAATAGTCTTGAGCTAATGGTTCAATAGCAAATGCAAATAAGGCTGGTGACAATGGACAGCCTTGCTGAGTTGAATCAGTCAACCTAAATGGTAAAGAAATCTGACCATTTGTCACCATACTAGCAATCGGGTTCGTATATAAAGCTTTAACCCAACCAATAAAAAAGGGCCGAATTTAAACTTTTCTAACACCTTAAATAAAAAATCCCACTCAACCCTATCAAAAGTCTTTTCTGCATCTAGGCTGCTTTCGATATGCATGGACCAAAGTAATTAATCAAAGAATATTATCTGATGCATTTCTGTTCTTAATAAAACCTGTTTGATCAGTATGTATCAACTTATGTAAGTACGTAGCAAGTCTATTAGCTAATACTTTGGCTATAATTTTAAAATCTACATTTAATAAAGAAATAGGTCTATATGAATACACTTTTAATGGATCGCTATCTTTTTTTGGAATAACAGTTATTAAAGCACTTGAACAAGATTCCAGCAACTTCTGTTTTTCAGTAACTTGTTTTAACACAGCTCCAAATACATTAGATAAATCATCATAAAAAAACAAAATTCCACAGGAAATCCATAATCCCCTGGGGACTTTCCATTTGGCATTTCCTGTATAGCTTCCTTGATTTCAAAATCTGTAAATGGAGACTCCAATTCCTGAATATCTTTCTCATCTAATACCGGTAACCTTAATTTAGATAAATAAGATCCAATAGAACCATTATCCTGCTTCCCCTCAGAAGTATATAATGTTTGATAGAATGAATAAAACTGATCATTAATTTCCTGAGGCTTATAGGTAATTATTGAATTCTTTGTAACAGCATTAATAGTCCAAGATGCCTGTTCAGCTTTCAATTGCCAAGTAAGTACCTTGTGAGCTCTTTCTCCCAACTCATAATAACGTTGTTTAGATCGATTAATTAAATGCTCAAACTGATAAGTTTGTAAAGTATTATAGCATAATTTCAATTTCGCTAATGCAGCTTTTTTGTCTTCGGTCACATCTTTCTGAAAATATTTCTCTAACAGCAATCTGATTTTCCAACATTAAACTTTCTGCCATATATTGTTTCTTAATTTTCGTAGAATAACTAATAACCTGTCCCCTCAAATAAGCTTTTAACATGTCCCATACTACAAAATGATTATCCACAAAGTTAATATTCTCAGTCAAAAATAAAGAGATATGCTGTTTAACAAAATTAACAAACTCTGTTTTTTTCAATAACATTGCATTAAACCTTCATCTATATGATGAATATACCACTTGTGAACTTTCACAGGAAAAAAGTAATAATGAATGGTCTGATAGAACTCTACTTTTATATTCAACTTGCAATGCTCTACCCTGTAGGTGTGCTGATACCAAAAAAAATATCAATCCTAGGAAACGAATCATGTCATGATGAATAAAAAGAAAAATCTTTCTCTGTAGGATTAACCTTTCTCCAAATATCTACCAGATTTAAATCTTTCATCAAAGCATTAATTTGTATTGCCGACTTTGATTTCCTTATACTCTTTGGGTTTCTGACCAATAAAAGTTCAAAACGCAATTAAAATCTCCCCCAACTAAAATATTTTCATTAGCTTGAGTTAACAGTAAAAAAGCTTCTGAAATAAACCGCTCATCATCTATATTAGGTGCATAGAGATTAAGCAAAGTCCAAGATTCAGCAAAAATTTTAAATTCACCCATAAAACTCTACCTACATTTCCCTCTGAACAATTATTTTATTAACAAAAATTTACCTTCGAATTTTAATTCAAAATCCCCCCTTTTATAACAATGCCCACTGGTTACTATGCAAATTTCTATAACAGTGAAAAACTAATGAATTCCCCAGCCTATATATAACATATGTAATTAAAGTCTAAGTTATATTTCCAACCAGCCCACAGAAAAACTTAGACACAAAACAAACACACAAGACTCACAAAACTTCGATATCAACTGAAGCAAAGATCATAAACAAAATTCAGTTTGTTTGGTAAACTGAAGCCAAAAGATCTTTATGAGAGAGAGAGAAAGAACAAAATTCGAAGTTGTCTTATGTTGCTTGAAGAGAGAGGAACAATTGGCCTTTGGAATGTTCATCATTTTTGAAATCCCAACATTCTAAACTGTCTTACAGACCATGACTCATGCTCTGGGCCTTCTTCTACTCCACAGCACCCCCAGTGGTGGTTTATTGTCCAAGTCCAGAAATTTTTAGATCATTTTCTGCACATGCTCAGTCCGTCTCCCACTTTCTCAGCAGTCCACCTTCACCTTGGCTCTCTAAGGCAAACTCACTTGTTAACATAAAACCACACAACACATAAGCCAATACACAACACAGAACTCTGTAACAATACCTATATTGTCAGTAGCAATGTGAACCGCTTCCTCTGAGTGTTTATCCTTTCCTTTCTGAAATATCCTGCAACCACCGGGAGATATTCTTTTCGGCAGCACAGTTGGTGTAGTGGTTAGCTCAACACCTTTACAGTGCCAATGATTGGGACCGGACTGTGGTTTGAGTCCTACATTGATTGTAAGGAGTTTGTACGTTCTCACCATGTCTGCATGGGTTTTCTCTGGGGACTCTGGTTTCCTCCCACGTTCAAAACGTATCGGAGGCTCTGGTTAATGGGGTGTAAAATGGGCAGCATGGACTCGTAGGTCCGAATTAGTCTGTTACAGTGCTGTATGTCTAATTAAATTAAATTTAAATTAACTTTAGCACCAAGAAGACAACATATTATCCAAGAATCTAATTTGTAGCTAAAGAAAGCCTCTCTTCTCTTTCAATCAAATCACCTAAGATCTCCTAGTTTTCTCTTCCTCCACTTCCTGTGAAGCAGTCAGCCATAGTGCCACAAACTGTATGCTGCTTCCCCTTAGTGGGTCACCCTACCCAATGTGTGTTCATCACTTTGAGAGGGGAATGGCTGCAGAAAAGCCCCATGTACTAACTGCCTGTACATAATATTCTATTTGAAGGTCACTACTTGCTTTTTTACCTGCGTAGCCAATAATTTAGGGGTGGCCACGTGACTAAGCATGCTATTCACAATGTCCTCAGCATTTTGAATGTTCCATAGTAAATCTATCTGCAAATACAGCTGCATCTCAAGGTGAATAAACTACTTTCCAATCAAGCTCAGAAGATGTTCACCATGGGTCTGAGTTCTCCAGTCACTTGAAAATTGGAAAAGAGGAACTGATATTACAGACTTTATTTCACTTCAAGCACAACCTATGACAAACTGAAGTCCTAATCTTTACTTTTACTGAGAAAATTAAATCAGCAAACAGAGAAATAGCTACCTGTCCCAACACAACCGTCACCCTCATCACCAAATCCTGCATGTTGAGATCCAATGCACAAAAACCATTGTGGTTTCACTGTCTCCCTTTTTATCCACTCCTAGTTCAGTTGACTACAATTGAAAAGAAATTACAATTACAAATGGATGTCCATACTCAAGATATCTTGTCTATCTACTCCTATAAAACTGCAAGCCTCAGCTGGAAAAATTCTGCAAAGACTTAAAAGTAAAAGTTATTAACTTTGTCTATTAATTTAGATATTGCCTGACATGCAGCATATTCCCATCAATTTCTGTCATTTTGGACATCCAGCATTTGCATTATGTCGCTTAACAAAAAGCAAGATTAATAGTGTGTGTCGAGGGTTGAACAAGAGGCTTTAACTACTTGCTCAAATATTGACATTAAAGTAAGTTTTATAGCTATCATCAATGGAATTTGTAGTCTATAAATGTAGCAAAGAAACTTGTAGTTTTTTTTATATTTTTAATTTTTTTTTAAATTTAGACATACACCACGGAAACAGGCAGGCCATTTTGGCCCACAAGTCTGTACTGTCCAATTTATACCAATTAACCTACACCCCCGGTACGTTTCGAACGATGGGAGAAAACTGGAACCCCTGGGGAAAACCCATGCAGACAGAGAGAGTACAAATTCCTTACATTCAGTGCAGGATTCGAACCCTGGTCCTAATCGCTGGCGCTGTAAAGGCGTTGTGCTAATTGCTCAGGCTGCTTTGAAATTATAATAAATAATTTTTTTTAATTATACCTGCATTCATAATTAATAACAGTAATTTTATTACAGCATTATGGGCCTCACAGTGGTCCTAAGGGTAGTGTAGCCATTTTAAAACTTAAAATAGCTAGAATGAACTCTGACCTTCACTGCTTGCACATAACCATGAAGTGTTCCAGCTTCCTCCCATATTCTAAAGACATACTAGTTGGTAGGCTAATTGGCTATTTTTAAATTATCCCCAGTGTAGGTGGAAGCAAGATAATCAGTGGGACATTAATTGGCATATGTGAGAATAGGTTACAGGAGAATGAATGAGGTAAAGGGATTTGCTGGGATTGCTCCAAGAGCTGGCTTAGACAGGCTGAATGACCTCCTTCTAGGTCAACAAAAATACCAAATGTGAATCAAACACATAGAATATTACAGCACATTACATGCCCTTCGGCCCTCGATGTTGTATGGGCCTATAATGTTCTTATTAAAAAAATGCTAAACCCTTCTTTCTGCCTCATAACACTTGTTTTTCCCCCATTCACGTGCCTGTGTAAGAGCCTCTTAAATGCCTCTAATGCTTCAGCCTCCATTACTATCCATGGCAAGACCTCATAGGCACACACAACTCTCTGTGTAAAAAAACAATCCCTATTGTCTCCCCTAAACTTTCCTCCCTTCACTTTGTGGAGATGTCCCCTGGTGTTTGCTATCCCTGCCCTGGGGAAAAAGGTGCCGGCTGTCCACCTTATCTATGCATCTCAGAATCTTGTAGACCTCTATTAAGTCTCCTCTCATCCTTCTTCACTCCAAAGAGAAAAGTCCCAGCTCTACTAACCTTGCCTCATATGACTTATTTTCCAATTCAGACAACATCCTGGTAAATCTCCTCTGCACCCTCTTCATTGCTTTCACATCCTTCCCATACTGAAATGACCTGAATTGAACACAATACTCTTTGTGTGGTCTTAACAGAGTTGCAACGTGACCTCTTGACTCTTGAAGTCAATCCCCTATTAATGAATCCCTGCATCCCACATGCCTTCTTAACTATGCTATCAACCTGCACGGCAACCTTAAGAGATGAATGGATTTGGACCCCAAGGTCTCTCTGTTTCTCCATACTGTTAAATATCCAACATTTACTTTGTACTCAGCCTTCTGGTTCGACCTTCCAAAAAGAAGCACCTCACACTTATCCAAATTGAACTCCATCCACCACTTTTGCACCCAACTCTGTATCCTGTCTATATCCTTTTGTAATCTACAACAACCTTCAGCACCATCCACATCTCCTCCAACCTTCGTATCATCCACAAACTTACTGACCCATCCTTCTGCTTCTTCATCTAGGTAATTTATACAAATCATATAACTATTTTTAGATATTTTATTCTTTTGATGATATTCAGACTCCAAAGTATACATCTTAAAATAGCAGAGAAAAATGGTGCATTCAGTGTCATTTTGTTCCAGCTATAAGTCATCAAGTTGTGTTTTGCAGCACATCTCTAGTTATCTGCACTATGAAGCTGACAGGCTGTGCAGTCCTTCGGAGGACTGTATTGTCAGATGCATCTTCATTAAATTGACATGGAATTCAAAAACCCACCAACAACAAGAGACAGAAGATATGGTTTAGTTCACAGCTGATGTTTTGCATTTAATTCTAGTCACATTTACAAACTGTGATTGGTCAGAAAGGAAGCAAAATAAATATTTTTTTTAAAGAAAGTTTCAGAGATTTCAAGGATGTGAGATTTCAGATACACATTTAGACTGAAACCAGGATTGTTCTTTCAGCAATGAAGATTGAGAGGAGGTGATGAAGAGGTAAACAAGCTTTATATGTTATAAATGGAGAGAAGCTGTCCCCAAAGGCAAATAGATTTGAGGATTGAGGACACACAGTGAATGGTTGTGAAGTAGAATTCCCTGCCTGGAAGGGAATTTAATTTTCAGGGTCAAACCAAAAGAAGAGGTCATTTTAGGATTTTCTGTCCTACAGGGAATGAAAATCCAGACTGCTTGGGGATTGGGACATTCCAGATTCCCTGGCAGTATTTTTAAAATTCAAATTTAAGGAGTAATGAAGAAAAGATGAACAGGTAAATTTTGATAAATTATTCATTGGCAAATACAGCATGTTTCATTTATTAAAACGAGCAATTTTAATGAAAATATGACAAAAATGTAAACAATTGACAAAAATGTGAATAATTTTTTTACTACAAAAAAGCGTGTAATGCCTGAAATTTTATTTTAAAATATACATTGTAAAAGAAAATACAGGATACAAATGAATTTCTTTGTGATAAGATTACCTGTACTAAGCGTGGTTGCATGTTGCCACTGTATATCTGTGGTGCATACGCATGCATGCACACAAAAGCCCACTAAATTTTAAAAGTTTGAGTCTGGATTTTCGGATGGCCTGGATCTCTGGCATTTGGATTTTTGGACTTTTACTGCAGTCTCTTGCAATGCCATAGTAATCCTATAATTCTATGTTCCTAAAACAGCTATTCGAGTTCTCCAGATCTCCAATCATGTAAAAATTAATCTATCATAGTTAAATGAAAAAAATACATAAAGGAGAGAACTTTAAAAAAAAACACAATGTAACAAGAAATTAATTTGGAATTAAAAAGTACAAGGATAAGCTAAGATTGTCACCAATGGTCAGATGTCTTAAGTTTTCCCACTCAGTAGGTCAAGTAGACAAAGCTGTCCATTATCTCCAGCTCTATATATTTTAGCAATAGAAACATTAGCAGAATTTGTTCAATGGAATCCAGACATAAGGGGGTTCAGAGTGAACAGGAAAGAACATAAGATAAATTTATTTGCTGACGATGTATTAATATAGTTGACAAATCCAACTGAATCTCTGATTAAGTTGCAAGGTATCCTATAAGATTATGACAAGGTTTCTGGGTATAAATAAATTTTGATAAAAGCCAAATTATGCCCCGAACCATATAACCATATAACCATAAGGAGATTATAGATAGTTGCAACAAGGAAGTAAATTTGATTGGCCACAAGGGGGTATTATTAGGGATAAAGCTGGTTCTGAACTCTTTTACTACCAAACTGGCACACAGCTCCACATGGACAAGTCGGGTGATAAATTGTTTCCAAATTGTGACATCATGTCGATGCTGCAAAAAAGTTTGGTTAATGGAACTTCGGATAAGGGGAAAAGTACTGGACAATGACAACCAATGATATTTCAATAAAGCAGAAAACCTAAAGATTTATAAAGGATGGAGAGTTGAAAGTAATAAGAAAATTAAGTAAAATCAATGAAAATCCTCATGCTTTATTAATGAATGAAGAGAAAGAGCATGTATAATTCAAGATCAAAAGATGTGTGCAAAATTCTCAATTAATACTTTAATCTGGTCCTGCAAGAAAAGGGGATGACACAGACATTGACATTAAGGAGAAGAATGTAAAATATTATGTATGAAAGCATGAGAGGGGTGGGGAAATGCTGAAAGGCAACAGTTAGAAAGCCACATGATAAATCAAGGACAGTTAGCAGATACCCGGTTAATTTTGAATTTTTTGAGGAGGTAATGAGTAGCAGCAATGAAAGTAGTACTTTCAATGTAGAATGGAAGATTCAACACCCACATTACAGTAAGTCCACTTGGAATACTGGGGGAAAGTGAATGCAAGACTAAAAATAGGCTCAATGGGTAAAGGCAAAGAATAATGGTGAACAGGGATTTTTAGTATGGGCAGCGAAACTTCATACAAGCAGTAAAAAGGCTGAATGACCAAAGGAACTGCTCACACTAACCATCCAAGACTCTCATATTCATAAAACAACATTTATTTGTATTTTTGAATATTTGTCCTGCATGTGTATCACTTGTTTGTATGTATATGTTAGGTCTGGTGATGTGTCTGCATGTTTTGCACTGAGGACTGGAGAATACGGTTTCGTCAGGATGTACTTGTACAATCAGATGACAATAAACTTGACTCGTATCTGGAAAACTGTATGCAGTCGGGTTCTGTAGAAATCAGAACTAAGCAGTTCATTTTATATGAACAAGTTTGATCACCTCATTGAAATTGGCAGTTACCAAGGTATGTTGAAAGTGAGCAAGAAAATCGTGAACTGCAATTAGATTTCAATTAGTAGGACCAAAAATATCAAACGGTATTCAATCTGCAGCGTGACTGCAAAAAGATGGTGGGGCTGCCTGCTGTTGTGAGCCCAGAAGGAGGACCCTGGTGCAAGTTTAATGGGGCCAGTGGCTGGATTTCATCAAAATCGTCAGAAGGTCAATGATCCACAACCAGGCGCTGGACTTCAAAGGTCGTGGGCTCAGAGGAAGAGGTGAATTGAGGCATGTTACCAGAGTGGGAGTACAAACCCTTCACCTCCTCAGAGCTTTGAAGACAATCCACAGAGATCAATAACCAGGTGGCATAGATTTACACCCTCTGAAAGATGAGGTGGAAGTTGAGGACAAATATTTCTACTTTAAGATTTAATGGTCTGGACCTCATTGCTGTAAATGTGCAGAAGAAGCAAAAACCTTCACAGCATTTAAAAAGTCTGAAGAGCCATGGCTATAAAGTAATACATTACAAGAGCTGGCTCTGAATGGGCAACTAAAGCGGCATCTTCTGCAAAGAGTAGTTCACGGACAAGTTTCTCTTGTGTCTTGGTGTGAGCTTGCAGGCGCCTCAGATTGAAGAGACTGCCATCCGTGCGGTACCGGATGTAAACAGCGTCTTCATTGTTGAGGTCTTTCATGGCTTGGTTCAGCATCGTGCTGAAGAAGATTGAAAAGATTCAGCGCTTGACGTCCTGTTTTGCGGAAACTGCCAAAATGTTTGGCCTGGAAGTCAGCCTGAAGAAAACTGAGGTCCTCCATCAGCCAGCTCCCCACCATGACTACCAGCCCCCTCACATCTCCATCGGGCACACAAAACTCAAAACGGTCAACCAGTTTACCTATCTCAGCTGCACCATTTCATCAGATGCAAGGATCGACAACGAGATAGATAACAGACTCGCCAAGGCAAATAGCGCCTTTGGAAGACTACACAAAAGAGTCTGGAAAAACAACCAACTGAAAAACCTCACAAAGATAAGAGTATACAGAGCCGTTGTCATACCCACACTCCTGTTCAGCTCCGAATCATGGGTCCTCTACCGGCATCACCTACGGCGCCTAGAACGCTTCCACCAGCGTTGTCTCCGCTCCATCCTCAACATTCATTGGAGCGCTTTCATCCCTAACGTCGAAGTACTCGAGATGGCAGAGGTCGACAGCATCGAGTCCACGCTGCTGAAGATCCAGCTGCGCTGGGTGGGTCACGTCTCCAGAATGGAGGACCATCGCCTTCCCAAGATCATGTTATATGGCGAGCTCTCCACTGGCCACCGAGACAGAGGTGCACCAAAGAAGAGGTACAAGGACTGCCTAAAGAAATCTCTTGGTGCCTGCCACATTGACCACCGCCAGTGGGCTGATATCGCCTCAAACCGTGCATCTTGGCGCCTCACAGTTCGGCGGGCAGCAACCTCCTTTGAAGAAGACCGCAGTGCCCACCTCACTGACAAAAGGCAAAGGAGGAAAAACCCAACACCCAACCCCAACCCACCAATTTTCCCCTGCAACCGCTGCAACCATGTCTGCCTGTCCCGCATCGGACTTGTCAGCCACAAACAAGCCTGCAGCTGACGTGGACATTTACCCCCTCCATAAATCTTCGTTCGCGAAGCCAAGCCAAAGAAGAAAAGAATACATTACAAACAGGGAAACAGGAGGGTCACAATGGACTCTGCTCTGTATCATAAATTTTTATGATTCTACAGTTTCAATAAAATATTTGAATCAGGACCCAATAAGGTATAATCAGAAAAAAATCTGCAGCAGTGGAGATAACCTTAGGACATCAGATAACAATAGTTAAGTCAGCTGGGATGTTGGCAACAGTTAACAGGCTAAAAGAATGTAATTTGATTGACAGGATTTAACAAGCTTTCACAATACAAGGTTCGCTGCAAGCTCAACCTTCACTTCAAGCCAAAGCCCAGGAACAATAAAGCCCCCAGAAAGAGGTTCAATGTTGGAAAACTGCAGTCAGACGAAGCGAGAGGAAACTTCCAGGCAAACCTCAAAGCAAAGCTCGACGTTGCAACCCGCCTCACGGACCCGTCCCCTGAAACCCTCTGGGATCAGTTGAAGACTACCATACTGCAATCCACTGAAGAGGTACTGGGCTTCTCCTCCAGGAAAAACAAGGACTGGTTTGACGAAAACAGCCAGGAAATCCAGGAGCTGCTGGCAAAGAAGCGAGCTGCCCACCAGGCTCACCTTACATAGCCGTCCTGTCCAGAGAAGAAACAAGCCTTCCGTCGCGCATGCAGCCATCTTCAGCGCAAACTCCGGGAGATCCAAAATGAGTGGTGGACTAGCCTCGCCAAACGAACCCAGCTCAGCGCGGACATTGGCGACTTCAGGGGTTTCTACGAGGCTCTAAAGGCTGTGTACGGCCCCTCACCCCAAGTCCAAAGCCCGCTGCGCAGCTCAGACGGCAAAGTCCTCCTCAGCGACAAGATCTCCATCCTCAACCGATGGTCAGAACACTTCCAATCTCTTTTCAGTACCAACCACTCAGTCCAAGATTCCGCCCTGCTCCAGCTCCCTCAACAGCCCCTAAGGCTAGAGCTGGATGAGGTTCCCACCCTGGATGAGACATATAAGGCAATCGAACAACTGAAAAGTGGCAAAGCAGCAGGTATGGATGGAATCCCCCCAGAAGTCTGGAAGGCTGGCGGCAAAACTCTGCATGCCAAACTGCATGAGTTTTTCAAGCTTTGTTGGGACCAAGGTAAACTGCCTCAGGATAACCCCAACCAACCAATTTTCCCTTGCAACCGCTGCAATCGTGTCTGCCTGTCCCGCATCGGACTGGTCAGCCACAAACGAGCCTGCAGCTGACGTGGACTTTTTACCCCCTCCATAAATCTTCGTCCGCGAAGCCAAGCCAAAGAAGACAATACATTTCAATGATTTTGATGAAATGTTGCAGATTAACATCAAATTAGGAGACAGTAAATAATATACAATAGGGCAGAGCATCTACTCCCCTGAATCTTGAGGCGGTGACCCCTACCAGTGAAAACAGTTTTACTGCCTCTATCTTATCTATCCCTTTCATAATTTTATGTTTCTATAAGATCTCCACTCATTCTTCTGAATTTGAGTGAGTATAATCCCAGATGATTTAGTCTTTTCTTGTAGGTCAACCCCCTCATATCCGGGATCAACCTGGTGAACCTCCTCTGACTGTCTCCAAGGCCAGCATAAACCTCCTCAAGTATGGAGACCAGAACTGCACACAGTACTCCAGGCGCGGCCTCACCAGTACCTTGTACAGTTGCTGCATGACCTCCCTGCTCTTGAGTTCAATTCCTCTAGCGATGAAGGCAAACATTCTATTTGCCTTCTTAATAACCTGTTTTACTTGCAACCCAACTTTTTGCGATTCATGCACACTCCCAAGTCCTTTTGCACTACAACATGCTGCAGTTTTTCACCATTTAAATAATAATCTGCTCTTCTACTTTTCCTACCAAAGTGGATGACATCACGTTTACTAACATTGTATTCTATCTGCCAGACTTTTGCCCACTCACCAAACTTAACTCCATCCTTCTGAAACCCCCTCTCCACATCCTCTGTACAATTTGCTTTTCCACTCAATTTAGTAACATCCACAAACTTCTCTACACTACCCTCTGTCCCCTCTTTCAAATCATCAATGTAAACAGAGAACAGCTGCAGGCCCAGCACCGATCCCTATGGCACCTGCTAATCAGAAAAACACCCATTTATCCTGATTCTCTTCCAATCCTCAATCCATGCCAATATAATTCCCCAGACTCCATTCATCTGTATTTTATTGATACATGTCTGTTACGTCGGCAAGGTAACCATACCTCTGATATCGGAAGCCACACAGAACTGTCCATCATCCTTTAGGCACCGCCTAGCCTCTCCAGCCTGCCAATTAGGTGTGTGCCCGCCCACGAGTCGACGCACACACCGACACTGGCTGGCCCTGTACATCACAGCCTCTGCTCGGCAGAGCAGAATATTTAAACCTGAACATACCATTGTTTATTCTCTTAGCCACATGGTCAGGTCCTGCACTCATTCTGGTCGTTGTCACCACGGTGGACACCATCCGGAGGGCATGCAGGTAAGGGGCTAGCAACCCTTAGGCTGACCAGGGTATCACTGGGAACCCAGTAGCTACCAGCATTGTAGCCACAGTCCTGTATTTACTTGGGGTTAGAGGCGGTGTTTTTTCCCGTAGGTAGCCAGTTAGGGCACCTCATCAGGAGTCAGAACCCCCTGCCCACGGGTCGTTACTCGTGGGCTAGATGAGGGTTCGAACACATTCCTTTGTCATTCAGCCCCTTCCTTTGGTCAGGATTCCAAGGCTGGGTGCAAGCCAGTAACCTTAACCTGTGTGTGTGTCTGTGAAGCCTCTTGAATTGAACCTGTTTAGCTTAATCTGTGTGTAGGTGTTGTAGCAAATTAACTGTGTTTGCTCTGGGACTGACCCAGAGCCCTTTTTACTGTGTACTGTTTTAATAAAGCATGCATATTGTTGCACCGCACTGTATCCAAACTCGCTTGCCTGCATCACCCAAAAACGAACCCTTTCCATAGAACACAATGTCCAATCCAGGTTTTTAAGCACAATTTTTACTGCTTCATTTCATATTTGAATGTTATATGCCTATTAGATTTTGATTTGGCATTTTGGTGGATTGTTTATTTCTGCCTTCATTTCTTCCAAGACTGTGATCTTGAGAAATTTCCTGCCAAATTATTATCAGTCTTATGGTTAAAATCCTTTCTTTTAAAATTATTTTTATTGAGTTTTATCATACAATCATACATAATAAGTCCATATAAAATTAAATGTAATATACATTTAGATGTTGTCATATAGAAATAATAATACATGGACTCATATTCCAATCTAAACATATAGTAAATAGTAAAAAAAGAAAATGAAAGGAAAAAGAAAAAATGGTTGATTGTAATGATCTCACCCCATCCACCAACCAAGGTTGAACATGGTATTCAATCAGTCTTAAAATCAAGCAACGGCCTCTGGAAATCCAACGAAACATGCCTTTTTACTGTATCCCCGCACCTTGATCATTCTGATTATGAAAGTAAGCTATAAATGGATCTAAAGTCTTATTGAAAGAGATCTAACATTATGTCTTTTTTTTCCCAAACTTAGAAAGGACATTATATCCAGAAACCATTGTCTATGGGTGGGTGGAAAATCCTCTTTCAATTTAAGCAATATTTCTCTTCTAGCCAGTAATGTAGAAAATGCCAAGACCTGTTTTTAGTTAGATGTTAAATTTACAGTTATATCACTGGAGAAGCTGAACATTGCAATCAATGGACATGGTTCTAGATCAATCCCAAAAATGTTCTGAAAATAGCTGTCTAATATTTTGCTAAATTAGGAGAAAACCAAAATATATGTATCAAATAGGCTTAAAATCTTTTACATTTGTCACACAATGAATCTAAGAAGATTTGAGCGAGCTCAGCTTTAAAAAACACGTACTCTATGCACCACTTTAAATTGAATCAAACTGTGCCTAGGGCATAGAGATGAGTCATGGATAAGAGCCAGAATTGAAATCCAATCTTCTTCTGAAATAGACATTAAGATCATTCCCCCATTCAGTTCTGATCCTAATTAGAGACTGTTTTTAAATTCAATATTTTAAAAATACGGCTGACATTATACCTTTATGTCCAAATTGTTATTCAAAAAGTTCATCTATGAAATTCAGATCTGGAAGATATGCAAATACTGAAAGTTTAGAATGAATAAAATGTCTAATTTGATAATATCTAAAAAATGTCACGTGACTTTGTTCTTATTACACTGCAACTTCGTTAGAAAGTGATTCGTTAATCCGCGGAATCGCTTATAGTGCGAGTGTCTGTGGAGCCCAAACATTGATTTTAGGAGCCAGGCTAACAGTGGCTAACAGCCACAAACTCAAAAATGGACTCTTATAACTCATTTACAAGATGTGTATGTTAATATGTGGAGTTTAAAGGTCTTATTATAGGGTTTGAGTCACAGTTTTCTGTTTTCCTGCTTCCTGAATCATGACATGCATGCATCTGTTCCGCGACTCAGCTGTAATGCGGTATGAAATCTTGGACCCCAACTGCCCCGTTCTAACGAGGCTTTACTGTACTTTTCTGCCTTTTTCTGATTCTACTCATTCAAATGCATATCATTTATACCCTTCCAGGACAATATTTCCATTCCTCTTTCAGTGTGACGACCCAATAAATGAATTTTATCACTTGGTCCTTTCGGAGTAAAACAAAAATGCTTATTTTGATTCTTCTAATGTAGTTTATTCATGTCTTCCAGAGCCATGCACCAACAATTCATTCTTATCTCATTTAGTCCCTCATCTATTTTTGCTTTGGATGATACATTTTCCATTTTATAAACACAAAATATAGCTTCAATAGCAAACATTAAACTATTCTCCCCAAGGCTTTTTTTTAAATATGTGATTTCCTTAAGGTGACACAGCATGTAACATTCAGCCTCTCGTGTGCTAATTTGCTTTGTTGAAACTATTGCTGTCTCAAGCGTTTGTGCTCTGGCAGAAGGGTCATCTTGATGTGATTTGTTCAAATGTCTTTATATAAATTAATCACATCTGGTCACAGTTTTCTCTTAAAAAATGGAAAGAATTAATCAGAAAAACTTTTAAAAAGTGAACGGTCAAGATTGTTGCACACTTTTATACTTCAAGAAATTTCTTATGTAGAAACAAAGTCACAGCATGGAAACTAGCCTTTCAGCCTACAAAGTCTGTGTTGACCATTAAGAACATGTTTATACTAAAACTATTCTAAACTGTTTTATTCTTCCTGTATTTTTACCAATTCCCCAAAGCCATTCTCAACTTAATTATCTCAATTTTATAATGTGGGAGAAAACCAGAACATCCAGTGGAAAGCCTTCTATTCAATTTCAAAGTGGTAATTGCTTAACCACTTAAAACTTTCAGTTAAACTACGCCAAACTGGGTCAGACTCTATTTCCACTCATGTTCCACCACTTTTCATAGACCACTACTAGAAAAGAGAGGGGGAGAGAAAAAAAAACACTGAAATTCTAGTTGTCTTCTCCATAATAGTTATTTTCAAGTAGAACAGGCTGTGGTTTGGAGAGGGTTATAAAAAAGTAGAATGAATAGAAATAGATAGATCAGAAATGAAAGGAAGAACTCATTAAAAACTTTAAATTTAAGTAGCAAAATTAAATTTATGTTTATTCTTTAAGAAAATAATGTGCAGTAAAATGAGAGACCTAGGGTCCTGAATGACAACTCTGGAATTATTACAACAATTCACAGTACCACTGGAAAAAAGAAATCATATTTCCAATACATTAAAAGTCAATACTCAGCCAAGGTACACCAATACAAACACAGAAATGCTGGAGGAACTCAGGAGGTCTCGCAGCATCCATAGGAGGTAAAAAAAAATATATATATATATTACTGGGGTTTCGGGCTTGAGCCCTTCCTCAAGATGTGAGCAAATGCAGACAAGTGGACTATGTTACAAAGTTG
Source organism: Narcine bancroftii (assembly GCF_036971445.1). NCBI lineage: Eukaryota > Metazoa > Chordata > Chondrichthyes > Torpediniformes > Narcinidae > Narcine > Narcine bancroftii. The sequence continues at coordinate 381,828,000 of NC_091469.1, read as the reverse complement.
GTGAAAGGGGAAGAATGGGAGGAGAACACACCAATAGACAAAAGATGTTAATTGGATATAAGAGGACAGGAGAGAGGAAAGGTGAGAAATGATGGGGGAGGCTGGATAGTTTTTGGCTTTGTGAAAGGAGACAGAGGGAAACAGAAAAGAGAGAGAAAGATGGAGGAAAGAATCCTTCAACTGAATAGCATTAGCATCAATTTCTCCAGTTTCCCCTAGACCCCCCCCGACCATCTTTGCCTTGTCTCCTTTCCTTGAGCTCTTTCTCTCTCTTCCCTTTTCCCTGTCTCCTTTCACAGAGCCAAACACTATCAATTCAGAATCACAATTTATTGTAATGCACAAGTCACAAAATTCAGTGTTTTGAGGCAGCATCAATAGTAAAACTTTTTATATTATAAACCATCTTATAACAATAAATTTAAAAAAAATTAAAATAATAGTACACGAAAAGTAAGGTAGTGTCTTTCATTCATTATTAAGGAATCAGAAGGCAGCAGGGAAGAAGCTGGCCTTGTGCCCTTGAGTACTTGTCTTTAGGCTCCTGTATCTTTTTCCTGATGGTAGCAGAGTGAAGAGTGTACAGCCTGGATGGTGGGAGGTCTTTGAGGATAGAGGCTGCTTTTTTAAAACACTGTCTCATGTAGATGTACTCAATAGAGTGAAGTCTGGTGCCTGTAATGTTGCAGGCTGATTTAACTTCCCTCTGGAGTTTTTTCTTGTCCTGAGATTTGGTGCCCCATACCAGACAGTGATGCAACCAGCCAGAATGCTCTCCACGGTACACTTGTAGAAGTTTTCAAGAGTCTTTGGTGACTGTCCTCCAACACTTCACAAAGTATAGCCACTAGCGGGCCTTCTTCATGATTGCATCAACATGGAGGGTCCAGTACAGATCCTTGGAGACGTTGACACCCAGGAATTTGAAGTTCTTGACCTTCTCCACTACTGAACCCTCGATGAGGAATGGGTCATGTTCCCCTGACTTCCTCCACAATCATCTCCTTGTTTCTCACCTTTTCTCTCTCCTATCCTCTTATCATATCCAACCTTTTGTCTGTTGATCTGTACTCCCCCTTCCACACCTGGAAGGGCTCAGCCCCAAAATGTCAGTAATATATCTTTACATCCTATTGACACTATGAGACCTACAGAGTTCCTCCAACACCAGCATTTCTGTGGTTTTACTACAATCACTGCGTAAAGGATATTAGAATAAGGAAAGTGTTGTCTACACAGAGTGGCTGTAGCCTTTTGTGTTTTACTTCAACATACACCAGTATCTGTCTCCTTCCTCAGTGTGCATTCCCAGGATGAGAGCTTAAATGGGATCAGCACCATAAAAGCATCGTGGAGGTGCATTATGACACCCATATGGCAGTATCTTTGTCTTTCTGCTGCTGTCCTTGGAATCTGGTTGAGGGCTCATCTCTCCATTCTCATCCTTCAATTGTGAAATGTTGCTGCATGGCTTGGTGCACAGTGAGTTTTGGTAGCAAGTAAGAGCTGTGCAGCCAAACAAAGGTGCAGACTGAAGCTTTCATCACATTCAACAGGCAGTGATGAGAAAGACCACAGGATCTGGGCAGTGTGTAAACACATGAAGCATCAATTGCCTTCACTCAATGTTGTAGCTCAACTCGAGCCCTGCATTCAATAGTGAGGAGCTGTACAACTTGTCCTAAGTCCACCCAATGCCAGCCTTCCCAGGTCGAGTCTGCACGTCATCTTGGTGGTTCCTTCCACTCTGACCCATGCAGGACTTTCATTACTGCACAAGAATCAGTGAACTGGTGTGGACTCGAAAGGCCAACATGGCCTGTTTCCGCTCCGTAAATGGTTATATGGTTAACAATCTCCTAACAGAAGCACACAGCCAATGTCATGGAGATTAGAACCTATGAGCAATTCAGCATCAAGAGCAAATCAATGCTCTGCAAGGTAACGCTAAGTGAGGAATTGGTAAAGTGAGACAATCTGCTATTGTAAATCATTGGTGTGAGCCCACCTAAAATATTGAATGTAGTTCCAGTTGCTATAATGTAAAAATATTGCTGCCAAGGAAAGAATACAAAAAAACTAAAATGATGGGGTTAAGTAATGAAGCAAGATCACATTCCATGTTAACATTCTCCTGTAAAAGGGAAAGCTGAAAGAAATTCCTTAATTTCCTTTCACTGTAGAAGGATGCCTTTCAGCCTGTCAGATAAGCTGCAAATTAATCCAGTTCTCCCAACTGAATTTTTAAAAAAATAATGAGTCAAGATATGGCAAGAGTAAAAGGACACTGTTGGAAATTATATGCAGACCTCCAAACGGTAGCCAGGATGTGGACAACAAATTACAAAAGCATATAACAAAAAGGCTTGTCAGAGGGCAATGTTATCGTAGTCATGGGGGATTTTGACATGCAAGTCGACTGGGAAAACCAGGCTGGGACTGGATCTCAAGAGAGAGAATTAGTAGAATGTCCACAAGATGGAGTTTTAGAACAGCTTGTTGATGAGTCCACTAGGGGATTGACTGTATTGGATTGGGTGTTGTGTAATGTACCCGAAGTGATTAGAGACTTAAGGTAAAGGAACTTTAAGGGCAGAGATCACAATAATAAGACAGAGTTCAATCTGAAATTTCACAAGGAGACTCTATTTCAGTGGAGTAAAGGGAATTACAATGGCATGAGAGAGGAACTGGCCAAAGTGGATTGGAAGGCGGCACTAATAGGAAAGATAGCAGAGTAGCAATGGATGGATGAATATTTTGCATCAATGACCACTGCAGAAGATATTAGCAGCAGGCCAGATGTCTAAGGATATCGCGATTAAATCCTTCACAATCAGGCCTAACCAGAAATTATGGTTGGATGCAGAGGTCCGATCTTTTCTCAGAGCTCATGATGCTGCCTTCAGGACAGGGTGTCAGAAGGCACTAAGGTCAGCCAGGACTGAACTCTCCATTGCAATCTGGAAGGCAAAGCAAGGTTACGCACAGAAGATCCACAGACAGCTGTGCTACGCCAGCAACATGAGGTGCACGTGGCAAGGGATCAAGACTATTACGGATCACAAGTCAACACTGCGAATTAAGGACATTGATGCCTCCCTTCCGGACAGACTTAACACAATTTATGCACAGTTTGATGAAAAGAACAGGATAATGCCAAAGAAAGCTCTGTAACCACTTGATGAACTGGCTCCCTGCATAGCTGCGGCCAAGGTGAGGAGAACCTATCCAAGGTGAACCTGTAATGGCACTGATTTACCACAGCTTACAAACAAATAAAGCATACCATGAAGTCAACTTTCTTTATTATTCACTAGACACAACATTGCTTTCTTCAACTCCCCAAACACCACCTAGCCAAACCCCTCTGACCTTCTCGTTAGCTCACCGCCACATAGGTGATTCTTACGCTCTCTCGCTCCTCCTCCTGTGTCTGAGATCCATCATTCATATACTGATGCTTAACACACCCGCGCAAGCGCACTATTACTCCTGCATGTCGCTTCGCTTAGATCATTAATGGCAACTGGCAATGCTCCCGATGAAGTACACAACCACAACAAACCTACACAAGCCAGTGGGACCAGACAACATACCTGGTCAGGTAATGAAGGACAGCACAGACCAATTGACGGAGGTCTTCGCAGACACCTTACTGCAGCAGTCCATCATTTCCGCAGGGTTCAAGACAGCCACCATCATCCCAGTACCCAAGAGATTGACAATAACAGGCCTCAATGACTACTGCCCTGTGGCACTGACCTCCACCATTATGAAATACTTTGAGTGTCTGGTGATGGAAAAGGCATGCATCAAAGAACACGTCCCAGAGACACTGGATGCATTTCAATTTTCCTAAAGATGATGCTGTAGCCTTGTCACTTCACTCTGCCCTGGCCCATCTGGAGAACAGCCCTCATATGCCAAGCTGCTGTTCATTGACCAGCTCAGCATTTAATATGATAATTCTCCGAGGCTGGTGGAGAAAATATCTTCACTGGGACTCAACACCCATCTCTGTAACTGAATCTTGGACTTCCTAACAAAAAGACCACAGTCTGTCCGGGTCGGCAGCAGAATATTGAGCACCATCACTCTGAGCACTGGCGCAGCTCAGGGCTGTGTGCTCAGTCTGCTCTTGTTCACGCTACTGACCCACGACTGCTTCACCAGATCCAACTCCAACAGTGTCAAGTTTGCAGATGACACAACAGTAGTTGGCCTCATCAGCAATAACGATGAATTGCACTACAGAGAAGAGGTGGAAAATCTCTTGAAATGGCGCGAGAGTAACAACCTGAGGCTAAAAATGGACAAGACAAAGAAGATGATCGTGGACTTGAGAAGGACCAGGAACAACCACCCTCCACTACAAATCAACAACTCAATAACAGAGAGAATGGATAGCACCAAGTTGTTTGGAGTTCACTTAATTAGTGACTGATCGTGGACACTCAACATCTCCTCACTTGTCAGGAAGGTGCAAGAGCAACTGCCCTTCCTGAGAACACTGAAACAGGCAAGGCTACTGACTACCATTATGTCAAACTTCTATCAGAGCTTTATTGAGAGGCGTCCTGGCCGGCTGCCACAGAGAAATAGATCGGAGGACAATCCACAGGACACAAGAGTGGCAGAGAGGATCATTGAGTCACCCTACCCCCATCAAAGTGATCCACCGGGGTTGGAGTCCGAAGAGGGTGCGCAAAATCATTGAGGACCCCTTCCACCCTGAATACGACATCTTTCAGCTGCTCCTGTTGGGGATGAGATTTAGGAGCCAGCACCACCAGGCTGAAGAACAGATTCTTCCCACGGGCAGCGAGAATGATGAACAACCTAAGGAACTGCTCACACTAAACATCCAGACTCTCATTTGTACAAAGCAATATTTATTTATTTATTTGTTTATTTATAGCTAAACTACTTGTCCTGCATATGTATTATTTGTCTGTATGTACATTATGTCTGGTTGTGTATCTGCAGGTTTTGCACTGAGGACCGGATAACGCTGTTTCGTTGGGTTACACTTGTACAATCAGATGGCAATAAACTTGACTTGAAAGGGAGTGAGTGCAGTTACATTTACAAGGAAAATGGTCCTCAGAAAGTTGAATGGTCTAAGGGTAGATAAGTCTCCTGGACCTGATGGATTGTACCCTAGGGTTCTGAAATAAGTAGTTGTAGAGATTGTGAAGGTATTGGTGCTGATCTTTCAGGAATTAATAGATTTTGGCATGGTTCCAGAAGACTGGAAAATCACAAATGTCACTCCATGATTCAAAAAGGGAGGAAGGCAGCAGAAAGGAAATTATAGACCGGATAGCCTGACATCAGTGGTTGGGAAGATGTTGGAGTCAATTGTCAGGGATGAGGTTACCAAGTACTTGGAGGCACATGACAAGATAAGTCAAGGCCAACATGGTTTCCTTCAGGGAAAATCTTGCTTGACAAATCCTCTGAAATTCTTTGAAGAAGTGACAAGTAGACTAGATAAAGGAAAGGACGTGCACATTGTGTATTTAGATTCTCAGAAGATCTTTAACAAGGTGCTGCACAAGAGGCTACTTAACAAGATAAGAGCCCATGGTATAACAGGACACATACTAGTGTTTATAGAGCATTGGCTGATTGGCAGGAAGCAGAGGGTCAGAATACAAGGATCATATTCTGATTGGTTGCCCCTAGGGTGGCCATTCCAAAGGAGGACATGGTCATAGTTATATATTCAAACATACATACAGAAACACAATGAGGATGCATTTGTTGTTTTGCAATACCATCTAATATGCTAACCTATGACCATGTCCTCCTTTGGAATGCCCATACTAGTTGCCAGTGCTAATGGTAATTCACAGGGATAGGTGTTAGGGGTGTATCTTTTTTATGTTGTATATCAATAATTTAGAATAGGGAATGAATGGCTTGTGGCCAGGTTTCCAGATGATATGAAGATAGGTGGAGAAGCATGTTGTGCTGAGGAAACATGGAGACTGCAGGACATACCGTAGATTAGAAAATGTTCAGAAAAGTGTCAAATGAAATATAATGCTGGAAAATCTATGGTCATGCACTTTGGTAGGAGAAACAAACAGACAGACTATTTTCTAAATGGGGAGAAAATTGAACATTTCCAGATGCAAATTATTGGTAGTACTCATGCAGGATCTCCTGAAGGTAAACTTACACAGAACACTATAGCACAGTACAGGCTCTTCAGCCTCGATGTTGTTCCAACCCATATATTCTTTACAAAAATGTACAAAACCCTCGCTACCCTGTAACGCTCTATTTTTCTTCCATCTATGTACCTGTCTCAGAGTCTCTTAAATGCCCCTGTTTCACCCTCCACAACCATCCCTGGCAAGGCATTCCAGGAACCCACTGTGTTTAAAAAAAAACACACGCCTGATTTCTCCCCTAGACTTCCCTCCCTTCACATGGCTTCCCTCCCTTCACGTGTCCTCGGGTGTTTGCTATTCCTGCCCTGGGAAACAGGTGCTGGCTATTCACTCTATCTATGCCTTTCATAATCTTGTAGACCTCCATTAGGTCTCCTTTTATTCTGCTACACACCTAAGAAAAAAGTCCCAGATCTAAGTTGAGTTGGTGGTGAAGGCAGCAAATACAATGTTGGTATTAATTTCAAGAGGAATTGAAAACAAGAGCAGGGAGTGAGTTCAGAGGACGTTCACAAAGATGATTCCAGGAACGAAAGGGTTATTATATGAGGAACGTTTGTTGGTTCTTGACCAGTACTTGGAATTTAGACATTTTGAATGTTAAAAGGCATGGACAGAGTAGATGCAGAAAGGTTGTTTCCCATGGTGGGAGAATCTAGGACTAAAGGGCACAACTTCAGGACTGAAGGACAACCACCTGAACAGAAATATGAAAAAAAAATTAGCCAGCGGGTGGTAAATCTGTGGAATTTGCTGCCAAGTCATTGGGGTTATTTCAGGCAGAGATTGATGGATTCTTGATTAGCCTGTGGGTTGTATGTAATGTTATAAATGTTCTCGGACAATATATTTTAAGTTTGAAGCATCAGTTCTGCCATACTTTGCATGTGCAAACATTTTTGCCCTTCAGTTTCATGTAAAAATAAAATGAAAGTAGAATAGTAGAAATGAGCCCAGAATACCAACTTGGTTGACATGGACAAGTTGGGCTCAATAATTCTCTAAGCTCTATGTAAATGAAGATGAGCTTAGGAATGTTATACATTTTTCATACAGAATACACGATTAATTTATATATCAAACAGTGTATTGCTTGCCCAACCATATAACCATATACAGCACAGAACAGGCCAGTTTGGCCCTACTAGTCCATGCCGGAACAAATCCCAACCCTCCTCGTCCCACTGACCAGCACCTAGTCCATACCCCTCCAATCCTCTTCCCTTCCATGTAATTATCCAGTCTTTCCTTAAATGTAAATAACGTCCTTGCTTCAACAACCTCTGCCGGAAGCTTATTCCACATCCCAACCACCCTTTGTGTGAAGAAATTTCCCCTCATGTTCCCCTTATAATTTTCCCCCTGCAATCTCAAACCATGGCCTCCGGTTTGAATATACCCAACTCTTAATTGAAAAAGCCTATCCACGTTGACTCTCTCTGTCCCTTTTAAAATCTTGAACACCTCCATCAAATCCCCCCCTCAGTCTTCTACGCTCCAGAGAAAAAAGCCCCAGGCTGCTCAACCTTTCTCTGTAACTCAAACCCTGACATCCTGTCAATATTCTCGTGAACCTTCTCTGCACTCTCTCTATTTTGTTTATATCCTTCCTATAATTCGGTGACCAAAACTGCACACAGTATTCCAAACTTGGCCTCACCAGTGCTTTGTACAATTTCAACATAACATCCCAACTCTTGAATTCAATACTCCGATTTATGAAGGCCAACATTCCAAATGCCTTCTTCACCACTCTATCTACCTGAGTATCAACTTTGAGGGTACTATTTACCATAACTCCTAAATCCATTTGTTGCTCTCCACTCCTCAATTGTCTACCATTCAATGCATATGACCTATTTAGATTCTTTGAAGCTTCTGCACCATGCTCATTTTGTGTGTAACTGTGTGAGGGACAGTTCAAACCTAGCCCAAAGTGAATACATATTATGTTTATTCAAAGTAAGAGGATTGTACAACTGAGTTATTAACTATCACAATGCAATGGAGCATGGAAACACTATGTCCATGCTAGTCTTCAAGTACCGATCTATTTTAATTCCATTTTTATAGCATTCAACTCGTGGTCTTATGTCATTGTATTTCAAGTGCTTGTATACATCTGAATTCATTCCAGATTTCAGCATCCCTCTCTAAGTGAAAAAAAATGTTTGAAACCCCTTCCAAATCTCTACTCTTTTACCTGTGTGATGTTTAGACATTTCCTCCAAGGGAAACATTTCTCATTATCCATCTTATTAATGCCTTTAAATTTTGCATACATTAGACAGGTCTCCCTTCAGCCTCTTCCATGTAATAAAAAACAAATCCATCTTATCCAGTTTTTAAAAGCTGTAAGCTCAATCCCAGCAACGTTGGGGTGATTTCTTTGTACCCTCTTCAGTGCAATCATATCCTTTCTAACAGTGTCAACCAGAACTGTACACAATACTCCAGATGCAGCTTAAGTAATGTTTTATACAATTGTACAATATACCATAACAGATTCTAGCAGCTGTAGTCACTCATGTAAACCATAACCCCCCACCCCCCACCACTATTGTTATATTTTATGCTCTGACTAGCAAAGACAAATATCCTGAAAGCCTTTACTTATCTGTGCTGCTGATTTCAAGGGTCCTTCGCACATACAGGCTAGTATATCTGTTCTTCTATACTTTATAGGGTCAAACCATTCATTGTGCCTTGTTAATCCTTCATCCTTCTGGATCAAATCCCATCTGCCATTGGTCTGCCCATTTTACCAATTTTTCAATATTGTGCTATAGCTAAATTATCACCTCCACCAATAGTCATGTTACGTGCAAACTTACTAATCCTACATTCACATCCAGATCATCATCACACATAACTACGGTAACCTCAAAGGCCCCAGCACTGCTCCTCCAATACACAAATCACAAGCTTCCTATGGCAAAAAAGGACCCTTCGATTATCACTTTCTGCCTTCAGTCAGCAGACAATTACATATCCAATTTGCTAAATTGCACTGAACCCTTTGCATTCTCACCCATTGAAGAATTCTCTCACCTGGGACAAAGGTGTTTCTAAAATTTATGGAGCGCAGCACAGTTAGCACAATGCTATTACAATAGCAGCAATCCGGCGGCATCTGTTAGGAGTTTGGACATTCTCCTGGTGACTGCATGGGTTTCCTTGAGGTGCTGCAATTTCCTCCCACACTCCAAACAAACATACAAGGTTTGTGGATTTTGGTGTATTTGGGGCAGCACAGGCTTGTGGGCCAGAAGGGCCTATAACTGTGGTGCATCTCTAAATTTAATTTTTTTAAAAATTCATTTAACATCAACTATACCACTCTTGTCAACATAGCTGCTACTTCTAAAAAGTGATACTGACTATTCTGGATCAATTTCAGCCTCTTCATGCTGATTAATCCTATCCCTCAGAATGTTTATCTAGAATTTTCATACAACTGATGTTAATTATCTATCTTAGCTCTGATGTGATTTCTCAGTATAAGTACCATATTTGCTGAACTCCAGCACTCTCGCACTTCAGCTGTGACAAGAGAAGATTGGAAATTTCTGTTGAAATGCCAATAATCACTTCCTTACCTCCCACTGGGATACATCTCATTGAGTCCTGGGAGTTTATCCACTTACAAGCGAACTGTGATATTTGACACTTCTTCCTTTTCAATGGTAATTTATTCCAAAATTCTACCGCCCTTCCTGAATCCTTGTAGTACAATGGCCTTCTTCATATTTAATGATATTTAGAAGTACTGATACAAACCTTACCAAGTCCACCAGCAACATGCCTACCAAACTCAACACTTTCCTTGGTTACTCTCAATATAATGACAAAATCCCTTGGGATTTGCCCATCAATGCTATTTTGCACCCCCACTTCACTTTCCCAATAAGATTAAGCACCCCCGACATTTTCAGAATTCTTGTAGGAGCTCATCTGTTTTAAGCAATGATGCCATTAGCTACTTTTTCTTTTAATCCAATGCTCAATATCCCTTGAAATACAGGATCATTTGGACTTGTTGGCCAAACCTTCACCTTGAAAGAAAAAAAATCCCTAACCTCTTATAATTACATTTTTGAAAGGACCTCAGTGATTATAATTGGCTTTTCTATTAGTAATTTCTCCTGGTCCACTTCTGCATTTCTGTGACTTGAATTGATTTTCACATTTTTTTCATGACATTTTAAATCTTTACAAAATATTGAGGCAAAATTAACTAATCTCTTAACTGGAGAAAAAAAGTCAATGAGAGACATAACTATGTTGTCATAATTGTTATTCTTGTCGCTTTTTCATTTTTAATCATTCTTTTGCCTTTCTTTATACTTTTTAAATTAATTTTACTTTAAAAGTTAATGCCAAATAAAGACTTGTGTTTGTATAATCTGAACTCCCACAATAATTCCCTTAACTGGTATTCTAATCAATTGGAAAAGAAACAGGATACATAATGGATACAGAAGGATGCTGAGGTTGAGACAGAGCTCAAAGTGATATTAAAAAAACACCCAACATCAGTATGGACAGGATGCATCTGAGGGTGCTGACAGAAAAGAAGTTAAATATTAATGATCTGGAGGATGGAGCAGTAAATTCGATTAGTAAATATGCAGATGATACTAAAATAGGGGGAATTGTGGATAATTAAGAGGGTTTTCAAAGATTGCAGAGGGATTTAATCTGCTTAGAGGAGTGGGCAGAAAGATGGCAGATGGAGTTTAATGCTGATAAGTGTGAAGTACATTTTGGAAAAAATAATCAAAGCAAGACATATGTGGTAAATGGGAGGGCATTGAAGAATCCAGTGGAGCAGAAAGATCTACGAGTAACAGTGCCTTGTTCTCTGAAGGTAGGAGCGCATGTGGATAGGGTGGTGAAGAAGGCCTTTAGTATGCTTGCCTATATAAATCATGCATAGAATATAGGAGCTGGGAAGTAATGATGAAACTGTACAAGGCATTGGTGAGGTCAAATTTAGAGTACTGTGTGCAGTTCTGGTCATCGATTTATAGGAAGGATATTAACAAGATAGAGAGAGTGCAGAGAAGATTTACAAAAATGTTGCCTGGGTTTCAGCATCTGGGATACAAGGAAAGATTGAGCAAATTAGGTCTTTATTCCTTGGAATGTAAAAGGCTGAGAGGGGATTTGATAGAGGAGTTTAAGATAATGAGAGGGTTTAAGAGTTGATGTGGAAATGCTTTTCCCATTGAGAGTAGGAGAGATGGATACAAGAGGTCATGGGTTGAGAGTTGACGGGCAAAGGTTTAGGAGTAACATGAGGGGGAACTTCTTTACTCAGAGAGTGGTTACTGTGTGAAATGGGCTTCCGGGAAAAGTGGTGGAGGCAGGGTCAATTTTGTCATTTAAGAAAGAGTTGGATAAGTATATGGATGGGAGGGGGGTGGAGGGATATGGGCAGAGTGCTGGTAAGTTGGATTAGAGGAGGATACTTGGATCAGTGCAGACTAGAAGGGCCAAATTGGCCTGTATATGTGCTATAATTGTTCTATGGTTATATATGGTTATATCTGTTGAATATGGAATTGCACAAAATGACTGGAAGACAGCACTACTCCAAAATGGGATAACCTACTCACCAACATCCAATGCAATCATGAAAAATCTTTGAAAATAACTAATTGTCAAATAGAAAAAGATTGTCTAATTCTTTTTTTTCTTCTTTCTTCTTTGGCTTGGCTTCGCGGGCGAAGATTTATGGAGGGGTAATGTCCACGTCAGCTGCAGGTTCGTTTGTGGCTGACAAGTCCGATGCGGGACAGGCAGACACGGTTGCAAGGGAAAATTGGTTGGTTGGGGTTGGGTGTTGGGTTTTTCTTCCTTTGTCTAATTAATTCATTGATAAAACACATTAAGTGAAAGGAACATTGTATTTGACTTGCTTGAGGTTCAGAGAGGAGAGAGCTAGAGGGATGTGTTCCATGTATAAAATGACTTGAAATGGCTTTTGATAGCACATTATATATGCCTCAGCAAAATTAAAACTTATGGGATTAAGGGGTAGTGACAGCATGAATACAATCTTGCTCAATTCACAAAAGGGAAACTTTTGCTGAACAGTGATTTTCACACAGTACGTACATAAAATAGTGTCCTCCATATCAGCTATTGGAGTCACTGCAAATAAAATGAAATGAAAAAATTTTGCAACAGGGGAGGAGATATTCTACAGGAAGTTGATGAAGAAAGGCTAAGTAAAAACAAAATATAAATAGTACTGTTTAAAGGTATTACAGGAACAGAAAAGAATTAGGTATGTACTTTTACACAAACATTTAAGGTTATATGACAAGGTCAAAATAATTGGGAAAAAAAAATTGGCTATTTCATACAAATAGAGGCATGAGAGTACAAAAGCAAAATTAAACAGTTATAAAACAGAAGTTAGGCTTCAGGTAGTGAAATCTGTTCAATTACAAATATCACATTGCAGAAAGGAATGCTATTGATTCGTGCTTATAATTCAAAATCTATTCCAATGAATCAGGAGTAAAAGAGATATCATAACATTATATATTAGAGATGCAACATTATTCAGTGCTAGCAACCTGGACGCAGGGTTCACTTGGGAGAGGCTATATGTGAAGATGTTGGATGGGTCAAGGCAAGTATTATGTCTATTCAGCACTGAAATGAGAAGCTTGAGCCTGGCTTGTATAGTGAGTGCAGACCTTAACTGGAACTGGCAGTATCTCTCTATGTGATGATAAACTACCTGAATCCTATAGCCATTCCCATTAGCACTTGTTGGATGTGATGTAAGCTGCTGTTTCCTCCTCTATTCAGCTGCACATTTTTTGCCCAACGGGCCTCTAGTCTTCACCGGACTTTGAACTTGTGCAGCCAAATGAAGAACAAAGCCATAGCAGCTTTAGATCCTACATTCCTCTCATCACCGTATGCTCGCAACAAGTGGTGCTGAGAGGGAAGCAAGAATCTGAGCAATATGTCCAAAGATGTTACTAGTCCCCAGCCATTGTCTTTAGTTATCATGCCAACCAGGGAGCTGCTTTGAGCCTCACATCTCAGTTCTAAATGGCAGCTCTCTTCTCTTCAGTACCCCCAACCCCAGCTCTCCACAACAAACTTAAACAGCAATCTGATCTATTGCTGTGAGATGTCTAAAGGAAGCAGATATGTGTGCCAGGTTCAGAGAAGAGCAATGCAAGCCACAGAGAAGGCAAGGATTCACAGCAAATTCCCAGCAAAGCAGCAGGAGCTGGCAGGACTACTGCACAATTCACCACACATCAACCTTCAGCCTTGGCAAATGTTTTTCTTAAAGTACAAAGCAGATGTATCTCAATGTTCAGAATAATGAACCAACAATTCCGTAACAAGTCAACACAAAACTGAGGAGGTACTATGTCTGAAGAAATGATGCCTAGAAGAATAATACAAGAAATGGAGGGCTTCAATTGAATGGATAAATGAGAATAACTGGGGTAGTTTTTGACAATAATAGCATTTATATATGTTGTGGAGGAGTGGGGAAATGAGGAGAGGGACAAACTGTGGGACAATTATACCAGAGGATACTCCATAAAAAGAATTGGAAAAACAGGTCCCAAGAGAAATTACAGAAATATGAAGGGAAAAGCCTACAAAATAATTTGTTAAAAAGATAGAGTAAACTAACATAGGCCAATAAGCTCAAAGTATCTAGGCAATGGTGCTTCGGAGAAGCTCATTGATGGAGTCCGTTAGATGGGACAGCAACCATGAAAGCACTGAAATTATCAAATCTAGAGATAACTACAACCCATAGAATGAAAATTGCAGCGGGTGGAAGTAGCTAGTCTTGATAAAGACACAGATAAATGGAAGAGAGGATCACCTCGTGTTCAAATAGAACACCAAAGTTGACTTTGGTAATGGCCTCTTTACAATCATGAGAGTAATGGGGACAGAGGTGTTCATATCTATATTTTGATTAGAGATTTTTTTATTTTCAGTAGCAGTACCCTAATGTATAGATTTAAAGTAACTGGCAAAAAAATCAAGAAACCAGTTTCATTTGTTAAGTACCTGATGGTATTTAAGGGTAAAGGATAAATATTTAATGGATATGTAGTTTTGGATAATGTGGAAAAAAACCTAGGGCAATGGGATTAACTTGAGAACATTGGAAGAGCCAAGAGGGAAAGCAGCTAAGGTGGTCACTTTTCTACTTAAAAAGGTGTCCATTCCTACGTGCAACTCTGACACAGTCATTTTTTAAACTGTGAATTCCAATGATTACAGAGAAAGTGGCTTTCCTCCATATTCGAAGTCCCCAGCAATTAAAAGAGCCTGCTGTGAGGAGGAATAGTTGCATACTTTAAAATCAGGATAATGAGCAACTTGCAGACAGAGATATCCTTTATCTGTCTGCCTTGTTCTTCTAAATGGTGGAAGCTGTAGGCTTCAGAGATAAGATCAAAGCAGCATTATGTAGTGGCTGCACTATGTTTTCTTGGTCATCTTCACAGCAGCTATGATGTGTCAGCTATAAGGTTATGAGTAAGTGTTCAGATGAAGAATAGGATGATTGAAAAGCAAACGGCTTTGCCCTGGATGGGTTTGACATTCAATTCAATATTATAAGAGCTGTACTCATTCAGAAATTGAGGAATATTAACAGTGCATGTTGATTTCAGGTGCCTGCTAAAGGAACCAATGGTGTTTTTTCAAAAATCCAGCAACTAGAGGTCTGAGCTCAAGATGGTGGTACCTGTGTTAGGCTGTGTACCAAGAAGGGAGATGGGTAGCGATCTCCGAAGCAGCAGTGGACTGATGCAGGGCACTAGAAATGAGAACACACCCTCCCCCCCCCCACCCCCCAGTCTGTTGACAAGGAGAAGCATGGGAGACACCCTAGAGCAGGGGTGTCAAACTCAAATTCACAGAGGGCCATTATTAAAAACTTGGACTAAGTCGAGGGCCGAACTAAATATTTATTGAAAATTTTCAACAACATCTGCATGTTTTCTCTTCTTTCAACATATGTAATGTTAAACTTTTTCTTATTAAAATAAATGTTTAATAATAGTTTGGGATAAACTCTTTAATTGTCATTGTCATTGGCCCATTTCCTTTAGCGTTCTGAAACCGTGCACATGACGAGTCAATGAGGGATGATTAAAGCAGTGGTCTTCAAACTTTTTCTTTCCACCCATAGACCACCTTAAGCAATCCCTTACTAATCACAGAGCACCAATGGCACAGGGACGCAAGTGGAAATAAAAAGATTGAGAACTGTTGTATTGTGGTAACTCCACATCTGATTAGGTTAATTGTTAGGCAAGTGGTCAGAGAAGGACCCCTCCCCCAACCCCAAGAAAGGCTTAAATCACAGGAACAAAATAAGCTTCCGTCTCACTGCTCCCAATCTTACACACAGTCCTGATGTGGAATGTGGGCCGCAGCTCCACGTTCACCCGAGTTCAGGTGCTGTCTGTGTGGAGTTTGTATGTTCTCCCCTTGTCTTGGACCAACATGTCGGTCGCCTGACGAAGGCACCCGAACCCCCCGTTGAAATGCCGGTAGAGGAATTGGCTGAGAAGAGCGCATTGCTCCCACCCCCCCTCCCATGGTTGGAGAGGGATTAAACTGCGATCTCACGGCGCCGGGCTCGTCTCCAACAAAAGGAGCGGGAGGCAGGGTCCGCCGCGCACGGAGCGAGGGGGAAGGCATCGCCAACGAGACGTTCGGTCCGGCGTCACCGCTGAAGCGCAGACCCAGCGAGGATGGTCCCCAACTCCAGCCGCGTCTGTGTGTCAGGGAGCCAGGCGGGCTGAGTGCGGCGCTCCGATCCCCGGGATTCGGGACTCTGAGATCCCTCCACACCTCCGGCGTCTTCATTTTCACCTTCAGTGTGCATGCGCTATACTGGCGCGGCGGCCAGCGGGCCAACTCTAATATATATTTAATATAATCTTGCGGGACAAATATAATTATATTTTTGGCCCGTGGGCCAGAGTTTGACATGTGTGCCCTAGAGGCAAGGCAACAAAAACAGTGGACCAGCAAGATCATAGGGGCTGAAGAACCCACAGAGGCTGTGGGCTGCTGGAGACTAGCTCATGGGAACAAGGTATTGGAACCGGGATTCGAGAGGCTACTAAGGGCAAAATGGGCTCACAAAGGGCCTCAGGCACTAAAGACTTCCTGCTTGTATCGGAAGTTTGGACCTGGAGTTTGGGTTCCAGTGGTTTGAACAGGACACTGTGTGGCTGCTGGAGGTGAATCCTCGGACACTCAGAGTCTCTGAAGGGACTCTCATGCTTCACTTTCTCTTATTGTTAGGGGTTTATGGCGACTCATTTTTTTTGTCTTACAGTGTACAAAAATTGAATTATATCATGTTTAATACATTTTTATGTATTATATGACAATAAAAGAAAACTTGAACTTTGACTACCCCCCACCATCAAATTCCTCAACAAGCTCAGAGATTAATTTAAAGACTCTTACTTGTACACTTTATTGATTCTCTCTGTATTGCAGTTTGTTTACATTAATTATGTTTACAGCTCTTTTATTTGTTTACATGTTTATGCTGTGCAGTTTATTTTTTGCACTACCAATTAGTGGTAATTCTGCTGCACTCACAGGAAAAAGGAATCTCAGGATTGTATGTGATGTTATGTATGTACTCTGACAATAAATCTGAAACCAGTGACCTCCATCACTTACAGGATTTGAAAGATCAAAGACATACCAAATGCATACCAATCAATTGGTTAATTGGTCATGTGGGTATATAAAATAAAATGGCAGTGCTGCTGTGTGTAATGGCAGCGCTGCCACTGGTATGGACCTGCAAAGTGGAATCACAGCACTCCCCCACAAGGTCGAAACGCTAAGTCCAACTGCTGTGTAGGCTTTAAACAGCTTGTCAAAGGAGCTGACAGTGTTTCATTTTAAAATATTGTGTCCGCAGGATCTGGGCCCAAAATGGCGGCACTTATGTTCAGCAGTGGCCATGATGGGTTGCAGACTGTAGGGCTCCAGAAAATGGGGAGACCACCCACCCCCTTGAGAAAGACAAGCAGAAGAAACAACCCAAGGAAAGTGTCTTCGGCGGCAGAGAGGGACGCTGAGGCTGAAGACCACACAAGCAGTGAGCTGTTGGCAACTCAAGGCAAGGAACCCACACATGCTGTGGGCTGCTGCTGACCACTGTCAAAGGATTCACACTAGCCTGCAGATTGCTGGAGACAGGCTTGAGACTGACTTAAGGGGTACCAGGTATCAGAACTGAGGTGTGAGAGGGTGATCAGGGTGCTGGAGGCTTCCTGATTGTCTCAGAGGTTTAGATTTGGAGCTCAGATTGCAATGGTTTGAACTGAAAGCTGCGTGGCTGCAGGAGCACTGGAGGCAAATCCACAGACACATGGTGACTCTGGGGGGCTCTCTTTTGCTTCTCTTTCTTTGACTGTAAGGGGCGCTGGGTAATTTCTGCTGATGGCAAATCTTTGTCTTCCTTATGGTAGACTAATGGAAATTGTGTAATATTACTTCTGTTTTATTACATGACAATATAAGAATCTTGAAATTTGGTGGTGTGGCTGATAAGGTCTGTTAACATGCTGTATAAATTGAAAAAAAACCCTTCAAATATTAATGTTGGCACCAACATCTGAAAGAAGTGCATTATCCTCATTTTCAAATACATCACTCCTTCATCATTTGGCCCACAGACTATTTTGTTTGCATGCAAAAACACTCCAGCATCTCCCCATATCCATGCAAATAATTTTCTGTCAAGTCTTATCCAATTTCCTTTTGAAGTTGCTTCTATCACCTATTCCTGGGAATGCTATCCGGATTCTAATCAATCATTCCATGGAAGTTTACCCCTCTTGTCACTTCATGTTTTGTCACCAATCATCTTTACCTCATGCCCTCTTGTTGTTGACATTTCCACCATGGGAAACAAATTAACTCTGCATTGTCAAGATTTTAAACTCCTCTATCAGATCCCCTCTGAACTTCCTGTTCCAGGGAGAACAATCCCAGCTTCACAACTGAATCCTATCTCCAGAATCCTTCCTTCCACATTCTCTCAAAGCACTTCACACCCTTCCTTCAGAGCAGCACCCAAAATGGGAAAGAGTCCTTCAGCTGTACACATGTTTTGATAAGATTCACATCATTTTTTTTTCAAACTTTAATTACCACAACACTATTTATAAAGGCAGTACCTCATCAATTTTTTTCTTATGCTGTTCTATCACTTTCAATGGTCTCCAAATCTTCAATGTTTGTATTCTTTTTAGAATTGAACTTTTAGTATCCGTTCTTCTTTCTACCACTTAACTTTTCAAGGTGCTGTTGATACTGCATTGCATTGAATTGAACTGTGTGTGCAGATTTGTCTCTATATTTAAGAAATATTACCTGGTTGATGGAAAAAGAGATCGAGCAGGTGAAACAGTGGTTTTCAAACTTTTGGTTTCCACTCACATACCACCTTAAGTAATCCCTATGCCACAGATGCACTGTGATTATTAGCAAAGGATTTCTTAAGGTGGTATGAATGGGGGAAAAAAAGGTTGAGAACCACTGCTCTAGACCCAATTGTTACAGAATATTTTGCTTGAAAAAAACTGTCATTGGCCAATATCCTTTGAAGTTATGAAATTGTGCCTGTAACAAGTCATACGATTAAAAGTGGTTTTCAAACTTTTTCTCTACTCATTGTGGAGTTTAAAATAAATAAACTCCTAGAAACATTAAAGATTAAAGATTTTACAAGTATTTACAAAGAGCAAACAGAGAAGACAGTTTAGAATATGGATCCCTAATTTCTGATGGAGATAGGAGAAATTTTCTCTGAGGACCATGAATCTTTTGAATATTCTACCCAACAAAGTTGTAGAGGTAAAGTCATTGGACAAGTGTAGACTATTTAGTAAATCATCATGGTTTTCAAGGCAAATGTACTTTACAAATTTGATAAATTTCTAATGAGGTAGCAATAACAGGAGACGTTCATACATTTAAGGGAGTCAAAGAGTTGGTGAGATGGTAGCAAAGGAAAATTAGGGCCAAATTTGTGTCCATTTTGGGGTGTAACAATGACTTAGAGCTTCACTCTCACAGCTCTAGTGACCTGTGTTCAGTCCTATCCTCTGGTGCTGCCAGTGTGGAGTTTGCAGTGAACTGGTTAGTAGTCTAATTGACACTGTTGATTGCCCCCCAGTATGCCAGTAAGTGAGTGGTAGCTGATGCAATGTGGAAAGAATAACGCAGGATTACTGTAAAATAAACACAAGGCATTTCAAGCAGGGAAATTACCCATCTGTAAAGGCAGAGGTTCTTTGCCCTTAACCCTAAAGTCATACCTTTCTGAATGAGCCATGGCTGGCTCTGAGGTGCCGATTCCAAACATTTCAGGGGAAGGATAATCAGCGGGCCACCTGAGATGAATGATGAATGTACAACTGCTGGAGGCGGCTGGTTAGGGGTGGGCTGATGATGCTGTCAATCCACGACCCATTTCCCCACTCATCCCTCTCTTTCCATGACCTCCTCAAGGCAGGGGCAATCAGAGCTGGCGGGAGCTGTCAGAGGGTGGCCAGTGAGGGCTGTGACAGCCTCACTGGGCCACTTCGGCCTTCGGGGCTGCTCTCCGCTGCTGAAAATGCGGCAGAGCAATGGCTGTCTTCCCTACTCATAATCCCCTATGCAGCTGGAACTGTTCTGGTAACCACAGAGCAGTTCCAGCTGTGTGGGGGATTATGGGTAGGGAAGACTGCCATTGATTGGCGCTAAGGCACCAGTTGCCCTGTCTCCATCAGCTTTGGAGGGCGTAACAAGGCACCTCTCGATCTGAATGGGATGCTGGAGCAGCCTTTTAAGGCTGCTGTCTGAAAGGTAAGGTTTAAGTTTTAGATCTGCTCTTGTAGCCGGCCTCCAGGTGGAGGCCTGACATGAAATAGCCTATAAACAGTTATTTAATGGTTGGAGAAGACACCATGAGATAAACGGCAGTTTCTTGCTGTAAGATTCTATGATTTACCTATTTTTAATTGCATTTTAATGTTCACTTTTTAAAAAAATGTCTTATGCCATACGTCTACCATTCTACCTACCTGATCTTTTGGAAAAATAGTGAACCATGAGGATGCTAAATTTTTGCTTCCAATAAATTTGGGAATTGTGCCCCACATGACCAAATTCAATTCATTATTATTAAGAAAAGCCATGAGCCTGATATTGATCGGTGAGGAACACCACTGAACACTTCTCTCAGTTGAAACAAATACTTCTCATTATTACTGTGTGCTTTCTGTCATCTCATCAATTTTCTATCCATACTGCTTTTGAAGGATGAGGCTCTTTTCACTAAAAAATTGTATTTCATTCCCTTTTGTAGGCCAAACCAGACATAATGTATTAAGATTTGCAAAGGAAAAACAAAAGATTTTTGTATGGAAATATAAAACAAATCAAGTAATATTCCATTAAATCTGATTTATATACAGTTTTGGCCATCAGTTCCTTAATTTATCAATTTAAATAAAAATCTTTTGTGGACACTTATTAGATATCAAGGTATTCCTTTCTGCAGATTAAGTTGATTCAGATGGCACATTTAAGCATAGTGATTATTGCATTGTTATGGCAACAACAGAGACCCTGGTTCGAATCCGGAACTGCCTGTAAGGAGTTTCTATATTCTCCCCATGTCTACAGGGTTTCTTCCAGGTGCTCTGGTTTCCTCCCATCCTACATTATATAGATTAAATGGAGTATTTGGGTGGAAGAGCCTGTTACTGCACTGCATGTATATCTAAATATAAATTTTTGAACTCTATGGAATATTGATCAAGAATGTGAATGATGAACCTCAAGCTTTCCTAAATCATGCACAGTTTTGACATTCAGTATGAATGCTGTTCCTAATTTACAAACCACACCCAATATGAAAATTCAAATACTTGGAGCCATGAAACATGAAATTTTTATTCCATCTTGAATTGACCCCATAAGGTTAAAAAAAATCAGTTTTCCTTGCTAATCTACATTGTCAGAATGTCCTTTAATTTTTAAATAAAACCTGTCAATAAAAGTGAGGATGGATTGACAGTTTGAGGATGAATATCAGTTAAAAACCACTCATACTGAAAAATGTTAGAGTAAAGCCAAAAATGCAGATTATTCATATACAGTTGCATTTTAGTTGCTATTGATAAAGGAAAAAATTTATGGAAATTGGAATACCAAATAATGTCAAAGAGTTCAGAAGTACAGGCATTTGAGGTGAACAACATGAAAAAGGCCTCAGGTTTTGTACAACAAAAAGGTCAGAGGGTAACATTATCAAAAGACAAAAGATACCTAGTCAAAATAAGAGTGCTGTAAAGAACAGAGGGAGAATCAAACTGGGGAAGTTGGAGACTATCATCAAATTTAGAAATTCATGAATACTCCAACAAAAGCAACTTTATTTATATAGCATCTTTAATAAAATAAAAGCGCTCAAGAATTTTCACAGTAGCATTAATAAAAAGACATTGAATCACAAAAAGGGGCAAAGGTACATCATGGAAGACACATAGACCACTGAGAACAGTGAGAACACTAAAAATTATATGCCTTACTCTGCAAACCCAACTATCTTTGAGACATAAATTGGTTCAAGCAAACCTGACCTAATAAGATAGACAACAATAAAATTAAAGAGTAAATTAATGTAAATGCCTATGTAATTTTTGCTGTACAGCTTGTTTTAAATTGGGTACTATTTTAATTTGGAGATAAAAATCTGATCATAATTTTTCTCTGTATATAAAAAGAAGTGGCTGATTCTCACATAAATCTTTGGACAACCAGAATATAATTTTCATAATTGGGATTGAATACAAAATTCAATGAATTCTTACTCAAATGAACATTTCTGAAAACTTGGTTGTACCCCATCTTAAGAAAAAGGTGTAACGTTTACCACTTAGATTAAATAATCAGAACTATTTGCTTAAAATAATTTAATGATTTAAACACACAAGGAGTACAGAGAAGATTTATTTTTGCTTGCCATATGAGAGTTCCTCTCATTCAATTTTGGGAACTACTGATGGCACATAATGCCAGGCCATCAAAGTGACCCACACACATAAAAGTCATGCAAAGAATCGGGGAAAAATAAACACAGTTTATTGTCGTTTAAACCTCTATTAGCTTAGGTCAAAGCATTTTTTTAAAATAAACTTCAAATGCATAGCTTTCACTGTGGCAACTAATCAGGGATTGGGTGTGTGGCAAGATTCATTGGGTGGAATTTCAATGAACTACACTTTATTGAATTGCAGCTCTATGAAATTTAATATCCAGGCTTTAAATTATTATGAAACAGTTTTGAGTGTTTTATTGATAGTTTCAATGGACAACTACTCTATTTTTCTTAAAATAAATAATAATGGATTTACATTTACACTTACCTTTTCCATTAAATGTTAATGAAGAAGCCATGGTTCCTGTGACAGGCAGTGGCAGCTGGGGTGACGATGGTTGTGTTCTTGGCCTGGTTCCCATTCTCGCTCTCTCTGTTCCAGGGACATGCAAAGTCCCAAATGGCTTTTCAATAGCCAGGTCTGGTGCTACAGAGTCTGGATTCTGTGCCATTTGATCATATCTTTCTGATGAAGTATCCTGAAAACCATCAACCACTATCCTATTCTTTAGAGGGCTTCTGGGAACCAAGATTTTGATTCCTGATTTAGTAAGGTCCATCGTCTTCCTACTGGAGAAAGACTGAGAGCTGTTTTTTCGGAATTTCTGGTAACTTGGCAAGAACTGGCTGGAGGTTTTTGAGTCAGTGTCTTTACCAATTCCTGGTGATCTGGGAGAAGACTTTGACAGAGAACTGTTGGTCGACCTGGAAATTTGCTTGCGAGCATTGTTTAGAGAATGTTTGTTTGCTCTGGAAAAGGGTCCATCTTTCTGCTTATCTCTGTGCTGCCTGTTAAACTCCAGAATATACTCCTCACAATTCACCAGATGATGTTCTGGCTCCCATGTGTCATCATCACTGTCATAACCTTTCCACCGGACCAAGTACTCTGTTCGCCCCTTTTTATTTTTCCTCTTGGCCACAATTCTCTCTACCTATTAAATCAGGAAACACAGGAATCAGTGACAGAACTTGCTGTGGAATTTGCACTGAATAATGAATGTTAAATCTACACTACAGGTCTTAATGGAGTTAGTCAAGTGAATGAGCAGGTCTTGGACCATGTTTAAAATTTACATAATAATAGGATTGTAATCTATATACTGTTAAATCTTATGTCACATCTTTATATAACATGCATGGGAACTGTTCAGGGGCTGCAGGAATACAATTGAAAATATTGTCCAATGAACAGTAAAAAAACTGAAGCTCAATAAAGCCCGTAGAATTAACCACAACATCACACTTACCCATCTGACACAGGAAAATAGAAATAATGTTCAGCACTGGAAGAGAACAATGAATTCCACCTGGGATCTCCTACTGAGATACGGTAACAAGACAAATCACATTCCAGAGAGTTTCTTTTTGAACACTTTCATGCTCATTGTAACTTTGACTCATTACCTGATTTAACATTAAAAATTAAAAGGTATAGTTTCTCTCTGATATTTGTCTCCTTAGCCATAGCAACTTATAATATTTTTTTTCTCCTTACCAACCTCCTCCAGCCATCAAAATTGATATCACTGATTGGAATGTGGCATTTTTTTTGCTGTTTTTCTGTACATGATATAATTTCTCTCCAATTGCACATAATATCCAGTTAACTACAATAAAAACATAGGAATTCAGAAACAATTATTCAGATTTGTTCCAAATGTCTAACATCCACTTTATTTTATCCTCCAAAAATGCCTCTTTTTTACTTGGTATTCTTCAAAATGCCTCAAATAATCTCCAAATTTCTTTTGTTGGGTTAACTCCTTTGGGTATTTTACACATATCCCAAATTACTTTAGAGTTCCATATTATTCTCCAGTTTACCAGCTGAACTATTTAAAAGATCAAACTACACTTGTAAATTTGGCAAAGTTATTTACCAAAAAACATGTGGTTTAATAATAAGGACCCAGAATAACAAGCACAAAATAGAATACACTGCAAAAAATATAGACAATGAACTGAGCAGGTTTTTGAAAACAGTTTGTTAATTTCCTCTATTTCTCCACCTGCTATTGGGAGCTCTCCACTGGCCACCGAGACAGAGGCGTACCAAAGAAGAGGTAAATCTCTTGGTGCCTGCCACATTGACCACCGCCAGTGGGCTGATATCGCCTCCAACTGTGCATCTTGGCGCCTCACAGTTCAGCGGGCAGCAACCTCCTTTGAAGAAGACCGCAGAGCCCACCTCACTGACAAAAGACAAAGGAGGAAAAACCCAACACCCAACCCCAACCAACCAATTTTTCCTTGCAACCGCTGCAACCGTGCCTGCCTGTCCCGCATCAGACTTGTCAGTCACCAACGAGCCTGCAGCAGACGTGGACATACCCCTCCATAAATCTTCGTCCACGAAGCCAAGCCAAAGAAGAAATGAAAAGATTGGGAGTACAAAATAACAGGAGGGAAAATGATCAGGACCTGCCTGAAGCAGAGATATTTTATGGAAATTATGGCCATAGCAATAATGGGCATCAGATGGAAACATGCAGTTGATAACTGTCATTTCAGCATCTGGATTCTTGGGTTCACCACCTGGCTGTTTCAGAAATTAAAGCAGAGGGAACTATGGAACCACTGTAGAACAAATTAGATCAGTTTTTAAATGCCTCTCAAGAAAGCCAAGAGCAGGAAATGGCCATTTCTGTCTCTATTTTAGCCATGTTTTCTCAGTTCTGCTAAAAATGAAATGTTTTAAACATTCTTTACTGAGTGGTGGAATTATCATTGAATATAAATTACCATGGAGTTTTGGATTAAACAGTTGGTTTTCAAAGTTCAAATTTATTGTCAGAATACATACATGATATCACATACAACCCTGAGATTCTTTTTCCTGCGGGTCAAGCAGAACTTCAGTAATCAGTAATTGTAAACTATTCAAAAAGAAAGATAAGTATACAGAAGAGAAAAATATAAACAAAAAAATGTAAACAAACTAACTGTGCAAATACAGACAATATTCAGTAATAAATAATGGGGAAAGTAACAATCCTTAAATGAGTCTCTGATTGAGTCTGTTGTTTAGGAGTCTGATGGTGGAGGGGTAGCAACTGTTCCTGAACCTGATGGTATGAGTCTTGTGGTACCTATACCTCTTTACTGATGGCAGCAATGAAAAGAGAGCTTGTCCTGGGTGGTGTGGATCCTTGATGATTGCTGCTGTTCTCCAGTGTACCATGTAGATTTTCTTGATGGTGGGGAGACATTTGTCTGTGATGCACTAGGCTGTGTCCACTAGCTTTTACATGGCTTTCCACTCAGAGGTATTGGTGCCCTCATAGCAGACCGTGATGCAGCCAGTCAGCTTACTTTCCACTATATATCTGTAGACATTTACCATGGTTTTCGATGTCGCACCAAAGCTCCAGAAACTCCCCAAAAGTTAGGGCGGTGTCGTGTTTTCTTCACGATAACATTCGTATGATGGGCCCAGAAATGTTTTTATTTTGTTTTCATTAAACATCATTGCTGTGAGAATGAAAAACTTGGTGGCTGCTTTCCAAGTTTTACTCAACTTAATTGTACAGTTACAGTTGGAATTTAAAAGGCGCAAGGAAGCAGCTAGAAACTGATTAGAGGAAGAATAACTTTGTAATATTACATTCTTCCCTCCTAAAAAAATACAAGTAGTATCAAGCAACACTTTATGGGACTACTCCCATCCATATCAATTGGGAGGTTTTGGTACACAATCAGATCTACTTAGTTCTTGTGGAGCTACTGTTTCATCACCCTTCACACTATGACATGTCATATCTTCCTCCTCCAATTCTGATACCACCAGATTTCTTTTTATCTTGTTTCGCAATAGGAGATGTGGGGATTGCCTGGGCTTTCTGGACAAGGTGCTAAGTCACGAACAGACACAGTAGACTCCCGTCTATCTGGGTACCTGATGTTTCCATATGTTGGATTACTGTCAAGGAATTCAACTTGATGTACAAGTGGTTCATTCCTGTTACTCCTCACAAACCTTCTTAGTAGTATGGGTCCAGGGGTCATTAGCGAGAAGGGTAGTGAATTTCCATGGGTTGACTGGCATTGGAAAGCAAAAAAAAATGTTCATGGGGAATAGTATTTGTTGCTGTAAACAACAGTGATCTTTGGGAGCGTCAAACCTCAGGAAGCACCAGGTCCCAATACGTCTAGGGCAGGTTATGTGATCTAAGGGCTAAACTGACCATCTTCCATATGATACCTTTGATCCTCTCTAGCTGTCCATTCTTGATTGGGTGGTATGACTTTTGACAACCCCCTTCTGGGGGAGATAATCTTTCAGATCCTTGGGCACGAAGGTGGTGCCTCGATCAGAGTGTATGGTAATTTGGCATTCTGCATAGGCCAAATAGCAGATTCAGGCATCTGTCACTGTTGTAGTATGCATATTGGGACATGGAAAGGCTTACTGGAAGCGACTATCCCTAGTTTTTACTGCTGTAAGTGCACAGTAATGATCAACATCATTCACAGTTAGTTCAGACAAGAGTCCTCCTATTGAAATTTCATATTCATACACTGACGCTGGAAATCCTGTCCAAGTATCAAGTCAGAACATAGGTCCTCCAATACACCAAGTTGTATGCCAGCATATGATTGGTTATTAAGGCTAAGAGATCAACAACATATCCTTGGGAACTAGTGTTTAAAGTTTTCTGAGCCATAGCAATGTCTTTACTGGATGGGTGAACCTTTAGTTTTAAACATTAAACGTTAATGGAATACATAACCAAATTAAAAGGAAGAGGCTACTAAATTTACTGAAAAAGGAAAAAAAATAGATATAGCATTTGTGCAGGAAACACATCAAACCAAGGTGGAACATAGCAAATTGAAGAGAGATTGGGTAGGACACATAGTGGCAGCATCATATAATTCAAAAGCTAGAGGTGTAGCCATATTAGTTAACAAAATTGCATCAATCAAGATAGAGGACGAAATAACAGATCCAGTGGGGAAGTATGTAATGATAAAGTGTCAGATAGATTCAGAATTTTGGAATTTGCTCAATATATACGCACCTAATGAGGAGGATCAAAAGTTTATGCAAGATATTTTTTTGGAGATTGCAGATACGCAAGGAAATGTATTGATAGGAGGGGATTTTAACCTTAATTTGGATCCAGTGTTGGAAAAAAAATGGAAAAAAAAACAAGCAAAAAGAATAAAGTAACCAAATTTATGGTTAAGTCAATGCAGGAAATGAAACTTGAAATGAAAATGAAATATGGAGGAGACAGCAACCAAAAGAGAAGGAATATTCATATTACTCGAGTAGGCATAAAACATACTCAAGGACTGATATGTTTTTATTGTCGGCTCATATTCAAGGGAGAGTCAGGAAAACTGAATATAAAGCTAGACTACTTTCAGATCATTCACCCCTGCTATTAGCAATAGAACTGGAAGACATCCCACCAAGAACATATAGATCGAGGTTAGACCCCATGCTACTTAAAAGGCAGGAATTTAGAGAGTTTATTGAACACCAAATTAAAACATATTTTGAAATAAACACAGAATCTGTTAAAGATTAATTTATACTATGGGATGCAATTGACGCCTTCATTAGAAGGCAGATAATAAGCTACGTAACTAAGATGAAAAAGGAATATAATCTGGAAATAGAGCAGCTGGAAAGGGAGCTAGTAAGTACAGTAAAGGAACTAGGGAAAAGGGATGATATAAAGAAAAAGAGAGACTTGGCGGACAAAAAAAAATGAAACATTACAAACGTACAAGGTGGAGAAGAACATAATGAAAACAAAGCAAAAATATTATGAATTGGGAGATTAAACACATAAAATATTGGCCTGGCAACTTAAAACAGAGCAAGCTAAAAGAACTGTATTGGCATCAAGGAAAAAGGACAAACAAATTACATATAACCCAAAAGAGATTAATTAAAACTTTAAGGAATTTTATGAACAATTATACCAAACTGAGAATGAGGGGAAAGATGATAAAATAGAAGAATTTTTAGCAAAAATTGAACTGCCAAAATTGCAAGTAGAGGATCAAAGCAAACTGATAAAACCGTTTAAAATAGAGGAAGTACAGAATACATTAAAAAAGCTGCCTAACAACAAAACACCAGGAGAGGATAGATTTCCAATAGAATTTTATAAAACATTTAAAGAGTTATTAATTCCTCCTTTCCTGGAAGTAATAAACCAGGTAGAAGAAACACAAAACTTACCAGATTCATGCAAGACAGCAATAATTACAGTAATACCTAAGTCAGGGAAGGATTCATTAACACCAGCATCAAATAAACCAATATCCTTATTTAACTCAGATTGTAAAATAATAGTAAAATTATTACCAAACAGATTGGCCGACTGTGTACCAAAAATAGTAAAACAAGATCAAACTGGATTTGTCAAGAAAAGACGAACGCCGGACAATGTCTGTAAATTTATTAATTTAATTCATGCAGCTCAAGAGAATAAAAAACCAATGGTGGCAGTTTCTTTTGATGCAGAAAGGGCCTTTGACAGGGTAGAGTGGAACTACTTATTTAAAGTGTTAGATATTCAATCTGCCAGAAAAATATATTAACTGGATTACAGCATTATATAATGGACCGTTGGCAAAGGTAGTGGTAAATGGATATGTATCAAACCAGTTCAAACTAAGCAGATCAACTAGGCAATGATGTCCATTATCCCCCTCATTGTTCACCTTAGCAATAGAACCATTGGCAGAGCTGATAAGAATGGAAAATAAAAGGGATAAAAATAAAGGAGTATAAAATCAGCTTATTTGCAGATGACATCATAGTATACCTAACAGAACCAGAGAAATCAATAAAAGAATTACATAAGGAGAGTGAAAATCTTTAATTCATTATTCAAAATTATTTCAACAATTTTAAAAAACATGAAGTAATTAATTAAATAATTTATTTTATAGAATTGTTTTAATGGAAAATATAACAAGAACCATTTTTCCACTGTGAGTGTTTTTGGGACCCCTACACAGCATAAGGAAAAGCTAAGATTACAAGGCAAATAAGAAGCCCGAAGATGCTAGAAAACTGGAGCAACACACAAAATGCTGGAGGAACACAGCAGGTCAGCAGCGTCCAGGGAAAACAATAGTCAGAATTTTGGGCTGAAACCCTTCGTCGGGAATAGCAAAAAATGGCAGAAGTCCAACTAAAAGGATGGGGGAAAAGGAGGAGGAGGAATAGGTTGATAGGTAAGTACAGGTAGGAGGGGGAAGGGTTGGAAAAAAGGTGTGATAGGAGGAAGAGGCTGAGAAAGATGCACTCTGATATGCATTTCCTACTTGCACTTCATTGTTACTCCGATCAATAATAGATGGAGGTTAACTTTTTCAGTTCTAATCCCTGCAATATTTAACAGTCAATTTTCAAGTTTGTAAGAAAAAACTAAAAGGGTCAGCAGTCAGAGGAAGGTATTATTTTAAAAAAACAAAACAAAAATAAATAGTCCATTCATTAAATAGAGATGGAAATGAAGCTGTACTGACTTGGTTCGGGCAGAGAGTCAGAGGAGGAGGAGAATTTTGGAGAAAGTGAGGAGCAGGTAAGCCGTTAAATTCTAGGGCTTACCGGGGCTCAGGCCTACTTGGTTCGGGTGGAGAGTCGGAGGAGGCAGTGACTGGAGCTCGGCCTGTTTTCTGGAGGAGGAGGAACTTGGAGAGGGAGGAGTGGGTAAGCTGTTAAATTCTAGGGCTCAGGCCTACTTGGTTCGGGCGGAGAGTCAGAGGAGGAGGAGGCAGCGACTGGAGCTCTGGTGATTTTCTGGAGGAGGAGCTTGGAGAGAGTGAGGAGCAGGTAAGCCGATAAATTCTAAGGCTTACCGGGGCTCGGGCCTACTTATTTGGGTGGAGAGTTGGAGGCAGCGACAGCTGGATCTTGGGTGGTTTTCTGAAGGAGGAGGAGTTTGGAGAGAGTGAGGGGGTTAATTGGTCTAGGGCCAATAAAAGGAGGGTAAGGAAAAGGAGCGGTCAGTGAGGAGTGGCTCAGTGAAGGAGTGGGGCTTCAAGGCTTTGGCTCGAGAGGCTTTGGCGAGCAGAGGCTTCAGACGAGCATATCTAGATTAAGGTAAGACTGTATATTTGTCACATATATCTTTTTTTTCTCCCTCTTTGTAAGGTGAGGGGAGAAAGAGATGGGATGTGTGTGAGAGCAGTTTGCTGCTCCTGGACATCCACGTCTGCACTAGGTGTGCTGAGCTGCAGCGTCTCAGGGACCGAGTTGGGGAACTGGAGCTGCAGCTTGATGACCTCGCTCTGGTCAGGGAGAGTGCGGCTGTCATATACAGGAGTTATAGCCAGGGTCGCAGGAAAAGAGTCAGTGGGTTACGGTTAGGAGAGGGAAAGGGAGGAGTCAAGTTCAAGAGAGGGCCCCTGTGCCTGTAGTCCTCAACAATCAGTACTCCTCCATGAGTACTATTGGGAAGACAGTCAGGCTGGGGAAGGCAGTCTTTAAATAAGTAGTTCCACTCTACGCTGTCAAAGGCTGTACTTCTGGCACAGGTCAGCCTTTGTAGCCCAAAAGGGTAGGGAAAGGAAGAGGAGGGCAAAAGTTATAGAGGATTCGATGGTCAGGAGGACGAATAGGGGATTCTGTCGATAAGATAAAGGAAACCAGATGGTGGTTTGCCTCCCTGGTGCCAGGGTCCAGGATGTAACTTCTCGTGTCCATGACATCCTAAATGGGGAGGGTAATGAACCAGAGGTCATGGTACATGTTGGTACCAATGACATAGGGAGGAAGGAGGAAGTGGACCTGAAAAATGAACATAGGGAGTTAGGTAGGGAGCTAAGAAGAAGGACCACAAAGGGGGTAATCTCTGGATTACTTCCTGTGCATGTGATAGTGAGGGCAAGAGTAGAATCAGGTGGAGGATGAATGTGTGGCTAAAGGGGTGGAGGAGGGGACAGGGATTTGAGTTCTTAGATCACTGGGGCCAATTCTGAGGGAGGTGGGACTGTACCGAACGGACAGGTTACATCTGAATCCAAGAGGGACCAGGATCCTGGTGGGGGCATTTGCCAGGGCTACTAAGGGGGCTTTAAATGGTTTGGGGAAGGGGTCCATATAAGGGAGATCAACAGATAGAAGGCTTGTAGACAAAATTTGGGGGTGGAAAGGCAGATGATCAAGGAGGAAAGGGATCAGTGCTATAATGGAGGGGGGATGATGGTAATAAATGTTAGCGTGGAT
This sequence comes from Narcine bancroftii, assembly GCF_036971445.1. Classification (NCBI taxonomy): domain Eukaryota; kingdom Metazoa; phylum Chordata; class Chondrichthyes; order Torpediniformes; family Narcinidae; genus Narcine; species Narcine bancroftii. The sequence continues at coordinate 381,796,409 of NC_091469.1, read as the reverse complement.
CATAAAGAGGGGGATAAACAAAAGGTAAGATGTGGGAAATCTCTAAAATTCATTTACTTTAATCCTAGGAGCATTGTAAGGAAGGTGGACGAAGGAAGTTGTGGATAGGCACTTGGCAGTATGACTTGGTGGCGATTAGTGAGACGTGGTTGCAGGAGGGATGTGACTGGCAGTTAAATATTCCGTGATTTCACTGCTTTAAGTGTGATAAAATTGGAGGGGTAAGGGAGGGGGGGTGGGGGTGGCATTACTTGTCAGGGTGCTGATGCGTGATAGTTTGGAGGGCTGTTCCAAGGGAGGCAGTGTGGGTGGAATTAAAAAAATAGAAAAGGTGAGGTTACAATTATAGGGGTGCATTATAGACCACCTAGTGGGGAGAGAGAACTAGAGGAGCAAATGTATAAGGAAGTAACTGTGATGCGCAATAAGCACAGGGTTGTGTTAGTTGGGGATTTTAATTTTCCTAATATAAATTGGGAGATGCATTCAGTGAAAGGGCTGGATGGCTTAGAATTTGAAAAATGTGTGCAGGATAGTTTTTGTAGCAATATGTTGAGGTACCGACTAGAGAAAGGGCAGTGTTGGATCTACTGTTGGGGAATGAAATAGGGCAGGTGACTGAGGTGCGTGTTGGGGAGCACATCAGAGCCAGTGATCATGGTACCATTAGTTTCAACATAATTATGGAAAGGGATAGGTCTGGTCAAACGATGAAGGTTTTTGAGTGGAGGGAAGCCAGATTTGATGAAATGAGAAGGGATTTGCAAGGAGTGGTTTGGGATGATTTGTTTTTTGGGAAGGAGGTAGAGGAGAATTGGAGGGCATTTAAAGGTGAGATTTTGAGGGTGCAGAATCTTTATGTTCCTGTTGGGAGAAAAGGCAGGGTCAAATATTCAAGAGAGCAGTGATTTTCAAAGGAGATTAGGAAGTTGGTTCGAGATAAAAGGAAGGCCTACATTAAATACAGGAAGCAAGGTATGGACAAGATGCTTGGAAGATACATGGATTGTAGAAAGAAGCTTAAGAAGGAAATTAGGAAAACGAAAAGGAGATACGAGGTGGCTATAGTGAACATGGTGAAAGTAAATCCGAAGAGTTTTTACAAATATGTGAATAGCAAAAGGAGAGTGAAGGATAAAATTAGTCCACTAGAGAATTGGAGCGGACAAATATGTGAGGAGCCAAATGAGATGGGGGAGATATTGAATGAGTTCTTCTCATCGATATTCACTAGGGAGAAGGATACGGAATTGTGAAGGATAAGTGAAGCAAAAGGAGTAATTATGGAAAACATAGGGATTAGGAAAGAGGGAGTGTAGGAACTTCTGAGGTACATAAAGGTGGATAGATCTCTGGGTCCTGACAGGATTTTCCCCAGGACCTTGAGAGAAGTCAAGGAGGAAATAGCGGAGGCTCTGAAAGTGATTTTTCAACAGTCACTGGAGGAAGGTGTGGTGCCGCGGGATTGGTGTGTTGCAAATGTGGTTCCTCTGTTTAAAAAGGGCTCCAGGTGTAGGCCCACCAATTATCGGACAGTAAGTTTGACGTTGGTGGTTGGTAAACTAATGGAAAGTATTCTTAGAGATAATATGTATAAGTTTCTAGAGGGGCAGGGATTGATCAGGGACACCCAGCATGGGTTTGTGAGGGGAAGGCCATATTTGACAAATTTTGTTGAATTTTTAGAGGAAGTGACTAGAAAGGTTGATGAGGGTTGAGGAGTACATGTAGTATATCTGGATTTCAGTAAGGCTTTCGATAAGGTCCACATGGAAGGTTGGTAAGGAAGGTTCAGGCACTAGGGATTAATGTTGAGATAGTCAGATGGGTTCAAAGGTGGGTAGAAGATGGGCGCCAGAGAGTCAAGATGGAGCGGTGTCCCTCAGGGATCGGTGTTGGGTCCCTTGTTGTTCGTCACTTACATTAATGATTTGGATGATGGAGTGGTAAATTGAGTGAGTAAATATATGGACAATTCAAAAATAGGGGAGTTGTAGATAGTGAGGATGGTTTTCAGACACTGCAAAAGGATTTGGACTGCTTAGATGAGTGTCAGGTGGCAGATGGAGTTTAATGCAATAAGTGTGAAGCGCTTCATTTTGGGAAGAATAATCAAAATATGACATATGCAGTGAAGGGGAGGGCATTGAGGAAAGCAGGGGAACAGAGAGATCTTGGAAAGTGGATTCTCATGTAGATAGGATGGTGAAGAAGGTTTTTAGTTTGTTGGCCTTTATAAATCATAGGCTAGAATATAGGAGCTGGGAGGTGATGGTGAGACTGTTCAAGGCATTGTTGAGGCCAAGTTTGGAATATTCTGTGTCGTTCTAGTCCCCAAATTATAGGAAGGATATCAATAAGGTGGAGAGGGTGCAGAGAAGATTTACTAAAATGTTGCCTGGATTGCAGTGTCTAGAATACAAAGAAAGATTGAGTAGACTGGGTCTTTATTCATTGGAACATAGAAAGTTGAGGGGGGGATTTGATAAAGGAATACAAAATTATGAGGGGGTTAGATAGAGTAAATGTGAATAGGCTCTTCCCCATGACGGTTGTTGAGATTGGAACGAGGGTTCATAAGTTAAGAGTTGGGGGATAAACTTTAAAAGTAAAATAAGAGGAAGCTTCTTCACTCAGAGAGTGGTGGCTGAGTGGAATGACCTTCCAGAAGAGGTGGTTGCAGCAGGGTCAATTTGGTCATTTAAGAGAAGGTTGGATGAATCCATGGATGTGAGGGGATTGAAGGGTTATGGGCAGGGAGCAGGTAGGTGGGACTAGTGGAGTTCACTTAAATCGGTGCGGGCTAGATGGGCCGAGACAGCCTGTTTCCAAACTATAATTGTAATTTTTACATGTTATAAAAATAAATCAATAAATGCTGGAAAATCCAGCACATTAAGCAGTATCTATGGAGAGGGAAACAGACATGTCAGGACAGATAATTACCGACCGGCAGGACAGGAAATTTCTGAGAATGGAACGCAAGAATTAAAAGTATTTCACAACTAGTTCACTACGAAATAAGATCATGCCTGATTTTTTTTTAACATTAGTACAGTTGCAGTTTCTTCTAATATACATAATTTGATTTCCAAAAATTGTATCAAGTTTTGATAAAAGTAGAAGGTAGGAGAGATTAAATGGCAAAATGTCAAGCAACAAATAAAGAGAAGTTGTAAATCCAGAATAATTATCTGAACCTCTCAAGAATAAAAGGTCTTCAGTTAGAGCAGGGGTGTCAAACTCAAATTCACCGAGGGCCAAAATTAAAAACTTAGACTAAGTCGAGGGCCAAACTAAATATTTATTGAAAATTTTCAACAACATCTGCATGTTTTCTCTTCTTTCAACATATGTAATGTTAAACTTTTTCTTATTAAAATAAATGTTTAACAATAGTTTTGGTTAAACTCTTTCTAGAAGAAGCATTAACAAATGAGAAATAAAATATTCAATAAATAATATTTCTTTATAGCCTTTAAGCTCCTTTTAAATGTTTTTTTTCACAAGCCAACAAGTCAAAAAAATAACAAATTGCTTCAATGAAAATCCAATCTTTCAACTATGAACAGTCCAAAGTTAACCAAAGAAAATATTAATCCAAGCTTAGCTTGCTACACTCTGATGCATCTGGGTCTAAACCAGATACTTGGCATCTCTTCTTAGATGCAAGTTCATCAAACTCTGGGGTCAGACTCTGAGCTGAGGAAATCTTCAGGACTGAATGAAGGTGCTCGTCAGTAAGATGACTCCTGTGTGGTGTTTTGTTTATCTTCTTCAAAGAGAAGAGTTGTTCGCAGAGATACGTGCTGCCGAACATTGACAGCATTTGAGCAGCTTGTGCACGGAGTTGGGGCAGTGTGCCGGGAAGGAACTGTGGGAACTGCGCAGCACCGACAGAGTCATACTTTGACTCGAGTGTGTCATTACACTGGAGCTCAATCAGCTCCATTTGGAAGTTGGTTGGAGCACTTGTCACATCAACTACAAACAGATTGCTGAGTAATTCAAATCTGCATTTCTGGGCTTCAAAGTCAGCAAATCATCGGGAAAACTCCGCACGAAGTACGCTTAGTTTTTCAGCAAACTCTGCACTGGGCAACACGGCAGGTGAGATCTGTTCTTTCATAATTTGGCAGCTCAGTAAATGAGCCATGTTTCCCTGCAGCATCTGAGTCTCCCACAAGCACAACTTGGTTCTAAAAGCCCTCACTTACATGTCTGTAATGACGTGCCCTCGTCCCTGCAGCTGCAGGTTTAGCGCATCAAGATGGCTCACGATGTCACACAGGAATGCCAGCTCACATTGAAACTTTTTATCCCTGAGCTCTGTTGTGTCTTTGCTTTTGCTCTCCATAAACAGACATATTTCTTCACGCAGCTCAAAGCATCTCTTCAGTACTTTTCCTCGGCTAAGCCATCGCACCTCTGTGTGATAGGGCACGTCTCCGTATTCTGACCCTAACTCCTCCAGAAAGGACTTGAACTGGCAGAGATTTAAACCTTTGGTTCTTATGAAGTTAACTACTCGAGTTACAGTGTTCATAATATGCTCCATTTTCAAGGCTTTGCCACACAAGGCTTCCTCGTGGATTATGCAGTGGTAAACTGTAAGCTCACCTGATGATTCTCCCGCATCTTCTCCCGAATCCTGCCCACCAGTCCACTTTTCTGACCGCACATCGCGGGCGCACCATCTGTCGTTAGTCCCACAAGTTTATCCCAAGGCAGCATCATTTCACTGAGACATTTGGACACCTCCTCGAAGATTTCTTTTCCTGTGGTTGTGCCATGCATGGATTTTAATGCTAAAAGTTCCTCTGTAACGGAAAGTTTCGTGTCCACTCCACGGATGAATATTGATAGCTGGGCAGTATCTGATGTGTCGCTGCTCTCGTCTACAGCAAGTGAGTATACCATAAAATCTTTCCCCTTCTCCTTCAGTTGTTGTTCTAGATTAGTAGAAAGCTCACAAGCACGCGCAGCCACGGTGTTTCTGCTCAGGTTCACATTTAAAAATGCTTGCTTTTTATCTGGGCAAATGACATCGCAAACTTTGAGCAATAGACAATAGACAATAGGAGCTGGAGTAGGCCCTTCGGCCCGTCGAGCCAGCACCGCCATTTTACAGATCGTGGCTGATCACTACCATCAGTACCCCTTTCCAGCCTTATCCCCATAACCCTTAACTCCTTTGCCCACTAGAGTCTTATCTAACTCTCTTTTGAACATAATCAGCGAATCTGCCTCTACCACCCTCTGTGGCAGAGTATTCCACAGATTCACACTTCTCTGGGTAAAAAAATGTTTTCTCATCTCCGTCCTAAAGGGCCTACCCTGTATTCTTAAACTATGCCCTCTAGTCCTTGTCTCCCCCATCATTGGGAACAAGTAATCAGACTTCACCTTGTCTAACCCCCTGATGATTTTGTATACCTCAATCATGTCCCCCTTCATCCTTCTAAACTCCATCGGATACAAGTCCAGTTTTTCTAGCCTTTCAGCATATATCAACCCCGCCATCCCTGGAACTAACCTTGTAAATCTGCGCTGCACACCCTCTATTGCTAGTATGTCCTTCCTCAAAATTGGAGACCAGAACTGGATGCAATACTCCAGGTGGGGTCTCACCATGGCCCTGTACAACTGCAGAAGGGCGTCTCTGTTCCTATACTCCAATCCCCTCTTTATGAAAGCACTATTAGCCTTCTTCACAGCTTTCTGAACCTGCATGCTAGTCTTCAGTGACCGGTGATCAAGTACTCCCAGATCCATTTGCTCCTCCCCACTCCATTTAAATAATACTCAGCTTTCCTATTATTGCCCCCAAAATGGATAACCTCACATTTGCTTACATTGAACGTCATCTTCCATTCAGCAGCCCACTCCCCCAACCTGTCCAAGTCCCTCTGCATTTTCCTGACATCCTCCTCACACCCAACACCGCCACCCAGTTTCGTGCCATCTGCAAATTTGCTCAAGTTATTAATAATCCCCTCATCCAAATCATTTACATAAATTACAAACAACTGAGGACCCAATACCGATCCCTGCGGCACTCCACTCATCACATCCTGCCATCCTGAAAAAGACCCGCTTACCCCAACCCTTTGTTTCTTATTTCTTAACCAATTTCCTATCCATGTCAGCACCTTACCTCCAATACCATGCTCCCTGATCTTGCCCACTAGTCTCCTGTGCGGTACCTTATCAAAGGCCTTCTGGAAGTCCAAATACACCACATCCACTGGCTCTCCCGAGTCCACCCTCTTTGTCACATCCTCGAAAAATTCCAGAAGGTTAGTCAAGCATGACTTACCCTTAAGGAATCCATGCTGACTAGCCCTTATACTATTATTTCTGCTTAAGTGTTCTGTTATTATTCCTTTTATGATAGACTCCAATATCTTCCCCACCACCGACGTCAGCCTGACCGGTCTATAATTTCCCGTTTTCTCCCTCCCTCCCTTCTTAAAAATCGGCACCACATCAGCCACTCTCCAATGCTCAGGGACCTCCCCCGAATCTATGGAACTTCCACAATTTCCATAGCAACTTCTTTAAGCACCCTGGGATGCAGCCCATCAGGCCCTGGGGATTTATCAGCCCTCAGTCCCAACAATTTACTCACAACCTCCTGTTTCTGGATCCGGATATCCATTAGATCCCCTACTTCCCCAGGAAAGTTCCCCAAGTCTCTTGACACCGCATGACCATTACCCCCTAACTGACCATAACCTATATCCTCCTTGGTGAAGACAGTTGCAAAGTATTTGTTAAATTCCTCAGCCATCTCCTTGTTTCCGGTAATAATTTCACCCTTTTCCATTCTTAATGGACCAATTTTGGACAGAACCAATTTCTTCCTCTTCACCTATTTAAAAAAGCTTTTGCTATCCTCCATTATATTATTTGCTAATTTCCTCTTGTACTTAATTTTCCCCTCTCTTATGACTTTCTTAGTTACCCTATGATGCTCTTTGAAGGTTTCCCAATCCTCTAACTTCCCACTCCGCTTCGCTATCCTATACTTACTCTCTTTGAATTTGATATTACACTTGATTTCATTAGTTAGCCAGGGCTGCCATTTGCATCTCCTAGAGCCTTTCCTCCACTTTGGAATAAATTTGTCCTGAAACCTGTGAAAAATGTCCAAAAATAACCCAGTTGTCCTCCCAGCTAGTGTATCTTTCCATTTTATTTTGGCTAGATCCTCCCTCATAGCTGCATAATCCCCTTTATTTAACTGCAGTACAGATGCTTCCGACTTCCTTTCTTTTTCCCTTTCTAATTGCAACTCAAAAGCAACCATACCATGGTCACTATTCCCTAATGGCTCCCCTACATCGAGGTCACTTATTAACTCTGCGTCACTGCACAGCACCAAGTCCAGAATCGACTTTCCCCTGGTAGGTTCCTCCACTAGCTGCTCCAAGAAAGTATCTCGTAGACATTCAATAAACTCAGTCTCTTGTGCTCCTGCCCCTGTCTGATTATCCCAGTCCACCTTCATGTTAAAGTCCCCCATAATTATTGTATTGCTACCACTTTGACATGCCGGCACTTTTTAACAAACTCTCCCTCTGTAAAGGGCCTGGCTGATTTGGCGATCTCTGCGGCCACAATAAAACTAACTTTTACAGCAGGCTCACTTTGGGATTCTGCTTTGGTGAACATAGTTTGCTGTAAAACCAGACTTCTTTTCATCTCCTCCACCTTCTGGAGCTTTTGCTTCTCGTTCAGAAAGGTCCAGCGGGCCAGCTCTAATACATATTTGATATGATCTTGCGGGCCAAATATAATTATATCACGGGCCAAATTTGGCCCGCGGGCCTGAGTTTGACGTGTGAGTTAGAGCACTAGATAAGAGAAAGAATGACATTTCTCCCCAGACCATGATCATTTTAGTCCATGTCGATACTGTTGATGGGTGAGGTCCAAAGTATTGTTACACAAACTCAAAGCATTGTAAATAGTTATGAGAATTGGGAAAGATTGGGCAAATGGAGTTTCATACAGTAAAAATATTAAATAGTTCACTTTGGCAGGAATTTAATTTTACAAAAAGTATATTACCTAAATGGCAGGAGATTGCAGAATGGCCTGTGTGACACAAAAAAGTTTAGTGTGCAAATACAGCAAGTAATAAGGAGAACTAAAATAATGTCATTGCTTATTGCAAAATAAATTGAATTTAAAATTACAGTAAGTTTCCCATTATCCAGCATTTGATCAACCAGAAACTCAAACAACCGGCAAAAAAACCACGAGGACATAAATAAATAACAAAAACTAAAATTTTAAATAAAAGTTTAAAATTGTAAATATTCTCTGAAGCAACACATAATCCCATGGGAGCAAACATTCATCCAGCGGAGGAGCGCATGGTTATGCCCTGCCCACAGCAGCTGTTTGAATTAAGTCAAAATGAAGTTGTGTTTGAATAAATGGCGGTGCCCAGGACGAAGGGCTGGCTGACACCACTCATCGCTGGGGTAACTCTCCCAAAGTGTCTCCTGATTCCTTCCTGGTAAGAGTCTTTATCAGTATTAAGTACATTAATAAGGCTTTATCCATAAATTTGGGGGAGAGGGAGTTAATTATGACAGTGACATAGTTAGTGTAGCCACTAATGTCACACTACCCTTTTCACTCTGGCATCCCAGTCAATTGGCTGTTCAGTGCCCCGGTAAAAGAAGCTGTTTTTGCTGTTCACACTGGGCCACTTTTAACCGGAACACGACCGGCTTTCACAGTGACCATTGGAGATAGGAGAGTCAACCTTCAACATTTTTTGTCACAGGATACAACTTGCCCTTTTCACACTGGGTTAATCAGCACGCCAGCGTCAGTTGATGCCAGGGATGTGAGTCGGGGAATGAGGCCGTTGTGACAGATTATAGATATGTTTTAAAGGAAATAAATTGAGGTATGTGTTTTAGTGTAGGTCACATACAAACATTTCAAAACAGATCTCTTTCAAAATACTGGAGCTCTGCTCAAACTAAACAGGCTGGCTCAGAAAACCATTGCAAAAATTTCGAAGAGTGCCCAAGAGACTTCACTAATGGATTACTGTTTTGAAAAGCAACAGATGAAAGAACTCGGAGGACGAGGTTTGAAGCTACAGGCTGTCTGGGAGAGCTGCTTGCTGTTCTAAGAGGGTCATGTGGTTTTACAAGCAGAAGGAGGGGGTCAAACAGGCTTTTCTCTGAGGGAGAGAGAGAGAGAGAGATCAGTTCTGCAGTTTTACAGTCAGTAGCAACAGCTGGGACTGGAAAAGGACAAGCTGGCAAGCTTGTGGAAAAATCTGATTTTGAAGACAGGTTGTGAGCACTTAGTTCAGCATGGTCAAAGCCCTTGTGGTTCATACAAGAGGAAAGAACTGGCTGCCTAGTTTCACTTGAAATAAGAAAAACAAAAATAACTCTGTGATAGCCTGAAAGAAAGAGGTTATCATCTGGAAAACTCTGAGGGGGAAAGTTTCTTCAGTAAGACACTGAAGTGGCTGATTAAAAGTAATCAGTTGTGGGTGTCCAGCGAACAATAAATCTCTCTCTGAAAACCAACAAGAACCTACTTTTCAAGCACCAAAGCCTGGTGAACTTCATTAATGTTAAATTCTGTGCACAGTATAAGAATTGCCGACAATCAGTAAATGTGGAGGAATGAGAAGTGAGATTGGACTGTGAATCAAATAATTTTTCTTAACTTACACACACATTACATACACATCCTCTTAGAATTAGAAGGGGGTTAAGTTAGGTTAGTTAAGTTAATAGCAATAAGTTAAAGTTTGATCCTGTTGTTTACAGATGATTAAAAGCAACTTTTATTTAAGTAACCATTTGACTTGGTGAATTTCTATTGCTGCTGAGTTTTGGCGTCTTCTGGGCTCGTATCACTGTCAATCCCCGGCGTGTTTTGATGCCGGCGTGCCGATTGATTTGCTTTCACACTGGACCCTTAACCCGTAAATTGGCCATCAATTCCTGGGACAAGGTGCCAGTTTGAAAGGGGCTATTGTTTCAGTGGCAGCGACTGGGGTACAAATTTCTCATTCTGTGTGCCCCTGTCTCCCAGCTGTAAGGAATCAGAAGAATCCTTTGTCCTGGCATCATCAAGGAGAGCGGCCTTCCAGGCAGGAGTGAGACATTGGGCTCAGTCGAGTTCCCTTCCCTTCCTTCCCTGGCACACTTGACGCCAACTCTGAACTCTCCTCTCGGCCTACTACCACACATGCACATCGGGAGTTGGGACTTGGGTGTCAGGAGCTCCAGTGTCCCGGAAGACAGGAATCCGTTGACTCACCAGTGAGTGTTCCACTGGCCCTGGAAACCTCCCCAGGGATCATCAGCAGGTTCATGTCAGGGATTGGTACCGGCAATTGGGAGTTCTCAGTGATCATGTTGGGTTCATGTTGGCGATCAGCGGCGGTGCTGCAGCCAGCATTTTTTTGGTGAGAATTAACATTATTTTAATGCTTAAAAAGTCTTCTCTCGTTGTTTGTTGTAGTTTAAACATTGATACAAGTGATTTGCTGTTGCTACTGGGCTGTTTTTAAAAAAATGACCAGTTATCTGAAAATATAACATTTATCCGACATAGGCCCAGTATCGACCATTTTGGATAATCAAAGTTGTACTGCATGTTAAAATAGGAATACCTGAGGTTTTTAGAAAGTGGGTTGAATTTAAAACTTGATTTCATTTATTACTTACTTATCCTATACAAGTCCAGTTATTAAAATCTAAATACTATGTTCATGAGGATTTTTTAGCGAGCCAAATTAAAAGCCTGATTTCTAAACAGCTTATTGCTGACAGTAAAACCACTAGTGATCAAACTGAAATAAATGATACTTTTTAATCAGTTTTATTCTAAATTATATAGTTCTGATCTTGCTAAAGATTGAACTGCTATATGGAATTTTTCGAGACAAACTGACAATCCCTTCAGTTTCCTCAGATAATAAAGTTAAATTGGAGCAGCCTATCTCACAGCAGGAGATTGTGGTGACTATTTAGTAAAAGTCCTGGCCCAGACAGTTTCCCAGTGGAATTTTATAAATCTTTTTCTTATTTATTGACTTCTTATTTGGATGTGGTTTTACTCAATTTTTAAATTGTGGACAATTGCCTCAAACCTTTTTTGAAGCTACTATTTCTCTTATTCTTAAAAAGAATGATGATCCGTTAGACTGTTCCTCTTACAGACAAATTTCTCTTTTAAATTTTGATGCTAAGATTTTATCTAAGATCCAAGCTTCCAGGTTACAAAATATAATGCCTCTCATTATTTCTGAAGATCAGATGGAATTTATCAAGGGCATTATTCACAGTTCAATGTTCATTGACTTTTAGACATTATTTATTCCCCTACTATCTTGTCTTCTGAATGTATTCTCTCTCAAGATGCCGAGAAAGCATTTGATAGGATTGAGTGGAGATAACTTTTTTGTGTATTACAGAAACTCAACCTAGGTTCCCAATTTGTTAATTTGATTAAAATAATATATTCATCTCCTACAGCTTCAATTTTTTCTAATTCAATTACATTTAAAATTCAAACTACTTTGGAGAACCAGACAGGGTTGTCCTCTAAGTCCACTCGTATTTAATTTGACTTTGGAATTCCTAGCCTTGGTTTTTTGGCAATCAGCTAATATTTCAGGCATCGCTCGAACTGGAACTATCCATAACGTATCTCTTTATGCTGACAATCTTCTTTTACCAATCCTGATCATTCAATTTGAAAGATCTTATCAGTGCTCAATCAATTTGGTCAATTCTCAGGTTACAAATTGAATTTGCAGAAGAGTGAATTATTCCCATTCGATTCTTCCCACTCTTTTGACCTCTCTATCTCTTTTAAATTGTTAAACAGTTTAATTATCGAGGTATAATTATTACTAGAATGATCACTATTGTTTTAAGGAAAAATTTCTTACTTTTCTGAATCATGTTAAGAAATCCTTATCTAAATGGTCTCCTCTTTTGATGACATTAACAGGTAGAGTTTTTGTATATTTTTCAAGCTGTCTCAGTTTTTGCTCCTAAATCTTTTTTTATTCATCAGATTCACTTATTTCCTGTTTTATATGGGGAAAAATAAACATCCCCATTTTAAAAATGTTTTCTTTCAAAATACTAAAAGAAATGGGGACGGCATTACCTAATATGAGACTTTATTACTGGGCAGCGAACATTAGATATATCATTATTTCGATACATCATAAATGAATATTCAGGAGTCTCAAGCTGGATTGACTTAGAGATGAAATCCATTAAAAGACACTCTGTTATCTCAATACTTGGAGCACTTTTGCCTTTTTCGCTCTCCAAATTAACTAATAATTTAGTAGTTAGGAATACTTTATGTATTTGGTTCCAATTTAGAAAGCACTTTGGACTAATTAATAAAAATCTATGATAATCAATTTTACACAATTCCTTTTCTAAAAAAAAACCTTCGGTTCAAGACGTTGGATAGACTCAAAGGTCCAGGTTGGGTATTCAATCTTTCTTGGACTTGTTTCTAGACCAAAACTTTGCTTCCTATGAGCAATTATCTGCCAAATTTAAATTACCTAATCAACATTTTTTTTTGCTATTTGTTAGATTAGGAGCTTCGTAAACTCCTTAAGTTTGAGGCTTCCCCAAGATTTAGAATTTAATCTTATCTGGGAAGTATATAATTTTAGACCTAATCAGAGAGGACTGCTTTCAGCCCTTTATGAACTACTTTTAAGATCTAGCGATAGTTCTTCATCTAACATCAATAAAGTTTGGGAACATGACTTTCAACAGCTGTTTTCTGAAGACTATCTTGAAAATGTACATCATCCTCTCTCTGTGGGAGACGTTCCTTATGACAATTTAAAGTAGTCCATAGGGCCCACTATTCCAAAGTTCAATTAGTTAAATTTTATTCCAATATATTCTCTAAATGTGATAAGTATACAACTCAGGAAGGTACTTTATATCATATGTTTTGGTTTATAACTACTGGAAAGAGGTATTTAGTACATTATCCTTAATTCTTGATATAAATCTGTTTCCAAGTCCTTTTATTGCAATTTTTGGAATGAGTGGACCAATGGGCTTAATTTTCAATCCCATGCTTCCCTGATTGCTGGAAGGCTCATTTTGCCGCAGTGGAAAGATGTTGTCTCTCCATGCATAAACAATGGCCATTGAATTTGATGGCATCCCTTTCTCTAGAGAAAATTAAGTGCTCAATTAATATGAGTATTAACTTTTTTCTCTTTTTAAATTATTTTCAAAATTTATAGATCAATTATTTTTGGTCTTTATTTTTTTTTCCTTTTTAATTTCCTTTTTATTCTGAACCTATTAGTTGTATAATTAGTAGTTGATGCCTGACTTTGATAGTAATCGCTCATATAATATGTTGGGGTTAGTTGTGCAGACTTGTCTTTCCTCACTGTGCTTTTTAGCCAGCCATAGAATGTCTGCCTTCGCTGCTATAGCCCTTGGGTCTTCAAATGAACATTTGGATAACAAGAGCCTAATATCATCTGGCATTCACTCTAAAAAGAGTTGCTTGAATAACATATTGAACCTTTCACCAGCTGTCAGGAACTCCATTTCATCCAATAGTTCTGAAGGTGTGCAGTCTCCCAACCCATCGAAATGTAGTAGTTTGGCTGCCCTTTCCCTACAGGACATATCATGTGCACATAATAAAAGTGTTTTTAAAGCATCATACTTGCTGGTATGGACTGGATCCTATGGGAAGTCCCCGACCTTCTTAGCGACAGCCTGGCCCAGGGCACTGACAAGATGGTAATAACAATTGGTGTCCAATTCGACTTTGCGAAGGTGAAATTGTGTTTCAACTTGTTGGAACCACAGTTCAGGGTCAGGTGTCCAGAAAGGTGGTAGCTTCACAGCAACAGCTGCAAAATCCATGTTTGTCCAAAAATACGTTTTTGGACTCATCGGGGTCACCAATTGTGGCCACTGGAATTGCAGTGGACATGATGAAATAACCACACAAGGCGTTTTTAGAGTGAATCAAACAGATTTACTCTTCATCACCTGCACAACCTTTTAAAGGCCCAAATCACACGCTCAACCCGCGCTGATGTCATCACACACTGACATCACATGATTGGTTTGATGCCTTCTGGGAGTTATAGTGCTGCCATAGCACCGCTACAGGTCTTCCTTTTTTTTTATTAACAGTAAAAGAAATAATTTGTCCCCTGAGAAAAGATTTCAAGGCATCCCATACAACTAAATTGGAAACCTCCAGTGAAACATTAGTATCAAAGCTATCTGTTCTTCCACAAATTTAACAAAGTCATTGTTTGAAAGTAAAACTGAATTGAAACGCCAGTGCCTTTTTACTCAAGGAAAATTAGAAAGAGTCATTGATAATACAATAAGGGGATGATCAGATATAACAATTCTGTGATAATCACAAGAATGTGTTAGTGGGATTAATTGATTATCAATGAGAAAGTAATCCATATGTGAATAAGTACAAACATGAGAGAAAAAAGAATACTCTCTATTAGTAGGATGAAAGAAATGCCATATGTCTGTAATACCAGAAAGGATGAATTAATGAGACAGATTTACCTAATATGGCAGGGTTAATAGATGATTGATCTAAATTAGGATCTAACGAGCAGTTAAGAATCCATGCCTAAAACAAGAGAATATAAACTTAAATCTGGCAAAGTAGAAATGTTCAAAAAACCCCACATTAGCAAAAACCACCATTTTGTCATGTAATTTTCCCAAAACAATAACAAAACAATCATTAGTATCTAAAACAAAATTGTGCGTAGTAACGGGAATATTTTGATTAATAAACCCCCTGGCTTTAGCTTGAAAGCAACGATGACAATGCTGCCCCTTCCATCACAGCATCAGGTGTGAAACATTACTGCTATGAATATGTCTCTCCTGTAAGAAATTAACTGTGGCTTTAAGTTGTTTTAAATGCAAAGACATTTTTCTCCACTTAACTTTAAGGTTCAAGCCTTTTACATTCCAACTGAGAAAATTAATAGAGTTTGCCACGTTAATTCACTAATAAAAAAAGATTGATTAATAGCGATAAAATTGATTTCGAAAATGTCAATAAACAAATGCAAGTTTAAGTCCTTACAAAATGTACAAGCAAACTTCAGCCAGCAGGTGGTGCCCTTAGAACAGAAATTAGAGATCTGGAAGTTAAACATAAAAAGGCCAAAACACAATAGAAACATGAATCAAAAGTAAACACCCCTTAAGCCACCTCCCTCCCCCCTCCGCCCAGTCCCAACCCCCAAAGGCGGCTGAATAGATCAACAGCATGCTAATTAACTTTCTAGAATTTCTACAAAGATCTTCCTGTTAGATTAGATGTTCTGGCTCTTAAAAATGTTTATAAACAATCCCCAAATAAAATATTTCAAACCAATAGGGAAGTTTTGTATCGACTGTATCACATTTCACAGCAGAAAAAAACAATTTGGAGACTTTTCAAAAAAATTTTGAATAATGTGTAATAGAACAAATTTGTTAATTATTTACCAGTAGTGATTTAGAAAAAAAATTAACGTTCTATTTATCCCACTTATTAAAAAATAAGTAACTCAGTGTGGAAATTATATGAGAAGAAAAAAGAAATTTTTATTAAATACAATCAGAGTGCATCAATATTCTCAGACACTCTGTACTAAACCAAATAATATAAAGCAATCAATGCTTTCCCTGTAAGTACTTTAAGATAAATAAGTAAACTTATAAAGTAATGAAGTTCAATTATAAGTCAGTCATCTGATAAACAAAGAAATGTCATTCAGGATGAAGAGTGGAAGCTTGCTTGATAACGTATTCCCGAGCCTCATCCATTGTATTAAACCACTTCTTGTGCCTTCTGGAAAGAGTGATACAAAGTCACACTGGATATAACAAGGAAGGTTTAAACCCAAGATCATAGAACTCAGACATAATTTCTCTGTGGACAGCCTGCTGACTCATGACTTCTAAGCAGTAATCTTCAACAATTCTAAGTTGTTGGCCACGATACATTAGTTTTCCCTGTCAACGAGCTTCAACGGATCATGTTCTTTTGTTTGATATCGGTGTAATCGTATGATCTCTGAAAGTGGCTTTTGCCCAGATTTGAGTTTTGGCAGCAATGAGTGGTGTGCTCTATCAATCTCTAGTGGAGATGGAAACATCTCTTTTCCAAATACCATTACAAGCAGATATGAAAAAAAATATAGTAAGTTGCCCAGTCTCAGCGTCTTCAACTAAGCCAAAAATATGCAATGTCTGCTTCGACTTTCAAAGTCAATGATTTTTGCCATTAACTTCATGTAGTGGGCTATAAAAGTAACCATTATATATACAAAAATGTAGTTTCCCCAATCATATTCTATATATTTAAAATATATTTAAGCTCTGACAGTGTGCGGATCTGTATGTATGAAGGGGGAGGGAACGGGGGACTGTTTTGTTTTGTTTTCATTGTAAGAAAAAGTTTATATATGTTGTGTGGTAAGAAAACTGAACATCAAACATAAAAATGTATTATGTATATTTTTGTAAAAAAAAATCAAAAATAAAATATTCAAAACAAAACTTCAAGGTGTTGTTCATTAACACTGAGATAGTGTCTTCCAAGTGCCGAACCTGGTTAATTAGATCATTAAAAGTAGATTCTACAGAAGACAGATGCTCGCCTTGTTTTTCATCAGAACAGCAAACTTGCTCAAGCTTTATTTTCCAGTATTGTGATCTTAGCATTTAGAGTTTTGAATTCTTCAGCAATCATTTTTAATCTGGGCAAGTGATTCGGAGAAATTCTCAGAAGGTGGGCTAGCCAGTGTTTCCTGCTTCTTTTCATTTTTTCTAGCCTTGGTGTTCCTTGTATCCATTTTAGTGTAGATTTAAAAAAATATATAAATATGAAATCTGATATACTCTGAAAGTTTGAAAGAAATGCAGGGGAGTAAAATAATACTGATTACACATGAGCGAGTGACTGAAGCTCTTCATGTCACAGCCAATCGGAAATCCAGTATTTTTCTTAAAGCATCTTCATTCTTTCTCCAATCTCTTACTAACTTCTCATATATCTCAATTGTCGTTGCTGGATTTCTTGGCCACTTCTATTACTTTTAACTTAAAACTCGCTTCATACTTTTGTCATTTGCTGGAGGCTCCATGATATTAGTCACCTTCAGCAATGCCCAACAACTCCATCAACACAATTTTTTTTGGGGGGGGGTCAACTTATACACCCGATATATGATAAAACCATGAAAGTGAGGCTGAAAATGGGGACCCGACTTATGTGAAGGTTGATTTATATTCTGAAATATATGGTATATATTTTCAACAGAAGTTATAGCTCCAAATCATAATGCAGTTATATTTTTCATATGTCAACAGGTTTCCTTTAATAATTTGTGTAACCAATTCCAAAATGTGCTCACAAAATTGCATTCATAGTAAGTAGGAGCTAAAATTAAAATTGCAACTAACTTTACAAATTTCAAAATCAAAAAGAAAAATCAGTGTTTTGTCTTTCAATCACATCAATCACTCATCTTAAAACACGTCACAGTTTCCTTCATTAAAGTAAAAACAGTCTCAATTCTTCATCCTATGTCACATATCAATTTTCCCATTTAAGGCTTTCTAGTAAATCTGTACAATACCCTGTACTTCAACATTCTTCCTGTTGTGTGGTAAGAAAACTGAACATCAAACATAAAGCTCTTATGTTTACACATAGGACTTAACATTAATTTTTGGTTCAGTGCATGTGTATGGAAGGAAGGAAGGAAGGAAGGGGGAGAAGGGAAGGGAGGGGTAAGATTTATTCTTTAATTTTTGTTATTTGACAAACAAAATCAGTTAAAATACATTTGCAATAAAAATACATTAAACGATCCTCACAGAAACCCCAAGTTGAAGCAACATCTTGAACACATCCAAATTTATTTTCAGTCCTTAATTTTTTTTCATCTGTTGACCATTTCCAGCATTATCTGCTCCTATTCCAGATTTTCAAAATCTGTAATTTTTGATTTTCAGGGATGAAATATTTCAAGCTTTTGAAATAAACCCAAGATTAACAGTCACAGACTCAATCATTAAAGCTTTCTTCAGATTTCTGTTAGTGTACTTTCAATTCTCACTATAATTATGGCATAAATGAACATGGCCTCAACTTTCAGGTCTTCAATTTAGAACATAACAGTCTTTGTCACAAACAACAACTTGCAACTAAGGGATTTCTGTACAGTCTCAATCAAGCATCCAACACGCTCAGTTAACGAAAACCAAAAAATGTTTTGACTGATAGGATCAATTCTGTGCTAAACACCTTTACTGGCAGATTACAAATTAGATTTATGTCAAGACTCATGCATTTCTACATGAAGCGCCAATATGACTGACAAATTCCAGTACCTTTTTTAAAAGCAGAGTTACAGCTCTCTTGAAGTCTAAAAGTGCCAGAGTTCAACATATGCAGATTCAAACTCAGGTCAAGTTAATTTCAAATCACAAAACATCTTCAACAGAATTAGAGAAGACATGTTATATGATCCCTTAGCTCTTTGATTTGTTTAAAACTTTTTGAAGCATGATTACCAGATAAAGGAAATAACACCCTGTAAAACTTAATACAAACCACTGATGAAAGCTTCCCTTTTTTATAACCATAACCATTTACAGCACAGAAACAGGCCAGTTTGGCCCTACTAGTCCATGCCGAACATCTTCTCCCACCTAGTCCCACTGTCCAACATTGGGCCATAACCCTCCAAATCTCTCCCGTCCATTTACCTATCCAACCTTTCCTTGAATATTAACATCAATTCGCTTCTACCACCACTGCCAGAAGTTGATTCCATACCCCCACTCCCCTCTGCATGAAGAAATTTCCCCTGATGTATGCCATGAGGCACCATTTGATTTGAAGTGATTCTAAACTGCATCATTGGCTTAACCAATTGAAACATTCCATTTTAATATCAGATTTCATCAATGACACTAATGTTTTAAAATCAAAACTGGATTTTAAAAAATCTTTTATCCAATGTAGTGTAGGTGTACCGAAATTCAACAGGTGGATTTGCCGATAATCACAGAGGTAACATCTTTGCGTACTGAAAGATTAATTTGGGTTTACCCTATGAATTTCCATATTTTATACACTTGCGTACCTACTAAATTTCACATTATTTCCACCCATACTCTAACTCTTTTTTAAAAGCCATCAACGCACCACTGACCAATTTACAGACAGATGAGATTAGACAGTAGCTGATATGCAATGATCAGAAGGCAAAATCTGAATAGTTGCCAATTTTTGCCAACACCCTCAGCTATCTGGCATCCATGGGCAATGATGAGTGCTGATCACATAAAAAAATGTGGATTACAAGAGAATTGCTTATACATTATAGCACATCACACAGTATTATTCTTTGCAAAAACCTTTAAATTGCTGTTTCCTTCCCCTTTTAAAATAATAGCTTTACTCTGCAATTCTACATTTTAAGGTGAATCAGAATTAATGTAAAATATAACAAAAATAAATTATATGAATGACAGCGCTTGTTGCCACATGAAGTTGTAAAACTTCACAGGATACTGCTGCTAATTAGCCTTTTTGAATAAATGTAAAAAAACCCCTAAAAATATAATATTCTATTTACTTCAGTAACACGGAATAAAATTCATTGCTTGATCTTATTTTCATAAAAACAAATTTCTGCTGGTTATGTGAGAATTCCTGATGCATGACCAGCATACTAGTGAGTGTTTGCTGCAAAATAGGATTTTCCAAGTAATTTGTGACCACTTCCTTCATGGCTGAAACTAAAGTAAGTTCACAATGACAATTTTTGTCATCCATACATATATGAATGGTACTACAAGACGACCCAAGCAGCATCTCCTGTCTCCACCTCATCTACGTCTTCCTTAGCTCTACATTTGACTATTGAAATACATGGGATGTGCATTCATGGCAAAAAAAGTTAACTTTTTTTAAGTGATTACCTTGGAGTAGAACATAATGAGAGCTGTCTACTAATGAAATAAAATTTGAGATATTTTGAACATGGTATTATCATCTACATCAAAAGTTCCAAATGTATAAAGTTGAAGAGCTATCGTCAGAATTACACCCC
This sequence comes from Narcine bancroftii, assembly GCF_036971445.1. NCBI lineage: Eukaryota > Metazoa > Chordata > Chondrichthyes > Torpediniformes > Narcinidae > Narcine > Narcine bancroftii. The sequence continues at coordinate 381,776,233 of NC_091469.1, read as the reverse complement.
ACCGTCTTCACATGCCATATATATGAAATAAAGTTGTAACATTAAATGATCTCAAAAACATCACTTTGAAAAAAAACTGCAGATGCTGGTATCTTGAGTGAACAGAGAGAAGCTGGGCAGGCAAAACCATTAATAGATATGATTAGTCAACATAAGGGTCAATAAAGGGGCCCAAGCCAAATGTTGACTGACTATTTCTATGTATGGATACTGTTTGACCTCTCGGAATCCCTCCAGCTTCTAAATTATACTGCTAACCTTTCACAATATTGACAAAAAAGTACAAGTGGAAAGATGGTTGCTGAAAGAGGTTCAATTCAATTCAAGGTAATCCATACTCTTGATAAACAACAGATTGCTGACTGTTTAAGATACACCGGATTAACAGCTGCAAACTCGGAGTTGATATTCCCAATACACAAAGCATTTTAAAGTGAATTTAAAATATATTTAAAAGGCACCATAAAAAACTCTTTTGTCAAAAATAAAATAAAATGGGATTGATACACATTCAAAAACAGATCAGGTAACTGTTAAAATTAATTGAATCAAATTTCAATTCAACCATGCTTAAGATCTGAACAATTTCTACAAGAGCTGGTGTCAGAAATGGTCAACATGACCATGAGAGAGAAACTGCATAGTCTCAAATAAGGATAGGTCAAGGAAAATGTTGCACCAACTACTCTGGCTAGCTTACAGTTATTGCTGAGCAACTCAGTTAAATTGAAAGGGCAATCAGTTTAGATGCATTTGACCTAATTAAGCAGAGAATGAAAGCTCTAGAATAATGATGAAGGTATCCTCAAGTGAAAGCAGTTTACCAGATGGAGGTAACAGTGATATGAATGCAAACTATATTTGTGGAATCACAGATTGACAGAACATAGAAGAGTAAAGCAAGGTGCAGGCCCATGATGTTGTGCTGACCCAGGTAAACCTAACACTCCCTTTCCTCACAGCCCATAACCCTCCTTGATGAAGAGCTCAGGCTCGAAATATTGATTATATATCTTTGTCTTCAATGAACGTTGCGGGACCTATGAGTTTCTCCAGCACTTTCGTGCAATGACCATAACTCTCCATGTTTCTTACATCCATGTTGCTATCTGAGAGGCTTTTAAATGTCCATATTGTACCTACCTCTACCAACCCCTCCAGCAATGCATTCCAGGCACCCACTGCACTGTGTATAAAACTTACCTCTGACATCTCCCCTAAACTTTCCTCCACTAATCTTGAACAGACATCTTCTAGTATTGCATCCTGGGGGAAAAAAGATGCTGGCTGTCCACTTCATTATGCCTCTTATTCATTTCTATCAAGTTGCTTAACCTTTCCTCACAAGACACGTTTTCTAGTCCAGGCAATCTCCTGGTAAATGAGCCCATTGAACCTGTACCTGTTCAAAAGAGCTACCAACTTGCCACTTTATTTCCTTACTCATGCAAATTTGTACTATTTAAATATTTAACTAATTTTTGAAACTTATTGTTGAACTTGGTTTCACCACCATTTCAGACATTGCACTCAGATGACAAATTACTGTATATATTCTTTACATCGCTTTTTGTTCCTTTTGCTAAAATTCTTAATTCTGCCGTCGGATGACTTGACTGGCATGGAAAAAATTACCCTATTATATCTCATCTTAACACTCTGCTCCAATAAGGATAATCCCTGTGCTTCCTATCATTTTACATCATGGAAGTAAAAATATACAAAATGTCCTCTACCCACTTTCCCAGTCATCATAAAGTGTGTTGCCTAGATGGGAATCTAACTTGTGTTTTATTTAATTCATAGCTTATTAATTTTACTCTATGCCTCCATAATAACACCAAAGACCATGTCTCTTTTCAACAACTTGCTCTGTCACCTTCCAGGGATTTGAATGTGCAGTTTACATTGGCCAAAAAGATGAGAGCCAAAATAAATCGCAACTACATTCCTATAATAAACTTCATCACTATGTATGTCAATTTTATCATTTTGCCTATGCCCACCTGAAGTGACTAACTAATTTGTTTCACTGTTTAGCCATCTGCAAACTTCAAACTTCTACCCTAGAAACTGAAGCCCAGATCTTTGTTTAAATCAAAACAGTGGTTCCAATACAGGTGCCTAACCTTTTATCTGAGATTCCGAAAACTTGTAATTTGAGTTTGGCGTCAATTGTGACCAGATGCAACCCTCATGGCGCACGCTGTCGCTAATTATTGCGATGATCACTTTCTGAGAGCAACTCCCTGTTGGGCACCAGCGCTGATTAGCACGATTGTTACTTTATAAGAGCACGATTGTTACTTTATAAGAGCCCCTCCCTGTCAAGCATCATCACCATCCACCGTCCCAGTCGACACTACCAATCAGAAGTCTCTGTGAAGCCTATGAACGTGGCAAAGAGAGCTGCAGAGTCCCCTTTGGGTAACAGTGAGGTGTGGAAAAGGAAGCATCTTTCATTATTGATTGCACAGAAGGTGGAGTTATTGCGGAAGTTTGTAAATTATGTAACAGAAGATTATTGTGTGGGATAGTCCACCATATATGATTTGAAGAAACAGAAAGAAGGGCTGTTGAAGTTTTACAGTGAGAATGATGATCACAGGCTGATGAATAAAAGAAAAACTTTGCATAGGGCAAAAAAAATGTAAATATTGACTCTGTGCTTATTGAGTGGGTGCGACAACGAAGAAGTGAAAACGTGCCACTGACTGGTCTGCTTGTTATGAAATAAGCTTGAAAATTCCATGAAGAACTGAACCTTGAGGGTGAGTGTGAATATTCACATGGTTGGCTGCAAAAATGTAAGTGTCGCAGTATGAAATATCTTAAAATCTGTGGTTAAAAAGCTATGGAGATTTAGATGCAGCTGATCATTACATAGATGAATTTGCCGAAATGATACTTAATCAAAACCTTAGCCCAGAGCAAATTTACAATGTAGATAAGACAGTTCTCTACTGGTGTTACCTTCATAGAAAGACATTAATAACTACAGATGAAAAAGTGCCTTCAAGGACTCCAAGGACAGGGAGACTGTTCTTAGGTCTGCAAATGCTGCATAGGTTAAGGTTAGCAGCGCTTGGAAGAAACCAATATCCTCACTGCTTTAAAGGCATAAAAAGGTTAACTGTGCATTATTATGCCAGTAACAAAGCATGGATAACACAATTTTTACTGATTGGTTCAATCACCACTTCTTACCGGCTGCATGCACACATTGTACAGAGGCTGGCCTGGAAGAAAATTGCAAAATTTTATTGCTCCTAGACAATTGCTCTGTGCATCCCCCTGCTGAAGTTCTTGTGAGAAATAATGGGTGTGGCATTTACCTTCCCCCTCATGTTACATCATTAATACAGCCTTGCGACCAAGGACTTTTACAATCAATTAAAAGCAACTACTAGGACAATTTTCTGAACTGCATTAAAGACATCTTGAAAACTTTCACTCTAAAGGATGCAATTTATGTATGTTAAAATGCATGGAGAAGTGTAACTGAATCAACATTACAACATGCTTGGCATAGACTTTGGCTGTCAACAATATTGAATGAAAATGAGCCTACAGGTCTTTGAAGGTTTTCGTGTCAGTAACGAGAGGAGGAGGATCTCTGACCTCATTGCCTACATCAAAATTGTTGCAGCATAAAATGTAAACACGTTAGAGGCAGCTGACATTGAAGAAGTGCTGAGCATTGACAATGATGTAGCCATTGTGCATTCCTTGAGTGATGGGGAAATTCTTGAAATAGTGTTACAATAACCATGAGGGGAGTAGTGATGAGGGTGAAGACATTGTATGCAGAGGTGAAAAAATGCCAATTGATGATATGGCTAAAATGTGCAATCAGTCAATTGGTGGAATGGAACAACATTCATTTATCATGAGATTATAGCTGTTTATTCAATGAAAAAGAGACTGCTTCGACAGAAACCTCTAAATTAAACAGACGACAGTGGAAGAATTCTTTATGAAGAGTTCATTCTGATGCAATGTTCGAGCTGTAATGTATGTTTGCTGCATTTGCACTGTTTGAGATCCCTGTGACGTCTGAGCCAGTTTTATTTCAAAGTTTTACTTTGAAATTTTAAAAAACATGCAAGTGATATTATGGTCTTTATTTGTCTAAATTCATTTAACGCACAGCGCCACCTGTTTTGTGCAATTTTGAAACATTGCGTTGGTTTAAAGGTACCACCATTTTAGAACAATTCCAAAATCCGGAAGATTCTGAACAACAGCAGGTCCCGGATAAAAGATTAGGCACCTGTAGTAAATAACGCAGAACTCTCATCTGAACTACGAAGATGCACTATTTGTTGCTTTGTGTCACTTAATTAACATTGATTTTACCTACCCTTTAATTCACTAAGTTTTGCTAATGTTTATCATCAGTCTTTAAAATCAAAAAGCTTTATAAGTCTATGCAAAATATTGTATGTCTTTCATCAATCCAATCTATTTCATCAAATAATTAAATAGCATTAGCACCTGCACAGGCACGAAATAACAGCAAACAAACTCCATGAAGGATTGCACAGGCTCCCCTTTTCACTCCAACAGAATTCTACCCTTTTCAGACACATTATTAGCCATAAAAACAAAGATGAATGTAGTTGAGTGCTGCAATTCTCAACAGGAGTCAACCCCCACCCCAACCCCCTCGAGGGCCACAAAACATTTAAGTGGGGGGGGAAGGAGGCAAGGTCTGAAATTATAAAATATTTTTAAGGTTTTTTTTAAATGTTGTCCATAGGAGAGAAGTAAGGAAGAAACCAACTAAACCTCACAGGGAAAGGGGGGGGGGGCATAAACTTTGAGCAGAATCTCAAGGGGGGCCAAAGCCATAAAAAGGTTGAGAATGGCTGGTTTAAAGGAAATCACACAATAATAATGGGTTGGTAATACATGTTAATTACCAAGATACTTCAGCATGAAAGGTGACAGAGCAAGTTTTTGAAAAGAGACATGGTCTTTGGTGTTAATGTGGAGGCATGGAGTAAAATTCAATAATGTATGAATTTAATAAAACATGAATCAGATTTCCAACCAGGCAACCACACAGTTTAGGATGTCTGGCAAAACCACCCAGGATCCATCCAACTCAAAGCACAATTCTTTACCAACATTCACACAGCCCATCATATAGTCTGCTCGGAACTTGTTCACTATATTATTCCCCCTTTTCTTTTTATCATTTATAATCTTGCTGTGGGCAAATGCATAGCTAGCTCTGAAACAACTGCCATCATTAGGGCCAATTCTGATTCAACTTCCCTTTGAAGAGAGATGCACTACCAAATAGTATAAGATAACTTTACTGAAAGGACAAAGCACACAAGAATACATGTTAAACTGAGAAATTAAAATACCATTCATTACAAAGAGAGAGACAGGGAATTCAGTCATTTTTAAATCAATATATTGTCATTCAAAATATTTTTGATATGAATGCCAAAAAACTGCTTTTTGACAAAATATTGATCCCTTATAAACCCATTATTTAACCTAATGTTACACTATTCTGGAATTAAGCATTTTAGATTAATTGTCAGAGTACATACATAATATCATGAACAACCCTGAGATTCTTTTTTCTGCAGGCAAGGCAGAATTACCACTTTTTGGCAGTGGAAAAAAAACTGTGCCAGTCCCACTAACCTGCAACCAGTCCATAGCCCTCCATACTTCTCCCATCCATTTACCTATCCAAATTCTTCTTAAATGTGAAAATTGAGCCTGCATTCACCACTTTAGCTGACGGCTTGTTCCACACTCCCACTACTCTCTTGAGTGTGAAAAAGTTTCCCCTAAAGATCACCATAAACTTTTCCCTTTCACCCTTAACCCATGTCCTCTGGTTTCTATCTCACCTACCCTTAGTGGAAAAAAACCTACCTATATTTACTCTGTCTAGACCACTCAATTTTGAACACCCCTTAAAATCTCCCCTCATTCTTAGGGAATAACCTTTCCCTGTAACTTAGTTCATGAAGTCCTGGCAACATCCAAGTAAATCTTCTCTGCATTCTTTCAATCTTATTGATATCTTTCCTGTAGTTAGGTAATCAAAATTGCAAATAATATATCCAAATTCGGCCTCACCAATGTCTTCTACAACTTTACCATAACATCCCAATTCCTAAACACGTTGGTTTGATTTCTGATGGCCAATGTGCCAAAAGCTCTCTTTACAACCCAGAATGCCATTTTCAGGGAGCTATGCATCTGTACTAGATCCAGTAGCAGTTGCTACACGCACAGAAACACACCACAGGATATGGCGGAGGTTTCAGTTGAACTGTTTATTCAAACTTCGCGCACGCCCTTTAAGGGTGGCGTGAGCTCCGCCCCTGTGCTGACGAAGCACTGAGGTCCCCCGACGGCGCCATCTTCCCATAGCTGCCCCGCCGTTGCGGCGATACAAGCAGGGGCCGGTTCATCATGAGTGATGTGTGCCACCACACAACCCCCCAGAACCGGCTCACGCATCTCACCGCTTGGGTGGCCAACCTCGTTGTTTTGGTCGGACCGTCAGTACTGGCTGGCTAAGGTCCAAGTGTGCCGCCTTCAGTCTGTCAACTGTGAATATCTCCTCCCTGCCCCCAATGTCCAAAGTGAATGTCTTGCCTGAGCATTTCAGGACTTTGTGGGGCCCTCGTAGGGGTGCTGCAGGGACGCGGGATGTGGGCCTCGCCAGACGAAAATGAAGTCAGTCGTGACCAATTCCTTGGGGATGCAAGATGGGTGGCTGCCGTGGTGGGGGCGCTAGTGAGGTGAGCTTGCCCGACAAGTCTGCCAGTAAGGTCCAATTCTCGGTCGCGGACCCAATGCTTGGGCTGAAGAACTCCCTGGGTAGCGACAACGGTGCACCATACCCATGGGTCTTCCTTCGGAGCCGTTCTGATGCTGAGCATGACCCAGGGTAATTCATCCATCCAGTTGGGGCCGGTGAGGCGAGCCATGAGAGTGGAAATGCTCCACTAGCCCATTGGCCTAGGGATGGTACACTCTGGAGCTTGATCCCCAAGAGGTTCGCCAGCTGCGACCAGAAGGCGGATGTGAACTGGGCGCCCCGTCACTTATCATGTATGCCGGGATGCCAAACCTGGCGATCCAGTGGGCGGGTAGATTTCTGGCGCAGGACTTGGCGGAAGTGTCATTCAGCGGGGTGGCTTCCGGCCACCTCGTTGTGCTGTCGACCACATTCAACAGGTAGCGGGCGTCCCTGGACACTGTTAGGGGGCCCATGATGTTGACGTGTATGTATTCGAACCTCTTGGTTGGGCAGTCAAACTGCTGTACCAGGGCCTTAACAAGGCATTGGACTTTGGAGGCCTGACACTGTGTGCATGTTTCTCGCAATCTGGGCTACCTGTTTCTTGAGGCCATGCCACATGAATCGTCCTGCCACCATGCACACCGAGGTCTTGACCGAGAAGTGAGCCAAGTCGTGGACCAAGCTGAAAACCTGCAGCCTCCATTGCGGTGGGACTACTGGACAGTGGTGAGCAGGTGGAGACGTCACAGTGTAGTGTGTCAGGGCTGTCCGGCAATTTGAGGTCGTCGAGTTGGAGGCCCGTGATGGCAGTGCAGAAAGCTTTTGTTTCTGCATCCTCCTTCTGCGCCTGTGCTAGCTGGGCGTAGCCTAGGCTGGGGGATAGGCTGTGGATGGTGGGCCTTGAGAGCATGTCTGCAACGACATTGTCCTTATCTGCTCGGTGCCAGATGTCGGTGGTGAATTCCGATACGTAGGATAGATGTCACTGCTTGGACATGATGAGGGCCTGAGTGAGCGATTTGTGGTCAGTGAAAACCGTGAATGGCCTGCCCTCCAAAAAGTACCAGAAGTGTATGATGGACAGATACAGGGCCAGAAGCTCCCTGACGAAGGCACTGTAAATTTAGTTCTGGATGGCATTGGTGCTTGCTAAAGAGTGCAAGTGGGCGCCACTGGCTGTTGACTGATTGCTCCAGGACGCCCCTGATGGCTGTGGCTGAAGTGTCTACTGAGAGTGCGGTGTGGGCATCAGGCTGCGGGTGGGCCAGTAGGGTGGCGCTCACCAGGGTGTCCTTTGTTCTTGGCCTCTTCAGAACAACTCGAGCTACCCTCTGGCACCACACCCATGGCTAAGGACATTTTAAATATCTCTGCCAGATCCACGGCAATTTCTACACTAGCATCGCTCAATGTCCGAGGGAATATCTTGTCAGGCCCTGGGGATTTATCCACCCTTAATTCCTTTAACACATCAAATGTGGGGAAGTTCCACTTGATGACATGGGGTTAGACTGTAAATCCCGACTCTCTTCGATAAAGTTGAAAAAAAGTTACAAAACTTACGGAAAATTGAAGAAAGGTTTAAAGATATATAGAACAGATCAACATGCCACCAAAAAAGAAAAAACTGCTACAGTGACACAAGAAACTGAACAAGAAAAAGAGCAAGATAAAGAAGAGAGGCCTACCTTGAGGAAGGATCCTGGAACTGCCGGAAGGTAATATCCACAGGAGATCAGCCAGAAGTCAGGTAGATCTTGGACACTGCTGTGCAGGGTCTCCCCTGACAATGGCTGACTACAACAGGAGAAGAAGTGACTCTGCAAATGCACAAGGAGTGGCGCATGCGCAGAACACATTAAAAAAAATGGAGGCACTTTTAAAAAAGATTACTGAAGCCTCCAGCTCTAGTGAACAAGAGGAATACCTGGAAGAACAAGAAAAACAGCCAGAACAAGGAATTTTGAAGAAGATAAAGGAAACAATTACAGTTATTTCTATGTATGCAGCTGAAATGAAGAAATATAAGGAAACCTTTCAGCAATCTATGGTGACAATGGCAGATGAAGTTAAAAAAGTGAGAGAAAATTGAGAGATTAATGCAACAGGTGGACTTGAGATTTGAAGTGGTGGATAGAAAAAAATAAAGGTAACAAGTTTGAGATTCAGGGCATTAAAGAACAGATGAAGAAAATACAAGCTGAAGTTGCTGCAAAGAATGATCAATTAATGCAAAAAATGGAAAATTTCAGTAGAAAGAACATCAAAATTGTTGGAGTTAAAGAAGTTGATGAAGGTAAATTCATTAAAAAGTTTTTGCAACGTTGGATACAATAATCTTTCGGACAGGCTGAATTCTAAGGAGACCTGGAATTATGAGAGTCCATCGAGCACTGAGTCCAAAGCCACAACCTGATCAAAGGTGTCGCCCAATACTTGTTAAATTACTTCAGTATGAAGTGATAAGAAAAGATATTGGAAATAGCAGCAAACCAAGCTAAACAAAGACAATGACCTCTGATTTATAATGAAAATAACATTTTATTCTATCCAGACATAAGTTTTGAATTATTTAGCAAGAGGAAAGATTTTAATCCAGTTAAAAATGTCTTGTGGAAGAAAGGCAATGCCTTTGTCTTGAGGCATCCAGCTGTATTGAAGGTTTTTGTCCCAGATGGGAGAAATAGATTTTTTACCGAGCCTAATGAGGCAAAGGTGTATGCTGATTCATTGCCTGAAAGGGAAAGACAGGTGGATGCTGATACTTGAATGGTTTATATTACAGAAGATGCTTTGATGTCACTGAAAAAAAGTTTTCGAGAGAATCTAAATGTGGAGGAAGGTTTAACCTAGAGGCAATCTATATGTATTTTAAAAGATCTATGAAATAAGTAGAATTGTTGATAAGAATATAACAGGAGATTGAATGGTATATTGAGTGAGTTAGTGGGAAATATGAGGCTTACCACTGTGAGGTCATGTGTGCCAATGTGATTTTAATAACATCCCATATAGATCAAGGGATTAGAGAAGGAATAACATCACGCACCTCTGGGGGGGGGGTTCTTTCCTTTTCTTTTTAAACCAGAATTAATGATATTGTAACACAAGTTATTAATATAGTGGGAGTGAGAGGAGTGGGAGAGGGGCATAGGATAGACAGAGGATTTAATATTGGTACCTAAATGGCAGGAAAATTGTATTTTATTAGTATTACTATTAATGGAATACAGAACCCAATAAAATGGGGAAAAAATAGGTTATATGAAAAAGATGAAAGTGGATATAGCTTTTTTGCAGGAAACTCATGTGACTGAAATAGGAAGTTAAAAAGAGATTGGGTTGGAATGGTATTGTCTTCATTTAATTCTAAGGCCAAAGGAGTAGCTATATTAATAAATTAAAAAAAATACCGATTACAATATTGGATATGACTATAGCTAAAGCAGGAAGATATGTAATGATTAATTGTCAAATTTACTCAGAATATTGGACATTAATGAACATACAAGCTCCAAATATAGATGATGGGAAATTTATACAAGATATTTTTATGCAATTATCAAATGCTCAGGGGAAAATAATAATGGGTAGAGATTTTAATCCTACTTTTGACTCAAAATTAGATAGATCTGATGGAACTTTATTTAAATAAGTCATTAAAACAGTAATATATTTTATGAAAGAGGAGAGGCTTATTAATAGTTGGAGGAAGATTCATCCTAATGATATTCATTTTATTCTTTTAGACATAACATATTCACATATGAGATAGGTTCTTTATCTCCACGCAATTGCAAGATAGATTAGTTCAAAAGGTTGAATATTAAGCAAGAATATTATAAAACTATTCACCTTTAGCTATGTCAATTACATTAGAAGAAGAACAAAATGTAGGTTATAGATGGAGATTTAATACGGCAATTTTAAAGAGGAAAGATTTTTGTGAATTTATGTGACAGCAGATAAAGTTTTATTTTCTAGACAAAAGCATTTGATAGATTAGAATGGGACTATTTATTTAAAGTGTTACATGCTTTCAGAATTCCAACTACTTTTATAAATAGTATAAGTGCTTTGTACAACCAGCCCAAAGTGAAGGTGGTCACGAATAGGCAAATATCAAAACTTTTTCTATTACAAAGATCAATCAGGCAAGGATGTCCATTATCACCATTTGTATTTGCACTGGTTATAGAACCAATGGCAGATGATAAGAAATTATAATGAGACTAAAGGTTTTCAGATAAAAGATAAAGAACATAATTTTTTTTTTTGCAGATGATGTTATACTACATCTTACCAAACCAGAACTATCATTAAAAAAAATAAATGTATGATTGAAAGAATATGGTTTAATATCAAGTTACAAATTTAATGAATGAAAAAGTGAGGTGATGCCTATGAATGTTCGGGACTACACTCAAAGCAAGTAGGTGACGAAGTTTAAATGGAAAAAGGAAGCAATTAAATATTTAGGAATTAATATTGACAGGAATTTAAATAATTTATTTAAATTGAATAATTTGCCATTATTGAAAAAGATTAGTGAGGATTTTAAAAGATGGAAAGATTTACCAATAACTTTAATAGGAAGGATAAATTGTGTAAATATCAATAATTTTCTGAGGATACAATATTTGTTTTAATCATTACCAAATTCCTGTACCAACGAAGTTTTTTCAAGAAAATTTATTTGGCGATATAAAATGCCAAGGATAGCCTTGGAAAAACTGACTTGGAAATTTGATCAGGGAGGACTAATATTGCCGAATTTTAAAAATTATAATAAAACAGTGCAATTAAGATTTTTGACCTTCTGTTATCAAACTGGGGAAAATACAGCATGGTTACAGATTGAAATTAGTAAAATAGAACTAGATCCAGAACATATTTTATACAAATGGCATGAAGAACTTTTGAAAGAAAGATGTACAAATTTTAAAACATTTGCTTAAGATATGGAATGGAATCAATATAGAAAGAGGAATAAAGAATTATAAAATAGCCAAAATGATGTTAAAGCAGAACCCACTTATTCCTTTTACATTAAATAATCAATTTTTTTACATCTGGCATAATCATGGAATAAAGAGGATAAAAGATTGTTTATTAGGTTCCTTTTTTTGAACTTTGACCAAATGAATGAGAAATATAATATACCAAATAATACAATTTTTTCATATTTTCAGCTCAAATCACATTTAAAAAAAGCTAGGTGAGAATTTTAGACTTCCGGAACATAGCCAATATGAATATTTAATAACTGATAGCTATAAAGAAACATATTACTAATATGTATATAAAATTACTAGACAAATGCAAAAAAAAGGATTCATACAAGTCAAAACAAAAATGGTAAAGGATTTAAACATACAAATTCAAGTTGAGGTATGGTCAAGAATGTGTCAAGAGAGTGTAACTAATATAATTAATGTTAGATATCAAATGGAACAATATAATTTTTTGCACCAGCTATGCTATACTACATATAAATTACATAACTTAATTCAAATTGAGAAGTGTTTCAGATGTAACAAGGAAATAGGTACTTTACTGCATGCAGTTTGGTTGCATGAAAAAGTTGGAAAGTTTTGGGAAGATTTGTGTGTATTATTGGGACGAATTATGAAGATACGAATACCAAAAGATCCCAGAATATATTTGCTAGATGAATTATATGAAACAAATACTAAATTGAAGCTACATCACTATCAACGAAAGTTTCTTTTTTAAAAAAATTTATTTATAATTTGCATCAATACAGAACATTAATTCAATGAAATAATGACTTGCAACAAACAATACAAAATGATACAATATTTTTTTTCTATTTTCTCCCCACCCCCTTCCCCTATCCCCCCCAAAAAAAGGAAAAATTATAGAAAGAAGGAAAGAATGCCTCAATCTATATATTTAATATCAGCATCTACTGTACTTATTGACTATTTTTTCATAATTATTAACTGAGAGGAGTGGGTAAGGTGGAGGATGTGGATGAACTTTGCTCACAAAATCCATATGTGGCTCCCAAATTTTATAAGAACTCTCAATTTGATTTCTTAGGCTGTTAGTAATTTTTTATAGAGATACACATTTTGCATTTCAGTATGCCATTTATTTATTTTTACATGATTCTCCATTTTCCATATTATTGCTAGACATTGGTGTCACTATTGCGAAACGCAAATATTTTTCTTGATATTTATCCAATTTCAATTTTGTATCTGCTTCATATATATTTCCAAGTAAAAATATTCTTGGATCTTTATCTTCATAATTTGTCTTAATAATATACTCAAATCCTTACAGAATTCTTCCACTTTTACACAGGACCATACCGAATATAAAAAGGTCCTTTTTAACTTATTACACCAAAAACATTTATCCGAATAATTAGAATTAAGTCCATTTAATTTATGTGGAGTATAATATAATTGATGAAGAAAACTATATTGAACCATTTGGTATCTAACATTAACCATATTTGTAAAACTCTTTCAATACAATCTAGACCATACTTCCTCTTGAATTCATATATATTAATCTTTTTTGCATCGTAATTTTGATTTATATAAATCCTTTTATTCTTAGTTTATTATAATTCTATATACATATTAGTAATAAATTCCTAAATAATACAAGTTTCTATATTTTATGTTCAAATTGACTTTGTTCCAGAAGTTTCAAATTTACTCCCAATTTATTTTTAAATACAATTTTAATTGATAGTATGCAAAATTTATCTTTTAATTGTTCAAGTCAAAAAAATCCTAAAAAAGTATTTTATCCTCTGTATGCCTTTACTGTGCTAATTATTAAATAATGAATTATTCAAAGTGAAAGGAATAAGTTGATTTTGTTTTAATGACATTTTAGATAATTGATAGTTTTTGGTTCCTTTCTCCACATGGATCCCATTCCATATTTTAAATAAATGCTTTAAAATTGGTATTCCCACTTAAACAATTCACTATTCCATTTATACAAAATTTGCTTTGGTGTAGTTTCCCCAATTTTATTTATTTCAATTTGAACCCAAGCTGTTTTCTCACCAATTTGATGGCAGGAGGACGAGAATCTTAATTGGGCTGCTTTAAAATAATTTTTAAAATTCGGTAATATTAGTCCTCCCTGATCAAATTTCCATGTTAATTTTTCAAGACCAATTCTGGACATTTTACCTTTCCAAAGAAATTCTCGTATGTTTTCATTCAAACTCAAAAAAAAAATTCTAGTATAGAAATGGGTAATGATTGAAACAAATATTGTATTCTTGGAAAAATATTCATCTTAATACAATTCACCCATCGTATTAACGTTATTGGTCAATTTTCCATCTTTTCAAATCTTCTATCTTTTTTAATAGCGGTGAATAATTTAACTTAAATAAATTATTAAAATTTCTATCAACTTTTATTCCTAAATATTTAATTGCTTCTTTTTGCCATTTAAACTTTGTTATTCTCTTACATTGCGAATAATCCATATCAACTATAGGCATCACTTCATTTTTATCAACATTGACTTTATAAACCAATACATATCCATACTCTGCTAATCTTACATTTAGTTTATTCAATGATATTTCTGGTATAGTTAAAATAACATAATCTGAGAACAAACTAATTTTAAGTTCTTTATTATCTATCTCGAAAACTTTAATTTCTTTATCACTTCTAATTATTTTCGACAACGGTTCTATTGCTAATGCAAATAAAAATGTCAAAAAACATTTTGACATTTGTCTATTTGTAACCACTTAAGTTTTAGGTTGATTATATAACACTTTTATCCAATTTACAAAAACATTTGGAATCCCAAATGTATTTAATATTCAAATAAAAAGTCCCATTCAAATCTATCAAATGCTTTCTCAGTATCCAAAGCAATGATGATTGCTGGTGTCTTTCTATTCTGTGCTACATCTATCAAACTTAAAAATTTGACTATATTATCTGCCACTCATCTAATTTTAATAAAACCAGTTTGATCCATATTTATTAATCTTGGTAAAAATTTAGCTAATCAATTAGCTAACAATTTTTATACAATGTTATAATCCATATTCAATGATGCTATAGGTCTATAAGAAGAAGGTTGTAAATAATATTTTCCTTTTTTGGAATAACTGTTATTAATGCTGTTTTAAAAGATTCTTGTAGGTCATGTACCTCTTTCATTTGGTCTAATACACCCATTAATACATGAACTAATAATTCCTTGAATTCTTTATAAAATTCTGGTGGGAAACCATCTTCACCTTGTGCATTATTATTTAGCAATGACATCAAAGTATCAAACTTCTATTTCAGAAAAAGTTAGATAATTCTAATTTTTCATCTTTCAAAGATTCTGATTGATATAGTTTTGCATAAAACTCCTTAAAATTATCACTTATTTCCTGCATTTTATGTAATTTGACCAGTGTTTTCTTCATAATAATTATTAATAATTTCTCATTCTAGAAACTTGCTCTGCTTTTAATTGCCATGCTAATACTTTATGAACTCTCACACCCAATTCATAATATTTCTATTGTGTCCTCATATCTCTCTCCACCCTATAGGTTTGTATTATATTAAATCTCAATTTTGTTTGATCCCAACAATGTTTTTACCTCCTCATTTTTTTGCACATGTAATTCCGACTCTAATTTCATTATTTCATTTTCCAGCTGATTTGCCTTTTTCATATATTCCTTCTTTATTTTTCAAGTATAACTTAATATTTGACATCTTAAATGTGCTTTCATGGAATCCCATATTACAAACTTACTCATTACTGAATTATCATTAGTTTCAATAAAAAATGTAATCTGTTGTTTCACAAAGTCTCATTTCTAAGTAAGTTGTATTTAATCTCCACCTATAACCTAACTCTTGTTCTTCCTCTAACAAAATTGATAAAATTAGAGGTGAATGATCAGATAGAACTCACATTTGATATTCAACCTCTTGTACTCTAGATTGAAGTTGTCCAAAAATTTTAAAAAACATATCTATTCATGACTATGTTATATGCCGAAAAGAATAAAAATAATAATCTCTTTCACTTGGATGGATTCTTCTCCAAATATTTACTAATCCCATATCTTTCATTAGATCTATTACAATTTTAGCTACTTTACTTGTCATCATTCTATTACCTGACCTATCCAATTTGGGGTCCAAAGTAAAATGAAAGTCTCCTCCTAATAACATTTTTCCTTTAGCATTTGGTAATCACATAAAAATATCCTGTATAAATTTGCCATCATCTACATTAGGTGCATATACATTCATTAAAGTCCATAACATACCATCCTGCTGCATCTATAATTGTGTCCAATATTTTTACTGGTAAATTTTTATTTACCAATATTGCCGTACCTCTCACTTTTGAATTAAATGAAATGCCAATACAGTCCCAACCTGATCTCTTTTTAATTTTTCATGTTATTTTTCTGTCAAATGTGTTTCTTGCAAAAAAAAGCAATATCTATTTTAATTTCTTTTATATACATTAAAAAAATCAATTTTATTGGTTCTCTATACCATTAATATTAATACTAATAAAATTCAAATTCCCAGCCATCAGGTACCTTTATTAAATCTACCAGCAATCCATCTTTCTACTACCATCCCTCTAATTTTATAATACTGACGATATATTTTATAATGTTCTTGATTAGTTTAAGTGTATTAAGAAAAAAAAAAGAAAATAGAAAAAGATAGAAATTCCCCCTCCCCCTTTAAAGGTGCACATTATTAGTATTGCATCTTTAAATCCCTGATCTATTCGAGTTGTGGTCAAAACCACATCGGTACATGATTCTGCAGTACTTAGTTCTATACTCCCAACTAATTCTCTCGAAATGCAGCACTGTTTCTTTTTGCATTTTATCTCTACATTCTTAGCCAATTATAAATCTTTTACATAATTATAGATATTACAGGTTAAAACTCTGCTCCCCATTAATCGCTCAAGAAATATTTTTCCCTCTCTATAGTAGCAATTAAAATCATTCAGTATTATATTTCATTTCAAGCATCACCCACTGCTCGTCTCTCTTTTTCAGGCAATGAATCTGCAAACACCTTTGGCTCATTAGGCTCCGTAAAATACCTGTTTTTTCCATCTGGAACAAAATCTTTCAAAACTGCTGACTACCTTAAGACAAAGCATAACCTTTCTTCCACAATACATTTTTAACTGCTTTGAATTCTTTTCTCTTTTTCAACAAATCAAAACTTGTATCAGATAAAAGAAAATATTATTTCCATTATAAATTAATGGTGATTTTCTTTTGCTTGATTAGCCACCAGTTCCAAGATCTTTTCTCTCATTTCATCATGAAGCAATTTGACCAGTATCAGATGTAGATTCTGATCTGGTTGTGGCTTCGGTCGTAACATTCTATGAGCTCTTTCAATCTCAATGTCTCCTTAAAATTCAGTTACCCCAAAGATTGCGGAATACAACGTTGTAAAAATTTCTTCATTTCTTGACCTTCA
Organism: Narcine bancroftii; assembly: GCF_036971445.1. NCBI lineage: Eukaryota > Metazoa > Chordata > Chondrichthyes > Torpediniformes > Narcinidae > Narcine > Narcine bancroftii. The sequence continues at coordinate 381,758,950 of NC_091469.1, read as the reverse complement.
TCACCTTCTTTAACTCCAACAATTTTTGTTATTCCTTCTACTGACATTTTCTAAATTATCAATTTTTTGAGTTAGCTGATCTTTTGTTGCAGTCGCTTCAACTTGTATTTTCTTCACCTGTTCCTTGACAATCTGAATTTCAAATTCATTCCCTTTAATTTTCTCTTCCACAACTTCAAATTTTTTATCCACTTGCTGCATCATTTTTCTTCCACCTGTTTTGTAAAATTCTTATTTTTCAACTATACTCTCATTACACTTTTTAACTTCTGTTAAAAACACCAGATTGCTGGAAGCTTTCCATATAGTTTTTCATTTCAGCTGTAAATACACAAGTCTCTTTCATTTTTTTTCTACCTTTTTAGCCAATAGCTCCTTGTTCTGAACATATTTCTCATTTTTCTTGCTCCTCTTCCTGCTCACTGATGGTGTAGGGTTCTTGTGTCTTTTTTAAAATTGCTTCTTTTGGTGCATGCGCAGTCACTTCTTCACCTATAATGGGCAACCATTGTTGGGGGAGACCTCATACACTAATGTCTAAGGTCTCCCCAGCTCCAGGATTCTTCTTCAAGGTCTCTTTTTCTTGTTCAACTACTTGTGTAGTTAGAGTTATTTTTTCTTTCTTGAGTGACATATTGAGTTATTTGCTTAATCTTCTGACACCTTTTCTTTCTATTTTTTTAAAAAACTTCTTCAACCTTTTTAAAACTTTTTTGGAGAAGGGATTTGCAGTCAAATCCACATCATTACATGGCATGCCCCCCAACAAAAGTTTCAAGTGTAGTGGTGGCTAAGAAGTGTACGGAGGTAAAGTGGAAGTCGGACAATATTATTGGGTTGGATAGATGGCATGTGGAAATACAAAATTGAACACCATTATAAAAAAATTACTTATAATTTAAGGAACTAAACAGAAAAATTTTATAGGATTTGGAAATCAAATATGGATTTTGTTGATAAAAGTCCATCCATATCATCTGCTACACCTGCTCCTCCCAATTAATCTATTCAAGATAGAATTAACATGTTAGAAAATATACCATATAGATTGATGTAAAATTATTCAGGTGTTTTTCTCTTTCTATCTTTTCTTCTTTCTTTTGGGGGGGAGGGGTGGAGGATAAAAATTAAACTATGTATAATTTTGCATCTTTTTTTATTATAATGTATTATCCAAGATGAAGAAACATATGTTGGTATTTGGTGCACATGGAAAAATAAAATTTCAAAAAAAAAAGTAAGCACCTCCTCCTCTTTAATCTGTATAGGTTCTATAACCTCATTGCTTGTTTTGCTTACTTCCTTTGACTCTGTGCCAGTTTCCTGAGTAAACATTGATGCAAAAAAGCCATAAGATCTCCCCCATCTCTTTTGATTTCATACATAGTTGACCATTTTTATTCCTTACCATCGATTTTCTCTTCATGTACCTGGAGAAACTCTTAGCATTTTCCTTCACATTGTCTATCAAAGCAACCTCATATCTTTTTTTTTACCCTTCCTGATTTCTTTCTTGAGGTTTTTCTTGCATTTTTATACTCCTCAAGCACCTCATTTACTCTGTGTTGCTGCTGCATGCCTCTCTTCTTCCAAACCAGATCCCCAATATCCCTTGAAAACCAAGGTTCCCTAAGCCTGTTAACTTAACCTTGAATCCTGGCAGGAACATACAAACTGTACTCTCAACAATTCACCTTTGAAGGTTTCCCATTTATCTCTCACATCCTTACCAGACAACATTTTATCCCATCCATGCATTCCAAATCCTCTCATTTCCACAAACTTGGCCTTTCTCCAATTTAGAATCTCAACCTGAGGCCCAAACCTACCCTTCTCCATAATTAATTTGAAACTTTTACAAGGCAAAAAAAAATAAAATTCCACTGTAAATGAATACTTTGAACTTCTCAAAAAGATAAAAGGTGAAGAAATAAAGATCTGATTGTCAAAATTGATGCAATAGATAGCATTTCAAATGAAGTTCAATAGGAAAGTCTATAGATGCTGTGATTGTAGTGGAATACATAAAAATACTGGAGAAACTCACTAGGTCATGTAGCATTCTTACCTGAGCCTACCACCAAGGTATGAGCAAAAGCATAATAAAAAGATGGGAGGCGAGGAGAGGAGGGTGGAATGGGCAGGGTAAAAACCTAGGTGAATACAGGAGGAAGAGTAGAAGAGAAGGCTGAGGTGTTGGGGAAGGGTTTAGAACATAGAACACAAGACCACAGTGCAGGCTCTTCAGCCCTCAATGTTATGCCAACACAACAAAAGTGCTAAACCCTCCCTACTTCGTAACCCTCTACAGGTTGAACCTCTAATCTGGTAACATCGGGACCTGGCCGTTGCCAGACCACAAAAAAATCTGGAAAACAGAAATTAACCCCTAAGAGAACTCCTTATGTAAACACATCAAAGGTAGAACAAAGCTTAAAACAGGAAATAATACTGTGGGGCACCATGCTTAGTGTAACACCTTTACAACACTAGTGATTGGGACATTAGTACAAACTCCTTAAAGACTGCTCGAGACTCATCCCCTGGTTGCAATCACTGACACTCTAAAGGTTGAATATGCTGCCGTTAGCACAAATTCCTTGCAGACAGCACAGGACTCGAACCCTGGTCCCAAATGCAGCAGATTCAACCTTTACAGCATCAGGGATTGGGACTGGGGTTTGAGTCCGACACTGTAAGGAGTTTGTACTAATGGTGGCAGATTCAAAATGTGCTGGACCACAGGAGTTGCTGAACAACAGAGGTTCAACCTATAATTTTCTTCCATTCATGTGCCTAAGTCTTTTAAATGCCCCTAATTTTTCATCCTCCACCACCATCCCTGGCAAGGCATTCCAGGCACCCACAACTCTTTGTATAAAAAAACTTACCCCTGGCGTCTTCCCTAAACTTCCCTCCCTTCACTTTGAACACATGTCCTCTGGATTTTGCTATTCCTGCCCTGGGAAACAAGTGCTAACTGTCCACCCTATCTATACCTCTCATAATCTTGTAGGCCTATATTAAGGCTCCTTCCATCCTTCTATGCTTCAAAGAGAAAGGTCCCAGCTCTCTTAAGACTTATTTTCGAATATAGGCAACATCCTGGTAAATATCCTCTGCCCCCTCTCCATTCAGGCCACTGGTATTGAAGATAAGTGTGCAGGAGGTGTTGCTGATTTGCGATCCAGGTCAGGAAGTCAAGGATCCAGTTGCAGATGGGGGAGGGGCACACTGAGACCTCAGTCAAGGAGTTTATGATGTTTATTTGGGACTCTAATTGGACTATAGTATTGAAGGCAAAATTTTAATCAATAAATCAGTGTCTGTCTTGTGTGTTCTTCCTATCCAGGTGTTTTTGGGCTCAGTCAAGGGCCAGAGAGATGCCAATATAAAGTGAATTGCAGTGAATTGAGGTTGTCAGAGAGGCTGGAATTAACGTGGGCCACCTCACAAAGCATTTCATGATATTGGATGTCAAAAGGAACAGGAAATAATCATTGAGAAATGTTATCTTGTTTTCCTTTGGCACCAGGATGATGGTGGTCTTCTTAGAGCAGCTTGGAACATCAGATGATAATAATGAAATTGAAAACATACATTTATCACTCCTGTGTCAACATAGGTTCTTAAGACATGGCCAGGGACTCAGTCTACCCATGTAAAGCAGTTGCAGAAGATGTCATAGATTTCCTCAGACCAACATTGTTTGACTTTATTTTTTCCCCAATCCTCACATTGCAGTTTGTCAGCAGGGAGGATGAGCACAGCCTGATGGGTTTCATTTTCTGATTTCAATTCCAACATGCCCAAGAACAAAAAATAGTATCTTTGTTAAACTTAGCATGATGAGAAAACTGTATATTCATTAGGGCCCAGTATTAAGTTGCAATTGCACAATTCTCTTGTGCCCTCCCTGCCTTATCCAGCTAATAGATCTTGCCTGTGGGCCTGTGTTCCTGTCCCTGTGCCTCCTCCCACCATTTTATTCAGGTGTCTGTCTACATTTGGCTCATACTCAAGCCTGGAACGTTGGTGATGTATCTTTATATTCACGATATAAAGTACACTGATTGACCTGCTGAGTTCCTTCAATTACTTTTACATTAAATTGCATGTTACTTTACTGAGGACATGCTTGTACCCACCAGGTCAATATCCTACAAAACATTATTGTGCATTTATGCCAGTAATTCAACTTTGTTCTTGAATGTAGCATGACTATACTCCACATCGCCATCTCATATTCAGTGAAAACCTAAAACTACTGATGTTAATTGGCTTTTGCTAGAATCTTTTGACAGCAACTAAAGGATTTATAAATTAAACTATTTATGCATTAAAATCCTGACACCGCTGTCCATTTTATGGTCTATTGACAACAAACGGCACTAGTACAAGCTATTTGACAAGGCGTTCCCTCAGACTTTGAGGGAGGACAACACAATAAATGGCAGGGGCACTGGCAGATATATTTAAAACATACTAAGCCAAGGGTGAGATGCTGGAGGATCTGAGGAAAATTGTTCTGTGGTTTAAAAAAATGCTCTGAGAATAATGGGTAGGTTATTGGAAGGTATCCAGTAGAGACTGAATATACCCAGATCAGATACTATTTATTGTCATGTAATAAAACAGAAATGTATTATACATAATTGTCTTTAGTTTGCCACAAGGCAGATAAAGATTCATCATTAGCTTTGCCTGGCGCGCCTTACAGTCAGAGAAAGAGAAGCAAAAGAGAGTTGCCCCAGAGTCACCGAGGGTCCATGGATTCACCTCCAGCCCTCCAACAGCCTCTGCAGCTGCATTGCATAGGAGTCCAGCTCAGTTCAAACCATCAGCAACCTGAGCCCAGATGAAAACTGACACAATGCACAAGTCTTCAGCACCCGGGACCCTTTGCAAATCCTGCTTGCCCTCAGCACCCTCAAATTCTGGTTCTAATACCTAGTTCTCATGAGCCAGTCTCAAGCCTGGTGTGAATCCTTTGACCTCAATTCACCAGCAGCCTTACAGCTGTGTGTGGGTTCCTCAACCGCAAGTCACCAGCAGCTTGCTGCCTGCATGCGTCTTCAGCCACAGAGCCCCTTGCTGATCCGCCACTATGGTCACTATCTTTGGGGTCATCTCCTCTGTGTCTCCTCAACCAGGGTGGGGGGGCTCTTTCTGTTACTGGTGCCATGCGTGTCATTTAAAGCCTGTACAGAGCTGTTGACAGTGGGACTGTGCAGTCAGACCCTGCAAGTTAGTGCAGTGTCTCCACTCCCCAAAGGTCTGCACCAACACTGCCATTACAACAGCTCTGGCAGTGTTGCCATTTCTCCTCAACTGTTGGAGAAAAAAATTAAATATATATGAAATTGGATAGATAGGGAGTAATCAGAGATCATCTCTTGGGCTTTGTGTGTAGTAGGCCGCATCTAACCGATGATACAGACTTTTTCCAAGGAGGTTACCTGGAAAGTCGATGAAGGAAAGACTGTAGATGTTCTCTACATGGGTTTTCGTAAGGCCATTGCTCAAGGAGGTTTAGTAGCTCCATATTCAGGGTGACAACATTAGCTTTATAGGAAAAGCCAGAGAGGGGTAGTAAATGATTGGATATCTAACTGGGACTTGTGGTGTGCCTCAGGGATCAGTGCTGGGTGTATTGTTGTTTGTCATCTATATCAATGATCTGGGTTATTTGATCAGCAAGTTTGCAGATGACACTATTGGGATGTTGTGGACAATGAGAAAGACTTTCAAAGCCCACAGAGGGATCTGGACCAGTGGAAAAAAATGGGCTGAGAAATGGAAGATGGAATTTAATGCGGACAAGTGTGAGGTGCTGCACATTGGGAGGACTAACCAAGGTAGGACATACAATATAAACAGTAGGGTTCCAAGGAGTGCAGTAGAACAGAGGGACCTTGGAATACAGATACATAATTCCCTGAAAGTGACATCACAGGTAGATCTGGTCTAGAGAACATTTGGTACATTAGCCTTCATAAATCAAAGTATTGAGTATAGGAGTTGGGATGTTATGGTTAAGTTGTATAAGACATTGACAAGGCCAAATTTGGAGTATTGTGTGCAGTTTTGGTCACCTAACTACAGGAAAAATTTCAATATGATCGAAAGCTCACACAGTAATTTATAGACATATTGTCAGGACTTGAGGAACTGAGTTACGGGAAAGGTTAAACAGATTCGGACGTTATTCCCTGGAACGTAGAAGGATGAGGAGAGTTTTGATAGAGGTATACAAAATTATGAGGGGTAAAGATAGAGTAAATGCAAGCAGGCGTTTTCCATTGAAGTTGGGTGAGCGAAGAATAATTCATGGGTTAAAGGTGAAAGGGGAAACGTTTAAATGGAACATTAGGTTCTTCACGCTGCCAGCTGATATAGTCCACTTAATTTCAATCCATTCACAAATGTAACTGTTAATTCTATATACTAGTGGTAATACAATGCACACATCACTTTCAAAATACTTTGCAATTACTCACCCAGAGTACATTAATGGTATCTCACAAATCTGCAAACTCCAGCACCATGGACACCACCTGCAGATTTCATTCTAACTCAGAAATAGATCAGAATCAGAATGTACTGTTATGAACAAGTATTAAAATTCAGTGTTTTGTGGCAGCATCACTGTGCAAACATTCTCATTATAAGCATCTTACAACAGTACTATTAAAACAAAATAGTGCACAAAAAGTAAGGCAGTGTCTTTGGTTCATTGGTTATTTAGGAATCTGATGGCAGAGGGAAAGAAACGTCCTTGTGCCATTCAGTGCTCATCTTAAGGTTCCTGTACCTTTTTCCCCTAATGGTAGCAGAGTGAAGAGTGCACGGCCTGGATGGTGGTGGTGGTGGTTGGGGGGGGGTCTTTGAGGATAAAGGCTGCTCTTTTAAGACACCATCTCATGTACTTGATTAAGTGGAGTCTGGTGCCTGTGATGTCGCAGGCCGAGTTAATAATCCTCTAGAACTTTTTCTTGTCCTGAGAGTTGGCACCTCCGTACCAGGCAGTGATGCAACCAGTCAGAATGGTCTCCACAGTACATCTATAGAAGTTTATGAGAGTTTTCACTGACATACCGAATCTCCTCAGACACCTCACCAAGTATAGCCGCTGGCAAACCTTTTTTGTGATTGCATCAATGTGGAGGCTCCAGGACAGATCCTTGGAAATGTTGATGCCCAGGAATTTGAAGTTTTTGATCCTTTCCACTACTGATTCCTTGATGAGGACTGGGTCGTGTACCTATAACTTCCTTCTGAAGTCCGCAATCATCTCCTTGGTTTGCTGACATTGAGCACAAGGTTGTAATTAATCGAGCTGATCCATCTCCCTCCTGTTCACTTCCTCATTGCCCTTTGTGATTCTGCCGATAACTGATTCAAGAAAGCATTAAATGCTGGATTTGCAACGATGCATAGATCCCAAAAATAAATTCAGTTGGTGATCATTTTCAAGTCTAAAATGCTAGTCCCATATCCAGGTCATCATCAAAATGGTGAACAGTAATAGACCAAAAATTGACTAATATAGAAGTAACATTGCAAGCCACCTCACAGCTAGAAAAAAGTCCAACCAAAGCATCCTTTTATACAGAATGTTGATCAACATTTCATGACAACTAATGACATTCCATCATCTAACATTCGTACGTAATCAATTATCACCCATTTACCGAGTAAATGTTGTTGAAATTCCCGTTAATGTCAGTGGAGTCCCAATGGAATCTACACAGATTTTGTAAATAAAAAATGTCCATTACTCTGAACAGCTGTAATGTTCCTAAGTTTGTTCACAATATTTGGCATTTCATAATGTTTATTTTTGTTAAAGGCAATAATTCAAATGCCTAATTATAGTAGTCTTCGCATTGATAAAATCTGAAATAACATTTGAAAGTGTTAGAAATACGTTGTAGGTTTAATGATGCGTAAAGACAAACTGCGTTGGCTGCAAATCTTTCCACTCGAATGTTAGTTATTGTGAATATCCCTTCATTTTGCTGCTTAACATCTTGTATTCAACTCGTGACATATTATGCAACATTAACTTGCACTCCAATCCTGTTGAGGTACAAGTCACATTATCCCTTAATTATTTTGTTTCTACTTGTGGAAAAATATGTTACCTATAACAACAATAGACTATTTGAATCAAAATATGCATCAAAACCTGGCTAAGATTCTGTAAAATGTAATTGAAACATAGTTATGCTTGTCCATGACTATGAGAGAAAAATAAAGTAATAATAATTTTCAAGAGGGTTATGGGTGTGAGGGAGGGGAGGATTAGATTGTTGTGGAGGTTTAGATAGGTCAGCAAAACATAGTGGACCGAAGGGCCTGTACTGTAATGTTCTATTATTTAAACACTCACAACAATTTTAAATTAAAATGTGATTCCACTCAAGATGCACTCAAGCCACTTTGTCTTAAAAGGCATTCATTAAACCAGTGGACACTGGTGAGGCTTTAAAAATACATGGCAAAGTAAGTGAACACAAAACTACAGATGTTGGAATATGAAACAAAAATAGAAATGCTGGAAGAACTCAGTAAAGTAGCATCTGTGGAAAGAGAAATCAGTCAAGGTCATCAGTTATCTTGCCAACGGGCAACATACAAATTGAAGAGAAGAAATTGAAACATGACCTTCAGGAAAACTACGGTGGTGAAAACTGCAGGCATCACCAGATATTCTCTGTAGAAGAAAACAGGAATAGCTCGCTTAACAATGTGGAATCAACCAAAGACAGCTGCAGGATGTACTGAAGGAGGATGGTTCAGTCAACTGCAGCCAAGAAGTTGCTTGCTTTACCAGCAAGCATAGCATGAATGCTTCACTGGTTGCGAAACAAAGTGGAGAAAGAATTGTGTACTGCTCTCAAGCGGTGGGAAAAACCAAAATTAATTTTTGGTAAATTACACATTATTAATTTTGATATTTAATTATTATATTTGAAATATAACCTGTCATAACATGGCTATTTTCATAATGCCAAGATGTTGAGTTTTTGCATCTAGAAATGAATTAGCTCTGTAGGGCACCAACACTGAAAGATATAGAAAACACACAAAAATCATATTAACATACATATTAGTACAACACCAAATTCACAACTAATTCATTCATTCATTATTTATTTGCCTGTCAAATATATGTTCACATTTTTCCATTTGTGACATAACATTCTGTCATAATAATTGTCATAACTGCTGAGAGATTGTTAATCTTTGAACTCTGCAGTATCAAGTAAAATGCAGAGCCTGTATTACAAATGGTTATTACAGCACCTAAGACACAGGTTTGAATTTGGCGCTGTCTGTAAGGTGTTTATATGTTCTCCCTGTTTCTGTGTAGGTTTCCTCCGGGTTCTCCAGTTTCCTCCCAACCTTCAAAAACGTACAGAGTTTGTAGGTTAATTGGTCTAATTGAGCAGTATGGGCTCGAAGGCCAAAAGGGTTTGTTACCTACCATGCTTTTACTGTCAACATTTTTAAAAATATTTATTATTACTTCAGAAAAGCAGTTGAAATTTAACCTTTGAGACTTGATTTTATAATAATGTCCTTGACAATGCACCATCATCATTTTAATAATAATATCTTCTGGTGCCTTTCATTACTGTATCACTAAATGATTGAATGTCATGCCACTGAAATACAGGTAATCAGGATGTCATCAAAAATATCTTTATATAAAAAGTCAACTGAAAAATGCTGCATTAAACTATGAACTTCTGCCTGTTAAGAGCCAATGTGAAATGAGTTTGATCAATTTCAATCAAGTTCCCAGTGAGCACCAGCCCAGAGCACTAATTAAATACCAACTGACTATGCCATCTTCAGACAAATGGTGATTTCTTAAGGAAATTTAAAAGAAACACCAACTTTAACTTGAAATATGGACATCAAAACTGCACATGCTTACCTACCCCAGTTCTTTACAGTTATTTAAATTTTGGAGCAATGGCAGCTTTTAGCTATTGTTGCAGTGGATTTAAATGGAAAACTGGATTGGTTGGTTGCATGGTTAGTCATTTTCCTGGCTTCAATTTCCCCAATTCTCTTGTGTTGATGTGTAAGCTTTGTAGTATGATTTTCTTTTCCCACGAATAATCTGGACCCTTAAATTTTTCAGAATTGGAACTGAAATCAAACAGAATTATTTCCACTGGTGCACCTTCCAGCCTCTTTTGTTCCATCCAGTCACTGAATTTAGTCAACGGTGTCAGTATACCCCAAGAATCTATCATACTTTTTAGTCAATTTTATCTAAATAGGACTTCTGATTTCTAAATCTAGATCGCCTCCTGCGTGTTTTTTTTTGCATATTCACATTCATTTTCAGCATAGAAGAATGTAAAGAATTTTGTTTTGTATCTTGGTATAAAGACGTAATTTGAGCTTTAAACCTGAATCATATTAGATATTTGGAACTGGGAACTCTGATTCACAGCTGGAACAAACAGGCAGTCGCATGGCTTCAGAGGTTGCTGGAGTGCAGGAGGCAAATCCACATGACACTTAGTACAGGAGGAGAATCTGTCAATAGCCCCTTTTACACAGCTACTTCAATGTTGGAACCACACCTTCTGTGTAAAAGGTACGAACGCGGAATGGTGGGGTCAATGCAGTCCTGCCTTTAAGCCAGCAGGAGTGGTAGTCACAGCACTGAATTGATGTCTGTGTAAAAAGGGCAATTCGGCAGGCCTGGATTAATCAGCACACAGAAGAACCCTTCTCACTGTTTATTTCTCTCATTATATGGCATCTCGTACAATCTTGAAACAAACATTTTCTGCTACAGTCCCAGGGGTTGATGCCCTTTTACAAAAGCCTAGTTTTCCCAAATGCCTCTTTTGACATCCTCCGGAGCACATCATGGTACTCAGTACTGTCTCCTTCTGAACAGCAATCCAGTTTTCATCTCTCTCCCCATGAGGAAAATCTTGCCTTTCTTCTTCATCCCATCTAACAACATCTTCTACTGAACTTACTGACTGCCAATGATATCTGTTTACAAAATATTTGTTAACTGCCATTTATGATAGTTTTATAGATTCATTTATTGACAATACAGCCTCAGGGATATCTGGCCAATGGATAATGCAAGTTCTTCATTTGGTTGTTACTGAATTCCCCATCAAGAATATCAAGACAACAAATTCATTATTTACGCAGTCTGTCTCCAAACCTAACTGGACCTTTCTTTTTCTTAAAGCATTTCACAAGCAGTTGACTTTATTTTTATTATGCATTTACTATCAAACTTTCAGCAATAATCTGTAGATTTTTTTCATTCAATTTATTAATAAAGAGCCATCCTCTTAGGTTATTGTTGAAGTAGATTGTATTTATATTGGTGCTTCTATTAAGTGAAAACTTTATCCAGCTACTTGTCAAGCAAATCTGACATCAGCATTTCTGTATCCTTTCCAGGACATGATCTCTTGTTCTGATAATTGTCTGAAACTGAAGTCTGATCCCAATGAGCTTCAGCCAACAAATTTATATGGAACTGAACTTTTTTTTCCTATTTCCTCAATCTTATTGTTAAAATTGTCACCAATAACATTTTTAATTTCAGTCTTCACTAAATGCAAAACACACATTCTAGTGATCCTTGCACTACTTTCAGAAACTAAGGTCATCTTAAACTCTGCAGTTCATGTTTTCAATTGTAATAAATCTTTTTGGTCAGTATTTCAACTTTAAATTTTGCATTCAAATTGTTTGGTTGCCTGTCTCTAGGTAATCTCTACTTGTTAAGCCCTCTTGATCGATCCCGAGTTGAACTACTCCATCTCAGTTATTTACTGTCAATACATCGGTAGCTTCTCTTTATCTGTCCTGCTGTTGTATTGAACCGTAATGACAAATTTTATGACGTGCCACTGTGATGTTCCTTGTCTTATTTTGCCACAGGAAAGATATTAAGTTCAAGTTGCTGTTGATGGCAAACTGCTACCAATACAGTCCTGTGTAAATGGCTCCAACCATCAAAACCACCATCTTCCTCATTCTCAAAAGACACTGAAGGATATACACTGATTTAAATTGAGAGTACTTAAAAGCACTAATTGTACTTCATTTCGACCCTATCATACCAATGCTTTTTAATATTTTTCTCTCTGTTCTATTTCCTGCATCTTCATTACCACTGTTTTACCCTCACCCTGCCCAAGGACAAGGATAGGGTTTCCCAGACCTGGGCATCCCAAATTGCACATTCAACAGTTCATCCTCTATAATTTTCTATCATCTTCCATGCAATGGTCCCCTTTCAGCAATTTTAAAAGGCCTTCCTCTAAAAAGCACGGTCTGCTCTTCCCATCTCCAGTACATTAATAGTAGCTAGCATTCAGTAGATTCTGTAATACTATTGAGAAAAAAAAAGAAAATCATATTCTTGACACTTTATAACAGACCATTGGCACTTTTCTTTTGGAAAATTTTATTTAAAAGTTTTCCATACATGTTATTTTAGCCAAATAAAGTGTAATAATCAAATATCAAATCTATTATATGATGATATAAATCCCAACCCCCAACCCTCCTCCCAAACAAACCCCAAGAAAAGAGAAAGAAATGAAATGAAAGCAAGACATAGAAAAAGAGTAAAGTTAGAAAACAAGAATAGAAACCTGGTTGCTGAAGGGTCCTTTCACCACACAGCGTTAGTCATTTATATATTTTAATAAATCGAAGGAGATTGACGAAGTTTGGAACTTAAGGAAAGGGTCTATAAATTAATTCCCTCAATTTGTAAATTCAGGCACCAAATTTTCAAAAATACATCATACTTATTTCTGAGATTATAAGTGATCTTCTCCAAAGGAATGCAGCTATGCATCTCTGAGTTCCAACACTCCATACCTAGGTGGGTATCTGATTTCCATGCTACTGCTATATATTTTCTTGCTACTGCTAAGGGAATCTTTAAAAATTCTCTTTGATATTTAGATAATTTCAATTTTGGCCTTTACTCTCAATATTACCTAATGAAAATAAAATTGGATTTTGTGAAAATTTAATTCCTATATCCCATTCTAAATAAATCACCCAGATTGACCAAAAAGGTCTTATTTTGGGACAAGACCAAGTAGAGACTCAGTACTTTAATTAAGCCTATTATTTTTCTTGGTTCCTCTCAAAACCATTTATTCAAATAAGATGTTAGCGTTTTTGTGTAACTACCTTGCAAGGAGCAAGAGATGGCGATTGTGTCTAAAATCAGATATAGCTGCAGAGAAGTAGTTTCAGAAATGTTAATTGGCAAAGACTTTCAATCACACCTGATGCACATCAAGTATGTCTGCTTTTCTTCCAGTCAAAGCAAGGAAGGGAGTTCCTTTTGTCCTTCTTCGGCCCAAGCAGCCTCCACATTCAAAAGATTATTCGCAATATTTCCTGTCATCTTCAACAAAATACCACTGCCAAATACATCTTCAGTTTTCAGCACTTGAAAGAGTCCATTCAGTCACTATACTCTGGTTCACTTTTTCATCTTCACCAAGAACCACAAATCTTTTCACAGAACCTTCTCATGCAACAGCTATTCATGGATCTCTTTTGTTTTCACTATCCAGGAGCTAAACCACTCCATCTAGGTGAAGCATCAATTGCACCTTTTCTAATCGAGTGTACTGCATTTGGTGCCCACAATTTGGACTCTACTATAATGAAAACTGGATGACCACTTTACAGAGCATTTCCTTTCAGACCAAGCCATCATTTGCCAATCACTGCAATTCTCTAAACCATACTTTCTCCTGCTTATTTCCCCCAACGGTGGGAAAATATTGATATTCAAAATATACCTGGGTGCCCATGTAAACAAGTCAATGAAAGCTAACCATGAGATGCTCCAAGCAAATGGTTGGGCTTCCTCCCTGAAGGATTGAATGCAAGATTAAGATGCCTCAAAGGGTGCTCAGTTCAGCAGCACATATACTAAAATTGGAATGATACAGAGAAGATTGGCATGGCCCCTGTGCAAGGATGACAAGCAAATTTGTGAAATATTCCATATTTTTTTAAAAAAAGAGATGCCTCAAAGGGTTTGATGAGATCACAACTTTTTTTTTCAAATTTTATTTAAAAGAGTTTTTTTTAAACAAAATACAATCAAATAACAGCAATAAATTTTTAGATACATACAGAAAAACCCTCCCAGCTCTTCAGCCAGCTCCCTTAAGGGGAGCCAAATACAAAAACAAAACAGACAATATAGAATATTTCAAAGTATTTTCAAATTTATATATTCCAAATAAGAAAACCACATATTAACAAAGAAGGAATAATTATCATGCAAGTTACATGCAATTTTTTCCAACTGAATACATGCTCTTAATTCATTATGCCAACGTACTATATTATAGAAACATAGAAGATAGGAGCAGGAGTAGGTCATTCGACCCTTTGAGCCTGCTCCCCCATTCAACGAGATAATGGCTGATCTTAAAGTTCAGTACCCCGTCCCCGCATTCTCTCCGTAACCTTTAATACCCTTATACTGAAGAAATAGATCTAATTCCCTCTTAAATAGATTTAATGAACCTGCCTCTACTGCCCTCTGTGGCAATGAATTCCACAGATTCACCACCCTCTGGGTCAAGAAATTCCTCCTCATCTCGGTCCTAAATGGTTTGCCTATTATCCTCAAACCATGGCCCCGGGTTCTGGATTTTCCCATCATTGGAAACATCCCATCTGCATCCACTCTGTCCAGTCCTGCCAGAATTTTATATGTCTCTATGAGATCCCCTCTCAATCTTCTAAACTCCAGCGAGTACAATCCCAATTTGCGCAATCTTTCCTCATAAGTCATTCCTGCCATTCCAAGTATCAGCCTGGTGAATCGCCTCTGCACTCCCTCCATTGCAAGAACATCCTTCCTTAGATAAGGTGACCAAAACTGCACACAATACTCCAGGTGGGGTCTCACCAAGGCCCTGTACAGCTGCAGTAAGGTATCCTTGTTCCTATACTCAAACCCTCTTGATATGAAGGCCAACATACCATTTGCCTTTTTAACCGCCTGCTGTACCTGCATGCTCGCCTTCAGAGACTGATGTACAAGTACCCCTAGGTCTCTCTGCACTTCCCCATCTCTTAATCTATTGCCACTCAAATAGTAATCTGCCCTCCGGTTTGTATTACCAAAGTGGATAACCTCACATTTAGCCACATTGTAGTGCATTTGCCATGTATCTGCCCAGTCCCTCAATTTATCCAAATCACACTGGAGCTTCCTGACCCCCTCTTCCGTGCACACAACCCCTCCTAGCTTAGTGTCATCTGCAAATTTGGAGATATTACATCCAATCCCCTCATCCAGATCATTAATGTAAATTGTGAACAGCTGGGGTCCCAGTACAGATCCCTGTGGTACCCCACTGGTCACCGCCTGCCACTCAGAAAACGAGCCATTTATCCCAACTCTCTGTCTTCTACCTGCCAGCCAATTCTCAATCCACATCAATACTTTGCCCCCAATCCCATGAGCCTTGATTTTGGAAGCCAGTCGTTTATGCGGGACCTTATCGAAGGCCTTTTGGAAGTCCAGGTACACCACATCCACTGGCTCTCCCCCATCTATTTTACCTGTCACCATCTCAAAGAATTCCAATAGATTTGTCAAGCACGATTTACCTTTTGTAAATCCATGTTGACTCCATCCGATCCCTTCTCTGCTAGTCATATGCTCCGCTATTACATCCTTAATAATGGATTCCATCATTTTGCCCACTACTGATGTAAGGCTCAACGGCCGATAATTCCCCGCTTTTTCTCTACCCATTATCGTGCTACAGATAACACTAAACATACAAATGCAATTTGAAATTTATCCAACCCCAATCCCTTCAAAGAAACCATATAGCCCAACAACAATAATTTTAAAAAATTAAAAAATTAAAACTTAAAAATAAAAATCGATGGGTCTAGTGGTAATTTAATATTAAATCTAATTCCTTTCCAAAAAGGTTGTACTTTAACACAAGACCAAACAGCATGTAAAAAAGTTCCAGTACATAGTCCACATCGAAAACAAGAGTCCAAATTGCTAAACCCATATTTTTTTCAATTTCTCTGGAGTCAAATATAACTGATGTAAAAAATCATAATTAACCATTCTATATCTTACATTAGTCAATTTAGTTACACTGTCTTGACACATAACCTCCCAATTGTCTTCCAGGAAAAATATAAGTTAAATCACTTTCCCATTTAAGCCTAGATTTCTCCCATTCCGTTTTATCCATACTATCTTGTAATAATTGGAACATATCCGAAATATAACCTTTCTTTAGTATAGAGGAAATCAAAGACTCAAATTTCATCAACATAGGTAAATTCATCTCTTCACCATAATTATCTTCATGAGATTACAACTTGAGCACAGTTTTAGTTTCCATACTTAAAAAGGATGTACTTGCTATAAAGAAAATTCAGCAAAGATTTGCCAACTGTTTCACATCGGTCAAAAGAGCAACTGAGTGATCAGTGCTGGAGCAGGTAAGTACCTTTAAATCAGTATACTGATTGGTTACAATAGGGCCTAGTTTTGGAAATTTGAGCACCCAGGAATGTAGGAAGCTGTAGAAAATGGTAAACCCAATCAAGTCCATCACGGAAACTGAAACTGACCCCATCCATTGGAAACATCCATACGAGTTGCTGCCTCAGGAGGGCAGCCAACATTATAAAGGACTCTATTACCCTGGTCATAATTTCTCCCTTCTGCTAACATGAGACAGAAGCCTGAAGTCCATCACCTTCAAGTTCAAGATGATTCCAAACCCCCCCTCCTCCCACAAAAGTGGTTAAAAGCTATTGAATCTCCCCATACTATCTTTACCATAAACTACTCTGGGACTACCAAAATATCTGTCTGTACATCACTTAGTTTTCTTGCACTAGCTGCAACTGAGAATATTTATTTATCTATCCTTTTACATTTATATCAGGTTTTTTTTTTAGAAATTCTTACATAGCTCAACAAAGTAGATGTAGGGAAGATGTTTCCTTGGCTTCAGAGTCCAGAACTAAAGCAGGAAGAAGGCCATTTAAATGATGGAGAAACATTACCACTAAAAATTGGTGATTTTTGGAATTCTCTCGCCCAATGGATTGAAGTGGATCAGTCAGTGACTGCATTCAAAATGGAAATAGATATATTTCTGGATCATAAAAGAATCAAGAACTATGGATAGTTTTTTTTTAACTTTATTTATGTAATTTAAAATACAAAATTGTATATAAAAACCCAATATTACAGTTCATTATTGGTAAGGTACATAATAATAAACTAATAATCTACCCCTCCCCCCACCACCCAACTACACAAAAAAAACCACCCTCCCCTACACCCCCCCATAATAATGGCACCCTCCCCTAACCCCCCCCCATAATAACGGAGCCTTTTACATATGTCAGTTATTTACATGTCATGATGTGTGCCTTTTTTAAAAAAAACTAATTAAAAAACATTCAAATGCATGTTTTAAATACAGATTCCACATTTTAATTAAAAAATAATTATTGTATAAATTATGGATTTTTTTTCTGAATAAATACATGATTTCAACTCATTATGCCATCTTTGAATATTCATCTCTACATCATCTTTCCATGTTACCGCAATACATTTTCTAGCCACTGCTAGAACCAAGCAAATGAATGAAATTTGAAACTTATCCAATTTTAAACCCACTTTTAAATTTGTCATATATCCCAATAAAAAAGTAATGGATCATAATAATTCAATGTGGTACAAGTGTTCCAAAAATTCCCTAATCTTCATCCAAAAAGTTTTCACCTTATCACAAGACCAAACCAAATGTAAAAACGTCCCTTTCTATATTCCACACCAAAAACACAAATTGTATTAGTAGGTCTAGTTTAAATTTTGCAACTTTTAATGTCAAAGGTTTGAATAACCCGATAAAATAAAGTGTGTTTTGGCTTACATTAAGAAAATGTGAAGGTGGATATAGCTTTTTTAAAAAAAAACAAAAATAAACTCATTTGACCTGAAAAAGAACATTTAAAATTAAAAAGGGATTGGGTTGGATAGGTCATTGCATCTTCCTTTACTTCTAAAGCCCGAGGAGTAATTATTTTAGTTCATAAGAAATTGCTTTTTATACTGGAATCAGTCTCAGAGAAGGCGGGTAGGGTATTGACGGTTAATTGTAAAATTTTCTCTGGGGCTTGGATATTATTAAATGTTTATGCTCTGAATGTGGATGATGAACAATTTGTCACTGAGGTGAATGATAATATCTTAGTAGGAGGAGATTTTAATTGTTGGACAAATCTCCAAAATCTTTGAAAAAAACTAAGATGACTGAACATTTAGCAGTTGTTTTGAAAGATTTGAATTTGGTAGAAATTTAGAGGAGATTAAACCCGACAGAGAAGGATTTTTCATTTTACTCAGCAAAAGACGAGTCCTTTTCTGGAATTGATTTGTTTTTAATATCAGCTGAATAACAGGGGAGAATTAGTAATAAGGAAAATAAAAGTCAGATTTTGACTGATCATTCACTTTTATTAAGAAATATGGATAGTTGTAGAAAAATTTATCATATTCCCAATTGCTAGTCATGACTGAATTATGGAGCAATTGTTCCTGAAGGGACTTTTTTTTTTACTTCTCTTTCTCTTATTATTGGAGGACAGAGCTAATGGCAACTCTTTATTTGCCTTTATGGCAGGCAAAGGTTGAAGTGCATTATGTGTATTACATTTTTTGTATTATTACATGGCAATAAAAGAAACCTTCAATCTTGAAGATGGAGAAGTTCAAAATGCCGATTCTTGGTTCCAGTTCTCTGCCTTTTAAAACACATTTGCTTCTTTGCTTGTTCCAGTTCTGTTGGAAGCCCATTGAATAGAAACATCAATTCTCTTTCTCTTTCCATAGATTCTATTTGATCTGGTTATCACTTCCAACATTTTGTACAGTATTTATTTTCCAGATTTCTGGCAACCACAATATTTAAGTTTTTAACCGCCTTAGATTAACCTAGGCTGTGATCACAAGATTTATTTCTCATTTTGTACTTGGAAATGAATGTTTCCATAAAGTACAAATTGCTCCGCAGCTTACATGAAATTGTTACTATTTTATCTATGTTTAGAAATCACCATCTGTCTCATTGACATAAAGGGTTAGATTGAATCCACACCGAATTTGTGCAAGAATTTGCTGCATAGATCTCCTCTGAGGGTGGAAGATCACATAGAAGAGCCTAAAATGCCAACTGGACTAATTGACTACTCCCCAGTGGCACTGATGTCTACAATCCAGGAGTGCTCTGAGTGGCGGGTGATGGAATGCATCAAAGTCCACCAAGCGATATTGGACCCATTTCAGTTTGCCACCCGTCCAAACCGGCCTACAGATGATTCAATAACCTTAACCTTCCACTCGATTCTGACTCACCTCAGACTGTTATTCATTGATTTCAGCTCAACATTCAACATGACCATACCTCAGAGGCTGGTAGATAAACGTCCCTCTCTGCAACTGGATTCTGGATTTCTTAACCAAAAGACCACAATCTGTCTGATTTGGAAACCAAACCTCAAGCCCCATTGCACTGAGCACAGGTGCACCTCAGGTCTGTGTGCTCAGCCCGCTACTGTCTATAGCCCCTTTCACACTTGTGTCCCACTAAATTGACAATTCAGTGTCCTGGGATAGGAATGGGGGTTTGGCTTTTCACACTTGACCACTCCTAACTGGGACACTGAATGCTTTCACACTTGCAAGGAGCCATCCCTGGGGTTAGGACTGTTCTACAGGTGACATCATGACGCATCGAGTGATGGTGGACCTCCCCATAATCCTGATCAATGTACTATGATCTTATATTTGAACAAAATTAATTGTGCATGATTACAACATAATTAAGCTTTATGTGCAGCACAGTATGATTCTTCAGCCCCTGTTGTTGTTATACCGACCTAATATAAACCTTTATAAGGGACTGTGAGAAAGTAGCAGCAATAAATGGTCATCGCGGACAATTTTTAAACAGGGTGGGAAAGGTGGCAGCGCTGTAACACAATTTATATAGCGTGGGAAAAGTGGTAGCGCTGTAACACAATTTATATAGCGTGGGAAAGGTGGCAGCGCTGTAACACAATTTATATAGCGTGGGAAAAGTGGTAGCGCTGTAACACAATTTATATAGCGTGGGAAAAGTGGTAGCGCTGTAACACAATTTATATAGCGTGGGAAAAGTGGTAGCGCTGTAACACAATTTATATAGCGTGGGAAAGTTGGTAGAACTGTAACAATTTATATAGTGTGGAAAAGTTGGTAGCACTATCGCGTACAATTTATAAATACTGTGGGGGAAAAAGCGATGGTGGACCTGCCCTCCTAGAATGCCGTGCGTCAGAGAAAGGTTTGTATGCCCAGCTGCGTGCATGGAACATTCAGGGAGGGGTTTCTCTGCTGCACTGCATTCTGGGAAGTTAGTTCCACCATTGCTTTTTCCCCCCACTGTCTATAAATTGTGCGCTATAGCACTACTAATTTTCCCATGCTGCTTAAAAATTGCCTGCTATTACTATTCCCCCCCCCCATTGTGACTTTCCCACAGCAAAATTTATACCTTCATTTTAATCTTTTCTTCCTTCAAGTTCCTGCACTCATACAAAAAGTTGGGTTATTTCAATACAATTACCCATTTTACATTTGCCTAATTGCAACGCTGGCGTCTGGAGATGCTGGGGATTCTACTATGGGTTAATGACATTAGTCCCCAGCATGAGATGACGTCATCTGACACCGGTATTGAGATCATTTTGCTTTCATGCTACACTTTAAAGGTCGATTGGCGGTTAATTCCTGGGATCATTTGCAGTTGTGAAAGGGGGTCATGTTCCTGATTCACAACTACACCGCCAGATTCAGTTCTAATAGTAGTTCGTCTCATCAGCAACGGAGAGGAAGTTGAAAGGCTCGTAAAATGGTGCAAGAGCTGTGCATTGTGCGTGCACCAGAGTCTGGAGAGAGACTGTTTTGTTGGGTTGTTCAAAACTCAAATTTATTGCCTGATTACATACTTGATATCCCATACAACCCTAACATGAGCTTTCTTGCAGGCCAGCATAATTTCTACTCATCAGCAACTGCAAAGTGTACTCAAGAAAAAAAGATACACATACAAAAGAAAAAAATGTAAACTAAATGACTGCAGTACAGAAAAATAAATATTCAATAATAAATAATGTGCAAAGTAAATGATTCTGAGTTTGTTATTTAGGAATCTGATGGTGGAGGGGGTCGCAACTGTTCCTGAACTGGTGTTACAAGTCTTTTAGCCCCAATACCCCTTTCCTGAGGGAAGCGAGAACAGAGCAGGTCTTGGGTGGTGTGGATACTTGATGATTACTGCTGCTCGCCAACGCTAGCGTTCCATGTACATTTTCTCGATGGTGGGGAGTTTTGCCTGTGATGTACTGGGCTGCATCCACGACCTTTTGCAGGAGTTTCTGCTCAGAGATATTGATGACCCATAGCAGGCTGTGATGCCATTGGTCAGCACACTAACCACCACACATCTGTTAAGTTTGCCAAGGTTTTTGATGTCATACCAAACCTGCACAAACTCTTGACATGCTTTCTTCATGACGACATTCATGTGTTGAGTCCAGGAAAGGTCTACTCAGATGGTGACTCACACGAATTTAAATTTGTGCACCCTCTCCATTTCTGATCCTCCAATAATCACTGTATTGTACATTTCTGTTTTTTTCACTCCTAAAGCCCACAATCAGTTCCTTCGTTTTGGTGAGATTAAGTGAAATGGTTGACTCAGAGCCCCTTTTTATACAACCCACTTTTGTGGTATCTTCAGCAAATTTGGAGATGATTTTGTTGTCATACTGAGCCAAGCAGTCATAGGTATAAAGCGAGTGGAGCAGGGGGCTAAGAACATAGTCCTGTTGTGCTCTGGTATTGAGGAAGATTATGGAGGAGATATTCTTGTGAATCCTCCCTGATTGTGGTCTGGAGGCGAGGAAATCCAGGATCCAATTATATAGTGGGTATTGAGGCCCTAGTCTTGGAGGCAGGTTACCAGTCTTCTTGGTCACCAACATGGTTGAGGCTTGTTTGGAACAGGTTGATACCATGCCTTGTTAGAGTGAGATGTCAAAGATGTCCATGAATACATTGGCCAGCTGGTTTTCAGAACTCAGCTGGGAACTCAGTCCAGAACAGATGTTTTCCTTGAATTCACTGTCCTGAAGGCAGCCCACATGTGATCTTTAGATGCTGACAGTGGAGGATCATCAGGGAATGTAGGGGTATGCAGTGATTCTTCCTTGTTCTGGTGGTCAAATCAAGCATAGAAAACATTGAGACCATCTGGGAGTGAAGCTTTGCTGTCTCCTATTGCACTGGATATTGTTTTGTAGTAGGTTATGTCATTTAGACCCTGCCACAGCAGTCAGGCATCCTTTGTTGTTTCCATTCTCATCTGGAATCTCCACTTCACCCAGGAGAAGGCTTGTGCAGAGTTCTGGATTTAAATGCCTGTGATCTGGTTCTCAACATGTTCTTATTTTCATTCTTCATCCAGGGCTTCTGGTTGGGGCAAACCCTGAACGAGTTGGTGGGGACACACTCATCTGCAGCTGTCCTTAACTGCCCCGGTGTAATCATTCAGATCCTCAGCTGAAGTCTTGAACACTACCTAATCCACTGACTCAAGCCAATCTTAAAACCTTCAGCCTCCTGCGATCAACTTCTGGCATCCTGATCTCCAGAGCCTCTCTTTTTAGATTCAGTCTGTAGACAAGCAGAAGGAGAGCAGCTTGGTGATCTGACTTGCCAAAATGTAGTCTCAGTAAAGAACAATAAGCCTTCCTTATCTTAGTGCAGCAGCAATCAAGTGTGCTGTGAACTCTGGTATAGCAGGTTACCTGCTAGTGATAATTGGGCAGTATTTTCTTTAAAACAGGGCTGGTTAAAGTTACTGACTATGATTCGAAGTGCCTTGGGGTGGGCCGACTCTTGTTTACTGACTATATATCATGCAGCTCCATGAGTGACTGTTTGTAATCAGTATTAGGAGGGATATAAACTCTGATGAGAAACACTATTGAAAACGCCCGAGGTAGAGAGAAGGGTCTGCATTTAATCAATAGGCAGTGGAGCAGAAGGTCGATATAATCCAAAAGTGAAACCATCTGGTTGGATTGCAGTGTCTGGTGTATTCCCTGTAGCCAGGTCTCGGTACAGCAAACAACTGAGATTGTCTCACCTGTCTCTGATAAAGCAATTTTGCCTGGGGGGGGGTCATCAATTTTATTTTCTCATGACAGGACATACGCCAGTAGTATGGACAGTAAGGGAGATCTCCATCCCGTGCTTCAGTCTGGTTTGGATCACAGCTATTACGCCATGTTTCTGGCCTTGAGAAATTCAGCACATTTGTGTATTGCAAGTTAAACAAATAATTTTTTGTAGAAGCCTATTTGGTGAAAGCACTTAAATTATCATGAAAAGGTCAAAAAGATTTATTAAATAGCCACAAGCTATCCATTAAGATGAACAAGTCTGAGCACACCTTATTTGGAGTTGGACTTTACCAATAGCCTGGTAGAATGAGGAAGTACACACAATACACAATTTTCATTAAGCATGCAAAATAAGCAACAATTAATGGTGTGGTAAAAGACATAACCAGTAACAGCGTAACACTGAATGGTGAAATAGTAAACATAAAATTATTAGTCCCCATCTCCTTAATTCTGTGGGAGAAAGCTTATTGAAAGAATGAAAAATAGGTGGAGAACTTTACATAGCAGTACATAAGTGGAGGTATTAAGAACCAAAGGCACAGTAAAGAAGAGTAAATTCAGTAGAGCTTAAAGGTTTCTTAGCTTTCTCCTATGCTTTCTAGGAATGTGACAACAATAGTGGATTCCTGGAACAGGACTTTGTTTAAATAGCTTATAATAAGGAAGAATAATTTAAATAAATATGCAGTCTCTTGTGGGATTGGGGGTGAGAAAGCATCTGGTGCTTGATGCAATGCACAAAATGACTAGATAAACTCAGCAGGTCATACAGTATCCATGGGAAGTAGAAGGCAGGCAATATTTCAGGAATGAGCCCTTCATCAGGTATGTCGATAAACAGGCAAATGCCTAAATAAAAGGGTGGGAGAAAGAGGGGTGGAGGAGAAGAAGAAGGGGAATGGAGAAGCAGAGGACAACAGTTAAGACATAATAGGTGGATACAGGTGAGAGAGCAAAAGAGAAATAAACTGAAAAGTGATGGGGGAAGAGCAGAGAGCTAAGAAGCACATTTCTTGGATAAGAAAAGGATGGAAAGGGTAGGAAGCTGGAGGAAGGGAGACAAAGGGGTAGGGAAAGAGAAGCCAGGGGAAAAGAATATACTGTAAAACCCCCTGGTATCTGGAATTCAAGCAAATGGGAAAAAGAGGAAAATAAATTTTAAAAATTCAAAAATAATAGGTAAAAAAATATGCAAGTTTAAAATTTTAAAGTAAATGTTCTATGAGGTAACAGATAAACTTTTGGTGAGGATGGGAGCAAATATTCAGCCAGTGGAATAACTTGGTTGTGGTTTGTTCATACCAGCTGTTTGAATAAAGTTGTGTGAAACAGCAACGGCGCCGTTGAGGTGACTCTCTTAAAGTGTCTCCTTATCTCTGCTTAGCAAGAGTCACCTCGGTCAAAGGCTTTATCTGTAAACTTGGGGGAAGGGAGATTAATTACCTATAATGTTATTGGTCATCATTTGGGCAGCTCCATGGAGGGAGAGGAATCTGAAGGTGTAGCGACAGTTAAATGTTTTCAAAGAATGTGACCGATAATAAAATAAGATGTTTTAAAGTTTATATATTCATGCAACTGAAGTTTGTTCAGCCTAAGCACAGTATTGTATTTTATATTTTAAACTGTTTAATGTTAGTTAGGCATTGTATGAGTAAGTCTCAAGCAACCGGAAAATACACTTATCCGGCATCTACGAATCCCCATGGGTGCTGGACACCAGGAGTTTTACTGTATTGATAACAGCTGGTTGGAGACTCCAGAGACAGAATACAAGGTGGCATTCCCTCAATTTGCAGATGGCTTCCATTTAGCAGTCTAACCCCCCCCACACAACTGCACTGCCACTACCCCCTCCCACTAACCCCCCACCCCACTCAGCACAGACACTAACCCTCCTACCCCATTCAGTGCCACCACTACCCCTACGCCCCCCCCCCCCACCCATGCCATTGTATTGGGGGGAACGTGCTTAGGATGAGGCCTGGAGACCAAGGGGGTGGCAACCCAAAAAAGTTTGGGAACTACTGTTTTAAAGGATTATGATTCCATTATCCAAAAAACAAAATCATTCATCATGTGTTGTCTTAGCAATGAGTGTAATTAAAGCATTTAACAATGGGCCACATGATCAACAGTGATGTACAAATAGAAATCAAGAATCTGCAAAAGGCTAGCATTAAAAACTCATTGCTATCCGAAAATTGGAGGACTAAAAGGAGATTACAGTAGGATGGTTCAGGCCTTGGTATGGATTTAAAACACAGGCGTATTATATTACCTCAATATTCAAAATATTGGTACTCTTTTCCAGTCTAGTGGTGTAATTAAAATTGCAGTTGATTTTTTTTTGTGGACAAGGAGAAGCTGGTGGTAAGTCGACATTTTGATCAGGGTCCTTTAACAAGACCAAATTTTTCATTTCGATATTTTAGTCCTGAACACTATTTGCACAAAAATTACCAAAAGGCACAAGTTTTGCAAAGAAAAATATAAACTAATTCAAAAGACAAACAAATTACTATACTGTTGTGAAATTAGTGACAAATTTACCCTTTAACAGATAGGGTAAAAATTGAGGAAAGCAAAAATTGTTTAAAAAAAAGATAGCAATATTATTTTTAGAGCTGTGAATAAATACTGTTTACCTTTGGGATAGCTTTTGTCGAAAGACAAAATTACAGACCAGAGACTCTATAAGAGAAATGTCTGAAGAATACAGAATTCACTGGTCAACAAAGAAATAGCGATACAGTACAACTCCAATTATCCAAAATGGTCAGGAACAGGCCTATGTCAGATTAAAAAATTTCCGGAAAACTGGTGATGTTTTTTTTTTAAAAAACAGCCCAGTAGCAACAGCAAATTACTTGATCAATGTTTAAACAAAAACAAACAAGGGGAGGGTTTTTAAGCATTAAAATAATGTTTAATTCTCACCAAAAACAAAATGCTGGCCACAATCCCCCACCGATTACCAAGACCTCCCATTCACCGCTGTAGATCTCCAAAGCCACCACCGATCACAGAAACCTCCCAACCACTGTTGCCAATGTGCAACACAACCCCACCCCTGCTGTCAATCTCCGGGAGGCTTCTTGGGCCAGTGGAACATTCACTGGCAAGTCAGCAGGCTCCTGCCTCCCCAGTCACTGGAGCTCCCGATGCTCAAGTCCCATCTCCGAATCCTCCCCAGGCCTACTGCTCGTGCACACTGGGAGTCCAGTGTACATATGCTGTAGTAGGCTGAGGGGAAGGTTCAGAGTCAGCTTCGGGTGTATCAAGAAGGGAGGGAGGGAGGGAAGGGGATAGGAGGAAAGAGGAGGGGAGGGAACACCACTGAGCCCGAGGTCCCACTCCTGCCTGGGAGGCCGCTCTCCTTGATGATGCCGGGACAAGGGATTCTTCTGACCACTTGCAGCTGGGAGACAGTGGCACACAGTTTGAGAGGGAGTGAAAAGTCAATAGGGGAAGGTGAAGAAATGAAAAGAGAGAGGGGATGGAGTTACCTGAAATGAGGACAATCATCATTCGAATTTAATGTTGAGTGAATTTTTTTTTTCAATCTGTGAAGTTAGTTTGGCTCTGAAAAAAATTAGATAAATGAGGATTTCTGATTTGTTTCAAATATCCTCGTTTATTCAATTTTTAAAAAATTCAGATAAATGAGGATTTTGGATAATCAGAGCTATACTGTATAAATTTAACAGTCTGAAGGAGAATAAAAACAGATCAGGTAATTGTGAAAGAGATTACACACTGATTTATGCCAAATATTTACAAAAATATTTTTAATATACTTTGTGTTTTGTTACACACATGAAAGCCAATGTTTGAAATTAGTCCATTTATAGCAGAGTTTTCATTATATACATCTTGAAAGAATAAAAGCCTGACCAGCTCAAGATTTTTCATTGAGGTAATCATAAAGGATCTATTTGGTATTGTGTTTGTTAACTAATTCTGTGGCAAGAGATAGTTAAATTGAATTTCCAAAAGTACCTTTTCCATAACAAAAAAAAAATAACACTTATGAGGCCAACATCAGATATTTTAAGCCCACACCAGAAATATCCGGGAGTTAAGCTATACATTAGTCCTTCACTTTGTAAATATAAATGAACAATGGACAGAATTTGAAAAATGTTGCTTTTTTTTTGAATAAAATACACTCCACTCCAGATAATTTTAAATTAACTATTATATCAATGAAAGTTTCAAGTTTTTTAATGATCATTTATGATCTTGAAGAGGGGACAGAGTATCTAAATTTTCTGATGACACTAAATTGAGTGGAAAAGCAAATCGTGTGAAGGATACAGAGACTCTGCAGAAAGATAGGTTAAGTGGATGGGCAAGGGTCTGGCAGAGTACGGTATTGGTAAATGTGATGTTATCCACTTTAGAAAGAAAAATGGAAGATCAGATTATCATTTCAATGGCAAGAAATTGCAGCGTGATGGCATGCTGAAGGACTTGGGAGTGCTTGTGCATAAATCGCAAAAGTTTGGTTTGCGAGTGCAGCAGACTATCAAGGAGAGAAATGGAATGTTGTCTTTGACTGCAAGAGGGACTGAATTTTGGAGCAGGGAGGTTATGCTGCAACTTTAGAAGGTACTAGTGAGGCCCCATCTGGATTACTGCTGATAATTCTACCTCCTGACTTGAGGAAAGATATACTGGCTTTGGAAGCAGTGCAGAAGTTCACCAGGTTGATTCCAGAGATGAGGGGCTTAGCCTATGAGGAGAGATTGTGTCATCTGGGACTACTTGCTGGAATTTAGAAGACTGAGAGGGTATCTTACAGAAATGTATAAAATTATGAAAGGCTGAGATAAGATAGATAGGCAAGTTATTTCCATTAGGGGGGGGAAGTCTAGAAAGAGGGGATTCAAGATAGTAGTCAAGAGAAGAAAACAGCCCGAGCACTGGCCGCCGTATTGTGACAAACCTATAACACCCTGATGTCTGTTGTGAGTGTCTTGAATGTTGTATGTAACTGTGGTTAGTAAAGTGTTAAGTGTGGGGGGTGGGGAGGGAGGGAAATGAAAAGAATTCTGCAGAAAACTATAAAATGGATAATTGTAAATTGTAGTCAATGCTGATAATGTTAACATTGACACTGATAAAATTGATAACTGAATTTAAGTTGGAAAATCATAAATAAAATATTCCAAAAAAAAAAAAATCAGGGTAGTAAATTTAGAAAGAGATGAGGAGGAGCTGCTTTTTCCCACAGGGTGGTGAATCTATGGAATTCACTATTGAAGAGTGGAAGCTACCTCGGTAAATATATTTAAGACAAGGTTGGATAGATTTTTACCTAGTAGGGGAATTGAAGGATATAGGGAAAAGGCAGGTCAGGGAAGTTAAGCCAATCATCAGATCAACCATGATCTTACTGAATGTTGGAAGCAGGCTCAATGGGCTGGATGGACTTCTCCTGTTCCTATTTCTTATGTTCTTGTAACATACAACTTAACTTGCTCTATACCAACTATATTCTAATAAGATAAAAATATATATATTTTTTAAAATCAGGACTATTTGAGCATCTCAAAATTAATTATATATAATTACATGGAATGTAATTACGTGGAAACAGGCCAATCCACCCGATTAACCTATGTAGGCATTTATCGTCAATCAGTGCCTCATTCTTCCCTTATTCCACAATCCAAAATATCCTCTGTCCTTACCTAGTTTTTCCTTGTGTGCCTTACAATATTGACCTCAACCAAACCCTTGGATATTAGGCTACATTCTCAATGCTCTCAAGGCTCTAAGCAAAGCCCTGGAATACCTGACCAGCAAAAATGCATACATCAGGATGCTCTTTATTGACTACAGTTTGGTATCCAACACCATCATCCTCTCAAAACTGATCAGCAAATTCCAAGAGCTGGGAATCAATACCCTATTTTGTCATTGGATCTTGGATTTCCTCTCCTCAAGATAGATCCCAGTGAGGATTGATAAGAACATCTCCTCCACAATTTCCATCAGTACCAGAGCACCACAGGGCTGTGTTATCCCACTATGACTGTGAGGCTCAGTATGACAATAACACCATCTATATACATTTGCTGACTATACCATAGTAGAGGGTTGAATAAGAAGGGGCAACGAGTCAGCATACAAGAGGAAAATTGAAAACTTGGCAGAATGATGTACTAACAACCTCACACTCAATGTCACCAAAACCAAAGAGCTGCTTCTGGAATTCAGGAGAGAGAAAACCAAAGGTCACTGGGGGAATCAGAGGAGGTGAGAGTGGACAAACTTAAATTCTGGGAGACACCATCTCAGTGGATCTTTCCTGAATTCAATACACAAATGTCATCATGAAGAAAGCACATCAGCACCTCAACTTTCTCAAGAGTTTTCAGAAGTTTGGTATGACATTGAAAACCAAGGCAAATGTCTACAGATGTGTAGTGGAAAGTGTGCTAACCGACATCATCCTGGTCTGGTATGGGAGCACCAAAACCTCTGAGTGGAAAGCCATGTAAAAGGTAGTGAACAGAGCCCAGAACATCTCATCAAACTGCACCCCGCCATTGAGAAAATCTACATGGAACATTGCCATTAGAAAGAATCAACAGAACCCAGGACATGCTCTGTTCTTGCTATTATGAAAGAGGTATGGGTGCCACAAGACTCATACAACATGTATAGATGACAATTTCCTTCTTCTAATATATCCTTATTTCAAAGTATCATCTTCCAAAGCACGAGCTACAATATCCCGAATTTCGGTCTCTTTAATCCAATAAAACAAACTCTGGCTGTTACTTTTAGTTTTAATTCATTGATAGAATGGATAAACATTTTGCATAGCTTTGCTTTAAGACTTCAGTAATAAATAACAAAGCATTTACTGTATGATGGACACAAAAGATGTAAAAAGCTTTTAAAGAGATACACAAACTTTAAAAAGATACAAAATTCAAAGAAAAATTTCTCATGCCTTCATATCCTGTAGAATAAAAGGGCAAGCCATTAGCCTGGGCCGATATTGCAACATATTATATCATAGTCACTATGGTAACACTACAAACAATAGTTCTCTTGAAGAGACAAGCACAAAATTAACTAAAATTTAAAAACACAAGGTTTTCAGGTTCAGGAATAGTTGTTAGCCCTATGGACAAACTCAGAGACTTATTTAAGGACACTTACTTTGCACTTTAATTAATATTGAATATTTTCTGTATTGCACCATTTGTTTATTTTTTTATTTACATTTTTATCTTTTGTACATATATCTTTTCTTGAGTACAGTTTTTTGCATTACCATTAGTAGAAATTCTGCCTGGCCCACAGGAAAAAGAATCTCAGGGTTGCATGTACTTTAGGCAATAAATCTATACTTTGAATTTTTTTGAAATTTGGTGTAGAATCTTCTTTCAAGTTTGCCTTTTGATTTCTTGGTAACAACCTTATAGTTTTTGTCTTTGTTTATGCATTGGTCCACATTAAAAGATAACCATTAAACAAGACTTAAATCATTACTGAATTGAAGAAACTAAATCAGTTTCATTACACAAGAGTTCAGCTTTGTGGCAATTACCAAAATTAATTAACACCATTACATGAAGCATCAGCCACTGTGCCCACCCCACTTCAATAAAGAGGCACACCCTCCAAGAATGTATAGATGGAGATTAAACTCCATGCTACTTAAAAAGCAGGATTTTAGAGAATTCATTGAAAGACAAATTAAAATGTACTTTGAAATAAATACGGAATCAGTGAAAGATAAGTTTATACTATGGGACGCAATGAAAGCGTTCATCAGAGGGCAAATAATA
Source organism: Narcine bancroftii (assembly GCF_036971445.1). Lineage (NCBI taxonomy): Eukaryota > Metazoa > Chordata > Chondrichthyes > Torpediniformes > Narcinidae > Narcine > Narcine bancroftii. Next base: position 381,727,784 of record NC_091469.1, on the reverse strand, counting down.
AGTTATGTAACCAAGATGAAGAAGGACTACAATCAGGAAACAGAGCAGTTGGAAAGGGAAATAGGAAATATAGAAAAAGAATTAGCAATGAAGGAAGACACAACTAAAAGAAGAGAATTGGCAGATAAAAAAATAAAATATGAAACACTACAAACATATAAGGTGGAGAAGAACATAATGAAGACAAAACAGAAATATTATGAACTAGGAGAAAAAACATACAAAATTCTAGCATGGCAGCTTAAGACAGAACAAACTAAGAGAATGGTATTGGCATCAAGGAAAAAAGACAAACAAATCACATATAATCCAACGGAGATTAATGAAAACTTCAGAGAATTCTACGAACAATTATACCAAACTGAAAACAAAGGGAAAGAAGACAAAATAGATGAATTTTCAACTAAAATTGAACTACCAAAATTACAAATAGAGAAACAAAATAAATTAAAAGAACCATTTGAAATAGTAGAAATACAAGAGATAATTTAAAAAAAACTACCAAATAATAAAACACCAGGAGAGGATGGATTCCCAATAGAATTCTATAAAACATTTAAAGATTTATTAATTCCTCCCCTCCTGGAAGTAATCAACCAGATTAATAAAACTCAAAGCTTACCAGATTCATGCAAAACAGCAATAATTACAGTAATACCAAAGACAGGGAAATATCCACACGCACCAGCGTCATATAGACCAATATCTTTACTTAACACAGATTATAAGATAATAGCTAAACTATTAGCAAACAGATTAGCCGACTAAGTACCTAAAATAGTGAATCTAGACCAAACTGGATTTATTAAAAAAAGACGAACAACAGACAATATTTGTAACTTTATTAACTTAATTCATGCAGTAGAAGGGAATAAAGCTCCAACAGTAGCAGTTGCTTTAGACGCAGAGAAGGCCTTTGACAGAGTAGAATGGAATTATTTATTCAAAGTATTGCAAAAATTCAGTTTACCAGAGAAGTATATTAATTGGATTAAAGCATTATATAAGGGGCCATTGGCGAAAGTGAGAGTAAATGGATATATATCAAAGCAATTTAACTTAAGCAGATCAACAAGGCAGGGATGCCCACTATCACCCTTATTGTTCGTGTTAGCTATAAAACCACTAGCAGAATTGATAAGAACAGAAAATAAAATAAAAGGGATAGAAAGACAAGGAATATAAAATCAGTTTATTTGCAGATGACGTTATAGTATACTTAACAGAACCAGAATTATCAATAAAAGAATTACATAAGAAATTGAAGGAATATGGAGAAGTGTCGGGTTACAAGATTAATGCAAATAAAAGTGAAGCAATGCCAATGAATAATGCGAATTTCTCAAAATTTAAGAAAGAATCACCATTCAGATGGCAAATGCAAGCAATACGATACCTAGGTATACAAATAAATAAAAACCTTGGCCATCTATATAAACTCAATTATTATCCACTAATGAAAAAATTACAGGATGACTTAGAGCATTGGAAAGACTTACCACTAACACTAATAGGAAGGATAAACTGTATTAAAATGAACATTTTCCCAAGGATATTATACCTATTTCAGGCATTGCCAATACACTTGACGGAGAAATTCTTCAAGGAGTTAAAGAAAATAATAAGGAAATTTTTATGGAAAGGAGGGAAACCGAGGATAGCACTAGCTAAATTAACAGAATGGTATAAACAAGGAGGCTTACAACTGCCAAACTTTAAAAATTATTATAGAGCCACACAATTAAGATTCCTATCAGATTTTTATCAAACAAGGGAAAAGCCAGATTGGACTAGATTAGAACTAGATAAAATATGGGAGAAGATACCTGAACATATATTATATAAATGGGATGAAAAATTGGTACAACGTAGGAATTCTCCAGTATTACATCATCTGCTCAATATTTGGAAGAAGATTCATGTAGAAAGGAATAAAACAAATTACCAATTACCAAAACTATTACTGACGCAAAATCAGTTAATCCCTTTTACAATAGATAACCTTTCCTTTAGAGAATGGGAGAAAAAAGGGATCAAAAGAATAGAAAATTGTTTTTCAGGAAATAAATTACTATCCTTTGAACAAATGAAGGATAAATATAATATAACTCAAGATACAGTGTTGGCATACTACCAACTGAAATCCTACTTGAAGGACAAATTGGGAAGCAGTCTGAGGTTACCAGAGGGAAGTAATTTTGAATATGTGATTACAGATACAATGATAATCAAAAAATTTATAACAAATATGTATATTAAACTGCAAGAAAAGGAGAATGAGGAAACAAATGGTAAAACTAAACAAAAATGGGAACAAGATTTAAACATAAAGATAAAGAAGGAAACATGGGAGAACTTGTGCTCTGGAATGATGAGAAATACAATAAACACGAGGTTACGTAAGATACAATATAACTGGATACACAGGCTATGTATTACACCTCAAAAGTTAAATAAATGTGACCCAACAGTATCTGACAGATGTTTTTGTTGTAAAAAAGAAATGGGAACAACAATTCATGCAATCTGGATGTGTGAGAAAGTGAAAAAATTTTGGGAAGATCTAAACCAGATATTAAATAAAATTACAGAAAGCAATATACCAAAAAACCCAGAGATCTTCCTCCTAAGTAACATAAAAAACAAAGAATTTGGAATTGATTTGGATGGTGCACAAAAAAGATTTGTTAGGATAGCCCTAGCCGTAGCAAAAAAATGTATTATGTCAGCCTGGAAATTAGAAGATAACTTGAGAATACAACAATGGTATATAGAAATGAATAAATGTATTCCATTAGAAAAAATAACATAATTTAAGAAATAATATTGCAATATTTGAACAAATATGGGAGCCATACATGAAACACAATAGAGAAAACCTACCGGGGACATCTACTACCTAAAATGACAGAAGGAGAAGGAAATGAAAAGAATTGACTCAGTGGAATTTCTTGTTTATTTTTATTGAGTGACAACATTGTTTGACTGGTTTAATGTATCTTAGATTCTGTACTTTAAATGAATGGGAGGGGAGGTAGGGAGGGTGGGATGGGAAGAGGGAGGGGGGGAGAAAATAACACTGTATATATTTGAAAAGGAAAATGTATGTATCTTGATCAATGTGGTTTATGGTGTGAAAAATAAAAAAAATTTAAAAATAAAGAGGCACACAGGGCATTTGTGGAATTTGCACATTCTCCCCTTGACTGTATGGGTTTCATCCAGGTGCTTTGATTTCTTCCCAAATCCCAAAGATATACTGACAGGTTAATTAGCTACTGTAAAAAAAAATGATTATTGTAGGCTTGATGGCAAAGGAATCAAAATGGGAAAGTTAATGAGCATATGACAGAGAACAAGTTGCATAGTTACAGGGAAATAAGACTCAGGACAATGGGGCAGATCTACTCTCCTGGGAGCCAGTGTAGACTAGATCACGAAAATGGCCTCTTCTAGTGTTAGGATATGATACAATACCAATATTTTTTCTCTGAAGAGTTGTCCCTCCAATTTACAGTAAGTATCGCTTGGGCAGTGCATGAGACCATGGACAGACATGTCAACAGGAGAATGGAGAAGGGAATTTAAATGGGTTGATACTGGGAGATCCCTTCTATTAGCAGACACAGCAAAAGTGCTCAATTAAGTGATCTCCCAGTCTCTCTGATAAAGAGGATACCACAGCAGGAGCACTAGATGCCCTCTGCAAATTCTCAGTTGAAGTGTGCTTCATATTCTAATTGGGCACTCTCCAAACACAGGGCATTAACATCAACTTCTCCAGTGTTTGTTAGTCATCCCCACCCCTTGTCCCATGTCTACCTCCCATTCCCCATCTCAAGGTGTGTGTGTCCCTCTGTCTCCTTTCAGCTCTGGATTCACAGAGCTATCCCCAGCTTCTGATCAATTCTAAGCCTTTTCTTACCCTGCTATCCATGACCATCTCTTGTGCTCCTCCCTCTGCCTCTTCCCTCTTCCCTCTGCCTCTTCCCTCTTCCCCCTACATTTTTATTCAGACACCTACATGTTTTTTGCGGATATCTTGGCCCAAATGTTGGTTATATATCTTTGCCTCTTATGGACACTGCTGGACCTGCTGAGTTTCTACAGCACATTTGTGTATTTACCATCTCCCAGAGGGAACTGCAACTAGCATCTTGGAGCAGCACAAAGCATTGGAGGAACTCAACAAGTTATGGTAAGCAATAGACAGTCGAGGTTTCTAGCCAAAAACTCTTTATCAAGAAAAGAAAGAACGGAGCCGGTGCTCAAATGACAGAAGTGTGGGTGAGATGGGGAGGAGAACAAACTGGCAGGTGTTGGGTAAATAGGAACAGGAAGAAGAAAGGAGCCAATAAGTGATAAAGGAGCACAAGGTTGAGAAAGGTGCATTCTGTAGGAGGAAGGATAGTGTGTATGATGGGCAGATTGGGAGAGGGGAAAAGGAGGAGGAATGGGACCAGAGAGATAAGGGAAAGATGGGAGGAGGGGATGACCAGATATTGCGGTCGATGTTGATACAATTTAGAGATAGCCAAGAGGGAAAAATACAATGTGCTGTCCCTCCAATTTATGTATGGCTTCAACTTGGCAGTTCATCAGGCCATGGACAGACATGTTAGTGTCAGAATAGAAAGTAGAATTGAAGGAGCTGACCACTGGAAGATCCTTGTTGTGCAGCAGATAGAACAGAATTACTCAAAGAAGCAATCACCCAACTTGCATCCTGTCTCCCTGATATAGAGGAGGCCACAACAGGTGCATTGAATGCAGGAAATGAACCCTCCAGATAAACAGGTGAAAGTGTTACCTCGCTTGGAAGGACTCTTTTGCCCCGAATGGTCATGATGAGGAAAGGTGTAGATGCAGGTTTGCCACTTTTTGCAGTCATAGGGATGAGATTCTAAATTGGAGAAAGCCTAAATTTTGATGGTACAGTATTAGAAAGGATTGATTATGACAGGTTGTTTTTTGGCAAAGGTGTGCTTGGTAAGTGGGAAGCCTACAAAAGCGAGAGTACAGAGTTTGTACGTTCCTGTCAAAATTAATGGCAAGACTAATAAGTACAGGGAACCTTGTTTTTTGAGAGATATTGAGACATGGTTATGAAGAAGGAGGTGTATATTTAAATTTAGACATACAGCACGGTAACAGGCCATTTCGCCCACGAGTCCGTGTTATTTACACCCAATTATCCCACACCACCAGTACATTTTGAACGGTGGGAGGAAACCCGAGCCCCTGGGGAAAACCCATGCAGATACTGGGAGAACTAACAAACTCTTTACAGACAGTGTGGGATTCGAACACCAGTCCCAATCACTGGCGCTGTAAAGGCGTTGCAGTAATTTCAAGGCCAACCATATAGGGAGCAAGAAGCAAATGAGATACTTGAGGAACAAAAAAAAAGCAAGAAAATACTCAAGGAAATCAGGAGGGCTAAAAGGCACACTGGCAGACTTCAAGGAAAATCCCAAGGGCTTCTAAAGTCACAGATCCAATAATGATTACAGAGGCGGAAGTGCCTGCTGTCTTGAGGTAGATAAATCCATGATCCTGATATTCCCTTAGGACCTTGAGGGAGGCTCGTACAGAAATTGCAGAGACCCAGGCAGAGGTATTTAAAACATCCTTAACCACAGGTAAGGTGCTGGAGAATTGGAGGAATGCCAATATTGTTCCATTGTTTAAGAAAGGCTCGAAGAATCATCAGGTAATTATAGGCTGGTGATCCTGACGTTAGTGATGGATGCTATTGAAAAATATGCTAAGAGACTAGATATTCAAGTACTTGGTTACACAGGGACTGATTAGGGATAGTTAACTTGGCTTTGTGTGTGGGAGGTCACATCTAACTAATCATCAAGTTTTCTGAAGTACGCATCAGGAAACATGATCAAAGTAAGGCAGTTTTTAATGATAGGTTTATGATATAAAGGTAAACGTTCCAACAAATAAGATAGAAATTCCATGTCCTTAGGGGGCTTTGTAGATCAATTAAATGACTGTGAACTTAACCTGAAACTTGAAAAACATCTAAAGCCCAGATATTAATTTTCAACACTACCCCCCCCCCCCCACCCGCCAAAGACTGCACAAGAATAAAAGATTTAGAGTTATATTTAATTAGTCTGCTTCTGCAAAAGTATGACCACTTGATACTACAGTATATACACGTGCATTGTCAAACCAGATAGCAAATAACTGACACATTTAAATGAAAATTGGATGAAATATCTTACAAAAAATATCTGAGTGTTTGAATAATGGCAAGTGTACATGGTTGAAAGAAACAGAGTACTTTGGACATCAGGTTCATAAAGCCATCTACCACTAATGGATTTCTCACTACTGTTAGGTCTGCTTTGTTCATGAATGAGTGAGACAAACACCAGGCTGAGTCGAAATCAGGGTTCTTTGTTCTTTATTACCGGATTGTAACACTTGCGACTAACAAAGTTAGTCGGAGAATGCATTCTGCCGTTATCAGCAAAATGGTGATTTTTTATACCCTTGGATACATGCTTAGAACATCATCATATCATTACTTGTCCAATGACTAAAACTGTTGCTATCCTTTCCCTGCTAGCTTCCTGCCTCTCAATCCATCAATGTCTCTCTTATCTTGTAAGTACAAGGATGCATTCTGTTACTCCTTAGTACTGGGTGACTCCTTCTCCGGTCCCATCTCATGATGTTTTACCTAACAGGAGTACAAGGACACCTCCCCTTCTTGTTACTGCCCTGTACAGGGTAACTCCCTACACATTCCCATCTCATGATGTTTTACCTTACACTACATACTAAATTATCGGTGGGTTGATCGCCATCATTGACATTATTATATCAAGAAAGGTGGGATTTATCTGGTAATTCTGTACTTAGCCATTCTGAGAAGCTTCTTTTATATTCCATCGACATAATGCAAGTAAATGTTTGATTTGAGCTTTTGAGACTAACAGCGTATAATAAAAAAAAACTTCAAAACTACAGACTAGATTTCAATTAAATATATCCAATCAAATCAACTGGAATGGTTGGAAATAGATTTGAATACCTCAACAGTGTCAGAGTTTCTCACAATTAATAGGTCATGCAGTAGTTACCAAATATTTTGGGTTATATGCTAGAGAATGTGTAAATGAATGAAATTAACTCTTCATATTTTAAGAAACACAAGAATTCACACAATAGACCAAAGTGCAAAGTAATGTTTGAAAGAATTAAGTCATCAAGAACTAAGAATGGGCTCTCAGGTGGCTAAGGAGTCCAATCTTGGCTTTGAAAGTTCTTCCACACCTAGGACAGGTAGTTTGAACTGGTAGATCAGGCTTTGGTTGTTGCTGCCTCTCTTTCCATTTTCTTCTAGTTCTGCATATCTGTTGGCTTCAAAAGTTGCAGTTCCTTCTCGGATGTGATGGTTTGCCAGAGTTTCCTTTCCTTGGCATTGATTTCTTAATTATTGATGTTGATGTTACATTTCTTCATGTTTGGCTTTTAAGGTGTCTTTAAATTTTTTCTGTTGTCCACCTCTTTTAAGTTTCCCTTCTTTTAGGTGGGAGTAGAGGATTTGTTTTGGCAGATATAACCATATAACAATTACAGCATGGAAACAGGCCATTTTGGCCCTTCTAGTCCGCACCAAAATAAGTACTCCCTCTAGTCCCACCTACCTTTACCCTGCCCATAACCCTCCATTCCCATCCCATCCATATACCTATCCAATTTTTCCTTAAATGACAAAATTGACCCTCCGCCACTACTTCTCCCAGAAGCTCATTCCACACAGCCACCACTCTCTGAGTTTAGAAGTAACATGAGGGGGAACTTCTTTACTTTTGCCCCTTAACTCTTTAACTCATGACCTCTTGCTTAAATCTTTCGTACTCTCAATGGAAAAAGCCTATCCACATCAACTCCATCTATCCCTCTCATAATCTTAAATACCTCTATAAAATCCCCTCTCAACCTGCTACGAATAAAGACCTAATTTTCTTTGTAATCGAGATGCTGAAATCCAAGTAACATTTTCGTAAATCTTCTCTGCACTCTCTCTACTTTGTTGATATCCTTCCTATAATTCGGTGACCAGAAATGCACGCAGTATTCTCAAATTTGGCCTCACCAATGCCTTGTGCAGTCTCAACATCACTTCCCAACTCCTGTATTCTATGCATTGATTTATAAAGGCCAATATACTAAAAGCCTTTTTCACCACCCTGTTCATTTTTCATCTGAACAACATGGCCACTCCATCATAGCTCATTCTTGATGACATAGGCTTCAATGCTTGTTGTTTTTGCTTCATTTAGAACAGGGGTGTCAAACTCAAATTCACGGAGGGCTAAAATTAAAAACTTGGACTAAGTCGAGGGCCGAACTAAATATTTATTGAAAATTTTCAATAAATGTTTTCTCTTCTTTCAACATATGTAATGTTAAACTTTTTCTTATTAAAATAAATGTTTAATAGTAGTTTGGGATAAACTCTTTCATTGTCATTGTCATTTTCATTGGCCCATTTCCTTTAGCGTTCTGAAACCGTGCACATGACGAGTCAATGAGGGATGATTAAAGCAGTGGTCTTCAAACTTTTTCTTTCCACCCACAGACCACCTTAAGCAATCCCTTACTAATCACAGAGCACCAATGGCACAGGGACGCGAGTGGAAAGAAAAAGATTGAGAACTGTTGTATTGTGGTAACTCCACATCTGATTAGGTCAATTGTTAGGCAAGTGGTCAGAGAAGGACCCCCCCCCCACCCCAAGAAAGGCTTAAATCACAGGAACAAAATAAGCTTCCATCTCACTGCTCCAAATCTTACACACAGTCCTGATGTGGAATGTGGGGTCGCAGCTCCACGTTAACCCGAGTTCAGGTGCTGTCTGTGTGGAGTTTGTACGCTCTCCTCTTGTCTTGGACCAACAGGTCGGTCGCCTGACGAAGGCACCCGAACCCCCCGTTGAAACGCCGGCGTCCGGGGCGGTGGAGGAATTGGCTGAGAAGAGCACGTTGCTCCCACCCCCCTCCCATGGTTGGAGAGGGATTAAACTGCGATCTCACGGCGCCGGGCTCGTCTCCAACAAAAGGAGCGGGAGGCAGGGTCCACCGCGAGGGGGAAGGCATCACCAACAAGACGTTCGGTCCGGCGTCGCCGCTGAAGCGCAGACCCAGCGAGGATGGTCCCCAACTCCAGCCGTGTTTGTGTGTCTGGGAGCCGGGCGGGCTGAGTGCGGCGCTCCGATCCACGGGATTCAGGACTCTGAGATCCCTCCACACCTCCGGCGTTTTCATTTTCACCTTCAGTGTGCATGCGCTATACTGGCGCGGCGGCCAGACAGCCAACTCTAATATATATTTAATATGATCTTGCGGGCCAAATATAATTATATCGCGGGCCAAATTTGGCCCGCGGGCCAGAGTTTGACATGTGTGATTTAGAACAATGACATTGGTTCTTCATCTTCCCAACTGATATTTAAGATGTTTCGAAGGCAGCATTGATGGAACTTTTTAAGTGCTTTTAGACGTCGTCAACATGTTGTCCAGGTTTCTGATGCCTACAGGAGCGTTGAGATCACTACTGCTTCATGCACTAACATTTTGGTGTCTGTTCAAATGTCAAGATGAAAGACTCTTGTTCAGAGACGTCCAAAAGCTGTTCCAGAACATTTAGACAATAGTGGATCCCGTCATTAAGATCGACATTGGAGGAGAAATTACTTCCAGATACGGAAAGTAGTGCAAGTTTTCCAGAGATGTTTCACCAATTTGAATTCATAGTTCTATCAGATATATTTGCGTGGTGTACATGAAAGATGAGTCTGTGTGGGGGTGCTGGAAGTTTGCGGGGAATGCATACACATGTCTGTGCGCAGGAGTGTGCATATATGTATGCATGTGGGGGTTTGTGTATATACGTGTGCATGGGTGTATATATGGGGATGGGGGTGTGCGAATATGTGGGTGGTGGTGGGCGCACATGCATGGGTGCGGATGAGCATGTGTATGCACAAGTATATGTGCATATATATGTGCATATGTATGTGTGTGCATGCACATGTATAAATGTGTGTACATATATATACACATGTGCATGTATACATACATGTGCGTATATATATATGTGCATTTATTATATAAAGTATATATACACATATATACTATATATTATAATATATAAATACACACACACACACACACACACACACACACAATCCACAAGTCATGAAACTAATCAAGTGCTTCTCCAATGCCCTAGGCATTTAGTTGATATAGGATGGCATCTCAATTTGCAGGTATTATGTGGAAAAGAGAGGCTGCATTCCACATTGACAAAGTGTGGAATAACTAACAAAAATTAGTTTGGGACAGCAGCATCAGCAGATAAAGTTAAGTGATTGCCATGTGCTCAATGTACAAGGCTGACAATAAAATCAAAAAGAAATAGCAAACTTGGTTGTCTAAAGCCCATGACCAGACAAATATTCAGTCTCACTCATGTCTGTTGATTTCAAGTTATGCAGTATCTTGCACAATAGATTCAACCATTCCCCTGATATGTTCTCATCCATGGGTTGACAAGTGGAAGAATGAAAAAATTCAATTAATGTGACTATTGAACTATTAAATTCATAGGATTATTTAAGTTGAGCATTATCCAGTGATATATTGATCAAGGCTTCAAACCTAGTTCCAAGTTCGGTCTGCCAAGCAGCAGTGATCACCACTCTCTTGTATGAACTGCTTATAGGAGGTTCGTCAAAACAGTGAAGTACAATCAATATCCTCTCTGCAAAATCTTTTACCCACTTCCTGGTTATTAATCAATATCAGTGTCTTATTTCAAACCAATGTTCCCTGTATCAAGACCTTAACTGCACAGTCAGCTCAGATATGCTTGCCACATCTCCTCCACAATCTCTATCAGTACCAGAGCTCCACAGGAGTGCTTTCTTAGCCCACTGCTCTATTCACTTTTCACCTACAACTGTGTGGCTTGGTACAACACCTACAAATTTGACGATACCACGGTAGTGGGTTGTATAAAGAAAAGTGACAAGTCAACATACAGGAGTGAGAATGAAAACTTGGCTGACTGGTACACCAACAACCACCTTGCACTCAATGTCACCTAAACTAAGGAGCTGATTATTGACTTCAGGAAGGGAAAACCAGAGATAGACAATCCAGTGATCATTGGGGGAAAAGGTGGTGAGTAAATTTAAGTTTTAGAGGAGCTTTCTTGGACCAAACATACCAATAGCATCATGAAGAAAGCATGTCAATGCCTCTGCTTCCTCAGGAGTTTGCAGATGTTTGGTATGACATCAGAAACCCTGGCAAATTTCTATAGATATGTGGTGGAAAGTGTGCTGACCAGTCGCATCATTTTCTAGTACAAGGACACAAATACCCCTGAGCGTAAAGCCCTCCAAAAGGTAGTGGACATGGCCCAGGTCATCACAGGCAAAACCCTCCCTACTATTGAGAACATCTAAAGGAATGGTGCCAAGTAGCAGCAATCATCAAAGATCCACAACACAGGCTCTGTTCTCACTGCTGCTATCAGAAAAGAGAAACAAGTGCCACAAGACTTGAACCACAAGATTCAGGAACAGCTGCTACCCCTCTACCATCAGACTCCTCAATAACAAACTCAATCAGGTACTTATTTAAGAACTCCTACTTGTGCACTTTATTTTTTTTAAATTCTCTGTATTGCATTACATTTGTTATCTGTTTTTTTTCTTTGTTTACATGTATATAGTTTTTTTTACACTACCAATAAGTGGCAATTCTGCCTCACCCGCAGAAAAAAGAACGTCAGGTTTGTATGTGATGTCATGTATGTACTCTGATAATAAATCTGAAACACCGATCACATGTCTGACATCTGTCTACCAAAATAGACATCTCAGAGTTCTGTCACAGCATGAGATTGCCACGTTGATGGGGAAATTATTCAATGATAAACTGACTTGGAAAAGGTATACACAGAAGATGCGCAAATTCATGGTCCTTGACTGCTCAAAGTGGAGGAGCGACATTCTGGATCACACTAAAAACAGTCAATTTATCAGGAACACATCAATCCAGTAAAAATAACAATAAGCATGCACACATTTCAAATACCTTCTTGCCTCTCCCATCTTTCCTGTGACAAAGTCTACAGGTCCCACATTGGACTCAATAGCACAACTCAGAAACTAAACAAAGTCATTCTCAACTCCAAGGACAAAAGTTTTTGAAAAAATCAGGGTTTCAAAAGACATGGGAATAAAAACAATTCTCACCCACAATGTAAAAATGTGATTAGCTGCCCAGAATTACCTGCATTTTTTCAGTTTGAAGCTCTTCAACATTCTCATATTAATTGCTCCACTACTGGTCTTGTGACTTCAGTTAAGTTCTGAAATTCCTTCCTTAAACACCCATCTTTGTTTTTATTAAAAGCCTGTCTCTTTGACCACCTGGTAAATGTTGTTTGAAAGTGATCCAAAGTGTTGGGTAATGCTATTGAAACATTTGGCCAATCAAAAAATGTGGCTCTTTGTTCAATTAAAAATACTTAATAAATAAGCTGTTCTTGTTGACCTTCGGAACATCTAAGGCACAATAAAAGCAATCAATTCAATTGATTAATTAAGTGCTTCCTCTAAAATGGCTTTGAACTATTTTGTTGCAAAAGTGATTATCAAAAAAGATAGGGATAGATGAATAAAAGGTCTTAAATTGAGAGAGGGGCTGCTTTGTTCACATAAGTCAGGATCTGGCAAATGTAGATTTGGAGCATCTACTTGCAGGGTAGTTTATATCTGCAGAGTGGAGACCAATGAAAGAAGTATCAAGAATTTAGGGCAGCAAATACAGGAACCCTGGATATCAAGGATTGGATAAAGAGGTATAAAGAGCTGAAGAGGAAAGAACATGAAGAGTATAAAAAGTGTAGGAAGACACTTAAAAGAAATTAGAAAGGCAAAATCAAGTCACAAGATGTCATTGGTGGACAGGATTAAGGTAACCCCCCCCCCCCCCAAGTGCTTATAGGTAAGAGAATAACTCGAGAAAGTGTACAGCTCATCCGGCAAAATTGAGCAGAAGATAATGAGGTCCAAAATTAATACTTTTGATCAATATTCAGAGGAAATTGACAGTGTTGTTGAAATATTCAGTAAAGGGGTGAAATTCTAGTGTCTCAACAAATAAAGAGGGGGTACTCAACATTGTTGCAGTCTTTAAAAGATAGGTAAATCCTCAGGGCCGGATGAAGTTTTTAAGTCTTTGCTGGACATGAGATTTAGCAGAAAACTGGAGGATGGCAAATGTACCATAGGTCCTATTTTCAAGCAAAGCATGGTAATTACAGGTTATGAGTCTAACATTAGTAATAAGGAAGTTATTTGAAAATAATACTGTGGGAAACATGAACGATCACTTGGAAAAGCAGAGGCTAATAAAAGATAACAAGTGTGGCTTTGTCAGGGGCAGACATTCTCAGAATTTTTGAAGAGGTAATGAGTGTTACCAATATTTGGACACGATGTTTGTGATATATATGAATTATTTGGATATGGATGTAGGTGGGATAATTGTAACCTTCAAAATGACATGAAAATTGGTGGAGTTGCTGGCAATGGAGAGGATAGACTTGGGTGCAGGGTGATATCAGGAGGCTCTTGACCAGCATGCCAGTTAGGTGGAGGTCAGAGACGGCAGGGTAGCCCAAGAACTCAGCCAAAAAGATGGTCAGCATCAGCTGCTCAGTGACAGTGGCAAAGCAGGACAAAGGCTGGATACGAGGTGCAGGAAGAGTGTTCTGTTAGGGGCAATGGAGCCAAGCACCGGGAGCCTTCAAGCACTCCACCAGCTTGTCAGGCTGGCCCTCAGGCACACCCAGGCAGAACAGCCTGTTTCCCCCCCACCCCCCAATCTAACTCCCGACACAGCAGCAGGGGTGGAGTGCAAATGAGCCCAGAGTTTATGGAGCGCCACACTGGATCATGGCAACTGCTTAATGCGGGAGCAAAGGCTGTCTTCCTTGCTCATAATCCCCCAAGAACCTGGACCAGCTCTGGTGCTGGCAGAGCTGTTCCAGGTTCTTGGGGGATTATGGGCAAGGAAGACAGCAATTGCCCCCGCATTGAGCCAGCCGCTGCCTGCTTCTCTCCCACTGGGTGCTGAGGGCTGAGTTACCTTTCCACCATACAGGAGTGAGAGAAGGTGATCAAATTTCTACCTTTCCACAGAGGCAAGGACGACTGGGGTGGAGGATCTCCCTCTAAAAACAGAATTTATTACGGAAAATTAACATTACATATGTATAATGTCAACTACTGAAAATAGTAACAGTTTTTGGAGGGTGCCAGTGTTCTCAGATATATTCCCATTTTTAAAAATATCTATTTTCATCATGCCTCTCCATTTGTCACTGGAAAACCAGTTAAACCTTAACTTCAATTAACAGTTCATAATTTACTTTCTTGACATCATTCTTGGTGAGTCCACACCTGTAGTACTGCATGCAGTTTTGGTTGCCTTATCTGAGGAAGGTTCTCAACATGGTTATCCAACTGCACGAAAACCAACAAGGTTGGGTCAGATACAGCAATGAGCTCTCTGAACCCTTCTCCATTAACAATGGCGTGAAGCAAGGCTGCGTTCTCGCACCAACACTCTTTTCAATCTTCTTCAGCATGATGCTGAAACAAGCCATGAAAGACCTCAACAATGAAGACGCTGTTTACATCCGGTACCGCACGGATGGCAGTCTCTTCAATCTGAGGCGCCTGCAAGCTCACACCAAGACACAAGAGCAACTTGTCCGTGAACTACTCTTTGCAGACGATGGTGCTTTAGTTGCCCATTCAGAGCCAGCTCTTCAGCGCTTGACGTCCTGTTTTGCGGAAACTGCCAAAATGTTTGGCCTGGAAGTCAGCCTGAAGAAAACGGAGGTCCTCCATCAGCCAGCTCCCCACCATGACTACCAGCCCCCCCACATCTCCATCGGGCACACAAAACTCAAAACGGTCAACCAGTTTACCTATCTCGGCTGCACCATTTCTTCAGATGCAAGGATCAACAACGAGATAGACAACAGACTCGCCAAGGCAAATAGCGCCTTTGGAAGACTACACAAAAGAGTCTGGAAAAACAACCAACTGAAAAACCTCACAAAAATTAGCATATACAGAGCCGTTGTCATAACCACAATCCTGTTTGGCTCCGAATCATGGGTCCTCTACCAGCATCACTTACGGCTCTTAGAACGCTTCCACCAGCGTTGTCTCCGCTCCATCCTCAACATTCATTGGAGTGACTTCATCACCAACATCGAAGTACTCGAGATGGCAGAGGCCGACAGCATCGAATCCACGCTGCTGAAGATCCAACTGCGCTGGGTAGGTCACGTCTCCAGAATGGAGGACCATCGCCTTCCCAAGATCGTATTATATGGCGAGCTCTACACTGGCCACCGAGACAGAGGTGCACCAAAGAAGAGGTACAAGGACTGCCTAAAGAAATCTCTTGGTGCCTGCCCCATTGACCACCGCCAGTGGGCTGGTATCGCCTCAAACCTTGCATCTTGGCGCCTCACAGTTCGGCGGGCAGCAACCTCCTTTGAAGAAGACCGCAGAGCCCACCTCACTGACAAAAGACAAAGGAGGAAAAACCCAACACCCAACCCCAACCAACCAATTTTCCCTTGCAACCGCTGCAACCGTGTCTGCCTGTCCTGCATCGGACTTGTCAGCCACAAACGAGCCTGCAGCTGACATGGACATTACCCCTCCATAAATCTTTGTCCGCGAAGCCAAGTCAAAGAAAAAAGAAAAATCTGAGGAAGGATATATTTGCCTTGGAGAGGGTGCAGAGAAGGTTCACTAGGTTGATACCGAGGATGGAGGGACACATATGAAGAAAGGTTGGATAGACTAGGCTTGTATTCTCTGGAATTTAGAAGATTGAGGGGAGATCTTATAGAAATGTATAAAGTTCTTAAGGGTTTAGACACACTAGACGCAGGAAGGTTGTTTCCAATGCTGGGAAAAACCAGGACTAGGGGCCATAGTTTAAGGATAAGGGGGAATTTTTTTCGGACTGATATGAGGAAAAATTTCTTCTCTCAGAGAGTGGTAAATGTGTGGAATTCTTTGCCAGTAGTTGAGGCCGGTTCCCTGTCAATATTAAGTATAGGTTAGATTTGGCCCTTGTGGCCAAGGGGATTAGGGGGTTTGGGGAGAAGGCAGGAACTGGGTACTGATCAGCCATGATCATAATGAATGGCAGTGTAGGCTTGAAGGGGCCAAATGGCCTATTCCTACACCTTTTTTCTATGTTTAGAATGCTGCTTCTCTTTTTAAGATTAATTTATTAGCCTGTTTTTTCTGATTATCATCCAGCATCTCCAGTGCCTGTTTATGACATCTTGTATACATCACATTAAACCACTGCAAGATAGCAGTTTTCCACTGATGTGTCTGACAACATTTTATAAAGTCAAAGAAACTATGTCTTTGGACAATAGTGCAACAAAAACACTAGGATAAGGAATGTATGCAGAACACTTCTGTGATCTACAAAAGGGCTGTGAACAAAAATTACGTTCATGAACTACTTTAATGAGAAATAATTACACATGGTTGAGTAACCAAATCAAAATGCTAATTAAAGTGAAATAAAATATCTCAGGTTTCAGCACTGCACTGACAATCGACAAATCTGCTGATGACACCATCAGTGTTGGCCAAATAACAGGAAATGATGAGTCAAAATACAGGATGGAGAAAGAGAATCTGGTGGGGTCGTGCCAGAACAACAATCTCGCTCTAAGACCAAGGAGCTGACTGTGCATTTCAGAAAGGGGAGGACAAAGGACCACATACCTGTCCACATTGATGGGATGGAGGTGGAAAGAGTAAGTACCTTCGAGTTCCTGGGACTCCATATATTAGAGATCTCTCCTGGAGCCAGTACATTGAGGCAGCCGGGAAGAAGGTACACAAACACCTCCACTTTCTGAGGAGATTTGGTGTGTCATTGAATGTCAAATTTCAACAGGCATACTCTGAAAAGAATACTGTCATTGCATCATGGTTTGGTTTCTAATTCAATGTCCAGGAATGCAGAAGATAACAAACATAACCAAGTCCATCCAGGCTTCAACTTCCCATCCATTGAAGACATCAATGTGAGGCACTGCCTCAAGAAGGCAGCCAATATCACCAATATCATAAAGGACCCCCATCACCCTGGTGCCAATTTCTTATTGCTACCTTTAAAAAGAAGGTACAGAAGCTCAGCATTTCTAGGTTCAAGAACAGTTTCCCGCCCCCTTCCACCCCTCCCCCCCTTCCACCCCCCCCCCACCCTCAAATGTCAGGTTCTTGAAATTCTCCTCACTAGCCTAATCATAAACCACTCTGGCATGATAAAAAGGCCTTCCTGCATTATTGAAACACCATTTTTTCTTGCACAATGATACTATCTTTTATATTTATTATTTCTTTTTTCAACAAAACACCTGTTTGACTGCAGCAAGAATTTCAGTGCATGTGCACATTGTACAATGTATATAACAATAAACTTAATCAATTTACTAACATCAGCAGAATGCTAAAATAAAAATATAATTCAATGTAGCTTTGAGGCACTGATATGGCAACTCATTTCAATTGTGCTTTTTTTAAAAATAAATTGCCATAAAAGTAGAAGCACACATATACAACTGAGATACAATTGGGAAAATTTTTGACAGTGCCACAAAAGATATTTGCTTATGTGCAAGATATTGCTAATGAATGTTGATGATTCCATGTTTAATTGTGTTCATTATATGGCTTGTCTATTGAAGCAAACAAGTAATGCACTGATAATGCATGAAATTAAACATGGAATGAATGGATCAATTAACCATTAATAGCAATTCTGCACGAGGACTCCCAAGTCCCTTTGGAACTTTGTTTAGTGAAACCTGCCACTTTTTTACCCACTCACAATCTGTCCAAGTTCTTCTGCAGACCCTTGCTTCTTCAACAATACCCACCCCTTCACCTATCTGCAAACATGGACACAAAGCCATTAATTCTCTCATCCAACATAAAACATGAAAAGTTCAACCCAAATCCCTTAGAACCCAAATAAATATCTGATAAAGTCTCTTCTCAATCTTCCCAAAACAATGTTCACAAAACAGAAATATTTTTAGTTTGAGAAATATTTTAGTTGGCAAGAAAAAACTCTATAAATATTTGTTCAAACATGAAATCGTTTAGAGTATAAACAATTTCAACATATATTCTTCCTTCAATACTTGGTACAAGGCTTTAAAATACAGATCAGTAGCATAACTTATATAATGCACTACCAGGCCTTCATAGAAAACAAACCTTCCTAATTTTGAGTCAATGCATTTTCATGATTTAAGACAAGTCTTCTAGGGAAAATTTCAACATTCTAATCCATTAGTTCATGTAAAATGTATGAAAGACATTCTTTATATTTGTTAAAAATAAAAATAGATAAAATCTTGATTAGGTCAACCAAATAATTTGAAAGTTTATGTCTCAAGTGGAAATTAATTGATCAAATTACAAGAAGAAACCTGGCCCACATTGGACCTTACCATTTGCTATAATGCAAAACTTTCAGCAAATCTAAGAAAATCTAATGAAAAGAAAAACATACAATGCTGGTGTTAACCAGAGAAATTCTTTTTGGAACTGTGGACCTGGTCCTGGTGATGCCAACAATAAGGAAGCACATGCAAGATACAATTATACTATTATTTTAATAAAGATCCAGAAAGCTTCAATTGTATTTAAAACCCAAGTTAATTAATTAATTTGATCCAACATTTCAGTTTCCTCATTTCTCTATTACCACTTTTGCATTCAGTTCTGCCTATCTATAGGTATTTTTATAGTGTAATGTCACAATAAAGGCAGCTCAATGAAAAGAAAGCTGAACTAACCTTTTAATGGAGAAGGCCTACAAGGTAGATCCAGCGTTGCTTTTAACTCAACAGTGTCTGTGCCATATTCTGGAGTTAAGGGAGGCGGGTAAGTGGTGCAGTAGCTCGGTTCGTTGCCGTGAAGGAAAAGTGGCCTACACCAGAAATGGCAACCGCAGAGCAGGTAAGAGTGCTGGTAGAGATTTGTTCAAGGAATCTTAGGACTTAAGCAGATCTCCTGCACAACGCAATTAGCTTTATTTTTAAAATTCTGTTCCTGGATCGCGGGCTGACAACGTCAGTGTGACTTCATCAGCCTGCTCTTTGCGGCTGCTTTCAGCGGCATTGCCTTCACAGAGAAAATGGAGTCACTTCACCTTTGACTCTACCCCCCACCCCACCCCAGGCGGATAGGAGTCCGCCTTCTGAATCCACCTCTGAGCTTTCAACAAAGCAAGTTAAGCGATGTAAAAGCGGAGAATATCTGCCTTTACATTCATTTTTTTCACTATAAAAAGGCCTAGAAATTGGTTTTCCTTCCATTTCCATAGCAAATGAGGTATGACAATAATAGTTCAAGTGACTAATCAATTCAGAAACAAAAGTATACAAGATATGGGAAACAGCATAAACTGGGTATGTTAAAAAGGTGCACAGAATATGGAGTCAAAGTGGATAAAAAGGTAATTAGTGTCCATGCCATAGTTTCATGATTAATTCCTGTCAATGTAGGATACCAGAAATCTCAGGCTCAGCCTCAGTTAATCTCAGAGGTGAATAATGCTTTTTAATCACAATCCCAGTAGAAACTACAGATTAAAAACTATGGACGGTACTTTGTTAAAAAACTGCCTGAGGAAATAAATTTTTCCTGGGAACTGGGGCAGCAAAATCATAATGGTAAATCTGCTGGAGCTTAAAAACCTGCAGCTCCAGTTTCCAATATCAGCACTTTTTTTCCACAGTGTCGGCAGCTGCCTAGGAAATCCACTTCATTAGCAGTGGTCACTGGAGGAGGAAAACAAACACTGCAAAGAAATGTAACTGCACATAAAATCCATGTACATACACAGAGAAGTGTATAGTGCAGCCCAAAATTCATTTATAATTTGTTTAAAATTAGTTAACAGATGTTTTATTTGATGGAAACAAGGGATGGCATGACAAGTTAGACAAGATCAAGTGCTGCCCACAGACTATTTTGCTGACTGACCATATTCACAGCGAGAACGACCTTAAGGTTTTGGTGAGTAGACAGTTTCCTGCTTCTTGTCTAAAAAAAAACTGAAAAAGTAGGGCATGGAAAAAAAAACGGAGTAAAACCACAGAAATGCTGGAGGAACTCTGCAGGTAAAGATATATAACTGACAGCCCAAGTCCTTCAGATACAAATAAAATACAGGCAAGTGCCTGAATAAAAAGGGCAGAAGGAGGAATGCTGACCAACAGACAAAAGGTACTAATTGAATATGGATAAGAAAACAGAAAAGAGAAAATGTGAGAATTGATTGGGGAAGGGAGGAGGTTGGCTCTGTCAATGCAGGGCTGGGGGAAAGGAGTCAGAGGGAAAAGGAGAGAAAGAAAAAAGAGAAGAGACAGGAGGTAAAGGGGCTAATGGAAAGTGGAGAAGTCATTGTTAATGCCATCAAGTTAGAGGGTACCCAAATGGAATACAAGGTGTTGTTCCTCCAATTTGCTGGTGGTATCAGTCTGTCAGTGCATGAGACCAGGTCAAGAGAGGAATGGGGTGAGGAACTGAAGTGTGTGGCCACTGCGAGATCAACACTATGCCTGCAGTAAGATCCAAGTCTACATCCAGTTTCTCCGGTCGAGAGGAGGCCACAACCGGAGCACCGGATGCAGTATGACCCCTGCAAATTTACAAGTGGTGTTACCTCAGTTGGAAGAACCTTTGCAGCCTAGACTGGTGGTGAGGGAAGAGGTGTGGCTGCATGGAGCACCTCCTGCAGTTACAGGGGTAGGTGCCAAGGGGGAGATGGGTGGTAAGGGAGGAGTGCACAAAGGAGTCACAGAGGGAGCAGTTCCTGCAGAAGGCAGAGAGGTGAGAAGAGAAGTCTGGTGGTGGAATTCCATGTTAAGTGGCAGAAATGACGGAAGATGATATATTGGATATGCAGGCTAGTGGGGTGGTAGGTGAGGACAAGGGAGAAGTGGTATGAGTCAAAGGAGAAGTTAATGAGGGGCAAGGACCAGTTCTGCTCCCGGAGGAAGGTGATGGTGGAGGGGAGCATGATGGACAACAACAAAAAATGGAAAATAAGACTTAAGCTAATAACGCAAAAATTTGCAAATTAGCGAAACCAAGAATTTTCAAGTTCATTATTATCTGACTCTACATTTACAACTACATAAAACAATGTTTCTCTGGAACATAATGCACACACATACACAGCACATAATAAATCACAAATATGCATAAAGATATAATAGAAAATATATATATATATATTTACAAATATAAATATTTTGGAATGATTCTGTGGGAAGAAGCCATTTCCCAGCCTGGCTGTCCTGATTTTGATGCTCTGCCCTCCTTTCTAATGGTGGGAGGACAAAGATACAGTGTGCTGAATGGAAAGGGTCTGGAAAGGGTCCTGAATAATTAGTTGACCCCTATTTAAGCATCACTCCCGGTGAATGTCCTCAATAGAGGAACGGGAAACCCCAGTGATCTTCTTAGCCATTTTGATGATCCTCTATATTGACTCTGATCTGATACCTTGCAGATGCCATACCAGACAATGATGTGGCAAGGCAGGTCACACTCCTTTAAAATGTTATCAAGGTGAGGGCCAGTAGTCTTGCCCTCCTCGACCTCCGAAGGAAATATAAGCGCTACTGCGCCTTCCTAACGAGATGTTGTGGGTCCAGCATAGGCGGATCTTTATATTCACACCAAGGAACTTTGAGCTCTTTAAGATTTCCACGATAGATCCATTTATGTGTCATAGAGCGTGGCCGATCTACATCCTTCTGAAATCCACAAATAATCCACTTTGCCTTGTTCACATTCAGACGCAGGTTGTTATTCCCGCATCATTTGATAAGCCTCCCAACTTTCTCTCTGATATGGCCAATTACTGTCATATCATCCACAGATTTGATAATTCTGTTTGAACTGAATCTGACAGAGCAATCGTGGGTCTACAGAATGTCCAATAGTGGGCTGACCACACATCCCTAAGGCGTGCCAGTCCTCGGCATGACGGAACTTGAGATTTTGCTGCCAACTCGTACTGCGGTCTTTCAGTCAAAAGCCCAGAATCCAGATGCAGAGAGGGGCATTGAGTCTCAGTGAAGATAGTTTATTCACCAACCACTAAGGTATGATCTGTTGAACAACAAGCCAAGGTTAATGAACAACAGCCGGGCATAATGAGGCATTATTCTTGAGGTGAGTCAGGATGGAGTGGAGGGTCAAGGCCATAGTGTCATCTGTGGACCAGTTTGGATGGTAGGCAAACTGGAATGGGTTCAATGTTGCTGGAAGGTGTGATTTGATGCATTCCATTATCATTCACTCAAAGCACTTCATGATCGTAGACTTCAGTGCCACTGGCTGGTAGTTGTTTAGTCCAATTACTGTTACTCTTTGGAGACCAGGATGATGGTGCCCATTTTGAATCTTGCAAGGACAGTGGACTGCTGCAGTGAGATGAAGAAGATGTCATTCAGGACTTCCGTCAGCTGGGCTGCACAGTCCTTCAGCACCCGACCAGATATGTTGTCTGGTTCTGCTGCTTTGCATGGTTCATGTTGGAAATAATCTGTTTACCTTATGGCAGACGAAAGCAAATTCCATGTAATATTGCACTCTTTATTACATAACAGTAAAGGAATCTTGAATCAATGAGATCATGGCTGATCTGATGTTAGGCTCATTTCCACCTACCTGCCATTTCCTCTACTTGGTAAAAAATCTATCCAACCTCGTCTTAAATATATTCACTGAGGTAGCCTCCACTGCTTCAATGACAGTGATTCCATTGATTCACACCCTCTGGGAAAAGCAGTTCCTCCTCATTTCCGATCTAAATCTATTATTCTAGATCTTGAGGCTATGTTCTCTAATTCTAGTCTCCCCCACCAATGGAAACAACTTACCTACCTCTATCTTATCTATATCATTCATATTTTTATACATTCCGGTAAGATCCCCTCTCATTCTTCTAAATTCAAGCGAGTACAGCCCCACGCGATTTAATCTCTACTCATAAGTTAACCCCCTCATCTCTAGAATCACCCTGGTGAATTGCATCTGCACTGCCTCCAAAGCCAGTACATTATTCCTCAAGGAAGGAGACCACTACTGCATGCAGTACTCCAGATGTAGCCTCTATTCAATCCCTCCAGCAATGAAAGCCAACATTCCATTGCCCTTCTTGATAGTCTGCTGCTCCTGCACACCAAGCCTGTTCCACCATTCAATGAGGAAATTGAACAGCAGTGCTGCCACTGGTGTGGACCCCCAGGGAGTGGAGACACAGTGCTCCTGTGGGGTCTAACTGCCCAGCCTGACTGCTAATTGCTCTGTACAGGGTTTAAACAGCCTGTTAATGGAGCCATCTGCGGTTTTATTTAATAATTCTGCGACTACAGAATCTGACCCCAAGATGGCGGTGCCTATGATAGGCAGCAACCATGAAGGGTTGCAGACTCCAGGGAAGGAGAGGACTGGTGCAGAGCATCAGTAAACAGGGAGAACACCCTTTGAAGTACTCCACAAGTTATTGACCAGTTCAACAAACATCAATTCATGCACCAACACACCCAAGTCCTTCTGCACAGCAGCATGCTGCAATCACTTGCCATTTAAATAAAAATCTATATAGGGTGCCTGTTCTTCAAGGAGAAATGGGGTTTTCTTTGGCTTTGCATGTTATTTCTTCAAACTGTGTAGACAATGTATTCAACCTGCCAGGAAGAGAGGCATCATTATTGTTGACATTCTTTCTTTGGCTTGGCTTCGCGGATGAAGATTTATGGAGGGGTAATGTCCACGTCAGCTGCAGGCTCATTTGTGGCTGACAACTCCGATGCGGGACAGGCAGACACGGTTGCAGCGGTTGCAAGGGAAAATTGGTTGGTTGGGGTTGGGTTTTTCCTCCTTTGTCTTTTGTCAGTGAGGTGGGCTCTGCGGTCTTCTTCAAAGGAGGTTGCTGCCGCAGAAATGTGAGACGCCAAGATGCACGGTTTGAGGCGATATCAGCCCACTGGCGGTGGTCAATGTGGCAGGCACCAAGAGATTTCTTTAGGCAGTCCTTGTACCTCTTCTTTGGTGCACCTCTGTCTCGGTGGCCAGTGGAGAGCTCGCCATATAACACGATCTTGGGAAGGCGATAGTCCTCCATTCTGGAGACGTGACCTACCCAGCGCAGTTTGAAACAAGCCATGAAAGACCTCAACAATGAAGACGCTGTTTACATCCGGTACCGCACGGATGGCAGTCTCTTCAATCTGAGGCGCCTGCAAGCTCACACCAAGACACAAGAGCAACTTGTCCGTGAACTACTCTTTGCAGACGATGCCACTTTAGTTGCCCATTCAGAGCCAGCTCTTCAGCGCTTGACGTCCTGTTTTGCGGAAACTGCCAAAATGTTTGGCCTGGAAGTCAGCCTGAAGAAAACGGAGGTCCTCCATCAGCCAGCTCCCCACCATGACTACCAGCCCTCCCACATCTCCATCGGGCACACAAAACTCAAAACGGTCAACCAGTTTACCTATCTCGGCTGCACCATTTCATCGGATGCAAGGATCGACAACGAGATAGACAACAGACTCGCCAAGGCAAATAGCGCCTTTGGAAGACTACACAAAAAAGTCTGGAAAAACAACCAACTGAAAAACCTCACAAAGATTAGCGTACACAGAGCCGTTGTCATACCCACACTCCTGTTCGGCTCCGATTCATGGGTCCTCTACCGGCATCACCTACGGCTCCTAGAACGCTTCCACCAGTGTTGTCTCCGTCTCCGTTGACATGCAAGGTTGATTTATAGTCAGTTATGGGTTGAATACTCTGCCACACATGCCTCGTGTTGCTGGTGTCACACAGGTATCTGTGGATTCTCTGTGTACCCCCACTTTATTTTCCGATTTGCACAGAATTCAGCCCTTGCAGATACAAATGTAATCTCATTACCCAAGATGAAGGCAGCATCTTGACCGCTGAGGAATGCATAAATCTCAGCATCTAGGCTTCTGATTTGCCCTGGTTGTGTAGCATTTGTTCACGCTAGTCACTGAGCTGGCGTATTCATCAATGTTGATGAGGAGATTGTAGGTGGCCACCTCCCTGAATTGGCTCCAGTCTATGCTTTTGAAATAGTCCTGCAGTATTGCTATGCCATCTTTCTAGCCAGTCCTGATCTCCCTGTCAACTAGTTTGACTCATAGATGTAGTTTTAACCTCAAACATATCTACCATTATACTTCAATATTTCTCATCTCAAAACCTGAAATTCTTTGAACTTTTTATGGTTTCTGTAAGAACTCTTCATTTGCTATCTCTCCATTCTTTGACAACAGTATTTTGCATATCTAAAGATACAGCTTCCTCGTGTATTTTTGGAAACACTATTTTGTAACGACTAGTAACACCTGATGGGGCAAAATCCAAGTGCAAAAGCATGACTGAAATCAGGGTAATTAATTGTATTTTGTACTTTTTCACTTCAGGCATGTGATCCTCACATGATAAGGTTGTGCAATGTGCATTTCAGACTTGTGCACAAAGCAGTTGAGCAAGCACACCGTTTTAAAAAGATTTTCAGATAGCTGCCAAAAGTATTGCACATCACAAAGGACAAATTTTACTTAAATTATCAAAAATCTAAAGCAGAGTAAACCAGTTCACAACTTTGACATCCCAGATATTTTTAAATAACAAAAGCAAAGGATAGATTTTTTGTCTATTCAGTCACTTTATCAGAATATTAAACAGAGAATTTCCAAATTGTGAATGAATTCCTAAATTGAAGGACCATCCTTCCCCTCAACTTTGCAAGAACTACATTCAATGAACTGCATTGAACTACATTTAATGAGAACTACATTCTCATGAAAGAATCTACCATTATTTATCACAGTGTCCTCCAAGACAAGACATTCACAGTGTTCTACTGCTTTTGAAATCCAATCTGACTCTTGTGTGGTAAAATATGAAATTTTTGATGCAATCATAACATATTTCTGATTCAAACTGAAACATGGATGAGATCCGAAGTACTCCACAAGTTATCGACCAGTTCAACAAACATCAAACACAAGATGAGGAGGAGTCACGTGATGGAGTAGTGGCCGGTCGGGGAACTCCAGCCCTATCCGGAAAAGTATAAAAAAAACACAGAAAACACAAAGGTACAAACACAAAAATTAAAATAAAGTGAAAATAAAGGTGGGAAGAAAATGGCAGCGAAGAAAGAAAAGTCGAAAGCAACGGGAAGAAGAGAAGAAGAAAAGACATCGGAAGAAGAAGGTGAAGGCCTTACCTGTCCGAGGAGGCCCGCTGTGGAGAGAGAAGCCGGCTCCCTCGGGTCAGTCGAAGTCCCGAGCTCGGGACTACAAAAATGGCTCGCGGAGCCAATCAAAAGTGCGCAACCGCGCATGCGCAAGACAAAAAAAAAACACTGACAGGAAGGGGGACCAGCTGAGGAGTCGATCTCCACAGCTGAGAATGACAGCCACAGCACAGCAGCAAGAAGAGAACATAGAAAACAACGAGAACAAGAAAGAAGAGAGTAAAAAGAAATCAAGGAAACAACAGATGACCAACCCAGAGGAAGAAGAACACAGAGAAATGGAAGAAGAAGGGAAAGGCAAGACAATGGATATATTTTTTTTTAAAGAATATATGGAATCAGTAAAAGAATGGCAATCACAAGAATTTAGTGAAAAAAAGAATTAAAAGTACAGAAGAAAAAATGAATAGATTAGAGATGGTCATGTCAGATATAGGAAAAAGAGTGAACAAGGTGGAAGAACGAGAAACAGCCGTAGAAATGGAAGTAGAGGACTTAAAAGAGAAATTAGAAAAATCTAATAAAAAAGTTAAAGAGACACAAGAGCTGTTAGCTCAAGGAGGAGTCACATGATGGAGTAGTGGCCGGACGGTGAACTCCAGCCCTCTCCAGAAAAGTCGGGAAAAACAAGAGAAAATACAAAGGCACAGAAATACAAGTTAAAGAAAAGTGAGTATAAAGGTGGAAAGAAGATGGAGACAAAAGGAGAAAAATCAAAATCAACGGAAAGAAGAGAGGAAGAGAAGACAACGGAGGAAAAAGGTGAAGGCCTTACCTGTCCGAAGAGGCCCGCTGTGGAGAGAGGAGCCCACTACCTCAGGTCGGTAGAAAAAGAACTACAACAATGCCTCACAGACCCGAGTAAAAGTGCGCAACCGCGCATGAAAAAAAACACACCGACGGGAGGGGGGACCAGCTGGAGAGTCGATCTCCACAGCCGGCAACGACAGCTGCAGAACACCTGCAGCAAGAAGAGACCACAGAAGACAATGGAAACAAGAAAGAAGAGGAGGAAAGGGCATCAAAGAAACAACAGATGGCCAACCCAGAGGAAGAAGAAGAGAAAGAATACAGTGAAATAGATAAAGGGAAAGGCAAGGTAAAGGATATACTTGCTCTTGTTAGAGGATACATGGAGTCATCTAAAGAATGGCAAACACAGGAATTCAATGATTTAAGAAGAAGAATAAACAACACAGAAAAGAAAATAAATAAAATGGATATGACCTTAACAGAAATGGGGAAAAAAATGGACAAGATGGAAGAACGGGCAATAGCAGCAGAAATGGAGGTAGAAGACTTAAAAAAGAAATTGGAGGAATCTAATAAAAAAACTAAAGAGACACAAGAATTACTAGCTCAAAAAATAGATATAATGGAAAATTATAACAGAAGAAATAACATAAAGATAGTGGGCCTTAAGGAAGATGAAGAAGGCAAGAATATGAGGGAGTTTATAAAAGAATGGATCCCTAAGACCCAAGGATGTCCAGAACTACAGCAAGAAATGGAAATAGAAAGGGCACATAGAGCATTGGCCTCTAAACCACAACCACAACAAAAACCAAGATCTATTGTAGTAAAATTCCAAAGATATACTACAAGAGAAAAGGTACTGGAGAAGACAATGGAAAAAGTAAGAGAGGGCAACAAACCACTGGAGTATAAAGGGCAAAAGATCTTCATTTATCCAGATATAAGCTTTGAACTCCAAAAGAAGAGAAAAGAGTTCAATACAGCAAAAGCGATTTTATGGAAGAAAGGATATAAATTTACACTGAAGCATCCAGCAGTATTGAAAATATTTATTCCAGGACAACAAAACAGACTATTCTCGGATCCAGAAGAAGCACGAAAATTTGCAGAACAATTACAAAAATAGACTGAGGGATGAAGACGGGTAATGAGAGTAAAAATGATCACGATTGATATGTATGTGGGTAAAGACAAAAATAGACTGAGGGATGAAGACGGGTAATGAGGGTAAAAATGACCACGACTGATATGTATGCGGGTAAAGAGGTATAAGAGTGAATAGAGACAATGGGCATACGTGAAAGTATCTGTAATTAGAGGAAAACATAGATAGTATAGACAAGAATTAATAAGGGAAGGTAATGGAATAGAGAGAATAAGGAGGGAATTAAAAGAGTGACCTTTGTGACATATGAAAAGTGAAATCTTTTCTGGGGGGGGCTGGGTGGGGGAAAAGAGCGGTCACTGCAAAATCAGTTGATGCTTGCGAGTGGATTCGCAAATCCAAATGGAGAGGGGAGATGTGGTTGTCCGACAAGGGATAAAGGACAACTCAGGAGGGGAAGGGGAGATTGGGGATAAAGAAGATAGAAATAGGAGAATAAGGAAAATGTTGGATGTTGTAGGAATGTTGTCTGGTAAAGAGTTGAAAATAAGAAAACAGAAATGGAAAAGGAGGAAAGGTAATGATGGAAAAACGGAAAGAGAAGATAAACAAAATATAAAATGGCTACGCAGAACTATATGACTTTAAATATTAATGGAATACATAACCAAATTAAAAGGAAGAAACTACTAAATTTACTGAAAAAGGAAAAAATAGATATAGCATTTGTCCAAGAAACACACTTAACTGAATTGGAGCACAAGAAATTAAAGAGAGATTGGGTAGGACATGTAACAGCAGCATCGTATAATTCAAAAGCAAGAGGAGTGGCTATATTAATTAGCAAAAATGTGCCATTTAAAATAGAAGAGGAAATAATAGATCCAGCAGGGAGATATGTTATGATAAAATGTCAGATATATTCGGAGCTTTGGAATCTACTTAATATATATTCACCTAACGAAGAAGATCAAAAGTTTATGCAAGATATCTTTTTGAAGGTAGCTAATATGCAAGGGAACATACTAATAGGAGGGGATTTCAATCTGAATTTGGATCCAAATATGGATAAAACGGGGAAAAAAATTAACAGGAAGAACAAAGTAACCAAATTTATAATTAAATCAATGCAAGAAATGAAACTTGTGGACATATGGAGGAAACAAAACCCAAAAGAAAAGGAATACTCATAATATTCGACTAGACATAAAACATACTCAAGAATAGACCTATTTTTGTTATCAGCTAGTATGCAGGATAGAGTAAGAAAAACAGAATATAAAGCAAAAATGCTATCGGACCATTCACGCTTAATACTGACAGTAAAGCTAGAGGACATCCCTCCAAGAATGTATAGATGGAGATTAAACCCCATGCTACTTAAAAGACAGGATTTTAGAGAATTTATTGAAAAACAATTAAAAATGTACTTTGAAGTAAATACGGAATCAGTGGAAGATAAGTTTATACTATGGGACGCAATGAAAGCATTCATTAGAGGACAAATAATAAGTTATGCAACCAAGATGAAGAAGGACTATAATCAGGAAACAGAGCAGTTGGAAAGGGAAATAATAAACATAGAAAAAAAATTAGCAATAAAGGAAGATACAACCAAAAGAAGAGAATTGGCGGATAAAAAAATAAAATATGAAACATTACAAACATATAAGGTGGAGAAGAATATAATGAAGACAAAACAGAAATATTATGAACTAGGTGAAAAAACACACAAAATCTTAGCATGGCAGCTTAAGACAGAGCAAACTAAGAAAATGGTATTGGCAACAAGGAAAAAAGACAAACAAATTACATATAATCCAAAAGAAATTAAGGAAAACTTCAGAGAATTCTATGAACAATTATACCGAACTGAAAACGAAGGGAAAGAAGGGAAAATAGATGAATTTTTGACTAAAATTGAACTACCAAAACTACAAATAGAGGAACAAAATAAATTAACAGAACCATTTGGAACAGTAGAAATACAAGAGATAATAAAAAAATTACCAAATAATAAGAC
This sequence comes from Narcine bancroftii, assembly GCF_036971445.1. NCBI lineage: Eukaryota > Metazoa > Chordata > Chondrichthyes > Torpediniformes > Narcinidae > Narcine > Narcine bancroftii. The sequence goes on along the minus strand of NC_091469.1, from coordinate 381,697,405 downwards.
ACCAGGAGAGGATGGACTCCCAATAGAATTCTACAAAACATTTAAAGATCTAATATTACCGCCCCTCCTGGATGTAATCAACCAGATTGATGAGACACAAAACTTACCAGATTCATGTAAAACAGCAATAATTACAGTGATACTAAAACAAGGGAAAGATCCATTCTCACCAGCGTCATATAGACCAATATCTCTGCTAAACACAGATTATAAGATAATAGCTAAACTATTAGCAAACAGATTAGCAGAACAGGTACCGAAAAAGGTAAATTTAGACCAAACTGGATTTATCAAAAAAAGACGCACAACAGACAATATTTGTAAATTTATTAACTTAATTCATGCAGTAGAAGGAAATAAAGCACCAGCAGTAGCAGTTGCTTTAGACGCAGAGAAGGCCTTCGACAGAGTAGAATGGAATTACTTGTTCAAAGTATTGCAAAAATTCAGTTTACCGGAGAAGTATATTAATTGGATTAAAGCATTATATAAGGGACCGTTGGCGAAAGTGACAGTAAATGGACATGTATCAAAGCAATTTAACTTAAGCAGGTCAACGCGGCAGGGATGCCCACTATCACCATTATTGTTTGCGCTAGCTATAGAACCACTAGCAGAATCGATAAGAATAGATAATAATATAAAAGGAATAAAAATAAAAGACAGGGAATATAAAATCAGTCTATTTGCGGATGATGTGATAGTGTACTTAACAGAACCAGAACTATCAATAAAAGAACTATATAAGAAATTGAAGGAATATGGAGAAGTGTCGGGATACAAGATAAACGTAAATAAAAGTGAAGCAATGCCTATGAATAACGCGGATTTCTCAAAATTTAAGGAGGTATCCCCATTCAGATGGCAAATGCAGGCAATAAGATACCTAGGTGTGCAAATAAACAAAAATCTAGGCCAATTATATAAACTCAATTACAATCCACTAATGAAAAAATTACAGGACGATTTAGAGCATTGGAAAGAGCTACCCTAACACTGATAGGAAGGATAAACTGTATTAAAATGAACATTTTTCCAAGGATACTATACTTATTTCAGGCATTGCCAATACAACTGACAGAAAAATTCTTCAAAGAGTTAAAGAAAATAATAAGGAAATTTTTATGGAGAGGGGGGGAAACCGAGGATAGCACTAGATAAATTAACAGAATGGTATAAACAAGGAGGCTTACAATTGCCAAACTTCAAAAATTATTATAGAGCCGCACAATTAAGGTACCTATCAGATTTTTATCAAACAAGGGAAAAACCAGACTGGACAAGACTAGAATTAGATAAAATAGGGGAAAAGATACCTGAACACATATTATATAAATGGGACGAAAAATTGGTACAACATAGAACTTCTCCAGTATTACACCATCTCCTCAATATATGGAAGAAGATTCATGTAGAAAGAAATAAAACAAATTATCAAATACCAAAACTAATATTGACGCAAAATAAGCTATTCCCTTTTACAATAGACAACCTTTCCTTTAGAAAATGGGGTAAAAAAAGGGATTAAAAGAATAGAAAATTGTTTTTCAGGAAGTAGATTCTTATCCTTTGAACAAATGAGAGATAAGTACAATATAACTGGAGATACAGCGCTGGCATATTACCAACTGAGATCCTTCCTTTCTTTTTTCTTTTCTTTGGCTTGGCTTCGCGGACGAAGATTTATGGAGGGGGTAAAAAGTCCACGTCAGCTGCAGGCTCGTTTGTGGCTGACAAGTCCGATGCGGGACAGGCAGACACGATTGCAGCGGTTGCAAGGGAAAATTGGTTGGTTGGGGTTGGGTGTTGGGTTTTTCCTCCTTTGCCTTTTGTCAGTGAGGTGGGCTCTGCGGTCTTCTTCAAAGGAGGTTGCTGCCCGCCAAACTGTGAGGCGCCAAGATGCACGGTTTGAGGCGTTATCAGCCCACTGGCGGTGGTCAATGTGGCAGGCACCAAGAGATTTCTTTAGGCAGTCCTTGTACCTTTTCTTTGGTGCACCTCTGTCACGGTGGCCAGTGGAGAGCTCGCCATATAACACGATCTTGGGAAGGCGATGGTCCTCCATTCTGGAGATGTGACCCACCCAGCGCAGCTGGATCTTCAGCAGCGTGGACTCGATGCTGTCGACCTCTGCCATCTCGAGTACTTCGACGTTAGGGATGAAATCGCTCCAATGGATGTTGAGGATGGAGCGGAGACAACGCTGGTGGAAGCGTTCTAGGAGCCGTAGGTGGTGCCGATAGAGGACCCATGATTCGGAGCCGAATAAGAGTGTGGGTATGACAACGGCTCTGTATACACTTATCTTTGTGAGGTTTTTCAGTTGGTTGTTTTTCCAGACTCTTTTGTGTAGTCTTCCAAAGGCGCTATTTGCCTTGGCGAGTCTGTTGTCTATCTCATTGTCGATCAGACAATCATCAGATGCAACTGAGATCCTACTTGAAAGACAAATTAGGAAGCAATTTGAGTTTACCAGAGGGAAGTAACCTTGAATATGTGATTACAGATACAATGTTAATCAAAAGATTTATAACAAATATGTATATTAAACTGCAAGAAAAGGAGAATGAGGAAACAAATGGTAAAACTAAACAAAAATGGGAACAAGATTTAAATATAAAGATAAAAAAAGGAAACATGGGAGAAATTATGTTCTGGAATGATGAGAAATACAATAAATACGAGGCTGCATATGATACAATATAATTGGTTACACAGACTATACATTACACCGCAAAAGTTAAATAAATGGGACCCAACAGTATCTGATAGATGTTTTCGATGTAAAAAAGAAAGGGGAACAACAATTCATGCAATCTGGACATGTGAGAGAGTAGAAAAATTTTGGGATGATCTCAATCAGATATTAAATAAAATAACAGAAAACAATATACCAAAGAATCCAGAGATCTTTCTCCTAAGTAACATAAAAAATAAAGAATTTGGAATTGACTTGGAAGATGCACAAAAAAGATTTGTTAAGATAGCCCTAGCCGTAGCAAAAAAATGTATTATGTCAACAGGAAATTGGAAGATAATTTGAAAATACAACAATGGTATATAGAAATGAATAAATGTATTCCATTAGAAAAAATAACATATAGTTTAAGAAATAATATTGAAATATTCGAACAAGTATGGGAGCCTTACATTAAATACAATAGCGAAAACCTACCGGGGACAAACATTACCTAAGTTGATGGAAGGAGAAGGAAAGAAAAGAATGGACTCTGTAGAATTTCTGGTGTATTTTTGTTGAATGACAACATTGTCTGACTGAATTAATGCAACCTAGATTGTATACCTAAAATGGATGAGGGGGGGGGGGGTGGCGGGGTGGCTTGCGAGGAGGGAGGGGGGGTGAAAAAGTCACTGTAAATGTGTGAAAAAGAAAAAGTGTATATCATGGCTATTGTGATTTATGGTGTGAAAAATAAAAAATTTAAAATAAAAAAAAGAGCTGTTAGCTCAGAAGATAGATATAATGGAAAATTATAATAGAAGAAATAATATAAAGATAGTGGACCTTAAGGAAGATGAAGAAGGCAAGAATATGAGAGAATTTATAAAAGATTGGATCCCCAGGACCCTGGGAAGACCAGAATTACAGGAAGAAATGGAAATAGAAAGGGCACATAGAACATAACCCCCTAAACCACAGCCAAAAAAAAAGATCCATTTTAGAAAAATTCCTAGGATATACAACAAGAGAAAATATATTGGAGAAAGCAATGAAGAAAATAGGAGAAGACAAAAAGCCACTGGAATACAAAGGTCAAAAAATTGTTTTCAATCCAGACATAAGTTTAGAACTCCTGAAGAAGAGAAAGGAGTTTAATACAGCAAAAGCGATCCTATGGAAAAAAGGAAATAAATTTATGCTAAAGTACCCAGCGGTACTTAAAATAGTTATTCCAGGTCAGCAAAACAGACTTTTCTTGGATCCGGAGGAAGCACGAAAATTTGCAGAACAACTACGTGTGTGTGTGTGTGTGTGTGGTGTGTGTGTGTGTGTGTGTGTGTGTGTGTGTGTGTGTGTGTGTGTGTGTACATGTGTACAAGAGTGTATGCGTATTTAAAGGAAAATATATAGAGTATAGATAAGAATTAATAAGGGAAAGAAAGGAAAGGGAGGAAGTAAGGAGGGAATTAAGAGAGTGACCTTTGTTGTATATGAAAATTAGAATCTTTTCTGGGGGGGACTGGGTGGGGAGCAGTTACGGTCACTGCGAAATCAGTTGACGCTTGTGAGTGAATTCGCAAATCCAAATGGAGAGGGGAGATGTGGTTGCCCGACAAGGGATAAAGGGCAACTCAGGAAGGGGAGGGGATAGTGGGGTTATGAAATTTTAGATAGGAGAATAAGGGAAATGTTTGATGTTTTAGAAATGTTGTCTTATAAAGTGTTCAAAACAAGAAAGATGAAATGGATAAGAAGGAAAGGTGATGATGAGGAAACGGAAAGGAAAGATAAACAAAGTATGGAATGGCTACGTTGAACTATATGACTTTAAATATTAACGGAATACATAACCAAATCAAAAGGAAGAAACTGCTAAATTTACTGAAGAAAGAAAAACTTGATATAGCATTCGTGCAAGAAACACATTTAACTGAATTGGAGCACAAGAAATTAAAGAGAGATTGGGTAGGACATGTAACAGCAGCATCATATAATTCAAAAGAAAGAGGAGTAGCTATATTAATCAGTAAAAATGTACCAATTAAAATAGAAGAGGAAATAATAAATCCAGCAGGGAGATATGTAATGATAAAATGTCAGATATATTCGGAGTTTTGGAATTTATTCAATGTATATTCACCTAACGAAGAAGATCAAAAATTTATGCAAGATATTTTTTTGAAGATAGCAGACACGCAAGGGAACATACTAATAGGAGTGGATTTCAACCTTAATTTGGATTCAAACATGGATAAAACTGGGAAAAAAATTAATAGAAAGAACAAAGTAACCAAATTTATAATTAAATCGATGCAAGAAATGCAACTTTTGGATATATGGAGGAAACAACACCCAAAGGAAAAGGAATATTCATAGTATTCGGGTACACATAAAACATACTCAAGAATAGATCTATTCCTGTTATCAGCTCGCATGCAAGACAGAGTTAGAAAAACAGAATATAAAGCTAGAATATTATCGGACCACTCACCCCTGATATTGACAATAGAGTTAGAGGACATCCCTCCAAGAATGTCTAGATGGAGATTAAACTCCATGCTACTTAAAAGGCAGGATTTTAGAGAATTCATTGAAAGACAAATTAAAATGTACTTTGAAATAAATACGGAATCAGTGAAAGACGCAATTAAAGCTTTCATCAGAGGGGAAATAATGTTATGTAAACAAGATGAAGGACTACAATCAGGAAACAGAGCAGTTGGAAAGGGAAATAGGAAATATAGAAAAAGAATTAGCAATGAAGGAAGACACAACTAAAAGAAGAGAATTGGCAGATAAAACAATAAAATATGAAACACTACAAACATATAAGGTGGAGAAGAACATAATGAAGACAAAACAGAAATATTATGAACTAGGAGAAAAAACGCACAAAATTCTAGCATGGCAGCTTAAGACAGAACAAACTAAGAGAATGTTATTGGCATCAAGGAAAAAAGACAAACAAATCACATATAATCCAACGGAGATTAATGAAAACTTCAGAGAATTCTATGAACAATTATACCAAACTGAAAACGAAGGGAAAGAAGACAAAATAGATGAATTTTTAACTAAAATTGAACTACCGAAATTACAAATAGAGGAACAAAATAAATTAACAGAACCATTTGAAATAGTAGAAATACAAGAGATAATAAAATAAACTACCGAATAATAAAACTCCAGGAGAGGATGGATTCCCAATAGAATTCTATAAAACATTTAAAGATTTATTAATTCCTCCCCTCCTGGAAGTAATCAACCAGATTGATAAAACACAAAGTTTACCAGATTTGTGCAAAACAGCAATAATTACATTAATACCAAAGACAGGGAAAGATCCACTCGCACCAACGTCATATACACCAATATCTTTACTTAACACAGATTATAAGATAATAGCTAAACTATTAGCAAACAGATTAGCCGACTATGTACCAAAAATAGTAAATCTAGACCAAACTGGATTTATTAAAAAAAGACGAACAACAGACAATATTTGTAAATTTATTAACTTAATTCATGTAGTATAAGGAAATAAAGCTCCAACAGTAGCAGTGGCTTTAGACGCAGAGAAGGCCTTTGACAGAGTAGAACGGAATTAGATATTCAAAGTACTACAAAAATTCAGTTTACCAGAGAAATATATGAATTGGATTAAAGCATTATATAAGGGGCCATTGGCGAAAGTGACTGTAAATGGATGTATATCAAAACAATTTAAATTAAGCAGATCAACAAGGCAGGGATGCCCACTATCGCCCTTATTGTTCGCGTTAGCAATAGAACCACTAGCAGAACTGATAAGAACAGAAAATAAAAGGGATAAAGATAAAAGACAAAGAATATAAAATCAGTTTATTTGCAGATGATGTTATAGTACATTTATCAGAACCAGAAATATCAATAAAAGAATTACATAAGAAATTGAAGGAATATGGAGAAGTGTCGGGATACAAGATTAACGCAAATAAAAGTGAAGCAATGCCAATGAATAATGCGGATTTCTCAAAATTTAAGAAAGAATCACCATTCAGATGGCAAATGCAAGCAATACGATACCTAGGTATACAAATAAATAAAAACCTCGGCCATCCATATAAACTCAATTATTATCCACTAATGAAAAAAATTACAGGATGACTTAGAGCATTGGAAAGACTTACCACTAACACTAATAGGAAGGATAAACTGTATTAAAATAAACATTTTCCCAAGGATACAATACCTATTTCAGGCATTGCCAATACAATTGACGGAGAAATTCTTCAAGGAGTTAAAGAAAATAATAAGGAAATTTTTATGGAAAGGGGGGAAACCGAGGATAGCACTAGATAAATTAACAGAATGGTATAAACAAGGAGGCTTACAACTGCCAAACTTTAAAAATTATTATAGAGCCGCACAATTAAGATACCTATCAGATTTTTATCAAACAAGGGAAAAGCCAGATTGGACTAGATTAGAACTAGATAAAATAGGGGAGAAGATGCCCGAACATATATTATATAAATGGGATGAAAAATTGGTACAACGTAGGAATTCTCTAGTATTACATCATCTGCTCAATATTTGGAAGAAGATTCATGTAGAAAGGAATAAAACAAATTACCAACTACCAAAACTAATACTTACGCAAAATCAGCTAATCCCTTTTACAATAGATAACCTTTCCTTTAGAGAATGGGAGAAAAAAGGGATCAAAAGAATAGAAAATTGCTTTTCAGGAAATAAATTATTATCCTTTCAACAAATGAAAGATAAATATAATATAACTCACGATACAGTGTTGGCATACTACCAACTGAAATCCTACTTGAAGGACAAATTGGGAAGCAGTCTGAGGTTACCAGAGGGAAAAAATTTTGAATATGTGATTACAGACACAATGATAATCAAAAAATTTATAACAAACATGTATATTAAACTACAAGAAAAGGAGAACAAGGAAACAAATAGTAAAATAAACAAAAATGGGAACAAGATCTAAACAAAGATAAAGAATGAAACATGGGAGAAGTTATGCTCAGGAACTATGAGAAGTACAATAAATACGAGGTTACGTATGATACAATATAACTGGATACACAGGCTATATATTACACCTCAAAAGTTAAATGAATGGGACCCAACAGTGTCTGACAGATGTTTTCGCTGTAAAAAGGAAATGGGAACAACAATTCATGCAATCTGGACGTGTGAGAAAGTGAAAAAATTTTGGGAAGATCTAAACCAGATATTAAATAAAATCACAAAAAGTAATATACCAAAAAACCCAGAGATCTTCCTCCTATGTAACATAAAAAACAAAGAATTTGGACTTGATTTGGATGGTGCACAAAAAAGATTTGTTAGGATAGCCCCAGCTGTAGCAAAAAAATGTATTATGTCAGCCTGGAAATTAGAATACAACAATGGTATATAGAAATGAATAAATGTATTCCATTAGAAAAAATAACATATAATTTAAGAAATAATATTACAATATTTGAACAAATATGGGAGCCATACATGAAACACAATAGAGAAAACCTACCGGGGACATCTACCACCTAAAATGACAGAAGGAGAAGGGAATGAAAAGAATTGACTCAGTGGAAATTCTTGTTTGTTTTTATTGAGTGACAACATTGTTTGACGGGTTTAATGTATCTTAGATTCTGAACTTTAAATGAAAGGGAGGGGAGGTAGGGAGGGTGGGATGAGAAGAGGGGGGGGGGGAGAAAACGACACTGTATATATTTGAAAAGGAAAATGTATGTATCTTGATTTTTTTTTAAAAATTTTAAAAAACACAAGATGAGCAAAGATTTTTTTCAATGCACTTGTACCAACTTTACAAATACAAACAGGCAACCCCCAGAATATATACATAAACCACCTGAAGATTCCTGGCAACCAACTCGGCAATAAAACATTCAGCAAGTTTAATAAAATGCTAATACTGCCTGCAAGGCTACTCACTTTGAAAATTCCACAAGTAGTTCCAGAAATACAGAACAGAAAGTGCACTGGGAAATGAAAAATTCCAAAGACAAAATCCAAGCAAATTATTACATCGATTTCATTTTAACTCAAATGAAACATAAGGAACCAATGCTGCAAAAGCAGTGAAAGTAAATTTAAAGAAATTTTATGATAAATTAATTAATATGCAAAACCTCTGATCAATAGGAGAATGACACAAATATTTAAACAATATGAGCCATAAATTTTTCTTCTTTGGCTTGGCTTCGCGGACGAAGATTTATGGAGAGGGTAAATGTCCACGTCAGCTGCAGGCTCGTTTGTGGCTGACAAGTCCGATGCGGGACAGGCAGACACGGTTGCAGCGGTTGTAAGGGAAAATTGGTTGGTTAGGGTTCGGTGTTGGGTTTTTCCTCCTTTGCCTTTTGTCAGTGAGGTGAGCTCTGCGGTCTTCTTCAAAGGAGTCAATGTGGCAGGCACCAAGAGATTTCTTTAGGCAGTCCATCTACCTCTTCTTTGGTGCACCTCTGTCATGGTGGCCAGTGAAGAGCTTCCCATATAACACGATCTTGGGAAGGCGATGGTCCTCCATTCTGGAGACGTGACCCACCCAGCGCAGCTGGATCTTCAGCAGCGTGGACTCGATGCTGTCGGCCTCTGCCATCTCGAGTACTTCGATGTTAGGGATGAAGGCGCTCCAATGAATGTTGAGGATGGAGCGGAGACAACGCTGGTGCAAGCGTTCTAGGAGCCGTAGGTGATGCCGGTAGAGGACCCATGATTCGGAGCCAAACAGGAGTCTAGGTATGACAACGGCTCTGTATACACATATCTTTGTGAGGTTTTTCAGTTGGTTGCTTTTCCAGACTCTTATGTGTAGTCTTCCAAAGGCGCTATTTGCCTTGGCGAGTCTGTTGTCTATCTCGTTGTCGATCCTTGCATCTGATGAAATGGTGCAGCCGAGATAGGTAAACTGGTTGACCGTTTTGAGTTTTGTGTGCCCGATGGAGATGTGGGGGGGGGCCTGGTAGTCATGGTGGGGAGCTGGCTGATGGAGGACCTCCGTTTTCTTCAGGCTGACTTCCAGGCCAAACATTTTGGCAGTTTCCGCACAACAGGACGTCAAGCGCTGAAGAGCTGGCTCTGAATGGGCAACTAAAGCGGCATCATCTGCAAAGAGTAGTTCACGAACAAGTTGCTCTTGTAGCTTGGTGTGATCTTGCAGGCGCCTCAGATTGAAGAGACTGCCATCCGTGCGGTACCGGATGTAAACAGCGTCTTCATTGTTGAGGTCTTTCATGGCTTGGTTCAGCATCATGCTGAAGAAGATTGTAAAGAGGGTTGGTGAGAGAACACAGCCTTGCTTCACGCCATTGTTAATGGAGAAGGGGTCAGAGAGCTCATTGCTGTATCTGACCCGACCTTGTTGGTTTTTGTGCAATTGGATAACCATGCTGAGGAACTTTGGGGGGCATCCAATGCGCTCTAGTATTTGCCAAAGCCCTTTCCTGCTCACGGTGTCGAAGGCTTTGGTGAGGTCAACAAAGGTGATGTAGGGAGGAGTCACGTGATGGAGTAGTGGCCGGTCAGGGAATTCCAGCCCTCTCCCGAAAAGTTAAAAAAAAACACACAAAGCACAAAGGTACAAGATTGAAATTTATAATAAAGTAAAAATAAAGGTGAGAAGAAAATGGCAGCGAAGAGAGAAAAGTCGAAAACAACGGGAAGAAAAGAAGAAGAAAGAATGTCGGAAGAAGAAGGTGAAGGCCTTACCTGTCCGAAGAGGCCCGCCGCGGAGAGAAAAGCCCGCTCCCGCAGGTCAGTGGAAGTCCCAGCTCGGGACTACAAAAATGGCTCACAGAGCCGAGTAAAAGTGCGCAACCGCGCATGAAAAAAAACACACTGACGGGAGGGGCGAACAGCTACGGAGTCGATCTCCACAGCTGAGAGAGACACGTGCAGCACAGCAGCAGTTGCAGAACACAGACAATAACGACAACAAGAAAGAAGAGGGTAAAAAGAAAACAAGGAAACAACAGATGGTCAATCCAGAGGAAGAAGAAGAAGAACAGAAAGAAGTGGAAGAAGAAGAGAAAGGCAAGACAATGGATGTATCATTTTTAAAGAATATATGGAATCAGTGAAAGAATGGCAATTACAAGAATTTAATGAGATAAAAAGAAGAATTAAGAATGCAGTAGAAAAAATGAATAAAATGGAAATGGCCAAATCAGAGTTAGGAAAAAGAGTGGAAAATATGGAAGAACGAGAAACAATTGTAGAAATGGAAGTAGAAGACTTAAAAGAGAAATTAGAAGAATCTAATAAAAAAGTTAAAGAGGCACATGAGCTGTTAGCTCAGAAGATAGATATAATAGAAAACTATAATAGAAGAAATAATATAAAGATAGTGGGCCTTAAGAAAGATGAAGAAGGCAAGAATATGAGAGAATTTATAAAAGATTGGATCCCCAGGATCCTGGGAAGACCAGAATTACAGGAAGAAATGGAAATAGAGAGGGCACATAGAACTTTAGCCCCGAAACCACAACCGCAGCAAAAACCAAGATCCATTTTAGTAAAATTCTTAAGATATACAACAAGAGAAAATATATTCGAGAAAACAATGAAGAAAGTAAGAGAAGACAAAAAGCCACTGGAATATAAAGGTCAAAAATTTTTTTTCTATCCAGACATAAGTTTTGAACTCCTGAAGAGGAAGGAGTTCAATACAGCGAAAACGATCTTATGGAAAAAAGGATGTAAATTTATGTTAAGGTACCCAGCGGTACTTAAAATAGTTATTCCAGGGCAACAAAACAGATTATTCTCGGATCCAGAGGAAGCAAGGAAATTTGCAGAACAACTACAAAACAAGCAGTGAGTTGAAGACATGTAATGAGAGTAAAAATGACCACGAACTATATGTATGTGTGTAAAGAGGTATATGTGTGTGTGTGTGTGTGTATATATATAATATATATATATATTCCCGCATCGGACTGGTCAGCCACAAACGAGCCTGCAGCTGACGTGGACTTTTTACCCCCTCCATAAATCTTCGTCCGCGAAGCCAAGCCAAAGAAAGAAAGAAATATATATATATATATATAGTGTGTATACATGAATGTATCCGTATTTAGAGGAAAATATATAGAGTATAGACAAGAATTAATAAGGGAATAGAGGGAATAAGGAGGGAATTAAAAGAGTGACCTTTGTTACATGTGAAAATTGAAATCTTTTCTGGGGGGGATGGGTGGGGAGGAGTTACGGTCACTGCAAAATCAGCTGACGTTTGCGAGTGAATTCGCAAATCCAAATGGAGAGGGGAGATGTGGTTGTCCGACAAGGGATAAAGGGCAACTCAGGAGGGGGAGGGGAGAATGGGGTTAAAGAAGTTTTAAATAGGAGAATAGGGTAAATGTTTGATGTTTTAGAAATGTTGTCTTATAAAGTGTTCAAAACAAGAAAGCTGAAATGGATAAGAAGAAAAGGTGATGATGGAGAAACGGAAAGGGAAGATAAACAAAGTATAAAATGGGCACGCTGAACTATATGACTTTAAATATTAACGGAATACATAACCAAATTAAAAGGAAGAAACTGCTAAATTTACTGAAAAAAGAAAAAATTAATATAGCATTTGTGCAAGAAACACATTTAACTGAATTGGAGCACAAGAAATTAAAGAGAGATTGGGTAGGACACGTAACAGCAGCGTCGTATAATTCAAAAGAAAGAGGAGTAGCTATATTAATTAGTAAAAATGTGCCAATTAAAATAGAAGAGGAATTAATAGATCCAGCAGGATGATATGTAATGATAAAATGTCAGATATATTCGGAGTTTTGGAATCTACTCAATGTATATTCACCTAACGAAGAAGATCAAAAGTTTATGCAAGATATTTTTTTGAAGATAGCAGATACGAAAGAGAACATATTAATAGGAGGGGATTTCAACCTGAATTTGGATTCAAATATGGACAAAACTGGGAAAAAAATTAACAGAATGAACAAAGTAACCAAATTTATAATTAAATCGATGCAAGAAATGCAACTTTTGGATATATGGAGGAAACAACATCCAAATGAAAAGGAATATTCATATTACTCGGCTAGACATAAAACATACTCAAGAATAGACCTATTTTTGTTATCAGCTCGTATGCAAGATAGAGTAAGAAAAACAGAATATAAAGCTAGAATATGATCGGACCATTCACCCTTAATATTAACAATAAAGTTAGAGGACATCCCTCCAAGAATGTATAGATGGAGATTAAAATCCATGCTACTTAAAAGGCAGGATTTTAGAGAATTCATTGAAAGACAAATTAAAATGTATTTTGACATAAATACGGAATCAGTGAAAGATAAGTTTATACTATGGGATGCAATGAAAGCGTTCATTAGAGGGCAAATAATAAGTTATGTAACCAAGATGAAGAAGGACTATAATCAGGAAACAGAACAGTTGGAAAGGGAAATAGTAAATATAGAAAAAGAATTAGCAATGAAGGAAGATACAACTAAAAGAAGAGAATTGGCAGATAAAAAAATAAAATATGAAACACTACAAACATATAAGGTGGAGAAGAACATAATGAAGACAAAACAGAAATATTATGAACTAGGGGGAAAAAACGCACAAAATTTTAGCATGGCAGCTTAAGACAGAACAAGCTAAGAAAATGGTATTGGCATCAAGGAAAAAAGACAAACAAATCACATATAATCCAAAGGAGATCAAGGAAACCTTTAGAGAATTCTATGAACAATTATACCAAACTGAAAACGAAGGGAAAGAAGGGAAAATAGATGAATTGTTAACTAAAATTGAACTACCAAAATTACAAATAGAGGAACAAAATAAATTAACAGAACCATTTGAAATAGTAGAAATACAAGAGATAATAAAAAAATTACCAAATAATAAAACACCTGGAGAGGATGGATTCCCAATAGAATTCTATAAAACATTTAAAGATTTATTAATTCCTCCCCTCCTGGAAGTAATCAACCAGATTGATAAAACACAAAGCTTACCAGATTCATGTAAAACAGCAATAATTACAGTAATAGTAAAGCAAGGGAAAGATCCACTCGCACCAGTGTCATATAGACCAATATCATTACTTAACACAGATTATAAGATAATAGCTAAACTATTAGCAATCAGATTAGCAGAGTATGCACCAAAAATGGTAAATCTAGACCAAAGTGGATTAATTAAAAAAAGACGCACAACAGACAATATTTGTAAATTTATTAACTTAATTCATGCAGTAGAAGGGAGTAAAGCGCCAACAGTAGCAGTTGCTTTAGACGCAGAGAAGGCCTTTGACAGAGTAGAATGGAATTATTTATTCAAAGTATTGCAAAAATTCAGTTTACCAGAGAAGTATATTAATTGGATTAAAGCATTATATAAGGGGCCATTGGCGAAAGTGACTGTAAATGGATATATATCAAAGCAATTTAACTTAAGCAGGTCAACACGGCAGGGATGCCCACTATCACCTTTATTGTTCGCGTTAGCTATAGAACCACTAGCAGAATTGATAAGAACAGAAAATAATATAAAAGGGATAAAAATAAAAGACAAGGAATATAAAATCAGTTTATTTGCGGATGATGTTATACTATACTTAACAGAACCAGAACTATCAATAAAAGAATTATATAAGAAATTGAAGGAATATGGAGAAGTGTCGGGTTACAAGATTAACGTAAATAAAAGTGAAGCAATGCCAATGAATAATGCGAATTTCTCAAAATTTAAGAAGAAATCACCAATCAGATGGCAAATGCAAGCATTAAGATACCTAGGTATACAAATAAATAAAAATCTCGGCCAACTATATAAACTCAATTATTATCCACTAATGAAAAAATTACAGGACGATTTAGAGCATTGGAAAGATTTACCATTTACACTAATAGGAAGGATAAACTGTATTAAAATGAACATTTTCCCAAGGATATTATACCTATTTCAGGCATTGCCAATACACTTGACAGAGAAATTCTTCAAGGAGTTAAAGAAAATGATAAGGAAATTTTTATGGAAAGGGGGGAAACCGAGGATAGCACTAGATAAATTAACAGAATGGTATAAACAAGGAGGCTTACACCTGCCAAACTTTAAAAATTATTATAGAGCCGCACAATTAAGATACCTATCAGATTTTTATCAAACAAGGGAAAAGCCAGATTGGACTAGATTAGAATTAGATAAAATAGGGGAAAAGATACCTGAACACATATTATATAAATGGGATGAAAAATTGGTACAACATAGAAGTTCTCCAGTATTACATCATCTATTCAATATTTGGAAAAACATTCATGTAGAAAGGAATAAAACAAATTATCAATTACCAAAACTAATAATGATGCAAAATAAGTTACTCCCTTTCCTTTAGAGAATGGGAAAAAAAAGGGATCAAAAGAATAGAAAATTGTTTTTCAGGAAATAGATTCTTATCCTTTGAACAAATGAAAGATAAATACAATATAACTCAAGATACAGTGCTGGCATATTACCAATTGAGATCCTACTTGAAGGACAAATTAGGAAGCAGTTTGAGTTTACCAGAGGGAAGTAACTTTGAATATGTGATTACAGATACAATGATAATCAAAAGATTTATAACAAATATGTATATTAAACTGCAAGAAAAGGAGAATGAGGAAACAAATGGTAAAACTAAACAAAAATGGGAACAAGATTTAAATATAAAGATAAAAAAGGAAACATGGGAGAAGTTATGCTCAGGAACGATGAGAAATACAATAAATACGAGGTTACGTATGATACAATAAAACTGGATACACAGGCTATACATTACACCTCAAAAGTTAAATGAATGGGACCCAACAGTATCTGATAGATGTTTTCGATGTAAAAAATAAATGGGAACAACAATTCATGCAATCTGGACATGTAAGAAAGTAGAAAAATTTTGGGAAGATCTAAACCAAATATTAAATAAAATTACAGAAAACAATATACCAAAAAATCCAGAGATCTTCCTCCTAAGTAACATAAAAAACAAAGAATTTGGAATTGATTTGGATGGTGCACAAAAAAGATTTGTTAAGATAGCTCTAGCCGCAGCAAAAAAATGTATTATGTCAACCTAGAAATTGGAAGATAATTTGAAAATACAACAATGGTATATAGAAATGAATAAATGTATTCCATTAGAAAAAATAACATATAGTTTAAGAAATAATATTGAAATATTTGAACAAATATGGGAGTCTTACATGAAACACAATAGCAAAAACCTACCGGGGACATTCACTACCTAAATTAACGAAAGGAGAAGGAAATGAAAAGAATTGACTCAGTGGAACTTCTTGTTTATTTTTATTGAATGACAACATTGTTTGACTGGTTTAATGTATCCTAGATTTTGTACTTTTAATGGACGGGGGGTGGGGGGGAGGTCGGGAGGGTGGGATGGGCGGAGGGAGGGGGAGGGAGAAAATGGCACTGTATATATTTGAAAAGGAAAAAGTATGTATCATGGTCAATGTGGTTTATGGTGTGAAAAATAAAAAATTTAAAAAAAAACAAAGGTGATGTAGAGTCCTTTGTTTTGTTCTCTGCACTTTTCTTGGAGCTGTCCAAGGGCAAAGACCATGTCAGTAGTTCCTCTGTTTGCGCGAAAGCCGCACTGTGAATCACAAGGCCATAAATAACTCCTTGACAAATGACTATTCCCACGTTACAGAGAGTTTGTGCTCTGACAAAACAATCAATGATCAATGCATGTGCATGAAACGCAATTGAAAAAAAATCTGTTCATTTACTTTCAAGTAAACCAATGAAATTAAATTTTGTTTCTTATCTCAAATTTTCAGGTAGTGAACTGAATATTCTATAAGGGGCTACTTTGTTTGAACTGAACATCCACACTGCACTAAAAAGTCACAAAAAAATCAGCAATCTGATAAAAGTGTAAAATTCTCTGAACACATATTAAGACACTTCTTGTGTTCTTTTACATTGCTAAGGATTCCACAGCTAATAAAATTCTCAAGTAGTTACTACCTGATACAGGATATGCACCAACCAATTTGCATACAGCAAGTTCCCATATACAGCAATGCTTTTACTGAAAGAATAGATTTTGGAAAAACTCCATTAATAAAATTAATCTGACTTCAAATATTTAAGTATTTCATAAATTAAATGCATCACACTGATATTGCTACCTCCTAATATTTAACCCACATCCCAGGTTTTTTCTGAAAGAAAGGCATAGTGGATGTACTGAATGTCATATTCAGGTCAGTGTAGAACAAAGCAATTCAGGAATATAATGCAGACCCACCCACCTCACCCACTGTGAACCTAGAAATTAATTTTTTTTAATCTTCTGCTGTTTGGTGAAGGACCTTTGATCTGAAACATCAACTCTATTTCCACAATTTGCCTGATTTCCAGAGATTCTTATTTTTTTTTTCCTCTGATTTACAACATCTGTGGTATGTTTGATTTCTACAGACTTTCATGTAAAGTGGTAAAACCACTATTTCAGGGAAAGACAGAAAACAAGTAGCTACAATCAGCCCAACATTGGTAGAAGTGGAAACACTGGAGTCTGAAGGAAATGGTGATAGGCCACTTTGAAAGTAATAAAAGGATATAACACAGTCAACATGGACTTACGAAAGGGAAATAATAACAGACAATTTTTGAGATGATAACTATTAAAATAGATGGGTGAACTAATTGTAATTTTGTTTTCAATTTCAGACCTTCCATGAGATATCACAAAAAAAAACTAGTACTGTGAATAGATTTAAAAAAAAGATGGCACCTTACAACAGCAACTCTGCATGCAGATCCGACAGAAATCATGTATTCCCATTCCACTCAATCCCGCAACCAAAGAAATTAACTTACCAGTAATGCTGTACAAAGGACATTGGTAAAAAACAAAATGCTGGAGAAGCTCAGCAGGTCAAACAGTGTCCTTTATGTAGCAAAGGTAAAGCTACATAACTAATGTTTCAGGTTTACGTCTGTTATGTAGTTTTCTCCAGCTTTGTGTGTTTTTTACTTCAACCACAGTCTCTCCAGAATTTTGTGATTTTGGGACATTGGTAGATCTTACTTACAATTGTTGGGAGCGGCAAACTCTGGCAGACTGCGTGAGATTCAAACAGCCGGCACACAGCAGCTGGCGCACAGGCCAGTCAAAGATTGCCAGGCGATCCGAAAGACTATTTAAAGACGACGCACAGGTCATGTAAAGAAAATCCAACGTTATGGTTACAGGGCAGGGAAAGTGAGTGTGGGGGGGGTGGGGGAGAAAGGAAGTGGGTACAAGTCATACTAAAACACCAGGCCTGGAGGACTTTGCTCCCTATCATCATGCTGGTCAAAGTACAATCATTGGAAAATCAATTGGATGAACTCGGAGCCAGATTACAGCCACAGATGAATATCAGGGATTGCTGTGTGACATGCTTCACAGAAGCAATAAGGGCATGCCGGACACAGCCCTACAGACCAGAGGCTTCACCCTCCACCTTGTGGACTGCACACCAGATTTAGGAAAAAGCAGAGGACGTGACATTTGCGTTAACATCAATTCATCACGGTGGACAAACATAATGGTTACGTCCCAGTCCTGCTCCGAGAGCTGGAACATCTGGCAATCGTGTCACCCATTCTATTTGCTGAGGAAGTTCACCATCATCGTCCTGGTTGCTGATTACATTCTGACCCAGGCTAACATCAGGCTGGCACTGGAGAGGCTGAGCACTGTGATCAGCAGCCATGAGAGAGCACACCCTGATGCCTTCCCAATCATTGAAGGGGACTTCAACCAGGCCAACCTGAACAAGTCTTTAATGAAATATCACCGGCATGTTACTTGTGAAACCAGAGGAGCCAATGCACTTGATCACTGCTACACAACTAAGAAGAACACCAACTGAGCCATCCCATGTCCACACGTCAGCAGTCAGATCATCTGGGTGTATTTCTACTCATGTCGTACAAGCAGAAACTAAGAACTACAACACCAGTGGTTAAAATGGAATAATATGGTCTCAGGAGGCAGATGAGCGCCTGAAGAACTGCTGTGAATTGAATGAATATGCTACGGCTGTCACCAACTCAACCTGTAGGGATACGTGTGTACTTACGTGTACATGCTGGGAGTACTCCAAGGAGAAGCTGTGGATGAATCAAAAGATTTGCAACTGCTGAGAGAGATCGATGGCGTTTAAGACTGGTGATCCAGGTTTCTACATAAAGTCCAGGTATGATTGACGGGAGGCTATCTCGAAGCTAGAGACGGAGTCAGATACTTGCCAGCTACGGCAGGGATTACAGGCTATTACATCCTACAAGGCGAGGTCTTATGCCATAAATGGCTGTGGTGTATCACTATGAGATGAGCTGAACACCTTTTATGCTCACTTTGAAAAGGAAAATTCAATGGTATCTTTGACAATCTCTGCAGAAGCTGACAATCCTGTATGGCCAATGTACACACATTGTACATTGTCTCTGAGGCCAACATCAGAACATCCTTCAAGAGGGTGAACCCTCACAGGCCATCAGGTCAAAATGGTGTACTGAACATCAACTAGCTGGAGTGTTCACAGACATTTTTATCTCTCACTGCTGCAATTGGAGGTTCCCACCTGCTTCAAAAGGGCATCAATCATACCTGTGCCCAAGAAGAACAGAGTGGGCTGCCTCAATGACTATAGCCCAGTATCACTCACATCTACTGTGATGCGAGATTGGTACAAGTTAATTCTGGCCATAACAAAAGTAAATGACTGGACCCACTGCAATTCATTTACCATCATAATCGCTCCACAGAAGATGCAATGTCAACCAGAAAACAACAATTTATCTATATGGCTGCTCTTCATTAACTAGATCTTAGCTTTCAAAACCATCATACCCGCAGTGCTAGACACCAAGACTAGACACCAAGATCCAAAACCTAGGCCTCTGTGCCCCTCACTGCAACTGAATCCTTGACTTCCTCATCAAAGACCACAGTTAGTATGATCAGAAACAATGTCTTCTCCTCAATGACATTCAACACAGCCAGACCTCAAGGATGCATGCTTTGCCTACTGATCTACTCACTGTATGCCAGTTGTTCTCAACCTTTTTCTTTCCACTCACATACCACTTTAAGTAATCCCTATGGCATAAATGCTCTGTGATTAGTAAGGGATTGCTCAAGGTGTTATGTGGGTGAAAAGAAAAAAGTTGAAAACCACTGTTTTAATCGTACCTAATTGACTTGTTATGTGCACGGTTTCATAACTCCAAAGGAAATGGGCCAATAACAATTTTTGTCATGCAAAATATTTCAGTAACAATTGGGTCTAGAGCTGTAATTCTCAACCTTCCCCTCCCACTCATGTACCTCCTTAAGCAATCCCTTATTAATCACAGAGCACTGATGGCATAGGGATTACTTAAAGTGGTACATGAGTGGAAAGAAAAAGGTTGAGAACCACTGCTCTACACATAAAACTGTGTAGCTAGGCAGAATTCAAATGGTGTCTACAAATTTGTCGATGACACCATGGTCATTGGCTGAATCACAGACAGCAATGTGGACGTGTACAGGAGGGAGATAGATCAGCTAGTTGAATGCTGACACAACAACCTTGCACTCAACATTAGCAAAACTAAGGAACAGATTGTGGACTTCAGGAGGGTAAAATGAGGAGAACACAAACCAGTAGCAATCGAGGGGTCAGCAGTGGAATGGGTTAAGAACTTCAAGTTCCTGGGTGTCAATATCTCTGAAGATCTGTCCTGGGGCCTCCATATTGATGCAATCATGAATAAGGCTCACCAACAGCTATATATCATGAAATTTAGTATGTCACCAAAGGCCTGCAAATTTATATAGTTATACGATGGAGAGCATTCTGACTGGTTGCACCACTGTCTAATATGGAGGTGTCAATGCACAAGGATAGAAAAGACTGCAGAGAGTTGGGAACTCAGCCAGCACCATCAAGGTCATCTGCAAAAGGCAGTGTCTCAAAAAAGCAGCCTCTATTCTCAAGGACCCTCGCCACCCAGCCATGCCCTCTTCACACTGCTTCCGTCGGGAAGGAGGTACCAGGAACCTGATGATAAGCACACAGCAGCACAAGGACTGCTTCTTCTCCTCTGCGATTAGATTTCTGCATGGACAATGAAACAGACACTACCTCACTTTCTCTTCTTTTGCTCTAATCTAATTTTTGCTCTAACCAGGGCAGCACAGTTAGAGTAGTAATTAGCGCAATGTCTTTACTGCACCAGAGATCAGGACCGGAGTTCAATTCCTACACTGTCTGTAAGGAGTTTGTACATTCCCCCTTTGTCTATGTGGGTTTTCCCCAGAGGTTCCAGTTTCCTTCCACATTTGAAATATCCTGCGGGTGTAGGTTAATTGGATGGGCCAAAATGGCCTGTTACCATGCTGTATGTCTAAATTTAAATATTTTTTAAAAATGTATTTTATTGCAATATCTGCACTGAAATGCTGCCGCAAAACAATAAATTTTGTGGCTTGTTGGTGACAATAAATTCTGAATCTGAAAAATACTGGCATAGAAACTGGTGAACAAACAGAAAGCAGTGTAGGAATAAACAAGTCATTTTTTTTGTTCAGAGAGAGGTACTGCAGGAATTAGTGCTGGTGCCACAGTTGCTCATAATTTGTATTAATAGAACAGTCAAGTACAGGAACAGGCCATTCAGACCACATATCTGCACTAAACACAATGCAAAATTTAACTAATACTACTGTTCACATGATTCATAAACAGTGCCCTCCATAACATTTGGGACAAAGATACTTTTTTCCTTTATTTTCCCCCGTGCTCCACAGTTTTAAATTTAGAATCAAACAAATCATATGTAATTAAAGTGCACATTCCATATTTTATTCAAGATTATTGTATACAATTTGGTTTCACCACGTAGAAATTACAGCACTTTTTAATACATCGTCCCTTCATTTCAGAACACCATAATGTTTGGGACATTTGGCTTCACAGGTGTTTGTATGTTAACTTACTTCATTGGTGCAGGTACAAGAGAGCTAGGCTTGATCATCTTTGGAGTCTGTAGTTGCCATTTTTCAACACAAGGACCAGAATTGTGCTAATGAAAGTCAAAGAAGCATTTATGAGGCTGAAAAACAAGAATAAAAACAGCAAGAAACATCACCCAACCTTAGGATTACCAAAATCAACAGTTTTGAGGAAAGAGCGTATTGGAGATCTCAGTAATTGCAATGGGAGTGGTGTTCCAAGGAAGACCTCCACTACTGATGACAGAAGAGTTCTCATTATAATGAGGAAATTTCCACAAACTTATGTCCAACAGATCAGAAGCCCTCTTCAGGAGGCAGGTGTGGATATGCCAAATACTATTGTCCGCAGAAGACTTCATGAAAAGAGGCTACAGTGCAAGATCCAAACCACTTGTTAGTCACAGAAAAAAAATGGCCAGATTATAGTTTGCCAAGAAGTATTTAAAAGAGCCTGCAGAATTCTGGAAAAGGTCTTGTGGACAGTTGAGACGAAGACTAACCTGTATCAGAGTGATGGCAAGAGCAAAGGGTGGAGGCGTAAAGGAAGTGTCCAAGATCCAAAGCATACCACCTTTGCCATGGTTTGCATCTTGCAATGTATAAATCCTGGTATTTGGATCCTTGCAGGATTAAATACTGCTCCAAGGATTCACTTCCAGTGCTCCTGTAGACTCTGCAGCCGCACAAAACTCTAGTTCAGTTCAAACCATTGGCAACCCAAACTCAGATCCAAACTTCCAAAAAGATTAGGAAGCCTTAAGTACCCAGGTCCCTTTGGGAGCCCTCCTTACTCTCAGCACCCTCTCGAATCCCAGATCTGATACAAAGTTCTCATGAGCCAGTCTCAAGCAGACCTCAGCCTGGTGTGATTCCTTTGACAACGAATAACTAGTGGCCTGCAGCCTCTGTGGGTTCCTTGCCAGCAAGTTGGCAATAGTTCACTGTCTGTGTGTGTTCCTCAACTGCACAGCCCCTTTCTGACTGGTCTGCCACCATGGTCACCGTCCTTGGGGGTCATCTCCTCTGCTTCTCACTCTCAACATGGGTTTTCTCCCTGTTGCTGGTGCCCTGAGCCAGTCCACTGCTCCCTTGGAATCTGTAAACCTTCATGATGGTTACAGGACTTCCTCAACTAAACAGATTGGGTGGTGTTCAAGGACTCAAGTGAGAATGTGAAAGATTACACCAGGGCTGTCACAGACTTTATCAAAACAGCTGTGGATGAGTGTGTCATTCAGAGTTTTCTCCAACCACAAGCCCTGGATGAACAATGAAATCTAGAACCTGCTGGGAGCCAGATCATAGGCATTTAAGTCTGGAGATCCAGTTCAATACAGAAGGAACAGGTATGACCTGCAAAAATCTATGTCCCAGGCAAAGTAAAGATTCCAGATGAAAATGGAAACAACAATGGACACCCGTCAGCTGTGGCAGGGCCTAAAATGTCATAACCTGCTACAAAACCAAATCTGAAGAAGCTTCTAGCAAAGCTTCTCTCCCAGAGGAACTCATTTCCTTCTACGCCTAATTTGAAGACAGTATCAGTGAAGAACCACACCTCCACACCCTCACGTCCCCTGGTGATCCCATCCTGTCCTTATCTGAGGATGACTTGCATGCTGCCTTTAGGAGAGTGAATCAGAGGAAAGCATTGGGTCTGGACAGAGTACCTGGCTAAGTATTAAAAAATCTGTACTGATCAATCTACCAATGTATTCACTGATATAATCAATATCTTACTCCAGCAGGGTGTGGCACCAACCTGTTTCAAACAGGTGTCAATCACACCAGTGCCCAAGAGGAGTGTAGCAACCTGCCTTAATGACTATCGGCCAGTTGCACATACTTCATCAGTGATGAAGTGTTTTGAAAGGCTGGTTTTGAAGCATATTAGCTCCTGTCTGAGCAGCAGCATGGATAATGTTCCAGTTGGCCTATCGTAGCAATAGATCTATGGCAGACACCATCTCACTGGCTCTACACAAAGTCCTAGAACACCTGGACAGTAATCATGTATTCATCAGGATGCTCTTTATCGACTACAGTTCAGCTCACTTTAAACCTCTGACTGTGTGGTTCAGTATGACAATAACATCATCTACAAATATGCCGACGATACCACAGAAAGGTGATGAGTCAGCATACAGGATAGAGATTGAAAACTTGGCTGAATAGTGCACCTTGCACTCAATGCCACCAAAACTAAGGAGCTGATTGTTGGCCAGGAAGGGAAAGCCAGAGGCATACAATCCAGTCATCATAGGGGGATCAGATATAAAGATGGTGAGCAAATACAAGTTCTTTCCTCGTCCCAACAAACTAATGGCATCGTGAAGAAAGCACGTCAGTGCCTCAACTTCCTCAGGAGGTTTGGTATGACATCAGAAACCCTGGCAAATTTCTACAGAGGTGTGATGGAAAGTGTGCTGCTGGCTGCATCACGGACTGGTATGAAGACAACAATTCTTCCCTTGACTTGGCTTCGCGGACGAAGATTTATGGAGAGGTAATGTCCACGTCAGCTGCAGGCTCGTTTGTGCCTGACAAGTCTGATGCGAGACAGGCAGACACGGTTGCAGCGGAAAATTGGTTGGTTGGGGTTGGGTGTTGGGTTTTTCCTCCTTTGTCTTTTGTCAGTGAGGTGGGCTCTGCGGTCTTCTTCAAAGGAGGTTGCTGCCCGCCGAACTGTGAGGTGCCAAGATGCACGGTTTGAGGCGATATCAGCCCACTGGCAGTGGTCAATGTGGCAGGCACCAAGAGATTTCTTTAGGCAGCCCTTGTACCTCTTCTTTGGTGCACCTCTGTCACGGTGGCCAGTGGAGAGCTCGCCATATAACACGATCTTGGGAAGGCGACGGACCTACATTCTGGAGACGTGATCTGCCCAGCGCAGTTAGATCTTCAGCAGCGTGGATTCGATGCTGTCGGCCTCTGCCATCTCAAGTACTTCGATGTTAGGGATGAAGTTGCTCCAATGAATGTTGAGAATGGAGCGGAGACAACGCTGGTGGAAACGTTCTAGGAGCCGTAGGTGATGCTGGTAGAGGACCCATGATTCGGAGCCGAACAGGAGTGTGGGTATGACAATGGCTCTGTATATGCTAATCTTTGTGAGGTTTTTCAGTTGGTTGTTTGTCCAGACAGACTCTTTTGTGTAGTCTTCCAAAGGGGCTATTTGCCTTGGCGAGTCTGTTGTATATCTCGTTGTCGATCCTTGCATCCAATGAAATGGTGCAGCCGAGATAGGTAAACTGGTTGACAGTTTTCAGTTTTGTGTGCCCGATGGAGATGTGGGGGGGCTGGTAGTCATGGTGGGGAGCTGACTGATGGAGGACCTCAGTTTTCTTCAGGCTGACTTCCTGGCCAAACATTTTGGCAGTTTCCGCACAACAGGACGTCAAGCGCTGAAGAGCTGGCTCTGAATGGGCAACTAAAGCGGCATCGTCTGCAAAGAGTAGTTCACGGACAAGTTGCTCTTGTGTCTTGGTGTGAGCTTGCAGGCGCCTCAGATTGAAGAGACTGCCATCCGTGCTGTACCGGATGTAAACAGCGTCTTCATTGTTGAGGTATTTCATGGCTTGTTTCAGCATCATGCTGAAGAAGATTGAAAAGAGGGTTGGTACGAGAACGCAGCCTTGCTTCATGCCATTGTTAATGGAGAAGGGTTCAAAGAGCTCATTGCTGTATCTGACCCGACCTTGTTGGTTTTCGTGCAGTTGGATAACCATGTTGAGGAACTTTGGGGGCATCCGAGGCGCTCTAGTATTTGCCAAAGCCCTTTCCTGCTCACGGTGTCGAAGGCTTTGGTGAGGTCAACAAATGTGATGTAGAGTCCTTTGTTTTGTTCTCTGCACTTTTCTTGGAGCTGTCTGAGGGCAAAGACCATGTCAGTAGTTCCTCTGTTTGCGCGAAAGCCGCACTGTGATTCTGGGAGAACATTCTCGGCGAGATTCGGCCTCGTTTGAGTGAGGCAGGCGGAGGCACCGGTCTGGGCAGAAGCGAGGGGGAAACGGAGGCCCCGGCCTCGGTCAAGTGAGGCAGGCAGAGGCCCCGGTCCGGGCAGAAGCGAGCGGGAGGCGGCGGCCCCGGCCTCGGACGAAGACACCAATACACCTGAGCATAAAGCACTCCAAAAGCGTAGTGGATACAGCCCAAGGCATCACAGACAAAACCCTCCCCACTATCGAGAACATCAACATGGAACGCTGCTGTCGGAGAGTATCAGCAATCATCAAGGATTCACACCACCCAGCATCGGTTCGGTTTTCACTGCTGCCATCAGGAAAAAGGAACACTTTACCCCACTTTACAAACACTCGCTTTATGCAAATTTGCATTTACGACAAAACCTGTGTTCACTTGCCGAACGAAATTTGAATGGGCTTTTGCTTTTACGAAAATAGTCTTCGATAGTAGTGAATAGGTCTTCGCTTTACACCATTTCGTCTTACAAAAGGTTTCATAGGTACACTCTACTTTCGTAAAGCGGGGTATATCTGTATTGATGACACAAGACTCACACCATCAATTTCAGGAACAACTGCTCCCCCTCCACTATCAGACTCCTCAACAACAAACTCAATCAAGGACTCATTTAAGGACTCTTACTTTGCACATTATTGAATTTTTAAAATTCTCTCTGTATTGCAGTTTGTTTACATTAGTCATCTATTTATAGTTATTTATTCATTATTGGTATGCACTATAATGGAATATTTGGGAGATAACTGGTAAAATTAGATTAGGTTACATACATACACACATTTTAAAACAGATCTTATTTGAAATACTGAAGAATTCATATTCAGTGGACTTTACAGAAACTATGAAGAATTCTATGCGCATTTCACAAGTAGGTGCTAATTGAAATGGCATCATACAATGAATTGTTTTGGACTGGAGACACACTGGCTGTTTGCAAGTATCTACAGAGTCCACACAGAAAGGTCACTCCTGAGTTTTGTTTACCTAAAGCAACAGATGGGAGCAGAAGGATAACTCCTGTAGTTTGCTGAAGTGGGGGTTTTTGTAAGTGAGAAAGTCACATGGGCTTTCCAGCAGTCTCAGTTGGAGAGAGGGGGGGGGAGAGAGAGAGAGAGAGAGAGAGAGAGAGAGAGAGAGAGAGAGAGAGAGAGAGAGAGAAAGAAAGAGAGAGAGATGAAACAAGCTCTCTCAGCTAGCGTGTGGGACACTGAAAGCAGCTGAACAGTGCAAGCCAGGAAGCCTGTTGGAACTGAAGAGAAGCTCCAGAGAGGCGGATGGCTGGAAGTGCTATCTGTCTGATGTTTCTCTTGAAATAAGTGAAACAGAAACAGAAAGAAATTTTGTGGTAGCCTGAAAGAAAGAGGTTATTATCTGGAGAACCCTGATGGGGAAAGTTTCATCAGCAAGGCATTGAGGTGACTAATGGTGGTACCTCCGTTGTGGAAATCCTGGAACAACAAATCTCTCTCTGCAAACCCTACAAGAACCTTCCTGAGCGGTAAACATTTACCTTTCGAGCACCAAAGCCTTGTGAACTTTATACATGTTAAATTCTGTGCACATGTTAAATTCTGTGCACAGTATAAGATTTGCCTGCAACCAGAGAACTTGGAAGAATGAGAAGTGAGATTGAACTGTGAACCAAAGAACTTTTCACACACATCACATACACATGTGCTTAGAATTAAAAGGAGTTTAAGTTGGGTTTAGTTAATTTGATAGAGATAAGTTAAAGTTTGATTCTGTTTTCATGTTTAAAGTTAGTAAAAACAACTTTTGTTTAAGTAACCATCTGTCGTGGCGAATATCTATTGGTGCTGGGTTTTGGGGTTCTTCGGGCTCATAACATTTTATGCGGGTTCATCCAGTCAATTGAACACAAGTTTTGTGGGTTATTAGTCCATTTTTTTTTTCTTACAAGCTAATTTAAAGCTTGCGTGTGAAAAACAGCAGCAATGGATGTTGATAAATTTTTGTCAGACCCGTCACCTGCAGTCTGAAGAGCAAGAGAAAAGAGGAACTGATGGTTATTTCTAAGGCATAAAAACTCACTGAAGTTAAGCATTGGATGAGGAAAGTATAAATTCAGAGGATTATAGTGAAATATATACATGAGGGTAAATTTGTTCAGAAAGACTTTCCAGAGGATAGATCTGGTGGATTGCAATTGGAATTGGAGAAATTCCAAGAAAGAGAAAAAAGGAGGGTGTTGAAGGCTGAGAAACAGAGACAGTATGAGGCAGATCAAGCTGAAAGGCAGAGAAGAGGCTGAGAAACAGAGGAAATATCAGGCAGAGGAAGCTAAAAAACAGAGGAGATCTGAGTTAGAGTTTGCTGAAAGACAGTATCAATTAGAGAGGATGAAAATTGAGTGGGAGGAAAGTAAGAGAGCTAAGGCTGTAACTCCTGGGGAGAGGTTTTTGGCTAGTAGAGGTAATCTAGTGCCTCCTTTTGATGATACCTATTTTTGAAAAGGTTGCTGAGAGCTCAAAATGGCCAAAAGAAAAGTGGTCTTTAATGTCCAAAGTGTATTTCCCTATTGAAGGGAAGGGAAAAGCACAAATTGCATACTCTAGCTTGACTGCACAGCAAGTGGCAAATTATGATACAAATTCAAAACAAGCAGTAGTGAAAGCTTATGAGTTGGTTCCAGCAGCGTATAGATAAAAATTTAGGAGTTTGTTAAAAACATGGACTCAATCTTGTATGGATTTTGCTCTGAAGAAATCTGTATGGTTTGACTGTTGGTGCACCTCAAAAGGAATAAATAATGATTTTGAGAGATTGAGAGAATTGATGTTAATTGAGGAAATTAAAAGGTTTGTCCCAAAGGAAATTAAATTATACCTGGATGAGAGAGACATGGCAACGTGGCATCAAACAGCTAGATTAGCAGACGAATTTGCACTGATTCATAAAGGTACATCTCAGAACATTTTCAGAAAGTGAATGTGGAACAGATTAATAGGCCTGTTCAGAGGATTAATATGGAGCAGGATAGTAAACCTGAAATTACGTCTGGAGAGAGTGAAGAGAAAAGATTAAATGAAGGTTGGAAAGGACAGAACTTCTGGATTTGTATGTCACTCTGTGAGAAATCTGGTCATGTTATTGCGAATTGTCTAGAATTGGAAAAACAAAAAAAAGGTTTTACCAGAAGTATGTAATCAAACAGTTGAATTTGGGCAGAGCAGATGTTCCAAACTTGATATGGATACCATGGATGTTTTCAAACTTTTTGTTTCAGTAAAGGAGGGAGACAGGTGCTGCACAATCGTGGTTAGTACAAGGAATTTTATCTCTTGATCAAAGAACTGATACAGGGGAGACAACTTTGATTAAAGGTGTTAGAGGCAAGGTAAAATCGATATCTCTTCACAATATAGTACTAAATTCAGAGTTATTAAAGGGGTAGACTGGGAGTTGGGGTGATTAGGTTTCTTTTAGGTTTCTTTATAGTTCTTGTTAGATTTTTTTTTCTATGTAACCATGAAATCTTTTTTGATAATTTGTTAATATTTTCATTTTGTAATTGTGGTTATTACTTTGTTTTCTAAAAAATAAAATATTTTTAAAAAGTTAATAGTCCATAAATGGGCCCCACATCTTTTGAAAGTTAATATTTGACTCTACTGGCATATCTATTTTTTACTAAACTTAACTATTGTGTGTGTGTAGGTGGAGTATTGTCTTACTATTTAATCAAAATTGCACGTCTGGCTATCAATTAAGTAAAAGATAAAATTAGGTTTTGAGTTGGAGTCAGTAAAATATCATCATCTTGAAATGAACCAAATAGAGCATTGAAATGGCAAGGTTCTCATTTGAACTTGAGAATCACCAATAATGTTTGAAAGATATTTTTGTAAAATTTTTCTAAACTACATCAAATCAGAACATGTAAAATTGGCGATGCTTCTTTGATTCACATTTGTCACACAGCATTTATATCTGAATAAAAACAAGATATTTACTCGATGGACCACTTTAAATTGCAACAGTGTTGTGCACAAAAGGAGATAGTATTAATCAGATTACAAATAGAGAGTCCCAAACTTCATCTGAGAATGAAAGATTCAAATCCTGTTCCCAAACATTCTTGATTTTAACTAACAAGGCTATTCTGAAACCTTTATGAGAAAGGTGTAAATCAAAATGTATCAAGAATGTTTACCTCAGGGATTCACGGAAAGTCAGGGATCTGAGATTGAACAAAATGTTTAACTTGTAAATATCTAAAAAAAATGAGTGTTTGTTAAATAAAATTGTTTCAAATAAAAAGGTCTTTAAATATTCAATGCCCAATCAATGCCAGTCATTATAGTATCTTGCAAAGAAGGTTGGAAAAGATGATTCAATGTAATATTAAATGGATTGTCTTGTTAAATGGACTAAATTATTATATTTATGTCCTACTGCCTCAATTCTTACTAATTCCCCGCAATCAAAACCTCAATCTTCAATGGGGTACTCATCAAGGTTGTCCTTCAAGTCCATTACGTTTTTACTTGGTATTAGAACCTCTAGAAATTGCTCAATATTGGATGAGGATGATCCATAGGAACAGTATTAAACACTATGTTTCCATAAATGCAGATGATCTTGCTTTTTGTATCAAATCCAGATGTTTTTGGGTAGAAGTTGAACGTGCATAATATGAACTTTTGCCTTTAAATGGATATTCTAATTTTTCTTTGAAGATTGTGAAGGATCAATTTACTTATCTCGGTACAAGTGCCTAACCTTTTATCAGGGATTCCAAATACTGCCAACCTCCAAAAACCAGTAGTTTTTCAATAGATGATATTACACATAAGTAACGTTAATTTCCTGTAATAAATTGTCCATTTTCAGAGCAGTCCACCCGGACCCAGTCACCCCAATCCCCACCCTCTTTTACATTCAGTGGAAAGGTCCCCAGCACCCAGTGGGAGAGAAGCAGGAGGCGGCTGGCTCAATGCGGGAGCAATGGCCATCTTCCTTACCCATAATCCAGCACACAGCTGGAACCACTTTGGGACTGGCAGAGCAGATCAAGCTTCATGGGAGATTATGGATAAGGAAGATGGCCATTTCTCCCACAATGAACCAGTGCAGCACTTCGAGTGTGCCCGAGGGCCAGCCGACGAGCTGGTGGATCGCCTAAAAGCTGCCGACACCCAGATCCACCGTCCCAAAGGCCTGCTCCTCCTGCAACTCTCCACCTTGTATCCAGTCTCTGACTCACTTGGCCACTGGCTCTGAGCAGCTGACGCTGGACACCTTTTTGGCTGAGCCCCCAGGCGACCCTGTTGTTTCCGACGTCCACCTGACTGATGCACTGGTAGAGAGCCTCCTATATGGCAAATTAAACCACCACAAAGGACAGCTGGTGGTGGGGGGGGGGTGTGCTAGGAGTGAGGCATTTAATTAAAGCAACCACAATCAAAATGATTTCGAAATCCGGAAGATTCTGAACAATGGCAGGTGTCCGGTCCCAACAATCCTGGATAAAAGGTTGGGGATCAGTATTACAATAACTAGGAGTTATAAACATCTTTTTAATGAAAATTTTTCTACTTTATTTAATCATGTCAAATTACTGCTATCGAGATGGTCACCTTTATCTATTTCCATTATTGGTCGCATCAATTCTATTAAAATTAACCTAAATTTCTGTATCTTTTCCAATCTACCAATTTTTATTCCCAAATCCTTTTTTGACTCACTAGATTCACTTGCATCTTCCTACATATGGCATGGAAAACACCTCCGCTTAAACAAAGTTCATCTTCAAAAAGCTAAAAGAGAATGGTGGGTTGGCATTTCCTAATTTTAGATCTTATTTATTGGGTGGTCAATATATCAATTTGATTCTTTTGTTACACTTAAATAATCCATTTGATCACTTCATGGGTAGAAATGGAATTGAAGTTTTCTCAAAATACTTCTACATTGCCAATGTTAGGGTCTTAATAAAACTCTTCTTTATATAATCTAACTGATAATTGGACATAGTTTGAGAATTTGAGCACAATTTAGGTTTTTTGGATTCCAGAGCTTTTCTCTTGCCAGCCAGAAGTTGCCAGCCAGACCTATTATATCTAAGCATCTTTTCCAAAATCCTAAAGGTAGCAGGTAAGTCATGGTCCAATTTCCAGGGCTAGAACCCTTTACCATAGCTGTTTTGCAGGCAAGCTGAATTTTAATTTCCTTATCTTTTAAACTTGAAGGTATGCTTTTCATTTCTTCACCCATCAGCCATTTGTCACCAAACCTATTTGCTTCCAACTCCTGTTCAGCTATTCACGCGAAGAATTTAGGCAAGTTCTTGTTTTTCTCCTGCACCAGCATCCAATATTACATTTTGTAAAGTTTTATTTCCCCCTTAGGTCTTAATGCCATTTTGCATCGCATTTCAGTTTTCTTGATAGTTCAACTATTCTGCTTGGCACGAATGAAAAATGATTGACTTTTAATTAGAGCCAATAAACTCTTTCACACACACAGGATTGGTAGATTAATTGGGTATAATTAGTCAGTACAGGGTATCATGGGCCAGAAGGGCCTTTCACTGTGTGAAACATTTGAACAATTGAATGTAATCCTGTTCCCCACTCTGTTCAGCTTTTTCCAAACAAATATAAAACCCCAAAATCCATGCTTAAACCAGAGGATAAACTAAAGAGTGAAACACAAAAGTCTGCAGAAGTTGTGATTGTAGTAAACACACAAAAATGCTGGAGGAACTTAGAAGGATTCACACCATCCAAAGGAGGTTAATATATAGCAGATACTTCAGACCTGAGCCCTTTTTCAAGGTATGAGTCAAAATCAAGCAGGTGCCTGAATTAAATACCTAGGGAGAAGAAAGGGCAGGGGTAGGAGCACAGATCAACAGGCAAAATAGTGATAATTGGATGGATAGGAGGACAGGAGAAGAAAGGCATCAAGAGCCCCAAGGACTCAAACAAAAGCAGCAACAGAAATTCACCAAGACAATGGCTGCTTGAACAAAATTGTTTTTATTTTCTTAATACAGAATAAGATCAATATTTAACTTATCACTATTAAGTTGCTTAAGTGTGTGTGTGGGTTCTACTCTTCACTTCTCCAACTTAAACATTATTACATTCAACAAGCTCCTGTGCCTTAACTTGTTACCAGTCAGCAAGGTCTTTGGTGGGTGCAGAGAGATGTTTGTGGGACACGCGAACTGATTTCTTTCACTCAGCCAACTGAAGTGTCTTTGAAAAGAAATGTGCCTTCTTCCATGTTTCAGCAGAGTTTTTCTTTTTCCCGCTTTTCAAGAGAAACACAATAACCAGCCACGACAGAGATTTCAAATAGGCTGAACTCGGACCTCAAATTCCTTCTTGAAATAGGGTCTTTAGCCAGCTTTTCACCTGCCAGCCTTTCACTGTCTGCTGCCTCTCACTCTGCAGCCTTTTTGTTTCAGGTTCTGTTCCTGACTCTGTTTTTATGCTTCTGAAATGTGATGTTTGCTTATGAAAAGTGACCAAAACGACCTAATCTTATTCCCCCTTTTTAAACATTTATTTCATTAACAGTTCGTTACAGAGGTGAGATTTGATTAGGGGAGGGGGTGGCTTTATAAAAGCTGAGCTGGAGGAAAGGAGAAACAGGGAGAGAAGATGCGGTGGAGAGATACAGTCACCAGAGAAGTCTATGTTAATGTCATCCAGTTTGAGGGTGCCCAGACAGAATATGATGTGTTACTCCTCCAATTTGCAGATGGTCTCAGTCTGGCAGGGCATGAGACCATGGACAGACATGTCAGCATGGCAATGGTGCAGGGAATTAAAATGGGTTGCCACTGGAAGATACCCACTATTATGGTGGACAGGCCAGAGATGCTCAGCAAAGCGACCTCCCAGTCTTTCCAATATGGAAGAGACCACAATAGCAGCACCAAATGCAGTAGATGATCCCTGCAGATTCACAAGTGAGTGTAGCTTCACTTAGAAGGGCAGTTTGGCGCCCTGAATGGTGACGAGGGAGGAGGTGATGGTGACCACTTCCTGCGGTCATAGTAATAGGTGATAAGGGGGCATTTGTGGGAAGGGAGGAGTGGATGAGGGAGTCACAGATAGAGCAGTCCCTGCAAAAAGCAGACAGGAGAGGAGAGGGGAAGGTGTGTCTGGTAATGGTATCGTCCAGCAGTGGTGGAATTGGAGGAAGATGATATGTTGTATGATAAACTAATTCTTTTTCAGATGCATCTTCATGTAATTCAATTTACAGTTTTTAATAACTTTGTCACATCATTCTTGGAAAAAGTATTAGAGCAGTTTTACGCTCACTTTTTATAGTTGTGCAAATGTTAACAAGTGATCTCTATTAGAGTTTTTTTTAAATCACAACACAGAGCATCAATGTTCTTGGTATACTTTCATCTGTAGACTATCCTGGAATTCTTACACTTCCAACCTTTTACAGGGAAAGAGCACCAACTCAAACTGCTATAATGACCCAACTCAGAGTGATGCATCTTAATTGGAATTTTTAACCTCACCCATTACAGAATGCAATATTTGTGCAGCAAGTTGTAGCAGATACAAATTGATAACTTCATGTTGCTTCTGGATTTTGTGCATTCAAAATTTATTTCCATGGTGCACAAAATATCAGGGATGTGTCTGACAAGCTAGTCTGACTGCCTTCATTCACTGCCCAACAGGATTCACTTTTGTTCTACTGGGCCAGCTGGCTGCACTTCCAAACCCATGGCCATTCCAACACTTTGCAAGGTTTGCTTCTAACCCCAGTGCTTTGCTCTTGGCCTGTGCTCTGCAAGGTCTCAATGCTTGTTCATGTTTATCTGACTACATAGAAAACCAGACAAAATACAATTTCTGCAGATCACAGTGCATGCAAACACAAATGCGTTTCTTACATGACAAATAATCAGATGCATACATCAAAATATAATACAAATATGTATAAATATTCTGGAATAATTTATCCAGTTTCATTCATAAGAGACCCAAGGTTACAGGATAGCTTTCAACAATCTCGCACCTTTCAAAAAGAAACTATTTCCCAGCATGATTTTGATGCTCCTGTACGTCCTTTTGATGGCAAGAAATATGTCAAATATATGCTGTTTACATCCGGTACCGCACGGATGGCAGTCTCTTCAATCTGAGGCGCCTGCAAGCTCACACCAAGACACAAGAGCAACTTGTCCGTGAACTACTCTTTGCAGACGATGCCGCTTTAGTTGCCCATTCAGAGCCAGCTCTCCAGCGCATGACGTCCTGTTTTGCGGAAACTGCCAAAATGTTTGGCCTGGAAGTCAGCCTGAAGAAAACAAGGTCCTCCATCAGCCAGCTCCCCAACATGACTATCAGCACCCCCACATCTCCATCGGGCACACAGAACTCAAAACAGTCAACCAGTTTATCTACCTCGGCTGCACCATTTCATCTGATGCAAGGATCGACAACGAGATAGACAACAGATTCGCCGAGGCATATAGCGCCTTTAGAAGACTACCACCTGAAGAAACACACAAAGATCAGTGTGTACAGAGCCGTTGTCATACCCACACTCCTGTTCGGCTCCGAATCATGGGTCCTCTACCGGCATCACCTACGGCTCCTAGAACGCTTCCATCAGCGCTGTCTCCGCTCCATCATCAACATTCATTGGAGTGACTTCATCACCAACATCAAAGTACTCGAGCTGGCAGAGTCCGCAAGCATCGAATCCACGCTGCTGAAGACCCAAATGCGCTGGGTGGATCACGTCTCCAGAATGGAGGACCATCGCCTTCCCAAGATCATGTTATATGGCGAGCTCTACACCGGCCACTGAGACAGAGGTGCACCAAAGAAGAGGTACAAGGACTGCTTAAAGAAATCTCTTGGTGCCTGCCACATTGACCACCGCCAATGGGCTGGTATCGCCTCCAACCGTGCATCTTGGCACCTCACAGTTCGGCGGGCAGCAACCTCCTTTGAAGAAGACCGCAGAGCCCACCTCACTGACAAAAGACAAAGGAGGAAAAACCCAACACCCAACCCCAACCAACCAATTTTCCCTTGCAACCGCTGCAATCATGCCTGCATGTCCCGCATCGGACTTGTCAGTCACCAACGAGCCTGCAGCAGATGTGGACATACCCCTCCATAAATCTTCGTCTGTGAAGCCACGCCAAAGAAAAGAAGATAGTAGGGATTCTCAATAATTCTATGAGCCCTATTTAAATGATCCTCCTAGTGAATGACATCATTAGAGTCAATTAACTTTCCCATCTTGATTGGTTAAAAGGATAAGACATTAAAATAAAAACCTAATCAATGGTGTGAAACAATGGTATACAATGCACAGCCTACCCTGAGGCTCCAGAGCGCTTTGGTCAGTGTTGGTTTTTGAGTGGATCATTCCCAAACAACAAGAAGAGAAAAAAAAAAATCACTCTCCTCACAAGGACACTTCAAGTGTTTTTAAAGACAGTATGGAAGAGGGTGAAGCCAAGGGCAAGGTGGAAAGCAACATTCTTTCGGAGGATTCTGGGATGGAGTTGCTATTTTCAAGAGCATTATTTGTAATTGTTTTGACTCCAAAGGTCATTGTCCTAGAGAGACCATTCTTAAAACTTACCCTTTTGGACCAAATTTTTAATTAAGGTCTCAATGTCTCCTTATATGGCCATAAATGAGATGCAACATAGAACACACAAAAGTATGGCATGGGAACGGGCCCTTCAGCCTACAATGACTGTGTTGACCAGGAAGCCAAATTAAACGAATTCTATCTTCCCACACATTTTATGTCCCTCTATTTCCTGCTTATCTAAATGCCTACCTTATCACTCCAGAGAAAACTACAAGTGTGTCCATCTCTTCTTGTTGCCAATACCCTCCAATATCCTGTTGAACCTCTTTTGCACCAAAGTCTCTTCACAAAATTAAATGGAATTGGTTATGGTCACATGTACAGCAAAAACCTTTGTTTCAGGTTCTATTTGAATCAGAATTAATTGACTGAAATTTTCAAAAAATTTGTTGTTTTGTGGCAGCATTCCAGTGCAAACAATTGTATAAACGACCTCACAAAATAAATAATAAAAACAGTGCAAGTCAAAATAAGGCAGTGTCTTTGGTTCGTTCACGAATCTTATGGCAGAGGGACAGAAGCTGCCCTTTTGCCACTGAGTGCTCATCTTCAGGCTCCTGAGACCCTTTTCCTGATAGTAACAGAGTTATTAAGAGGGTATGGCCCGGCTGGTGAGGGTCCTTAAGGATAGAGGCTGCTTTCTTTTTTTTAATTTTTTTATTTTTCACACTATGAACCATATTAACCAAAATACACACAAACATTTCCCTCTTGTCATTTTCTCCACTTTTTCCCACCTCCCTCCTTCCCATCCCCCTCCCTATCCACTAAACGTTAAACATATACAATACAATAAATCCATTAAACAATGTCATCACACAATGAAAATAAACAAGAAAATTGACTTATCTACTTTTACACACTGGGTCAGTTCTTTTCATCTTCTTCTCATTCTGTCATTTTAGGGGGTGGAGGTCCACGGTAGGCCCTCTCTGTTGTGTTCCATGTATGGTTCCCAAATTTGTTCAAATAAGGTGACTTTATTTTTTTAATTATATGTTATTTTTTCCCAATGGAATACATTTATTCATTTCTATGTACCATTGCTGTATTCTCAGGCTCTCTTCTGATTTCCAGGTTGACATTATACATTTTTTTGCTACAGCTAAGGCTATCATGATAAATCTTTTTTGTGCTTCATCCAATTTGAGGCCTAGTTCTTTACTTCTTATATTACTTCGAAGAAAGATCTCTGGATTTTTTGGTATGTTGCTAAATGTGATTTTATTTAATATCTGATTTAGATCTTCCCAAAACTTTTCCACTTTCTCACATGCCCAAATTGTATGTACTGTTGTTCCCGTTTCCTTCTTACAGCGAAAACATCTATCTGATACTGTTGGGTCCCATTTTTTTTTAACTTTTGGGGCGTGATATATAGCCTGTGTAACCAATTATATTGTATCATGCGTAACCTCGAATTTATTGTATTTCTCATAGTTCTGGAGCATAGCTTTTCCCGTTTTCATCTTTATGTTTAGATCTTGTTCCCACTTTTGTTTGGGTTTACAGCTTATTTCATCATTTTCTTTCTCTTGTAGCTTGATGTACATGTTTGTTATAAATCTTTTAATTATCATTGTGTCTGTAATCACATATTCAAAGCTGCTTCCTTCTGGTAAGATCAGCCTCCTTCCCAGTTTGTTTACCACTAACACTGATAGGAAGGGTAAATTGCATTAAAATGAATATCTTCCCAAGGATACAATACCTATTTCAATCATTACCAATTCCCTTAACAGAAAAATTCTTCAATGAGCTAAAGAAAATAATTAGGAAATTCTTATGGAAAGGGGGGAAACCGAGGATAGCGCTAGATAAATTAACAGAATGGTACAAACAAGGGGGCTTACAGCTACCAAACTTTAAGCATTATTATAGAGCAGCACAATTAAGATATCTATCAGATTGTTATCAAGGAAGGGAAAAACCAGATTGGACCAGGTTAGAGTTAGATAAAATAGGGGAAAAGGTACCGGAACATATACTTTATAAGTAGGATGAAAAACTGGTGCAACATAGATGTTCACCAGTACTGCACCATCTGCTCAACATTTGGAAGAAGATTCACGTACAAATGAAAAAAGCAAATTACCAACTACCAAAATTATTATTGACGCAAAATCAACTAATCCCTTTCACAATAGATATTCTTTCCTTTAGAGAATTGGAGAGAAAAGGGATCAAAAGAATAGAAAATTGTTTTTTGGGAAAAAATTTATTATCTTTTGAACAAATGAAGTACAAATATGGTATAACTCACAGTACAATGTTTGCATACCTCCAATTGAGGCTGTTTTCTTAAGACACCGCCTCTTGTAGAGATCCATGATGGAGTGAAGTCTAGCCATAATGTCGCAGGCAAACTTAACAACTCGAGTTTTTTTCCTCCTGTCCTGAGCATTGTCATCTCTGTACCAGTGATGCAGCCGGCCAGAATGCTCTCCACTGTACAAGTTTTCAAGAGTGACATAGCAAATCTCCTCAAAGTATAGCCTTCTTCATGATTGCATCGGCATGGAGGCCACAGGACAGATCCTCAGGGAAGGTGACACCCAGGAATTTGAAGTTCTTAACCTCCATTGTTATGCCCTCAAAGAGAAATGGTTAGTGTTCTCCTAACTTCCTCCTGAAGTCCACAATTATCTTCTTGGTTTTGCTAACGTTGAGTGCAAAGTTGTCGGTAAGACACCACTCAATTAGCTGATCTATCTCCCTCCTGCATGCTTCCTCATTGCCGTTTGCCAACCACTGTGGTGCCATCAGCCAATTTGTAGATAGCATTGGAATTGTGCCTGGCCACACAGTCATGGGTGTATAGTGAGTAGGGTAGTGCACTAAGCTTGCATACTTGGGTGCGCCTCTGTTGATCATCAATGAGGAGAAGATGTTTCCAATTCGTACTGACTATGGTCTTCTGATGAGGAAGTCAAGGATCCAGTTGCAGAGGTGGGTGCAGAAGGCCCAGGGTTTGGAGCTTGTTGATCAGCATTGAGGGAATAATGGTGTTGAAGGCTGAGCTGTAATCGATGAAGAGCAGCCATATGTATGAGTTGCTGTATTCGAGGAGATCCAGAGCTGAGTGAGGGTCAACCATACTGCATCTGCTGTGGAGCAATTATGATGATGTGAATTGCAGGAGCTCCAGTCCTTTGCTTCGGTGCACGTCAATTCTGGCCATGACTAATCTCTCAAAGCATTTCATCACAGTAAATGTTAGTGCAACTGGGTGATGGTCTTTGAGGCAGCTCATGC
Source organism: Narcine bancroftii (assembly GCF_036971445.1). Lineage (NCBI taxonomy): Eukaryota > Metazoa > Chordata > Chondrichthyes > Torpediniformes > Narcinidae > Narcine > Narcine bancroftii. The sequence continues at coordinate 381,657,791 of NC_091469.1, read as the reverse complement.
TGCTCTTCTTGGGCACCAGGATGATTGATGCTCTTTTGAAGCAAGACTGCAGCAGTGAGAGATTAAAAGTGTACATGAACACTCTGGCTAGTTGGTTGGCAGAGATTTTCAGTACCTTGCCAAGTAGGCCATCAGGGCCTGACGCCACACAAGGGTCCTTCTCAAAGCAGGCACGGAAGGTGTTCAGCTCGTCAGGTAATGAAGCATCACAGCCATCTATGGTGTTTGGCCTCGCTTTGCAGGATGTAATGCCTTGCACTTCCTGCCATAGCTGGCCTGTATCTGTTTCTAGCATCCTCCGGAATTACTTATTTGTTGCAGAGATAGCCTTCCGCAGATTGTACCTGGACTTCTTTTAGAGATCTATATCCCTGTCCTTAAATGCCCTTGATCTCTCCCTCAGCAGGATGTGAATCCTCCAATTCACCCAAGGCCTCTGTTTAGCTAAATCAATTCATACAATAGCTAATGGATTAATTAACAAATACATTCAAGGGAGAAAAACTGTCCTTGAATCGTGAGGATCATGCTTTCAAGCACACGTAACCAGCCTGACAGCAGTGCGGAGTAGGGAGCAAGACCAGAGTGGGTACTTTCATACATAATCAGTTTTCCCGGGATAGTGGGTGATATTCTTTTCTTTTTCTTTGGCTTGGCTTCGCGGACGAAGATTTATGGAGGGGGTAAAAAGTCCACGTCAGCTGCAGGCTCGTTTGTGGCTGATCAGTCCGATGCGGGACAGGCAGACACGATTGCAGCGGTTGCAAGGGAAAATTGGTTGGTTGGGGTTGGGTGTTGGGTTTTTCCTCCTTTGCCTTTTGTCAGTGAGGTGGGCTCTGCGGTCTTCTTCAAAGGAGGCTGCTGCCCGCCAAACTGTGAGGCGCCAAGATGCACGGTTTGAGGCGTTATCAGCCCACTGGCGGTGGTCAATGTGGCAGGCACCAAGAGATTTCTTTAGGCAGTCCTTGTACCTTTTCTTTGGTGCACCTCTGTCACGGTGGCCAGTGGAGAGCTCGCCATATAATACGATCTTGGGAAGGCGATGGTCCTCCATTCTGGAGACGTGACCCATCCAGCGCAGCTGGATCTTCAGCAGCGTGGACTCGATGCTGTCGACCTCTGCCATCTCGAGTACCTCGACGTTAGGGGTGTGAGCGCTCCAATGGATGTTGAGGATGGAGCGGAGACAACGCTGGTGGAAGCGTTCTAGGAGCCGTAGGTGGTGCCGGTAGAGGACCCATGATTCGGAGCCGAACAGGAGTGTGGGTATGACAACGGCTCTGTATACGCTTATCTTTGTGAGGTTTTTCAGTTGGTTGTTTTTCCAGACTCTTTTGTGTAGTCTTCCAAAGGCGCTATTTGCCTTGGCGAGTCTGTTGTCTATCTCATTGTCGATCCTTGCATCTGATGAAATGGTGCAGCCGAGATAGGTAAACTGGTTGACTGTTTTGAGTTTTGTGTGCCCGATGGAGATGTGGGGGGGCTGGTAGTCATGGTGGGGAGCTGGCTGATGGAGGACCTCAGTTTTCTTCAGGCTGACTTCCAGGCCAAACATTTTGGCAGTTTCCGCAAAGCAGGACGTCAAGCGCTGAAGAGCTGGCTCTGAATGGGCAACTAAAGCGGCATCATCTGCAAAGAGTAGTTCACGGACAAGTTTCTCTTGTGTCTTGGTGTGAGCTTGCAGGCGCCTCAGATTGAAGAGACTGCCATCCGTGCGGTACCGGATGTAAACAGCGTCTTCATTGTTGGGGTCTTTCATGGCTTGGTTCAGCATCATGCTGAAGAAGATTGAAAAGAGGGTTGGTGCGAGAACACAGCCTTGCTTCACGCCATTGTTAATGGAGAAGGGTTCAGAGAGCTCATTGCTGTATCTGACCCGACCTTGTTGGTTTTCGTGCAGTTGGATAATCATGTTGAGGAACTTTGAGGGACATCCGATGCGCTCTAGTATTTGCCAAAGCCCTTTCCTGCTCACGGTGTCGAAGGCTTTGGTGAGGTCAACAAAGGTGATGTAGAGTCCTTTGTTTTGTTCTCTGCACTTTTCTTGGTGCTGTCTGAGGGCAAAGACCATGTCAGTGGTTCCTCTGTTTGCGCGAAAGCCGCACTGTGATTCTGGGAGAATATTCTCAGCGACACTAGGTATTATTCTATTTAGTAGAATCCTAGCGAAGATTTTGCCTGCAATGGAGAGCAACGTGATTCCCCTGTAGTTTGAGCAGTCTGATTTCTCGCCTTTGTTTTTGTACAGGGTGATGATGGTGGCATCACGAAGATCCTGAGGCAGTTTACCTTGGTCCCAACAAAGCTTGAAAAACTCATGCAGTTTGGCATGCAGAGTTTTGCCGCCAGCCTTCCAGACTTCTGGGGGGATTCCATCCATACCTGCTGCTTTGCCACTTTTCAGTTGTTCGATTGCCTTATATGTCTCATCCAGGGTGGGAACCTCATCCAGCTCTAGCCTTAGGGGCTGTTGAGGGAGCTGGAGCAGGGCGGAATCTTGGACTGAGCGGTTGGTACTGAAAAGAGATTGGAAGTGTTCTGACCATCGGTTGAGGATGGAGATCTTGTCGCTGAGGAGGACTTTGCCGTCTGAGCTGCGCAGCGGGCTTTGGACTTGGGGTGAGGGGCCGTACACAGCCTTTAGAGCCTCGTAGAAACCCCTGAAGTCGCCAATGTCCGCGCTGAGCTGTGTTCGTTTGGCGAGGCTAGTCCACCACTCATTTTGGATCTCCCGGAGTTTGCGCTGAAGATGGCTGCATGCGCGACGGATATAGATGGAATTCATAGAGGGGAGGTTGGTTTGTGTGATGGCCTGAGCTGCGTTCAAAACTCAGCAGTTTCTTGCAGTCTTAGGCAGAGTAATTTGATTGTACCAAGCTGTGATGCATCATGACAGGATATTTTCCATGGTGCATCTGTAAAAGTTGCTAAGAGACCTCAGGACATGCTACATTTCCTGCAGCTTCTGAAGATGCAGTCAACTGTGTGCTTTCCTGGTTTTAGCAGAGTACCAGGACAAGTTGGCAATATGTACTTTTATGAACTTGAAGCACTTCCACCATCTCCACTTAGCACTGTTGATGTATACAGGAAGTGTTTTGAAGTCAAGGACCAAGCATTTTAACATACCTGAGTACTAACAAACACCTGTGAAGCCCAGTCCCAAATATTATGGTGCCCTGAAATAGGGGAATTATGTATAAAAAGTGCTGTAATTTCTACTGGTCCAACCAAAATGTGAACAAAAAACCTTAAATAAAATCTGGAATGTGCATTTTAATCACCTGTGAATTGTTTCATTACAAATTTAAAACTGTGAGCAGAGGAGAAAATGAAGGGAAGAAAGTGTCTGTCCTAAACATTATTTCAATAGATGTATATACAGTGCCCTCTGTATTGATATGTTTTCCTCCATTGTATAGCCCCTACCAGTTACTGTATATATGAGGCTGTCCCGCCCACTAATGACTCATCCCTCAAGTTTCCTCCCCTTTTGCCCTGGCCATAAAAGTCACATTACCTCCCCCTTTCAGGCAGTCCTATACCTGGATCCAGGCCAGCCAAAGTCTTGAGTGCATTAAACCCTATTGTTCCTGCAACTATGACTCTGTGGTTATTGATAGAGCCCATCACCCTCCAGTAATATTTCCAAATCGTAGAGTCACAGGGCATTTAAGCAGTTCAACAGTCATTCAGCAGTCTCACTGCCTGTGGGAAGAAGCTGTTCCTTAGTCTGGTGGTTCTGGTTCTAATACTCTGTGTCACAGACGTTCTAAGATTTGAAATTTTCATGATTCAGAAGTGGTTTAAAAAAGTCATGTGACAAATACAGCAATCCTGAGGATAGGAAAGAGCAACTTTGGATCTATGAATCCAATGCTTTCTATTGCTTGGATTTTCCTCATGTTATTTATTTTTTGTTCTTAGATTAATAGCTAGAATAGTCAAAAATGTCATTGTAGAACATAGCACTGAAATGGTAGAAGACCAACTATTCAATTCATCACCATAATGTTCTTATCAAATCAATTTTACTTCTTATGAATCATATTGGACTGAACCAATGCCTCAGAGGTCAATGGCTTGTACAATTATCAAACCTATTCAACTTCAAGGACCAATACAATTCCTTAATGCACAAGTTTTCCTTTATATCGTCATTTCCCATGTTTTCATCCACATTTCCTATTTCTCTCACTTTATACAAATTTAATAGATTTCTTACATTGTTATTTATTATATTCTTTACATTTTCTTTCATTGGAGGAATCCTATTAAGAATGGCAGCCACAAACTCCCAACTATAATAGAACATCTATGCACCACAAGATGTGCAAATATAGCAAAATTGTAGCTCAAGAAATCAATTTCCATTACTGATGACCATGGTCAAACTCTTTGTACGCTTCATAGGTCAGTGCCCACATGATCAAGAAGTTGGAGCAGGAAATGTTTCTTCTTCAGGGTTGTTATCAGAATGCAAGTAATATTAGACTGCCTGAGTTTGTGCTCAAGTGCACTCCTGTAGCTTTTTTTCCCTCATGGTTATCTGTTTTACTCATTTCAGCTCATATAGATGTTATTTTAAAGCCAGTACACTGGGATTATATTGTCAGTGCTTGTAAGTTCTGTAACAAACTAACGAACAACGGAGAGGTAAAACACATCAAAGCCTCCGTATGTGAACAAGTACAGAACTCTCCTCAAGTTGGTGGGTAGAAAGGAGCATCATGCTATTCAACATTTCTTGAGCTACTCATTGATCAAAATACGACAACATCACTGTGAATCTGCAGGCTCTCTCCCGAAAACAATGCCAATGGTATTTTCACACAGAATTCACCAAATTTTGAAAATATTTTTCCATCCACCAAAAGCAGCAAAATTTCAATACAATGACTGTTGCAGTTTTCAATTTGGTCTGCTTGTAAATTAAAGTCAGAGTTAAACAGCATAGAAATCAGGTCCTTCATACCACCATGTCCATACCAAACTTTTTGCTCATCAAAATGGGTATCATTTTCCAATCCTTCTATGCATTAAATTTTTTTAAGTGTCTTAATGCCTATTAAACATTGTGATCGCACTTATTCCACTACCTGCATTGCAGATACTACCCACTCAGTGCTATAAAAAAATTCTCCTGTCCCCTTTAAAGCTCCTACCTCTCACCTTAAATTTATGCCTTTTATTTTGGTGTCGCTACCAATGGAAAAAATGTATTTTAAAAATTCAGGAAAGCCAACTCCTTCAGTAGGTAGTACAAAAATTAAAAGAAAAGACAACAGTGTAGGGATTGGTGTTACAATGTCAGGATATAGAAGAAGAGTACAAAAACAAATTGTGGATTTTGACTATTCACCCCATCACTCTTGTGAACTTTTATTGCAGGACTCCTCAGCCTCAAACACTCCAGGGAAAACAAGTCTAGCCTATCAAATGCAGTTCTCCAATCCATGCAATATCCTGGCAAATCTCATTTGGACTGTCTCCAAGTTAAACACAATTTTTTCTAATGCTGTGTACCTTCAAGTTCCTGGAAGTCCAGATATTGGAGGACCAGTCTAGAGCCAACAGAGTGAGGCAATTGTCAAAAAGGCACATTAAACACCACTATTTTCTTAGAAGTCTGAGATTAGTTATTTTGTTGAATACTCTAACCAACGTTTATAACTGATCTTTTGAAGGAATACTGACAGCACATGGTCTGGTTTGGCAATTCAAATATCCAGGAATGCAGAAGGCTGCAGAAAGGGGCAAACATACCCAAGTCCATTATGGACGCCAATCTCCGTCTATTAAAGACATCAATGTGAGGCACTGCCTCAACAAGGTAGCCAACATCATTAAGGAGCCTCATCTCCTTGGTCATAAGCTCTTCTTGCTGCTCCCTTCAGGAAGATACAGAAGCCCAAGGTCAGTCCAGCACCTACACATTCAAGAATAGTTTTATCCAACAGCTGACAGGTTCTTGAACCTCCCCCAACTACCCTAACCATAAACACTCCAGGACCACCAAAAAGATCTCTCTCTCTCTCTCTCTCTCTCTCTCTCTCTCTCTCTCTGCATTCTTGAAACATTTTTTTTTCCCCTCGCATTAACTGTAATTGAATATGTATCTATACTTTATATTTATTATTCCTTTTTGTATTGAGGTAAACTAATCCATCATAGTTGGCACATCTTATGAACTAGCCAAGTAAGAATTTCAGGCATATGTACATAGTAATTATGCGTACAACAATAAACTTAAACTCAACCACTGTTACACACACTAATCTGCATGTGTCTTGACCAGTGTTTTGTAAAGTTGCAACATAGCATCTCGATTCTTAGATTCTTTACCTCAACTTATGAGGGCAAGCATACCATGTGCCATCTTCATTATCCTCTTGACTCTTTCAGGAAACCATTAATTTGCACTCCAAAGTCTTGCTGCTCATCAACATCCCTTTATGCCCTATCATTTACTATGCAAGCCTTGCATTTGTCAGGATTAAATTCAATCTGTCCCCACTGCCCAGCATTCAGGATTATCTATATCCTGGTGTCCTATTGCAAGACATATTGCACACTATCATTTCCTCAAATGGTGTTTTAAATAGAATTACATATAATTAAAAGTCTTGCAACACCCAAAAGATCATCAAAATTTCATAATCTGGCACAATTATTGAACAAACATCCAAATAGAACAGTGCACTACAATATGTTAATAAGCTATTATATTAATAAGCCCTGCAGATACCCAAGTATGAAGTTATGACCTCAGATTGAACTTAATTTGCAATCTCCAATATATGTAACTAATCTATAGTCTGCTGCACTCTTTGACCGCTCTCAACCATCTCCACAACTCCATCAATTCAAAAATGTAATTCATAGCTTGACAGGTTTGGGTTTCCTTCAAATATCCATTGAGTAGAGCTGCATTCTATACCAAAGTGCCTGATCCAGTCTTGCAGTATCTACATTATTCCAGTTGCAATACCAACATATCTCAGAAGACATGTTTTGGGCCATACATCTCTCTTGCATTGCATGGATATTCTGCTATTCAGATATCTGAAGAGCTTATTAAAATTTCCCTTAATTCGCAAATATATTTGAAACAAATGAAAAAAGTTTCATTTGCTTTCTTTACCATAGATGCACTTTGAAAACAAGCTCATGCATGAATTTCAATAACTCTTCATTAATTCATTTCACTCAATGCCAATGATTATATTTGCCAAAATAAGCAAAGTCCTGGCATATCAACGAAGCAAAGGGGGAGGGGAACAGAGCACCAATAAAGAGGAAACATTTGTGATTGGGGGACAGGTGAGATGTTGTCATAATGTGGAGGCAGTACTGGCATATCTTCGTCCGCGAAGCCAAGCCAAAGAAGATTGGCTGAAAGAAAGTGATGAATAACAAAAGATATGCCTGGAAAGCATAAATTAGGAAACAAACTACATTTCAAATCCTAAAAGAGAAAAAATGAACTGAATGCTGGAAACATGAAATGCAAGACTGGAATGGCATATTATCTGCAATTATTTAATTCAATATAGAAGCCTGGTGGCTGTAAGATGCCAAGCCAGAAAATGAGGCACTGTTTCCATGCTGAGTTTTGTTGGAACAGCATAGGAAGGAAAAGACAGAAAGTCAGGGTGGGAGTGGGAATTAGAAACGGGTAACTGGTTGATATTGCAACTGGAAAAACATTGCAAGACTGACATCCTCTGTGTTGCCATTTGGGCAAAGTGCCTTCAGAACTCAATATCATGTTCAAAGATTTCATTTGATAACTCACTACAGTCTTACATTTCATATTTCAAGCATTCATCAACTTTTCTCAAATCTCCCTTTTGATCAAACCCTCTGGAATATGATGTCCACTGCTGAGAGATAACTGGCTCCTTAGAGAAGGTATATGTGCATTACCCATTGATGAATCAAACATTTTTGATGGATAGATTTTCATTCCATGAAAAAGTATCCAATGTTTTTTTTCATAACCTTGCCAGAAGATAACCAAGTTAAATTTTAAATTTCTAAAGAGAGTTCAGTTGATTAAAATATTTCACAACTGAAGGCCAGAAGAAAGTTCCTAATAATTCTCCAATCTGTAAAAAATAATTACATTTAGAATTATTAAATAACTAATGAGACAAATTGATCACTTGAAATACCCTCTGAATAAAAAAAACATTTGGTCTGTTCTTAGAGTCATTTTTCTCAATGCCAGTGGTTAGAAAAAAAATGTCAAAAGTAACTGAGTTAATCCCAAGATGTGACAGCAGTGGTAAAATATAAACTTTTTACAGTAATGGGACCACAAAATCCCTGTCACAAACAGTATTTGTTTTGCACCATCCTGCAGTTTACAGTTTTTTGAAAGCATTTCAAATAAAATTATTCCACATACTTCTTCCATTACTCCACAAAGAATAGATTTCCCAAAAAGACACATATACAATTTCCCAAGAAAAACTTGCAATTTTCCTCACTGCTATGCCCACCTGTCTGGTTCCAACTGATTTCAAAAGCAGAAATCTAAGAACATTAACATATTGGATAACTTTAATTGGGCATTAACAAAGTTACATTCATTCCCAAACATGATTGAATTCTCCCCAAAATCAACTCGAGCAAAAAAATAAATCAAAACCCATGCATCCAAGACAAAGGAGTCTATTGAGACATCAGTAAAAATCTGTATTAGTTTACTTTCCCCTCTGAAGGTAATAGCTTGGGTTAAAACATACAAATACAAACTCCTAACATGAAAGAAACCTTTCAGTGATAGACTTCTCCTTAGTGCAAGATTCTCAACTTCCCAATGACTCAAACTTGAGCATTTAACCCCAGATGCCAATAACAAAGATCATGCAGTCTCGTTGCACTTTCAAACAACCGCTCAGAGTGTAATCACATTGCACTTTCAATCAACTGCTGAGTGTAATCACATTGCACTTTCAATCAACTGCTGAGTGTAATCACATTGCACTTTCAAACAACTGCTCAGAGTGTAATCACATTGCACTTTCAAACAACCGCTGAGTGTAATCACATTGCACTTTCAAACAACCACTCAGAGTGTAATCACATTGCACTTTCAAACAACCGCTCAGAGTGTAATCACATTGCACTTTCAAACAACCGCTCAGAGTGTAATCACATTGCACTTTCAAACAACCGCTCAGAGTGTAATCACATTGCACTTTCAAGCAACCGCTCAGAGTGTAATCACATTGCACTTTCAAACAACCGCTGAGTGTAATCACATTGCACTTTCAAACAACCGCTCAGAGTGTAATCACATTGCACTTTCAAACAACCGCTCAGAGTGTAATCACATTGCACTTTCAAGCAACCGCTCAGAGTGTAATCACATTGCACTTTCAAACAACCGCTGAGTGTAATCACATTGCACTTTCAAACAACCGCTCAGAGTGTAATCACATTGCACTTTCAAACAACCGCTCAGAGTGTAATCACATTGCACTTTCAAACAACCGCTCAAAGTGCAATCACATTGCACTTTCAAACAACCGCTCAGAGTGTAATCACATTGCACTTTCAAACAACTGCTCAGAGTGTAATCAATCAATTTTAAACAGTGAAAATTAGTTTAGCAACTGGCCCTCAAGATTAGATCTCAAAACATTCAATGATCCTATTATGCCCCAACTTACAATAAATGAGGACACAAAAATGCTGGAAAAGGCAAGATAAAGTCCACATATGAATCTATATATCAATGGGCTGCAGGGCAAAATATGTCCTTGTGGGGAATCACAATTATAGGTCTGCTTTCCTATAGAAAGAAGCCAAAGGCCAAGAGGTAGCCTGGAAAAAAAATTACAGTAAAATTATGTAAGGATTTGATAAGATGGAACTTCAAAATAGGGTTCATAAGTGCAGTTGTCAATAATCTTATAGGAAAATTAGGAGAAACTTCTCCACCTAGAGCGGTTGGAAAGTGACAAGCAAACACATCACAAATTGTCTGTGGATTTTACACAATTCTATGTTTAAAAAATTGCCCACAAAATAATTCAGTAAATTTTCCTTGTGCTGATTCTTTCTTGATCTAAATCTATAATTTTTTATGAACCTACAAGGTGTACAAATTTTAAAGTTGGCAACAATATTTGCCAAAAGACCAAAATATACTTGATAAGCAAGGAATTTGCCAGAAAATGTCAAAAGGACATTTTTACTTGCGGATGTATTTACCATATAAAAGTATTTAATTTATTCTCTTGTCAGCAACACCAACATACCACAGCTGCTATACATTAACAGCACTGCAAGGGTAGGAATGGGCTTCTTTCCTACATCAGCATAATTGTACAACAAATTTATTTGGTGTAAGCAATGAAAAGCTGGAGGTATTCAACAGGTCCGGCGCCATTTATGGGTAGAAATGGGTTGGGACCGTTTATCTAAACCCAAAAAAGTTATAGGATATTGTACAGAAGGTGGGAGAGGTGGAGAGACAGGTCAAGGGAGAGAAGACTAGAGACAAAATTAAAAACAGAAGTAAGAGATGTGGAGGTGGGAAGGGGGAGAACGAGAGTTGCCTAAAATTACAAAAATCTATGTTATGCGATTGAGTTTAAAGCTTCACCATATATCTGCACTCTGTTGATCTCAGCTAGAATTCCCAATAGCCATTTTAATTTCTCTCATTATTCCCAGTCAAGTCTGTCCTCAGCCTTATTCATGGCTAAAATGAGGACAAATGGATACTCGACAAACATCATATTCCTCCTCTTCTTTACTATGCCTTGTCTATTTTTCTCTCTAATCTCCCCCAATCCTCCCCAGTAGTCATTCCCTCTACCCGTCTCTCCACCTCTCGTCCAATACCCTTTCACCTCAGCCTCTCCTCTTTTACTTTCTGGCTTTAATCATTAAAGAGACCCAACCCAAAACTCCAACTGATTATTTCTATCTATGAATATTGACTGACCCACTGAGTTCCTCCAACTTCTCGTTGTTTGCTCACAATTCCAGCATCTGAGGTTTTTGTGTTTCTGAAAAGTAATCTAATAGTCATTTTCACAGAATATTAAAGCTCAACTTCAAAGTACAGTTACAGCCTCTATCCCCAAAATAGATCAGAAAACCTATTAGGTTTTTAAGAAGCAATGAGAAAAGCCCAAAATTGACAACTTATCTGTTGGTTTCCAAACTTGCCAACTTAGCAGCAGGATCTTCACACAATGATACCCTTGTAGCGGGCTGAGTAACCGTGCAGTAAGATGGGCCGAATCGCCACCCCAGTCAGTTGATACAAGATGGCACAGGCCCCCAATCCCTTCTCAGGAGAAGCCAGTGTTTGCCGGAGATGTCACTACTTTCTGGTTGTGTGTTGCTGGGCAGGCAGTGACTCCGCAACGCACTGATGTTACTCCCTTACACCAGTGCACGCCAGACAGTAAGTAGGTCATCCCCTTAAAGCAGCGTGAGAGATTCAAATAAAGTTCAATTACTGGTTCACCCTCGTGTTGTGCGGTCGTGCTTCATTTCAGAAGTGCTACCATTCGCAGCCGCTACAGAGGTGACCTCGATGGTTCCAACAACTTTGGAATCCACATCGAACACGACAAAATGCAGGATGCTGCTACTGCTACAGTCGCAATAGCTGCGACCAATGCTGTGACCATGCATTTGCTGCCCTCTGAGCCAACCAGCCCAGGAACTAGTTTTAGACAACACTTTCCAAGTTCTAATATTTCCCAATTTCAAAACGTGTCATCTTCAAGGAAACATGAGTCACAATATTCTGAATTACTATCTTATTAATCCAATAAATCAAACTTCGTAGTTGCAGCTCTAAGTAGCTTTAATTAGTTGATAAAACGGATAAACATTTTTCGTAACTTCGCATTGAGATTTTCATAATGATGAATAAACAAAGCATACGGAAAAATAATATAACGATATTCCACTTTAAACAGATATAAGCCAAAATTAAGAAGATTAAGATGAATTAAGGCAAATTCAAAGAAAAGTATCTCAAGCTTACGTCTCCTCCATAATTCTTCAAAGAATGAGATGCAAACTCTCAATCTGCCCTGGATATTATGACATATGATGTTATAGTCACTATGGTAACACTACAAAAAATAATTTTTCTTAAAGGGACAGGTACAAAATTAACTACGAATCAAAAACACAAGATTTTAACCTTTACACTGGTTACAAATGGCTGAATCACAGTTCCAGGTCAGAAGCATTGTCTCGGAGAACACCAAGTTCTGGTATGTTGTCAGCACCCTGTTCCTCTCCAAGCTACCAGTGGATATTTCCTCGACAATATCAGACATGGATTTCAACGCCTCACACCTGGTAGCCAAGGAAGTAGACATATTATTCTGCACCCCGCAACAGACCTTAATATACGTTCAATTGATCTCTGCTGTTGGCACCTTTGGCTCAGCCCCAGTGCCAGGATTCTCCCCTTCATCAGGTCTGCCAGCAGTAGCCGCGGCCCAACTGTTAAAAATTGTGCAACCTCTGCAATGACAGTGATGTAGACAGTAAGTCCCTGAGGCCCGCCAAAAAAAAATACTGAAACCTCCAAGGATGAAGAGCAACCCCACACAAAAGCACCATCTTTAAAACTACACCTCCCTGCTGACACCATTACTCCTGCTGAAGCCAGAGTTTGAACCATGCTGTACCTTCAATACCTTCTTTCCACTTTCCGAGCTCCCCAAGAGCCATAGGTAGGATGAAACCTTGACATTTCTTAATAAAATTAAAATAGCCTTCACAAAAAAAACTTTACTAGATCCATAAAATGTCTTTCTTACATTAGTTTTTCCACAGATAACTTTTCTTGTGCCTGCTTTCTTTTCTCTTCATCTTCTTCATAATTATCGAATGAAGTCTTCCACCATTTCTTTCATTTTAAAGAATTTTCTATTGCCTTCTGAGATTTCCACTCTCAAAGTTGCTGGGTATAACATCACATATCTGAAGTCCTTTTCACAGAGTTACCGCTCGACCACGTCAAACTCTCTCCTCTTTTGGATTACCCCATTACTGAAGTCTTGAAAACACCTAATATCTATATTGTCCCACTTTATTGGAGAGCGGATATTTTGTGAATGTTCAAATGCAACTTTCAAGATTGTCTCTGTCTTTGTAGCTTAGTAGCCTTAGCAGAACGGGTCAAGGGCTGGTTTCACCTAATCTCCTCAATCCAAGCGTTCGATGAGCATCGATCGGTGTGAAGGAGTTGAGGAATCCAAGTCTCGAAAAATTTCACAGCATCTCTGCATTCAACACCTTCACTCAGGCCAACTATTCTCATATATTTTCTTTGAATGAAGTTTTCCATGTGATCAATTTTATCTAAAATAAGTTGCTTGTCTATTGCCCATTGTTCAGCTTTTTCTTTTCAGGTCTTCAATCGGTTTATCATGTTTACTGACATCTCTCTCAGTGCCACCCATTCTTTCAGATAGATCTTTTATTGCTTCACCCATATCTTTCACTGAAGTGGTGAGCTCTTTCATAGCAATTTCCACACCCATGAAACGTTGTCCCAGTCCTTCAAATTCTTGTAAAAGCATTTCCATCTCTCGCATTGGTTGAGAAGTAAAGGCAGCTCCCCACACACAGTCTGTTGAGGTAGCTGGTGAAGCCAGAGCTTCTTTTGTCGTTGGTCTTCGCTTTTTTGCGTCTGATCTTCCAGTCATCTTCAACACTTCATAATCAAATATTGTATACACACTTTTTCAAACAAAAATTCTATTAGAAAACACTTTTTGATCATCTTAGCACTTGTTCCTCAGAGAGCTTGGAAAAACATGCCCACTCAGCCATTCAGCATGACCACACCCAAAGGGAGGGTTTCTTCTGTGGAAGAATCCATGGACTTCTTTCACGGGCTTCTGGGTGCTATTGTCAATGTCATCATCACAGCTAGGGTTGTGGGTGTTTCTTAAAGAGGAAATGTACACATTGGAAATGTCTCCTCAAAGGGAAATGTTACAACTATATTTAAAAAATTGGAAAGATTTTATTATTATACAATATCTATTTGAAAAATGGTATGGATAAAACACTAAGGTTTATTAGTCTTAATATCAATGGGAAAATAGGAAGGTGAGGAGGAAGGGGGTCTTGGCATATTAATGAAATTAAAAGTGGATATAATCTTTTTGCAGGAAACACATCTTACCACATTGGAACATGATAAATTAAAAAGAGGATGGGTGGGACAAATAATATCATATTCCTTTGGTTCAAAGGCAAGAGGGTTGGCTATTCTAATTAATAAAAATACACCAGCGTTAATAGAAGATATTTCGCTTGATCAAACTGGAAGGTATGTAATGCCAGACTGTAAAACGTATGGAGAAGCATGGACATTTATGAATATTTATGCTCAAAATTATGACTATGAAGGATATCTTCTTAAAAACAGAGGGAAGACCAAATATATTGGATGGAGATTTTAATTTTTGCTTGGACCCAATACTAGATAAATCAGCAAGAACAATAATGAGGGTGAAAGCACCAAAAACCACAATTTCATACGAAAGATCTAAATCTTATTGATGTATGGAGGCAATTAAATCGCACAGAGAGAGACTACTCTTTTCACTCAAGGATGCACAACTCACAAACAAGGATTTACTTATTTTTAAATGTCTGCCCAGTTAAAAATTAGAGTATCTAGTGAGGCTGCTATCAGACCACTCTTCATTAATATTAACTATAGCAATAATGGAAAAGCAAGAGAATATAATATAGATGGTGTCTCAATACTACATTACTTAAAAGAACAGACTTATGCGAGTGTATTGAAGAGACGGATTTTTTTTTAATTGTGAAACAAATCTGCCATCAACTAATAATAGTTTTCTAATATGGGACACACTCTTTTAATCAAATCAGTTTTAATTTTTTTTATTAACGGAACATAGTTTAATTTATATAAAGATTGATAATTAACATCCAAAATTATACCCAAATACTTTATTCGATCCGTCCATTTCAAATTAAGAATATTCTTATAAGCTGAATAATCTCCTTCACTCACCGGTAATATTTCACTTTTTTCCCCAATTAACTTTATATCCAGAAAGACATCCATATTGCATCAAACACTCCTTCAAATGTAAAAGTGATTGAGCTGGATTTGTTAGATACACCAATACATCATCGGCAAATAAATTAATTTTATATTCCTCATCTAAAACTTTCATACCCTGTATCTGTGTATTCTGTCTTATCAACTGTGCCAAAGGTTCGATCACTAACGCAAACAAAGCTGGTGATAAAGGACAACCTTGACGAGTAGATCGGGTCAATTTAAACTGTTCCGAAGTCAAACCATTCGTCAGTACTCTAGCTACTGGTTTACTATATAAAGCCTTAATCCAACCAATAAAAAAAAGGACCAAACTTGAATTTCTCCAAAACTTTGAACAGAAAATTCCACTCAACTCTATCAAACACTTTTTCGGCATCTAAAGATATAACCATCGGATGGTCTGAAGATTGTCGAAATCTATTAATCAAACTAATCACACGTAAAATATTATCTGAGGCATATCTATTCTTTATGAAACCTGTCTGATCCATATGAATCAGCTTAGGTAAAAATTTAGCCAATCTATTCGCTAAAATTTTAGCTATACTTTTATAATCTACATTTAACAATGAAATCAGTCTATATGAGGATACTTTCAAAGGATCTCTATCTTTCTTTGGAATTACTGTAATTAAAGCACTAGAACAAGACTCAGGCAATTTATAATGTTCTCCAACCTGGCGTAGCACATCTCCACACACTGTGGAGAAGTCATCATAAAAAATTTTATAAAATTCAACCGAAAATCCATCATCACCAGGCGATTTACCATTCGGCATTTCCATCATAGCCATTTTAATTTCTGAGTCAGTAAATGGTGCTTCCAACTCCTGTATATCTACATCCTCTAATGTTGGTAAATTCAACTGTGATTAAAAAAAAAAGATCAATTGATCCATTTTCTTATTTTCCATCAGATGTATATAACTTTTTATAAAATGAACAAAATTCATCATTAATCTCACGAGGTTTATATGTGATAAGCGAATTCCGTCTGACAGCATTAATAGTCCTCGAAACCTGTTCTTTCTTTAATTGCCATGCCAATACCTTATGTGCTTTTTCTCCCCATTCATAATATCGTTGTTTAGTCCTATTAATCATACATTCAAATTGATAAGATTGTAGAGTATTATATTCCAGTTTCAACCTAGACAATTCTATTTTCTGATCTTCTGTAGCATCTTTCTGAAATTCCTTTTCTAACTCACTAATCCGTTTCTCTACTTCAAGACTCTGATTTAATCGATTCTTTTTTATTTTAGAAGTATAACTAATTATTTGTCCTCTCAAATAAGCTTTCATAGTGTCCCATAATACAAACGTACTTTGAAGAGAATTAGAATTTTCTTTAAAAAAAAAATTAATTTGTATTTTCAAAAAAAAAAAATCAATAAATTCCGTATTTTTTAACATTATATTAAACCTCCAACGATAGGCCACCTGATTTTTCTCAGAGGTGCCATATGTAAAGTATAACAAAGAATGATCTGAAATCACCCTACTTTTATATTCCGCTTATTCTATTTTCCCCTGTAAATGTGCCAATACTAAAAAAAAGTCAATCCTTGAAAACAATTCATGTCCAGCTGAATAAAAGGAGAAATCCTTCTCTGTCGGATTAAGACGTCTCCAAATATCCACTAAATTAAGATCTTTCATCAACGCCTGAACCTGAACTGCCATTTTAGATTTCTTAACTTTCTTTGGAAATTTATCTAATAAAGGTTCCAAAACACAATCAAAATAACCACCAACTAAATCACTATCATTAGCCTGACCCAGATATAAAAATGCATCAGAAATAAATGTTTCATCATCTACATTTGGGGCATAAATATTAAGTAAAGTCCAAAATTCACTAAAAATCTTACAATTTAATTTAAGAATACATCCTGCCTTTTCCTCCATTGATTGTAATTCAAAAGATAAATTCTTATGTATCAAAATTGCTACACCTTTAGCCCTGGAATTAAATGAAGAAGAATATACATGCCCTACCCAGTCCCTCTTCAATTTCATACTTTCTTTGACATTCAAATATGTTTCTTGTAAAAAAGCAAAATCAATTTTCATTTTCTTAATATACGCCAAAATGCGCTAACGCTTAATCGGACTGTTTAAACCTCGAACATTAAAAGTAGCAAACATCAACTTTGACATATCTACTGATGTTGCTAAGAACTAATAATTTCATTATATAAAAACTCAAATCAATGTAAATAGGCCCTCCAATAGGAGAAAAAATAACCACAAATTAAAGACTAAAAATGAAAATAAATAAATAAATAAATAGATAGATAGATTGATCAGAAAAAAGAGGAAAAAAAGAAAGAAACCCCCCCCCCCCCAAAAATAAAACTACCAAAAGGTAGCAACCCCTAAACAAAATTTGGGTGTGGATCACCCACCAGTGGTTGATGACTAATAGAACTTAGAGCCAATCTCTCCCTGCCCAGCCAAACAAAGAATAACATCAAAATATCATAATGACATATAAAATAAAATAAGAATAAGTAAATTCTTCTATTTATCCAAGAGATTCCAAACTCGGAGAATCCATTTCCAGAGAAGTTGGACTCTTTCCATTCCCATTTCTCCCATTTCTGTCATTTCTTCCATTTCCAGAACAACCAGATTTTTCTTTAGGAGACAATGGTGGACTACATCTTTGTCCTCTTGCATCTGGCAATGAATCAGCAAAAATCATTGCTTCACGATCATTCTCAAAAAACCGAGATTGAAATTCTCTACAGAACACCTTCAACACTGCCAGATAGCAAAAAAGTAGACTTATAGCCTTCACACCACAAAACTTATTTAACTGGATTAAATCGATGCCGACGCTGAATAACTTCTTGACTCAAATCTGGATTAAAAAAAACTCTACTATTCTGAATCAATAACGGAGCCTGTCGTCTCGCATTTTGCACTGCTAAACAAAGTATTGCTTCTCTGTCCAAATAATTCAAACATCGAATTATCTCAGGTCTCGGTGATTGACCAGGTAGAGGTGTTCTTCTTAAAGCTCTACGAGCTCTTTCCAATACCAAGCCTCCAGAGAAAAATTCTTGCCCCAATACTTGTGGAATCCATTCTTTAAAAAAATGAAGAGGATCTTGTCCTTCTATACCTTCTGGCAAACCAACAATTTTCACATTATTCCTTCTACTTGATTCTCCAAATAGTCAACTTTCCTCTCTAACTCCTTCTCACATTCTCGCAATTCTATAATGGATTTTTCAACCTTCAACACTTTTTCTGTATTAGAAGCCACTTGCTGTTTACATTCCAAAAAAGCAGACTGAAATTTTTAAAAATCTTTACAAGATGCTTCCACACATGCTTTAACTGTAGTGAATTCTGACCTTATACTAACATTCATTTGAGCCAGCCCTTGCATTATAGGGTGAATGACAGCTCAAAAATGTTGCTCAGAAAAGCTCAGCCCTGCTTTCTCTAACGTAGTGGCAGAATCAGGTAACTGCGGCTCCTGCTGCATCTCAACAACAGGCAATTTAACGGTTCTACTGCGGGTCTGGACTCGCAGCGACGGCACCCCGACTTCCTCAGGGGGTCGCCGCTGTTCTCCCCCTGCAGCTCGCTGTTGTTTCAAAAACTCACGGATTAGATCGATCTCTTCAGGTTGGAACATTGCCTGAGTCGTTTCAAACAATGGAGTCGTCTTCCTGCGTGCTCCCTCCGTTAAAATCGGCAGGCTGCCAGAATCAGGATCCACTTCGTGGGCACACGCACTTTCCTCCTGAGAACGGCTAATTCCATCAATGTTCTTCTCTTGGTGAGTAGTAGTCATTTTTTTTTTGCAGCTCCCACAGGCAATCTTTGTGGTTTAGGCACTGAAGAAATTAAACCTGAGGTTGTAGCAAGCTGTTTAGGCCCTAAATCTTCAACACTCCGAAAATGTAATTTCTTCTGCACTTGAGGTTTAGTCTTTTTACCATTAATGGCCATAACAGTTCCTTAATACTTTAGACTGAAATTTTAAAAGTTTAAACTTGAAAACAAAGGGTTAAAAACAGGTACTTAAAAGTTCAGCCAGAGAGGTCAAGATTACACGTCTAGACTCTAGGCCATCTTGCCATGCCTCCCATATGGGACACACTCAAAGCATATTTAAGGGGTCAAATTAGATCCAATACAAAATATATTAAGGGGGAACATATGGCAGAAGTAAACAGTTTGTAGAAAGATATTAAAGAATTAGAAAAAATATTAAAAATCAGGACTACAAGTATATAGATTACTGGAGAATAAAAAGCTAAGATACAATACAAAAATGGTCAGTAAATATCACAATTGGATCATGAGAGGTACCGAGATATACATCAAATTTCTTCAGAGCAAATACTATAGACAACAGTTCTTTCTCAATAGTGGAATAGTTCCTTTGATGAACATTGAATTTTTTTAGAAAGGTAGGCAACTGGATGGTCAATTTCATTAGTTTTTTAAATAAAACTGTACCTGCTACACCCTCACTGGCATCCACTGCTAAAGAAAATGGTCCATCAAAATCAGGAGATTTTAAAACAGGGTAATGGGATAACATCTCCTTTAAATTTTCTAAAGCTCTCTGACAAACTTTTGTCCACACAAATTTCTCCCCTTTCTTCAAAAGAGTGGTTAAACGAAGCGCAACTTCAGCAAAATTTCCAATAATATTCTGCCATTTCTAAAAACATTCTCAGTGCTTTCTTGCCATTGGGAATAGGAAATTCAGAAACTGCATTCACCTTAGCTTGAATAGGTACAACTTTCCCATGACCAACTACATTACCCAATTATGTTACAGTAGCATTTACAAATTCACTTTTTGCTAAATTAACAGTCAAGTTTGCTTTGGATAATCTTGCAAACAATTTGTCCAATTTCCTCAGATGTTCTTCCCATGTGTCACTTTTTGTGACCAAGTCATCAATATAAGCATCTGTATGTGTCAACCCTTGGATTACCAAATTAATTATCCTTTGGAACGTTGCAGAGGCTTTTTTCATGCCAAAAGGTAACACATTAAACTCATATAAACCAGATTAAGTTATAAAAGCCAAAATATTCTTTCCTCTCTCAGAGGCACACACCAGTAACCCTTCAATAAATCCACTTTAGTAAGAAATGTAGCTTTCCCAATTTTATCAATACAATCATCTATTCACAGAATAAGATAAACATTTATGTTTGTTACTGAATTAACCTTCCTATAATCTGTACAGAACCTAACAGTTCCAGCTGTTTTAGGTACCAGAACACAAGGAGAACTCCAATCTGAGCTCAAAGGTCTAATAATATCATTTTTCAACATATATTCTACCTCCTGATCCATATCTTCTGAATGTTTATTCTATATGTTTTATGGGACCTGCCTCTCCCATGTCCACATCATGATAAATCACTGATGACCTTTTGGGCACACCAGGAAACAAATTTGTATATCTCAAAATTAATTCTTTCAACTGCATCTGTTAAAATGGCCTAACATTTCCTCCAAATTTTCCAAAATTGCTGAGTTAGACAGGTGCATAGGAACCAAGGTTTCTTTAAGGTTACCCTCGCACGATTCTGTTTCCATAATTTATGATCCATAACTTCCTCAACCCGGACAACAACTATCACCTCTGATACATATTGTTCTCTTCTACCCTTATCCACTAAATAAGGTTTCATTAACAAATCACCCTTTGTGTAATATCCACAAGCTATTTCTTTAATCTCCTGTTCACTTACTGCTTTGTCCCTTAAGTCAATAAGATCTGTATCTGACCTCCATTGCTGAATTAACTCTTTCCTTGACAAAGATAAATCCTTAGTTTCACAATTAACCTGCTCTTTCAAGATGATTTCAGAAGCACTGGGCAAGTCTCTATCAACTGAATCTTCCTCAGCTCTCATAATTTTCACAAAGACCTTGTAAAAGCACATGCAGGATATATCTTACAATCCTCTTCAACCTCATCCTTACTAGGCCAATTTATTAATCTCAAAACTGACCCAACTTTATCCTGTGCCAAATCATTCCCTAATAAAAATGAGACTCCTTGCATGGGTAACTTTGAAATAATTCCTAAACTAATTCTGAATTCAGTGCTACGTTGTGAAGAGATATTGACACTACCTCACCTCCAACACCTCTAATCAAAGTAGTCTCCCCGTGACAGTCTTTTGATCAAGAGTTTTAAAAAATTCCAACAACAGTGACTGTGCAGCTCCAGTATCTCTAAGAATTTTAACTGGAACCTGTTGTCATGATAATGAATATGTATGAGATGTACCGGAAATCACGTGGTATGAGAGAGAGATAAGAGCACAAGCAGGAGAACAAAGGACACTGGAAAATAAAGACCCTGAGAAGTTTACCTGATAAAACTTGTGTTTAATGTTTTATTAACTTCACATTTCGGGCCACAAATGTGACATTGGCGACGAGGATGAAAGAAGCTTGAAGAAAATTAAAGACTAAAGAAGATTACAGAGGATTAAAGAGAACTTCAAGGTGATAAGAATTTTCTCTTTGACTCAGTACTTTTGGGGCTGGAATATTTCCTCATGGCTGGGGCAGACAGTGACTTTCTAACACATAGTGGAATTGCTCATTTTGACCCAACGGGTGATGCAAGCACTGTAAGTGTGAAGTGGAAGGCATGGCTGGAAGAATTTGAATCCTACGCCGACAGTCGTGGCCTATTTCTAGATACCGGTACAGTTGAACAAAAATCGCAGAGAAGGGCGTTACTTCTTTTCACTGCTGGTCCCGCAGTTCGGGAAACATTTAAGACACTTTTGAATACTGGAAGAAAGGATGAGTACCGGAAAGCGGGAGATGCATTAAATGCACACTATGTAGTGACACCGAATGCTACATTTCAACGGCATTTGTTTCGGAGAACGAGACAAGAAGATGGCCAGACAATTGCTCAGTACGTGACGAGACTACGCCAGCTAGCTGTTGGATGCAATTACATGCCAGCTGATTTGGACAACCAATTATTGGATCAAGTCGTACAGCACTGCAGATCAGATAAACTCAGAAGACGTCTACTGGAAAGAGGGAGTGAGTTGGAACTCACCGATACTTTAACCATTGCTGCTGCATTAGAGGCTGTTGAGGGGCAATTTCATACCATGACCCTGAAAGACAACTCAAGCCAGCAAATTAAGAGGCTCTCACATCGCCATAACCAGCCAAAATATACGTCGACACATGACGTGGAGTGTTATAGATGTGGAAACCGAGGTCACTTTTGAAAAGACACATATTGCCCGGCCAAAGGCAAAGTTTGCAGAAAGTGTGAAGGTAAGGACCACTTTGCAAAGAAGTGCAAAAGCAAGTCCAATGCAGACCAGAAGAGGAAGAGTACAACTTCCAAAGGCAAAGCCTGGGGGAAAGGAAAGTATCCTGGAAAGAAAGATACCATTCGCCAGATAGACGGTGACGATGATGATACCCAGGAGGAACAGAGTTGTTATCAATTTACGTTGAATGAAGTACATCATGAGAAGGTCCCAGTGATCATTGGTGGAGTGACAGTGTAGGTCATTGTAGACTCAGGCAGTGACAGTAATGTGATTGATCGACATTTATGGGAGAAGTTGAAAAGGAAAAAGATCATCTGTACTTCAAAGAAGTGTTCCAAGAAACTGTATCCATACACAGCAACCAAGCCATTGCAGACCATTGGATGTTTTACTGCAACTGTTGAAGCTGGAGATAAGTACACCGAAGCGGAGTTTATGGTCATAGAAGAGAGGGGAGAACCATTGTTGAGTAGAAGCACAGTGCAAGACCTGGCAATACTTCATATTGGAGCTTGTGTCAATTCAATTCTGTCATACGAGGATATGAAGCAAGAATTCCCCGCAGTCTTCCAAGGAGTAGGAAAGCTGAAAGGTCGACAATTGAAGCTAGCGGTAGATGAAACGGTCAAACCCAAGGCACAACCAATGCGCTGAACTCCGTTTGGACTTCGTGGGAAAGTCGAAGCCAAAATTAAAGAATTGATCGAACAAGACATTATTGAACCGGTGGAACATTCGACACAATGGGTCAGTCCCATAGTGATTGTGCCCAAACCAAAGGGTGACATAAGACTATGTGTTGACATGAGAATGGCCAATGAAGCTATAATTAGAGAACGACACCCTATACCAACAGTGGAGGAAATACTTCAAGAACTAACTATCAACAAGGTATTCTCAAAAATTGATCTGAAATGGGGCTATCATCAATTAGAGCTGGATCCAGGTTCCCGAGATGTAACAACATTTGTGACTCACTGTGGATTGTATCGTTACAAGAGACTATCATTTGGAATTAATGCAGCTTCTGAGATCTACCAGTATGAAATCCATCGAGTGATTCAAGGCATTCCTGGAGTTGCCAACATTTCTGACGACATCATAGTCCATGCACCAATGAAGGAAGAGCATGACAAACGGTTGAGGCGAGTACTATCTAGACTACAGGAGGCAGGCCTTACTGTGAATGGAAACAAGTGCCAGTTCGGTGTGTCAGAAATTGACTTCATGGGACACAGACTTAGATGGGAAGGACTAAACCCTGCAGAGGCCAAGGTGAAAGCTATTGCAGAGGCACGTGCACCTCAGAACGCAACAGAGGTGAGGAGTTTCCTGGGATTGGTCAATTTTTGTGCAAAGTTCATTCCTAATTTCGCTACAGTGGCAGAACCACTAAGGAAACTAACCAGAAAAGGTGTACCATTTCATTTTGGATCTGAGCAGAAGAATGCGTTCACAGTGCTGAAGCAAAGCCTGACAGATGCAAAAACTCTTGGATATTACGATCTGGTGGCATCAACCAAAGTTATAGCGGATGGCAGCCCGGTTGGTTTAGGAGCCGTGTTGGTCCAGATGCATGATGGAGGACCAAGAATCATTGCCTATGCCAGCAGATCGTTATCAGATGTGGAGAGAAGATACTCTCAGACAGAGAAAGAAGCACTCGGACTTGTATGGGCCTGTGAGAGATTCCATGCATATTTATACGGCATTAAATTTGAACTCATCACAGATCATAAGCCATTAGAGGTGATCTATGCACCTAGATCCAAACCATGTGCCAGAATAGAGAGATGGGTACTCAGACTACAACCCTACAAATATAAAGTAATCCACATTGCAGGGAAAACAAACATTGCAGATCCGCTGTCCAGATTGGTGAAGGATGGTGGTCCACAATCCAAGTCAGAATTGGGAACAGAAACAGAGAGCTTTGTACGCTTCGTAGCTATTCAGGCGACACCGAAAGCTGTGACTACGAAGGAAGTCGAGAGAGAATCCGAACGTGATCCAGAACTCAGGGAAGTAAGAGAATGCATACAGAGTGGACAATGGGACAAGTGTACTCACAAGGCTTACATTCCCATTAGAGACGAACTTTGTTGCATCAAACAGCGTGTATTAAGAGGTTGCAGGTTGGTGATACCGCAAAGATTGAGACTGAAGATCGTATCCTTAGCGCATGAAGGACACCTAGGTATTGTTGGTACCAAGCAAAACCTCAGAACCAAGGTATGGTGGCCAAGTTGTGATAAAGATGCAGAGAAATTTGTTAAAACTTGTCACGGATGTCAAATCACAAGTAGGAGTAATCCGCCAGAACCGATCCGGAGTACGCAACTCCCGACAGGACCATAGATCGACGTAGCTGTTGATTTTCTTGGACCTTTACCGATGCGTGAATCAATTATGGTAGTGATAGATTACTACAGCAGATACTATGAGTACGTGGTGTCGAAGTCCACAACCACTGAAAAAACAATACAAGCATTAGCAGAGATATTCGCAAGATATGGATTACCTGTTACATTATGCTCTGACAATGGTCCACAATTCATTTCAGAGACATTTGCGGAATACATGAGGACCACAGGTATCCACCATCATAAAGTAACTCCGAAATGGCCGCAAGCCAACGGAGAAGTAGAGAGACAAAATCAATCCATTGAAAAACGATTGAGGATTGCACACGCTGAAGGACAAAATTGGCGAGAAGCATTGCTATCTTATGTGGCTGTCTATCGAGCAACGCCTCATGCAACCACTGGAAAAAGTCCTGCAGAAGCATTTTTTGGGAGAAAAATCCACACAAAAATGCCAGAAATAAAGGAAATCCGAGATGACCAGGAGATGAGGGACCACGAAAAGAAAGGTGCAACAAAGCTGTACACAGATTCAAAACGTGGAGCCAAGTACTCAGACATCATGCCAGGAGATAATGTTCTAGTGAGGCATGAAACTGGTGGTAAGCTTATTACCATCAACCCTATACTGTCGTATCCAGAAGTGGCAGTACGGTGACAGTCAAGTCTCCGAATGGAGTCCTGTATAAGAGAAATGTATCAGGTGTAAAAAGGTACCAGTCCAGAGATACATCGAGCGAAGAGGTTGAAAGGCCAATACGAGATGCTGAAACTGAGAGACCTGATGATGTTCCAGAGGCAGTTACCAGCACTCCTGGTGAAGTGACTAGAGCGCCAGAAACACCCGAAGCCGTGGCGAGCAGTATTTCCGACGCTGAGAGTGAACAACCGAGAAGCGACGACAATATCGCAGGCAGGCCGAAACGAAACCGGAAAGCGCCCAAACGATACGAAGACTTTGTGCCATAGTTTTAATAAGAACTTTGGGACAATATTTTAATCTTATATCATAAAGTGCATGTATGAGTGCTGTAGGAAGTAAATTTTATGTAGTTGAGTTATAGTATTACCATTAGTTACGATGTTTGTAGGTTTCCGAGGGATATTGATAAGTGAAGGTAAAGTTTATTTCTGATTAAAGGAGGGATGTCATGATAATGAATATGTATGAGATGTACCGGAAATCACGGGGTATGTGAGAGAGATAAGAGCACAAGCAGGAGAACAAAGGAAACTGGAAAATAAAGACCCTGAGAAGTTTACCTGATAAAACTTGTGTTTAATGTTTTATTAATTTCACATTTCGGGCCACAAATGTGACACCTGTGACTCTCCCTCCTTTACTGAAACAAAGCCCTCTGACACAAAAGGTTTGAAAACATCCATAGCACCCTTACTAGGTTTGGAACATCTGCTCTCCTTAAATTCAACTGTCTGAATACATGCTACTGGTAAATCCTCCTTTTCTCATCTCTTTTTCAACACTAAAAAAATTGCAACAACATGACCAGGTTTCTTACAAAACTTACATACAAATCTAGAAGTTCTGTCCTTTCCCATCTTACTTTCATCTTTTCTCTTAACATTCTCCCCAGACCTAATTTCAGGCTTACTATTCTGCTCCACATTAACCTTCTGAACCGGATTACTAATTTATACCACATTAACTCTCTGAAATTCGTTTTTGAGAATCAGGGAATATTCATCTGCCAACCTAATCTTTTGCTGCCACGTCCCTACATTTCTCTCATCCAGGTATAATTTAATCTAATTTGGAACACATCTTTCAATTTCCTCAATTAATATAAATTCCCTCAATCGGTCAAAATCATTATTTATTCCTTTTGAGGCACACCAATGGTCAAAACTTACTGATTTTCCCAGAGCAAAATCCATTCATGATTGTTTTCAAGTTTTCTCTAAACTCCTAAATTTTTGTCTATATGCTTCTGAAACCAACTCATAAGCTTTCAATACTGCTTGTTTAACAGTATCATAATTTGCCACTTGCTCTGTAGTCAAACTAGAGTATGCAATTTGTGCTTTCACCTTCAATACACTTTGGAGCATAAGAGGCCATTTTTCTTTTGGCCATCTTAAGCTCTCAGCAACATTTTCAAAAGGCTGAAAATATGTATCTATATCTCACTCATCAAAAGGAGGAACTAGATTTACTTCTCCCCAGGAATTAAAACTTCAATTCTCTTACTTCCCTCCATATCAATTTTTAACTTCTTTAATAGAAACTGTCTGTCCCTTTCAAGTTCAGCTACCTCTAACATATATCCTCCATTTTTTCAGCTTCCTCTGTCTCATATACTGTTTCTCAGCCTCCAACACCCTCGATTTCTCCAATTCTAATTCAAAAGATCTATGCTCCAGAAAATTGTCTTTCTCAACAGATTTTCCCTCACCTACATATTTTACTATAATCCTCTGTATTTATATTTTCCTCATCCAATGCTTGACTTCAGTCAACTTTAATGCCTTAGAAATAACCATCATTTCCTCTTTTCTCTTGCTTTGCAGCTCTGCAGGTGATGGTTATGACAAAAATGTACTAACATCCATTGCTGTTGTTTTTCATATATACACACAAGCTTTAAATTAGCTTGGAAAAACCAATTAACTAATAATTTACAAAAACTCCAAAAGTTTAAGATCCCAAAACTCCAAATTTTCAATCCAAAAGATGAGTCCCCAAAATGTTACGAGTCCAGAGGACCCCAAAACCCAGCAGTGACAGAAATTCACCAAGACAAATGGTTACTTAAACAAACGTTGCTTTTAATTATCTTCAAAATTGAAAGCAGGATCAAATTTTAGCTTATTACTATTAACTTAACCTAACTCAACCTCCTACTAATTCTAAGCGCACATGTATGTAATGTGTGTGTAAGTTTAGAAAAGTTCTTTGATTCACAGTCCAATCTCATTTCTCATTCCTCTAAGTTCACTGGTTGCAGGCAATTTTTATACTGTGCACAGAATTTAACATTTATGAAGTTCACCAGGCTTTGGTGCTTGATAGTTAAATGGTTACCTCTCAGGAAGGTTCTTGTCGGTTTTCAGAGAGAGATTTGTTGGTTGCTGGACACAAACTGATTCCTTCTAATCTGCCATGTCAGTGTCTTGCCGAAGAAACTTTCCCCATCAGGGTTTTCCAGATGATAACCTCTTTCTTTCAGGTCACCACAGAGTTCTTTTTTTGTTTCTCTTATTTCAAGGGAAACATTACACAGAAAAAGTTTAAAAACCACTGTTTTAATCGTACCTAATTGACTCATTATGTGCACGGTTTCACAACTCCAAAGGAAATGGACCAATGACAATTTTTCTCAAGCAAAATATTTCAGTTGGAACTAGAGCAGTGATTCTTAACCTTCCCTCCCACTCACATACCACCTTAAACAATCCCTTACTAATCACAGAGAACCAATGGCATAGGGATTACTTAAACTGGAATGTGAGTGGAAAGAAAAAGGTCGAGAGCCACTGATCTACATGGAACCCTACTATAAGAGAGCAGCAGCAATCATCAAGAATACCCACCACCCAGGATATGCTCTGTTCTCATTACTGCCATCAGGATTGACGTATAGGTGTCTCAATACTCATACCACCAGGTTCAAGAACAGTTGCTACCCCTCTACCATCAGACTCCTAAACAATAAACTCAAATCAGAGACTCATTTAAGGACTCTTGCGTTGCATATTATTTATTACTTTTTTCTGTATTTGCAATTTGTTTACATTTCTTTGTTGACACTGAAGCTGGAAATAAGGTCAAGTTTTTCCTTTTGTTATTGCTAATTTTGTCTTGGTTCCCCATAGTACAGTACAGGTGTGATAGCAGATATGGCAGTGGAATGCTCCTCTTCCTGGATGTTGGAATTTAATTCATAGAATTTGATGGTTTCCCCTATGACTAAAGCTCAGTTCAGTTCTTTGATACTGTCTTTGATACTGCTTTCAGTTCTTTGATACTGTCTTTCAGGAGCTGGAGTTGAATGAACTGAGGATCAAAAAGAGGCTGAGCAAGTCATAGATAAGACCTTTGAGCAGCAGGTGGTTACACCCAGAGTGCAAGATTCAACCAGTCGATGAGTGAACACCAAGAGTCAAGGGGAGAAAGAAGTCAATGCAGGGTCATCCTCTGATAAGCCATCTAGGCAAGGCAGCAGCCAGACCAGAAGCATTGTAGTCAGTTCTGATTTTCAGAGAGGAAAGGGCGAGTCAGGTAGAGCAATAATCACAGGGGACTCGATAGGGGAAGAGATAGGATATTTGCCTCCCAAATGCTTGGGTCCAGGATGTCTCTGAGAAGTTGCAGAATATTCTTAAAGGGGAGGGTAAGCAACCAAATCCTGTGGTACACATTGGTATTAAGGACACAAGGAACTGCTAAGTAACTATAGGGAGTTAGGAAAGAGGTTATGGTACAGGGCCTCAAAGGTGGAAATCTCTGGATAACTCCCAGTGCCACAAACTATGGAAGGTCAGGGCATGAAGCTAGTACAGGCAATTAAGTAGTTGAGGAGATGGTGCATGGGCCAGGGTTTCAAATTCTTGGATCATTGGTACCTTTTCTAAGAAGAAGTGACCTGTACAAGTGGGACAGGTTCCAACTAAACTGGAGGGGAACCAATATACTGACAAGGTGGTTTGCTAATTGTGTTGAGAGTTGTTGGGGGAGGGGGGGGTTTCAAATTAGATTTATAGAGGAGTGGGAAGCAGAGTGAAGAGGCAGAGTAAGAGGTGGTTGGTACACAAGAGACAGGTGGTAAGGATTATTTGTGGATGTACAAACAGATTGGGCAAAATTTCAGCCATTGGGATAAGTTGCAAAGCAACAGGGAGGGACACAGAGTCAAAAAAGTAACAATTACAGGGCTAAAGATGTAATATTTAAATCCACACAACATGAGAAATAAAGTAGATAACCTTGCAGTAGAGCTAAAGATTGGCAGGTTTGATGTGGCTATCAGAGTCATGGCTAAAGGAGCTGAATGTCCAAGGATACATATAATATTAGAAGCATAGGCAGGTAAGGGGTGGTGTGTCTCTGTTGGTAAGGAACAACATTAAATCATCAGAAAGATGTGACGTAGAAACAGAAGATACAAAATTATTGTGGGTTGAGTTAAGAAATGACAAAGGTAAAAAAAGACACTGTTGGATACAGACCTCCAAACAGTAGGCAAGATGTGGACAAGAAATTATAACAGCTAATAGAAAATGTGTCAGAAGGACAATGTTATGGTAGTCATGGGGGATTTTAACATACAAGTCGATTGGGAAAAACAGGTTGGGCCTGGATCTCAAGAGAGAATTTGTAGAATGCCTACTAGATAGCTTGGTACTGGAATGGGCATTGTGTAATGCACCAGAGGTAATTAGAGAGCTTAATATAAAGGAACCATTGGGGTAGTAATCACAATATGATCCAGTTCAATTTGAGATTTAACAAGATGAAACTAAAGTCAGATGTGTTGGTATTTCAGTGAAGTAAAGGGAATTTCAGTGGCTAAGTATTGGAAGGGGGGACTAGTGGGAAGATTGCAGAGCAGTAATAGATATGAATCTCTCTGAGAGATGAGGAGGGTACAGGATAGATGCATACCAAAAGTGAGGAAATATTTGAATGAAAAATGTCACAACTGTGGTTGACAAGGGAAGTCAAAGCCAAGGTAAAAACAAAAAAGAGGGCATATAGCAAGCAAAAAATTAGTGGGAAGATAGAATTTTGGGAAATCTTCAAAAACTTTCTGAAGGAAACTCAAAAAAAACTCAAAGATGCAGTATGAAAGTAGGCTAGCAAATAATATCAAAGAGGATACAAAAAGCTTCAAATATATAAAGAGTAAAAGAGAGGTGAGAGTAGATATAGGACTGCTAGACAATGATGCTGGAGGAATAGCAATAGGAGACCAAGGAGATGGCAGAGGAGCTGAATGAGTATTTTGCATCAGTCTTCACTATGGAAGACATTAGCAGTGTACTGGATGTCCAATGGTACCAGGGGGAGAGAAATAAATGCAGTTATTATTTCAAGGGAGAACGTGCTCAGAAAACCGAATGGTCTAGGGGTAGATAAGTCTCCTGGACCAAATGGATTGTACTCTTGGGTTCTAAAACATTCGTTAGAGAAATTGTGGGCGAATTGGTAATGATCTTTCAACATAACATAACATAACAATTTACAGCACGGAAACAGGCCATTAGGCCCTTCTAGTCCACACCGAACCAAACACCCCTCTCTAGTCCCACCTCCCTGCACAATGCCCATAACCCTCCATCTTCTTCTCATCCATATACCAGTCCAACCTTTTCTTAAATAATACAATTGACTCCGCCGCCACTATTTCTCCCGGAAGATCATTCCACACGTCTACCACTCTTGAGTAAAGAAGTTCCCCCTCATGTTACCTCTAAACCTCTGCCCCTTAATTCTTAACTCATGTCCTCTTGTTTTAATCTTTCCTCCTCTTAACGGAAATAGTCTATCCACATCCACTCAGTCTATCCCTTTCATAATCTTAAATACTTCTATCAAATCCCCTCTCAACCTTCTACGCTCCAAAGAATAAAGACCTAATCTGTCCAATCTCTCCCTATACTCTAGATGCCTAAACCCAGGTAACATTCTGGTAAACCTTCTCTGCACTCTCTCCACTCTGTTTATATCCTTCCTATAATTAGGCGACCAGAATTGCACACAGAACTCCAAATTAAGCCGCACCAACGTTTTATATAGTCTCAACATCACCTCCCAACTCCTATATTCCATGCAATGATTGATAAAGGCCAGCATACTAAAAGCCTTCTTCACCACCCTATTCACGTGAGTTTCTACCTTCAGGGAACGATGTACCGTTACTCCTAAATCTTTCTGCTCTTCTGTATTCATCAATGCTCTCCCATTTACCACATATGTCCTGTTCTGATTCTTCTTACCAAAATGAAGCACCTCACACTTATCAGCATTAAATTCCATCTGCCATTTTTCAGCCCACTTTTCTAAGCAGCCCAAATCCCTCTGCAATCCTTGAAAACCTTCTTCATTATCCACTATTCCACCTATCTTAGTATCGTCTGCATATTTACTAATCAATAGTTTTTGGCATGGTCCCAGAGGATTGGGAAAAACAAAAATCACAAATGTCACCCTCTGTTTAAAAAGGGAGGCAGCAGAAAGGAAATTATACACTGGATCATTTGATGTTAGCAGTGGGCATGATGTTGAAGTAAATTGTTAAGGATGAGGTTACTGAGCACTTGGAAGCCCTTGAAAAGAGAGGCGAAAGCTAGCATGGCTTTCTTCAGTAAAATCTTGTTTGACAAACATATTGGAATTCTTTGAAGTGCCAAGGAGGCAATATAAAGTAGATGCAGTGGATGTTGCATGTTTGGATTTTCAGAAATCCTTTGAAAAGGTGCCACACATGAGGCCATGGTATAAAAGAAAACATACCAGTGTGGGTTGAGCATTGGCTGTTTGGCAGGAAGCAATTACAGAATACAGGGATCATATTCTGGTTGGCTACCTGATGCTAGTTGTGTCCCACAGGGGTGGGTGTTAGGGCCACTTTTTTTGTATATCAACGATTTAGGTTACAGAAAGGTCATGTTTTCAGATGATACAAAGGTATGTGGAGGAGCAGGTAGTGTTGAGGAAACAGGGAGGCTGCAGAAGGATGAAGACAGATTAGGAGAATAGAGAAGTGGCAAATTGAATACAATGTTGGAAAATGTACGTCATGCTCTTTGGTGGAAGAAATAAACAGGCAGACTATTTTCTAAATGGGGAGAAAATTGAAAATTCCCAGATGCAAGGGGTCCTGGGAATCCTCATGCAGAATAGCCTGAAGGCAAACTTGAAGGCTGAGTCAGTGGTGAAGAAGGTGCATACGATGCTGGCATTCATTTCAACAGAAGTAGAGTGAAGTGAGAAGTTTTGGGCTTCTCAGTTAAGAAAGGATGTGGTGATGTGGAAATACAAGGAACATTTGATGGTTCTTGGTCTGTACTCATTGGAGTTTAGGAGAATGTTGAAAGGCATGGCTAGAGTAAATATAGAAAGGTTGTTTCCCAAAGTGGTAAAGCCTAGGACAAGAGGACTTCAGGATGGAAGGGTGTCCACTTAGAACACAGATGCTGAGAAATTTCTTTCACCAGAGGGTGATCAATCTATAGAATTTGTTGCCACATGCAGTTGTGAAGCGAAGTTATTGGGTGTTTAAGGAAGAGATTGATTGATTGATTGTTGATTAGGCAGGGCATCAAAGTTTATAGGGGAAGAAGCCAGGCAATGGTGATGAGTGGGAAAATGGATCAGCTCATGATTAAATAGAGGGGCAGACTCAATGGGCTGAATGGCGTATTTCTGTCATCTTGTGGTCTTACACTATCAATAAGTTGAAATTCTGCCTGGCACACAGGAAAAAGAATCTCAGGATGTATGTGATATGTATGTATTCTGACAACTTGAACTATCCCTGTGCAACAATACTGGTCACCAACCTCTAGCCATAATAACAACCTACCACCAGAAACCTCTATGGAGAAGCCAATTCCAAATCTACACTTGCAATTCTCTCTGGACCTCATGCATCTATACCTTCTGGATCAACCAAGAGGGACCTTGAGAATACCTTATTAGACCATGTAAAAAACATCCATTGACCTACCTTCATCAACCTCCTCAAAAAAACTCAAATTTATGACATGACTTGACCTGCATCAAGCCATGCTAACTATCTTTACCTAATCTGACCATGTCTTTCCAAATCTGCACAAATCCATCCCATGTATCTTATCTACTGGTAATAGCTTTCGTGGAACACTACAGCACTGTAGTGTGCCTGTGCCAAACTATTATTCTGCCTCGTCCCAATGACTTGGACCCAGTTCATTGCCCTCCATACACCTCCCACCCATACATCTATACAATTTTTTTCTTAAAATATCAAAATGGAGCCCATATTCAGCCAGATGTAAATATGGTAGCTCGTTCCACACTTTTTGTGATGTTCTCCCTAATGTTCTTTTTAAACATTTCCCATTGTCCTCTAGTTCTTCTCTTAACTCATCCCAGTGGAAAAACCCTGTTTGCATTTACTCTATCTAGACCCCTCATAATTTGGTATACCTGTCAAATCATTCTTCTACTATCCAGGGAACAAAACCCTAACCTGTTTACCTTTCCCTGTAACTCAGTTCCTCAAGAACCTGCAATATCCTTGTAAATTTTATCTGCACTCTCCTGTAGTTCAGTGACCAAAAATTGCACATTCCAAATTTGGCCTCACCAATGTCTTAAAGAACTTCACCATAACATTCCAACTCTTAACATTGATAGGAAACTCACCAGTCTAGAATTTCCTGATTATCCCCATTTCACTTTACAAACAACAGAACAACATTGGCTATTCTCACACATTGCTGGTAAGGATACAATGATCTTAGTCAAACTGCAGCAAACTCCTGAGATGTCTCTTTCAATAACCTATGATAAATTCCATCAGGCTCTAGAAATTTATCCACCTCAATGCTCTTCAAAAGACCTACCACCACCTCTTCCTGATCACAAAATGCCCCAAAACATTAGCTTTGTCCATATTATCCTCCATGTCCTGCTCCTTGGTAAATACTGATGCAAAGTTCTCATAGGTACCTCACCCACTTTCTCTGATTCCACACAAATTTTCTTCTCAGTGCTTGAGCAGACCCATCCTTTTCCTAGTCATCCTCTTGTTTCTAATGTATAAAGTGCCTTAGGATCCTACTCACCACAAACATGTCTTGGCCCCTTTTCGCCTTTCTAATGTCCTACCTATGGTGATGGCTTTCCTGCAAACCTTGTTTTCCCTCAAGGGCCTGTCTGATTTGAAGTTTTTTTCAACTTTACAAATGCTTTGTTTCTCTTTTAGATTAAATTAATGTTGTTTCTCATCATCCAAGGTAGCTATCCCTGTCCTTCATTCTTATTGGAGCATGTCAATCCTGGACTATAATTAGCTGGTCCTTAAACAACTTGCACAAGTCAGGTGTGGACTTGACCAATAACAACTGGTTCTAATTAACTGCCTCCATCTCCTGTCTCATAATCTCAATTTGCCTTCCCCCAAATTAGTATTTATCCACAGATTTCAGGCTTATCCTTATTAATAACCATCTTGAACCTTAAGAAATTGTGAACATCATCCCAAAAATGCTCTCCCACTGAAACTGGCCAAGCTCATTTCCCAGTCGAAGGTCAACAAATGTTCCTTCCCTGGTTAGCCTATCCACATGCTGTTTCAAGAAACTCTCCTGGATACACCTAAAAAAATCTTTCCCATGAAAGCCTCTGACACTGTCAATATTAGGAAAATAAAGTCACACACCACAATCACCCTGTGGCTTTTATGTTTTTCCATAAACTGTCTACATATCTGTTCCTCCTTCTTGGTAGGCCTATAACCATATCAAAGAGATTGCACCTTCCTTATTTTTTATCTCTACCTTTTCTGCCTCAGTGGTTGAGCCCCCCAGTACATTCTGAGTGCAGTCCTATGTCCTTTCGGACTTACTTGGCCTAACGTCGACCATCCCCTCAGTTCCTCCACTTGCTGTCCTGTTCCTTTGATTCCCATCCCCTGCCACTCTCATTTAAATCCTTCTCAACAGCATTAGCAAATCTCTCTGTGATGGTGTTGATTCCCATCCTGTTTAGGCTTCATGTCTGAAACCTTCCTTCTGCACCACCAGTTCCTCAGCCACATATTCAACTGCACTATCTTCCCACTTTTTCCCTCACTCGCACATAGCATGGACAATAATGCCAAGATTACAACCTGTATTATGGAAACTTTTTGAGTGCATCTTCCCAACCCCACATACATCAGAAGTTAGAGTCTTAATCTTCAACATTAAATAATAAACTTTAGGAAATTAGAAGAACAAATCTTCATCCTGATCAATCATGGATAAAATACTCCAGTTTTGTAGGTTCTGAGATGGTTCATGTATCAAAGTAACAACCACAAACTTTTCACGGGTGAAGCAGGTGGGAAGTTATTGACCGAACTGGTCTGCTCTCATTCAGCCATTGACACAGGAGTTCTTTGTGTGCAGGCTAAAGGTTCACAATCCCATCTTGAAAATGTTGTTAAACTGGAAAGTGATTACACTGATTACACAAAAGTGCTGAAGAAACTCAGCAGATCAAGCAGCATCCATAGTAGGTAAAGGGTAACCAAAGTTTCAGACCTGAGTCCTTCATCAAGATTTGAGCAAAAAGCAGGCAGGTGTCTGAATAAAAAGGTGGGGGGAGAGGAGGGGAAAGGGGGAGGGGATTGAGTACGGTCTAACAGTTAAGAGGTGGAAATGGGTGGGCATAGAAATAAAATCTGAGAAGGAGGAGGGGATAGCTCTCTAAACAGAAGGGTTTGGAGATCTAAAGGAAAGGAGACAGATAGATAATGAGAAAGAGAGACTCGGAGGAGGAATTTAACAGGAACTGGAGAAGTCGACGTTAATGCCATCTGGTTGGAGACTGCCAACAAAATATTAGGCGTTGTTCCTCCAATTTGCTGGTAGCCTCGGTTTGGCATTTAGAAGCTGTCCACCCCTTCCCTTCATTCTCCTTTCAGAGAGCTACCCTAAAATTTCTCAGATTTTATCTCTTCTACCCTAACCCCCTTCTATCTACTTATTTCCTTTTAGCATGCATTTCTCCCCCTGTCATTTCCTCCCTCCTGTCCTCTCCTCCCCCAAACTTTTTATTCTGGCGCCTGACTGCTTTTTGTTAATACCTTGACGAAGGGCTCAGACCCAAAACACTGATTACCTTTTACTTCCTATTGATGCTGTATGAATGGCTGAGTTTCTCCAGCCCATCCCCAAAATGTTTCCTCTTGCCTTTCAGGAGTCATGGGTCAGAGATTTCCAAGACTCTATAGGGATATTGAATGTTTTACCAATGAGTGGTTTTAGCACATTCTTGAATCTTTTCTCTCTGGGCCACTTGATAATATCTTCTAACGACAGAGCTCCAAGTATCTGTTTCAGGAGTTTGGTGTCAGGTATGTAAATGACCTCATCTCTCCAGCACAGCTGACGGAGTGCAACTGGAGCCTCACGCTGAGGATCATGGTCTGGCAGAGGACACCAAACAGTTTGCTTGTCCTTCCATTTAATCTGGAGAATTTTGCAGAGACAATAATGGAGGTACTTTTACAAAAATTTGAGAGGCCTGCATGTCTCAGAAGCAGATGCTTGGATCACTGCTGCCCAGTAGACTGTGTGTTAAGTGTCAATTCAAAGATTTTGATCTTTTCCTTGATAGATAAATGACTGCCATTCAAGGCAGTGGTGAATTTCATCAGTGTCCACCTTTTCTCAGAAATAGTTCCTAGAATACATGAGGTATCCCATGTTTTCCACAATTTCACCATGAACATGGGTCAAAATTTAAAAAGTCCCAAAAGTAACTGATATCAACCTAAACCTTGGCAGTGAAGAACGTCAGTCACAAATCACTTTTGTTACCCACTTCTGGGAAGACGAGCATATTCCAAGTGACATTAAGAGACCTGCAATCATAGCCATCTTCAAGAATAGAAACAAATCAAAGAGTGTGAATCTTCCTTTTGTCCCCAATTGGGTCACCTTCATTAACCCCCTCCCAGTGGGCAAACTGTTGCTCCCTGAATTTCAGTGGGAATTCCATTTATCTATTTCCATGGTACTGCTTATCTTCACCATGTAACAACTCAAAACAAAAATAGAGGGACCAGTACCTTCTTTAACTTCACCAAAAACCTTGACTGTACTAGCAGGGAGGGACTGCCAAATATGGTTACCCACAGATAGTCATGACCAAGTCATGGTTTCTCCCTAGTGCCACAAAGGAAGTGTGATCAAGTTGTGGATAAACAGATTAAATTATTTCA
This sequence comes from Narcine bancroftii, assembly GCF_036971445.1. Lineage (NCBI taxonomy): Eukaryota > Metazoa > Chordata > Chondrichthyes > Torpediniformes > Narcinidae > Narcine > Narcine bancroftii. Next base: position 381,620,070 of record NC_091469.1, on the reverse strand, counting down.
AATTTTTCAGGTAATGCTTCCTCCATTGATAAATTTTAAAAATCCACAAAAAAATGATCTTTCCATGAACTAGATTCCATGAACTAACAACTATGGAAAAAGGAAGATAAAAATGAAGGATACCCTGGAGCGAGTTATGGGCATATAGGCATTGAACAAATATTGTGTTTTCACTGCCAAATACACAAGACTGGGATCATTTGGTGATCTACGGACTGTAAAGAACTTTGTTAATAATATCACTAAAAAAAAATACAAGTAAAATTAAGATACATAGGGAAAATCTCCAGAATAGGATAGCCCAATTCCAACGTCGATCAGTGGCTGAAGATTCCCTGGATTACTAGCACATTGGGAGGTAATAAATGCAACATCACTATTTAAGAAAGATTCTAAGTAAGGAACTATAGTCGATTGAGCCTGATAATTTGATGTTGGCAAAATTATGAAATATATAATTCAGAGGATTACTTTAAAATCATACTATGATCAGGCACAATCAACATACTTTTACAATGGGAAAATTCTGTTTGACAACATTCTTTGAGATATGATTGCAGAGTAGATGTGGGAGAAATCAATTGAACAAATATATCTGTATTTTCAAAAAGCAGAAAAAATTACACAAAATAACTCTCATAAAAGACCACAAGACGCAGGAGCAGAATTACAGTTTGCTCTGCCATTAAAATCACGGCTGATGCATTTTTCCTTTCAACCCCATTCCTTGCCTTCTCCGCATTACCTTTGACACCCTTACTAATCAAAGGTCAATCAACCTCTGCATTAAACATACCCATAAATCATACTCCACAGCCATCTTTGGCAATGAATTTCAGTTTCACCAGCCTGCGAGTTAAGATGCTTTTCATCTCTGTTCTAAATGGAGGTTGTATTATTCTGATGCTGTGCTTTCTGGTCCTAGACTCTCCCAATACTGGAAACATCTTCTCCATGTCCACTCACTCTAGCCATTTGAATATTTGGTATACTTCAATGTAATCTCCCAACATTGTTCTAAACTCCAGCAAATACAGATCCATCATAACCTCTCATCTCACAGATCATTCATGGAAACCTCCTCTAAAGCCTCTTCAATGCCAGGACGTCCTTCCTTAGATATAGGACCCAAAACTAGTCACAATATTCCAAATGTTGTCTGTCTAATGCCTTATAAAGCCTCAGCATTTCAATGCTGCCTTTATATTCTTGTCCTCTCAAAATGTAATGCTAACTTTGCACTTGCCTTCCTTATTATCAGTTTAACCTTTTGGGAATCTTGCAAAGGACTCCAAAGTCCCTTTGGATCTCTGCTTTCTGAATTCTCTCCCCATTTAATAAATAGTTCATTTCTTTATTCCTTCTACCAAAGTACATGACCACACATTTCCCTCCACCGTACTTCATCTGAAGACATCCTACTTCCTTAACATTACCTGTCATCTGCAAACTTGGCCATAAAGCTAACAATTCCATCTTATAATTATACATAGTATGAAAAGTTGGAGTCTCAACACAAACCCCTATGGAACACCAATAGTCCCCGGCAGCCACCCAGAAAGGGCCCCCTTTATTCCTCACCCATTCTTTGCCTCTGCTAGTCAGCCAATATTCTATCCATGCTAGTATCTTTCCTGTATCTATCTTGTTTAACAGCCTCATATGCAGCACCTTGTCAAAAGCCTTCTGAGATCCAAGTAAACAACATCTCAAAATCCTTCGTCTATCCTTTGTTTTATTTTGACATAGAGCATGGTAACGTGCCATTTTGGTCCATGAGTCCGTGCTGCCCAATTTATCCCCAATTAATCTACACCCTCATTACATTTTTGAACCATGGGAGGAAACTGGAGACCGCGGGGAAAACCCACGCAGACACAACGAGAACATACAAACTCCTTAGACAGCGCGGGATTCAAAATAACAGCAATGCCAACCATGCCGCCCTTAAAGAATTTGCTGACTTCGGCCTATTTTATCTTGTGCTTTCAAGTACTCTGAAATCTCATCCTGAATACTGAACTATAATCTTGACAACCACTGAAGTTTGGAAAACCATTATAGTTTCCTGTTTTTTACTTCCCTTCTAAAAATGGAGTGAAATTTGCAATTTTCCAGTACTCCGGAACCATTCCCAATTCCAGATATAAAAGCTTGGAGTAACTTACAAGGGGATAGCCTTGATGAAAGGGATAGTATTTGATGAAAGAGATAGATGAAGTTAAAAAAATAAGACAACGGTGAGATGACCCAAAATGCATCTTGAAGGATATTGACACTGAAAGTGAATGGAAAGAAGTTTACAGTTGAGGGATAATATGGGGAATCTGAACTGATGTAATTATAAAGCAAAAAAAATATAGAAAGACAATACTTATTAAAACACTGAGAAACTAGTAAATAATGAAGTACCAAAAGTCTTGATGTGCTGGTTCACAAGATGCCAAAAGTAAACATTCGCGTACAACAAACAGCTAAGTATGCAAATAATAATGGTCTATGCCATGTATTACTGGATGAAAAACAAAACCAAGGTAGTCCTTCTCAGATTGTACAGCAATTTGTTGAGAACCTATTTGGAAATGTGTAAACAGTTTTGGTTTCCATAAATGAAGGATTTAGTTATTTTGGAATGAATCTCACATGGATTCCTTGGATAAGGAGGTGTCTTGTGCGAAGAGTCTGAACAAGACCAACCAGTACTTACTAGAATATACATAAAGTAAACTCACGACTAGTTCCCAGTTCTCAAGAGGCATTGTCTCAGGAAAAGTGACATCTCTTTTACAAAAGATTGAAGATCCGTTGAATATAATCAAGGTGAAGTTGCTAATAGCACGAAGGGAAGAAATTGCCACAGCCATAATCTTCCAAACATTTATATATTCAGGAGTTGGTTAGCTAGTAGTACAAAACAGCAAATGTTCCATTCTTGTTCAAAAAAAAACATCATTGTGACTAAGACAATGCCATTAAATTTTGTTAACATCCAAAGCAAATTGAACCAAGACTCATACTTCACAATTGAAGCCAAAAATCATCACCGACTCGTCTAGTATCGATTATTTACAATATATTACAGGGCTAGCATTCGGATAACTTTAAGTTTATTTGTCATATTATACCTGGCATAGTGAGAAAGGTTATTCCAAAGATTTTAATAAGCTATGATTTTTATAGCACTGCCAAAATCAATGCCAATCATTTTTCAATGTAGCCATCAAAAGATTAGATACTTAATTTATTCATAAACTTAGTACTATACAGAATATAGATACAAGTATTGTTAAAAGTTTAAATGGCATGTAAACAGCTGAATCCTTTCCTGGAGTCACAGTGAAAATCCAGATATGAGAGCAAAAATATATCTTTCTCTTAACTGATGCATCACTGTCGATACTAGATTTGAAGTAGCATTAATTATTTTGCTGAATTTACTAATACATAGTAATTATTTGAACAAGATACAATTAGAAAGAAAAAAGATTTTTGAACAATTATAATACAAAATACTCCATTTGACTCATTCAACAAACATTTTAATCCTTATTAATACAGTTACATTATTAATAATGTTACAGAAAATCCAGGCAACCATTGTGACCCTTTCTAAAAAGGGAACATTTATCATGGCTCACTGATGGTTGATAAAAACCAATAGACCCCACTGTACTTTAATTAATCACCATTAAGAATTGCAGCACAACACTTAAGCATCACTTCTACATTCATTAAAAAACCCTAAAAGATAATTAACGACAAGATATTCAGCGAATGACAAAACATGATAATGATCATACCAACATAATGTAACCTATTGCCATGATTTTTGAAGGAATGAAATTCAAAAGATTATTGATGAACCTGTCCAAAAAAAATTCATCTTGTAAACTCCATCAGATATGAGAAGGGATGTATGAAAATACATCTGCTCTTAAACATGATCAACAGTCCAACATAGATACTCAGGCTTAACTTGCCTCTTAAAGCATTCGGGAATATGAAATCCCAAGTATCAAAACAATAAGGCATAACTGAACAATGTAACAGTAAAGGTTGGCAAATCTCATTTTATCTGTCCAGCTTCACATTTCTTTTAGAAACAAATCAATCATTAATAAAACTACCAACTTCACTTGTATTTCCAAACATTTGAAATATAAAGTTCTTTTCTATCAGTTGTCGTAGTATAAAATCAACAACTTAAAGAAGTGGCTTCTAACATAATGATTCCAAGCACCAAACTAGCTTACTCACAGCTCCTCCATGCATTGAAGTTCAATGTTTCCGAAAGCACATCTTTGATTTCATAAGTAATCAGGCTCATGTGCACATTTTCAACCTATATCTCAGAGCTTAATTTTAGGTTCTCTGGGGCATCACTATCCTCACCAAGACTAAAACTTGCAGTTTTTATTTCAATGATTATTGTACAGACTGCTAAAGAAACAAAAAAAAAGTTAAATTAAAGGCTGAACATATTTTATTTCCTCCCCCCCCCCCCCCATGAACTACTCAATCAACCTAAACTTCTAGAGTCGTTTGTGACCATTTTATGGGATGATTCCCATCAGATAGACCTATCACATCACACAGTTATATTTTGTAAACATCAAAAAGTCAGAGGAAAGGGGAAGACTAGATATGGAAGTTGAGGACAACTTGGGAGCTTCAGGTCATAACCCGGACCTTATTTCAAACTGATTACTCATGATCAATAACTCATTCCATAACGTTACTTATTGCAAGCCGGGGGGGGGGGAAGAAATGTTTTCCCAACTTCACAGGAACAAGAAAATACCTTCTCAAACTACAAATTACAATGAACGTTGAATAGAAAAAACTGACTTAATGCAACATGAGCATGAAGTGGTTCTGAAGCAGATCAAGATACCCCACCCAGGACAAGGTGTGATCTCGTGTCTTTGGGAACCTGTTTGTCTTGTTGGGGGTGCCACCTCGAAGCCGAGATCGCTGAGCGCTCAAGGCGCCGGGCAAGTTGCGGACACAGAGACATCAGTAAATAGTTAGCGCGTCTCCACGCACTCCCTGACACTCCACACCAGCGGGCGGGAAGGCCAATCGCACCACTGCACACTTAAAGTCACGTCTCCTTTAAAGATGATCTCAAACAACTATCCTCCGACCTACGACACCCCACTTCCCACTCCCTCAGAACCGCACACCGGGTTCATTCCAGAAAATTTGAAGTGGGATCGCCATCCTCCTCCGGCTTTAAAGAAGGGAGCGAGGGATAGTTGATTCGGAAATCAAGGTATCTAATTATTTTTCCGTACCTCGTACAGCTCCTCGGAAGCCATAATCTTAAAGCTCAATAGCTGTGATGAAGTGTGAGAGAAGCACTTTGCAAGCCCCGCACTCTGCCTGTCTGGCCTCCTTTCGCTGAGGGAGGGGGGCCAATGCCAGTGCGCACACCGTACTGCGCAGCAGGGAGCTCGGCTCGCACCGCTCCATGAGGGAGAGCCGACCGGAAGTTGCTCACACACATTTTCACCCACGTTCTCGCCCTCGCCTCGTGAATGCGCCCGCGCGCGCACGAGGAGCGGGCCGGGGAAACGGTCGGAAGAAAGCAACCAAGCTTGGTTACGTCAAGACTCGAGAAGGTTGGTGACGTGAAGAAGGTTTTCGGTTGTCGTGTGATAACGTCACTGGAAGAAGGCTGAGCTTGACCGGCGGCGCGTTTGTGTGGGCGAGAGGTGCTGCTTTTTGCCGTCCGCGTTGGTTCATGGCTGCGGCCTTATTTGCTTGGCCGCAACGGTTGCAGTTATTTAGGGCTCTTCGGTAAGCATTATGGCTCTATTCAAGTACACTGTTCCGTTGGTTAATGGGGTAAGAATTGTGGCTCTTTTCACGAACACTGTTCCAAGTTCAGGAAGGCTTCTTGGTTGAGTTTTGAAGTCCAGTTGGGCCCAATCTAGAAAGCATATTTGTAGTTTGACACACAATTGGACCTCAATTCAACCTGCTCTCCTTTGGGGGAGTTAACCCAGCTATAAAAAAAATGTAAGGAGGAAAACATTGTTGAGCTTTCTCAGAAAACAAGCTTTCCGCCAACATATATGACAAACCCATTAATTCCCACAACTACCTTGACTACACTTCCTCACCTCCCGTTCCCTGCAAGGATTCTATCCCCTTCTCTCAATTTCTCTGTCTCTGCCGCAAGTGTTCCCAAGATGAGGTTTTCCAGTTCAGATCTTCCAAAATATCGGCCACCTTCCACAAATGTTGCTTCCCCTCCACCACCATCAACTCAGGCTTCACGCGCATCTCCTCCATTTCCACTCATCTGCCCTGGCCTCCTCTGCCCCCAGACACATAGAATCCCCCTTATCCTCACCCATCAGCCTCTGCATCCAACACACTCTGGAATTTCCAGCACTTACAACAGGATCCCACTACCAGATACATCTTCCCCTCTCCTCCCCTCTCTGCCTTCCATAGGGACTGTTCCCTCTGTGACTCCCTCATGCACTCATCTCTCCCCACCAATTCCCCCCCTCCCCCCCGGGCACTGTTCCCTGTGGCCACAGGAGGAGCCACACTTGCACCCACACCTCCTTCCTCACCACAGACCGAGGCCCAAAACGGGCCTTTCAAGTGAAGTGGCACTTGTGTGTCTGCAGGACTGATTTACTGCATCTGGTGCTCTCTTTGTGGCCTTCTCTGCATCGGAGAGACTGGGTGCAAATTGGGAGATTGCTTCACTTAGCTTCTTCGTTCCGTCTGCACCAGTGACAGATGTCCCAGTAAAGCCAACCATTTCAGTTCTATGTCACACTCACGTCTGTCCATGGCCTTATGTACTGTCCCATCAAGACCACCCGCAAATTGGAAGAACAACCCCTGATTTTTCTGTCTGGGCTCTCCAGGGTTGGTATTAACATCGACTTATCTGGTTTCTGTTCAACTGCTCTCCTCTTCCCTTTCCCCTTTCCAGTTCTCCCTCCTTTCCCCTTCCCTTCACCTAGCCATTCCTCCTCCACTTGATCGCTGCTGTCCCCTCCCTCCCTTCCCCTTCCCTTACTCTTTTGCTTGGATGCCTGCCGACATTTTTCCATACCTTGATATAGGATTCAAGCCCGAAACCTCGGTTATGTTTTTTTTTATCTTTGCTATATAAAGGGCACTGCTCGACCTGCTGAGTTTCTCCAGCTTTGTGTCTTTACTAGAAAAAAAAGATGTAAAAGAAAGTTTGTTTTAAACCTCTGTCCAGAAAGCTGAGGTCAGAAGATGGATGTATTTTGAAGAGTTAATTAGCAGGGTTTTTAGTCTTCAAATGTCATCAGCTGTTAGTTGCAAAATACTGCAGAAAGTGTAGAAGTTTTATTTAAGCTACTCATACACACTCTTAAGTCATGAAGACAAACTCCACCAGATATGTTTAAAGTGATTGTTGTACTATTCGTCAATTGAGAGTGCACTCAATTACCTTTCACCACCATCTCTAGTTTACTATTTGTATATCTGAAAATCGATGACGTTGGCAAAACCTTGTTGATTTTCTCATGCCTAGTTGTTTAAAATGATCGTGGGGTTTATTATGGAACTGTTGGTGTCCTCAAGCAGTGGTTTAATCTTGTCATCAAATTTAAGTATTGCCTGTTGTTTTTTTCCTTGTTTTATTCTTGCTGGTGCTAAGCACTAGAAGAACAACCCCAGATTTTATGGAATTAAAAATGTTAAACCCACATGAAGCTTTCACATTACTGAAATTATTACCAAGCAAACTCTGTTCCTCTTAAGCTTTTAACCCTTTAGTTACTTGAATGTAGCTTCTTATTTGGAAAGGGTCATCACTATAATATCACAATCTGCCTTTTCTCATTCTGTTTTAATTCCACCATTGCTGATAGTTTCCTCTTATTTATATCATGTGTATAAAATTGGATTGGCAGAAGGGAAAGGTGGTGCTGCAAGGATATTTGTCATACTGGAAACCTGTGACAAGTAGTGTGTCATAGAAATCAGTGTTGGCTTCTCTGTTATTCCTCATTTATTTTAAGCACCTGGGCGATAGCATTAATGGAATGGTTAATGTTTGCAAGGACACTTTAACAGCATCATGCCATCAAAACTAATAATCAGACTTGGGCACCTGGTTCTCTGTTCCTTCTATTGTAATTGGATCCTTGACTTCCTCATCAGTGATGATTGGCAACATTATCTCCTCACTTGCTGACAATCAACACAGGCAAATCAAGTTTGTAATCCGTTACCAATGGCCAAGAAATGAAGTCATGGGTATCACATGACTGGCAAAGGAACCAAAGGGTGACAGCAAAATGTTTTTAGGCAGAGATCAGAACTTGGCTGCACTAGCTGAAAATCTGGGGTATCTGGATTCAATGGGCCTGCACAATGCATTGGGTTGGGTTAAGGAATGTTGATTGAAATACATTGGCAAACATGTGACCAACAATGCAGTTTGCTGGCCTGTAATCAGACAGGGCACGATAGTTTAGTTGAATTTTATGTCCAAAGCAAACTGAAGCTAGCATAAAATTCAGCTTGAATAGCTGTAGTTTCTTCACAGATGTCTTAGCCATCTGTGAAGTGGTAATCTAATGTTGATGTTAAACACTCAGCCCTAAAGTACCCCTCATGATGGTCAGCGAAGTACAGGTGATGTTGCTCTTCCAACTGAGCAGGCTTTGATGATGGGAACATTGAGGATCTAGTAGCAAAGGAACAAATGGTCCCAGAATCCTGAGTTATACAAAGTCTGTAGTGGCGGCTACACTACTAACTGAACGATCGCACAACCAGGTGGGTTGAGTTCAGTGAGCAAAAACTGATTTATTGCAGGCTGCCTGGCTGGTCGTATACTCCCAGCCCAGACCTGGCCTGACCTGACTTCGCCTGCCTAATGGCACCCCACCCCCCCAGAACCAGCGCCAATGTCCGTTTTTGTCAAACGGCCTCGCTTCTTGAGTTGGGCCACAAGTACTATTTCAGTGTGGTCGAGGTAGGCTGGCTTTAACCTGTCCACCGTAAACAGTTCCCTCTTTCCACCGATGTCCAGTGTGAAAGTGGATCCTGAGTGCTGGATGACTTTGTACGGCCCTTTGTATGCTCTTTGTAGAGGTGCTGTGGATGGGCCCTGCCTGATTAAAAACATACTCTGCAGAGTACAGCTCACTGGGGACATAAGAGGCCCACGTACCGTGTCTGGGTGGCGGTGGGGGTGTAAAGGAGCCCAACTGAGCCCGGAGGCGGGGAAGTAGACCATGCGGTGACTGCTGGGCTTTGTGAGGTGCTCACCAAACTCACTGAGTCGGGCGAGCAGTGCACCGTAGACCAGCTTGGCTGCTGACGCCTAAAGATCCTCTTTGAGTGTTGAACGGATGCCCAGGAGCACCCAAGGCAGCTCGTCCACCCATTCGGGGCCAGTGAGGCGGGCAATAAGTGCCGACTTAAGGTGGCGGTGCAATCGCTCGACTAGCCTATTGGCCTGTGGGTGATAGGCCGTGGTGTGATGTAGCTTGATCCCCAGCCTGTTGGCGAGCTGTGCCCAGAGCACAGAGGTGAACTGGGCGCCCCGTTCACTGGTGAGGTCGCTTGGGACGCCGAACCTTGCAACCCAACCGTTCAAAAGCACTCAAGAGCAGGAGTCCATGGAGGCATCGGGATCGCCTTGGGCCAACGAGTGGTGCGGTCTACCACTATGAAAAGGTAACAGTTACCTTGGGAAATGGGCAAAGGTCTGACGATGTCCACATGTATGTGGCTGAACCGTTCCCGGATGTGTTTGAAATCTTGTATGGGCTCACTGGTGTGCCTGTGTACCTTGGAAAGTTGGCAATGGGTGCAGATTCTGGCCCAGTCTGCAATCTGCTTCCGAAACCCGTGCCTGACAAAATGTTTTGCCACCATATGGACCATGGACCTGATGGAAGGGTGGGAAAGGTTGTGGATATGGTGGAAGACCTGCCTGTGCTACTGCTGGGGAATCACAGGTCGCGGGGTGCCCATGGAGACATCGCACAGGATGGTGCCCTCACCATGAGGTGTCGGGAGGTCCTGGAACTGCAGGCCCGTGATGGCAGTCCTGAAGGCCCGCGTCTCCTCGTCAGACTTCTGGTCCCGGGTCAGCTGGTCGAAGTAAAGGCCGCGTTTCAGTGTGCAAATGGCCGGTCATGAGAGTGCATCAGCGACCACGCTGTCTTTCCCCACCTTGTGCCGAATGTCAGAGATGAACACCGACACGAAGGAGAGGTGACGCTGTTGGCGGGCCGACCAGGGAATCTCTTGCCATAGTGAGCACCTGAGTGAGGGGTTTGTGGTCAGTAAAAATGGTGAAAGGCCTCCCCTCCAAGAAATAGCGGAAATGACGCACCGCCAGGTACATGCCCAGCAACTCACGATCAAAAGCGCTATACTTGCGCTCTGGCGGGCGAAGAAGTCGGCTAAAGAATGCCAGTGGTTTCCACTGTCCATTCACCTGCTGCTCCAGGATGGTGCTGACGGCCATGGCAGAGGCATCGACAGAGAGCGCCATATGCAGGTCGGTGCGTTGGTGGACGAGCAGGGAAGCTTTCGTGAGGGCATCCTTCGCGGTTTCGAATGCCCTGCTGGCCTCTGGAGTCAAGGCGAATGTCTTGTCTTTGGCCGCGATGAGGGTGAAGAGTGGCTGCATGATATGCGCAGTGCCTGGAATGAAGCAGTTATAGAAATTTACCATACCCGCGAACTCCTGTAGCCCCTTGAAGTTGTCTGGGCATGGGAACTCACTGATTGCAGCGACCTTCGTAGCGGCAGCCGTGACTCCTTTGTTTGTGATGGTATGGCCCAGGAACTGCATGGACTCTTTCCTGAACTGACACTTGGCCGGATTGATCGTTAGGCCGAAGTCAGCCAGTCAGGAGAAGAGGGTGCGCAGGTGAGACTTGTGTTGTGCCCGGTCTCTGCTGGCGACAAGAATGTCATCCATTTGAATATGAAACTCAAATCCCTGCCCACTGTGTCTGTAAGGCACTCGAAGGTCTGGACGGCATTCTTGAGCCTGAATGGTTTACGTAGGAACTCGAACAAGCCGAAGAGGGTGATGATGGCTGTTTTGGTATGTCCTCGAGGTGCACCGGGATTTGGTGATACCTGCGCACCAGGTTGACCTTGGAGAATACCCTCGCGCCATGCAGGTTGTCCGTAAAGTCCTGAATGTGAGTGATCGAGTAACGGTCAGGCACCGTCGCATCATTAAGCCGTCAATAATCTCCGCAGGGGTGCCAGCCGCCGGAGGCTTTCGGGACCAGGTGGAATGGAGGTGGACTGTTGGAATATCGAATGATCCCCAGCTCCTACAGATGTGAGAACACTTCCTTTACTATCTGGAGCTTATCCGGCGGGATGACATTGTGAAGAAATCACATCAGCGCCTCTTCTTCCTCAGGAATTTGCGGAGGTTTGGTGTGGAAACCCTGGCAAATTTCTTTGGATGTGTGGTGGAAAGTGTGCTCACAAGTTGCATCACAGTCTGGTATAGGGACACCAATCCCTCCCCAAACGTAAAGCCCCACTAAAGGTTGTGGATAAAGCTCAGGACATCACAGGCAAAACCATATCCACTATTGAGAACATCTACAGGGAACGCTGACATTGGAGAGCAGCAGCAATCATCAAGGATCCACACCACCCAGCATGTGCTCTGTTCTCACTGCTACCATCCTGAAAGAGATATCGATGCCACAATATTTGTACCAACAAGTTTAGGAACAGCTGCTACCAATCCACTGTCAGAATCCTCAACAATAAACTCAGTGACTCATTTAAGGTCTCTTACCTTTGCACTTTATTGTTTTTTTTCCCTCTCAATTGCATAGTCAGTTGTTTACATTTGTTTGTATGTACATTGTGTATTTTTTTTGCACTACCAATAAGTGGTAATTCTGCCTTGCCCTCAGGAAAAAAGAATCTCCCAGTTGTATGTGGTGTCTCGTGACAATAAATCTGAAGTATTCATCTATACAAATAACTATTGTTTCATAAATATGAGAGTCTCAGATGATTAGTGTGAGTAGCTCCTTTGGTCATTCAATATTCTCACTGCTCATGGGAAGAAGCTGTTCCTCAGCCTGGTGGTACTGTTCTATCTTGTTCTTGGCAGGAGCTGCTGAAAGATGCTGTGTACAGGATGGAAGGGGTCCTCAGTGATTTGCACACCTTCAGACAAGGTAGATCACGTTGATTGGGGAGAGGGGGAAAGGAAAGTGAGACTCCATTGATCCTCTCTGCCACTCTTGTAGTCCTATGGATTGAAATGCAGTAAACCTTTGAAAAAATGAAAAGTTATCTGTTGACAAGTGAGTCAAGGAAACAAGAGTTTTGTATTACTTCATTGTTAACAAAAATGAAAATATTTATTTGGCTTGTTAAAGGAATACTCTTTGTGTCAATAGCTTAAAAAAATTTAATGCAAGAAGCTAATCAGGTGATTTACCTAATAGAGAAATATCACTTGGCACCCTTTTCATGGAGTCTGGTACTTTGTGTGTACATATCTTTAAAAGCCCTTGAATAGTTCCTTTGAAGAATAGTTCCTAGAAGGCTAACCACAAAATAAAAACTGACTCAGTTAAATTTGCCAAGGGTAGAAAAAGGTAGGCTGACCAGAACTGCAAAGGAATTGTTAACCTGTTTCAAGCAAAGACACTGAGCTCTCAGGGGGAAGAGTCAGACAATTGTAGAGGTAGAAATGGTTGGTTTTTTTTTTAGTTGTGACTTAAATTGCTGTCAAATTTATTGCATACAGACATTGAAAGAGTTGGACAGGGAATGGAGTTTGGGTTCTACTATACTGTCAAGTGCTCGAGTCTTGTCTCTATTTAAATAGAAGAATAAAACCAACAAGGTCAGGTCAGATACAGCAATGAGCTCTCTGAACCCTTCTCCATTAACAATGGCGTGAAGCAAGGCTGTGTTCTCTCACCAACCCTCTTTTCAATCTTCTTCAGCATGATGCTGAACCAAGCCATGAAAGACCCCAACAATGAAGACGCTGTTTACATCCGGTACCGCACGGATGGCAGTCTCTTCAATCTGAGGCGCCTGCAAGCTCACACCAAGACACAAGAGAAACTTGTCCGTGAACCTACTCTTTGCAGACGATGCCGCTTTAGTTGCCCATTCAGAGCCAGCTCTTCAGCGCTTGACGTCCTGCTTTGCGGAAACTGCCAAAATGTTTGGCCTGGAAGTCAGCCTGAAGAAAACTGAGGTCCTCCATTAGCCAGCTCCCCACCATGACTACCAGCCCCCCCACATCTCCATCGGGCACACAAAACTCAAAACGGTCAACCAGTTTACCTATCTCGGCTGCACCATTTCATCAGATGCAAGGATCGACAATGAGATAGACAACAGACTCGCCAAGGCAAATAGCGCCTTTGGAAGACTACACAAAAGAGTCTGGGAAAAACAACCAACTGAAAAACCTCACAAAGATGAGCGTATACAGAGCCGTTGTCATACCCACACTCCTGTTCGGCTCCGAATCATGGGTCCTCTACCGGCACCACCTACGGCTCCTAGAACGCTTCCACCAGCGTTGTCTCCGCTCCATCCTCAACATCCATTGGAGTGCTTTCATCCCTAACGTCGAAGTACTCGAGATGGCAGAGGTCGACAGCATCGAGTCCACGCTGCTGAAGATCCAGCTGCGCTGGATGGGTCACGTCTCCAGAATGGAGGACCATCGCCTTCCCAAGATCGTGTTATATGGCGAGCTCTCCACTGGCCACCGTGACAGAGGTGCACCAAAGAAAAGGTACAAGGACTGCCTAAAGAAATCTCTTGGTGCCTGCCACATTGACCACCGCCAGTGGGCTGATAACGCCTCAAACCGTGCATCTTGGCGCCTCACAGTTTGGCGGGCAGGAACCTCCTTTGAAGAAGACCGCAGAGCCCACCTCACTGACAAAAGGCAAAACCCAACACCCAACCCCAACCCACCAATTTTCCCCTGCAACCGTGTCTGCCTGTCCCGCATCGGACTTGTCAGCCACAAACTAGCCTGCAGCTGATGTGGTCTTTTTACCCCCTCCATAAATCTTCGTCCGCGAAGCCAAGCCAAAGAAGAAAAGTAACAGCCTGCAAAATGACGGACAAACACGGCGATCTTGCAAAGCCAGTGCAGGCTAGTGGCCTTTCTTATTAGCCGACAGCCTGCACAACAGGAACACCAACCAATCAGTGGTTGCAGTGCCATTTGACGTCACTTGCAACGGCGGGAAACTGGACCTACTATAAGCAAGGGAAAGCAATAAAACCATCTTGACTATAACCGTATTGAGTGTGTGTTCTTCCACTCTCTGCTGTAGCATGTATGCATGCACCACATTGGTGACCACAACCCATCTATGCGGTATTTGGAGCTGAAGATGACTGATCAGTCAACACTCCACGTACATTCCTTGAAGCTTCCAGCCACTGGTGGTGCTCCAGCAGGCCGAAGCCCAGTTCCAACTCCGACAGATCTCTGCTTATGCCACAAAGTAGTACTACACGGTGAACTCACTCGACTGGGACTCAGCAGCAAGGGTTGTTGATTTCCTGCAGCAGCCTCCAGAACAAGGCAAATTCAATGCCCTCAAGCTTTTAACCAACACTTTCAGGCTCTCAGGGCTCGAGTGCACCGCCCGACTGTTGCACATGGATATCATGGGACAGTGCTCAATCTGTCCTCATGATTCACATGCTAGCTTTGGCTGAGGGTCACAAGCCTTGTCTGCTTTTCGAGCAGACTGCCCAAAGATATTAGACTGCTGCTTGCCAACGAAGACTTCAGCGACCCCAAGAAAATCGCCACCCGGGCAGGCATACTCTGGAGAGCGAATAGGAACAGCAGTGGCATGGTGCAACAGGTCACTAGGCCATGCACGCAATGAACACCAAGGCCGCAACAACTGATGGTAATGCAAGTAGACTCCCCCATCAACCAGTATTGTTTCTATTATCAGTGATGGGGTATGGAGGCCCGCTGATGCACGTTTCAGGCAAATGCCGTGGCCATCTGTCGCAAATAGCTACTGCAGTTGGCCAATGAGACAGCCTCCTCCACATCTGTTTCCAGGTCAACACGGGTGCCAAGATCAGCATTCTTTTCCCCGGCCCTGAGGGCAGCAAACAGTAATAGTATAAAGACCTTGGGCACCCACACCATTCCACTTTGATTTGGCAACAGCCGCTTCACATGCACTTTCAAACTGACAATGGTGGCACAACCGCTCCTGGGTGCAGACTTCCCCCGGGCCCACTGACTGCTAGTGGATACCAGGACTTTCCAGGCTTTCTCCCTAGGTGAAGCTAAGTTACTGGCCCCCCCACCAGAATCTGTCACGGTGTATGACAACGAATTAACACGCATCCTGGAGGAATTCCCTTCCATCGTGGTGCCACAGTTTACCTCAGCTGAGCCCAAGTACAGGGTACGACACCACATCTTGACAGAGGGTCCCCCACTCCATGCCAGGGCACGCCACCTTCCTCCTGAGAAATTCAACTTCATGAATGAGGAGTTTTTTTAAAAATGGAGGAGCTGGGGATCGTGCGGCATTCCATCAGTCCGTGAGCCTCCCCCCTGCACATGGTAACGAAGGCAGCAGGAGAATGGAGGCTATGAGGAGATTACCACTGCCTTAATGAAGCCACCACACTGGACAGGTATCCTGTGCCACATATACAGGATTTTACCGCAAACCTATAGGAGGCACGGATATTCTCAAAGATTGACCTCATCCGCGGCTATAATCACATCCCAGTCCACACCAATGACATCTCTAAAACCACTATCATCACCCCCTTTGAGTTCCTAAGAATGCCTTTCAAGCTCAAAAATGCAGCCCAGAGGCTGATGGATGCAGTGGGCCGGGACCTCAGGTTTGCATTCATTTACCTGGACAACATCCTGATAGCCAGCCTCAATCACAAGGAACACGCGACCCATCTAAGATAATTGTGCACCCGCCTGAGCGACTGGCCTAACAATCAATCCAGCCAAATGTTAGTTCAGGCTAGAAACATTAGACTTTCTGGGCCACAGAATCAACAAGCACGGGGCAACACCCTGAACAAAAATGTAAGAGGCTGTCAGGCGCTTCACCAAACCCCAGACAGTGGAGGCCCTCCAAGAATTTGCTGGTATGATCAATTTTCACCACCACTTCATACTGGTAGCAGCCTACACTATGCACCCCCTTTTCACACTAATGGTGAGGAAGAAAAAAAGGTTACCTTGGACAGGGAAGCATCAGACGCATTTTAGAAGGCAAAAGACACACTGGCTAATGCTACACTTCTGGTACACCCCAGGACAGATGTCATGACTGCCCTCACAGTAGACACCTCCGACACAGTGGTTAGGTGCATACTTGAAGAGTTGATGGAGGGGCAGTGACAGCCCCTGATGTTCTTTAGTTGATACCTCTGGCCACCTGAACTTAAATATAGCATCTTTCAGCATTGTACCTTGCTGTCTGACGCTTCAGGTACTTTTTTGGAGGAGGGGGCAATTTAAGTGTCTCACAGACCACAAGTCATTAACCTTCAATAAAGTGTCGGACCCATGATTGACCAAAGGGACCTGTCTTGCTTGTCCAAGTTCACCGTGGATATTGAATATATCACCAGAAAAACCAACGTAGTGGCTGATGCACTGTCACAACTAGCGATCCAACCCATCCAGACCCTGTCCCAGCAGATAGATTACATGACCCTGGCCAAGGCACAGCACATAGACCCCCTGAGATTCCCGCATACAAGATGGCAATTTCAGGGTTCGGGCTAGAGGACGTCACCATTGTCCCAGGTACCCAGAGCTCCTGTATGACATGTCCACCAGCAAACCCTGCCCCATTATACTGTCAGCCTGGAGATGGCAGGTTTTCGATGTGGTGCACAATCTGGTGCACCCAGCCATCAGGACCACCATCAAGATGGTAGCCTGTAGGTTTGTCTGGCATGTCCTGAAAGCAGGTCAGTCAATGGGCCAAGACCTGCATACTCTGCAAGGCGCAGTCATGTCTACATAGACATTGGAGGACTGCTGCCGGTCTCTCGGGGAACAAGGTACCTTTTGACAATGATCGTTCACTTCTTGAGATGTTCAGAAGCTGTCCCACAGGCAGAAACAATGACCAAAGCCTGCACCAGAGCCTTGCTCAATACCTGACTTCAGATAGTGGTGCACAATTCACCTCGGGGCTCTGGGCAGCACTGGCTAACCGTCATGGAGTCCAAATCCACCACAATAGCATATCACCCCCTGGCCAATTGGTTGGTGGAGTGGTTCCACAGACACCTGAAGGTGGCTCTGATGACTCGGCTCAAGGGACTGCATTGGAAGAATGAACTACAATGGGACCTCTTGGGGATCAGCACAGCACCAAAAGAGGACTTCAACATATCAGCAGCGGAAATGGTATATGGTGCACCCTTAGTCATCCCGGGGGAGTTCTTGACCACTGCCAATGACATAAGAACTATCAATGGCGACTTTGGAAAAACTAAGAGAGTGACCTGGCACAGCCTTCACCACATGGTCAACCCAAAACATTCATCCCAAAGATCTAAAGACATGCAGATACACCTTTGTGCAATGGGAAGAACACTGCATGCCTCTGCAGCAACTGTATGAAAGACCCGATTGAGAGAGCAGACACAGCGGATCCATATGTGTGCTAGACATTGGCGGTAAGGAGGAGATGTTCACTATTGACTGCCTCAAACCAGCACACATGGACACTAACCAACTGGTCACCATGCAGTCCCCCGCAATGTGGAGTAGGTCGCCAAAATCAAAGGACAGCGCCTGGATCGCAGGTTTTGGGGAGGAGTTGTGTAGCGACCCGCTACCTGTGAGGTGACCCAGTACACAAAATGGTGGATGAATACAATGACCTCGCAAAGCCAGTGGAGGCTAATGGCTTTTCTTCCTGGCCAACAGCCCACACAGCGGAAATGCCAACCAATCATTGGCCAGAACGTCGTTGACTTCGTGTCCACCAGCAATGGTGGGAAAACCGGGCCCTGTGGATGGGTGGGAGGGGGGAACTGGGCCTATATAAGCAAAGGCAGGTAGAGTAATAAAGCAGTCTTGACTATAACCGCATTGTTCTTCCACTCTGTGCTACAGCACCGCATTTGTCATTAGCATACATGTGTAAATTGATATTGTTTTCAGATGATATTTTTAAGTCACGTTATGTGGATGAGAAATATTTAGGGACCAACAATGGATCTGAGAGGGCAAGATTGGAAAAAAAACCTATTGCAGGTAACTTTTTAAACCACGAATGGATAAATGAAAATGGAATCTGGTTGAAGAGGAATTCAAGAAAATGGGAGGGGAAGTTTATTTTAGTCTCACAGGGTGTCATTTTGAGCACCAGTTTGCTATTGTGGCAGAGGATGATTGGGGGAAAAAACTTGCTTTGGAATTTTGTAAAAATAATAGCAGTTTTTAGTGGAAATGGAAACCTCAGTTTGGAAGGATGGGTTTGAGTTTTGAGAAGAGGTGCGAAAAATCAAAAAGACAATACACTGTAGTGAGAATGATTAGCCCCTTTCACACTTGCAAGTGATCCCATGCCTTAATCCCAAGTACAATTCCCAGCATCCTCAAATGCTGGTGTTGCAATAAAAGGCATTATGGGATTGAAATGACCCAAGTTTTTGTGAGTGCAGGAATGTAAATGAAGAAAAGATTAAAATGAAGGTATAAACTTTGCCATAGGAAAGTTGCAGCAGAAGAGAAAGAGAGAGAGTAAATAGCAATAACAGACAACTTTTTAAATAGCGTGGGAAAGTTGGTAGTGCTATAGTGCACATTGAAGACTGTGGTAAAAAGAAATTCCTAGAATGCTTTGCGGCAGAAAGACCCCTCCATGAATGCTTCGTGCATACAGCCCTTTCTCTGTCTGCTGCATGGCATTCTAGGAGGGCAGGTGCGCAATTACCTTTTCCCACTATATTTATAGATTATACGCTACCAACTTTCCCTTGCTGTATAAATTGTGCGCGATAGCGCTACAAACTTTCTCATGCAGTATAATTGTGCTCTGTAGTGCAACAACATTCCCACCCTGTTTAAAAATTGTCCGCTATTGCTATTTATTGCTAGCACTTTCCCATGGTCCCTGATAAAGGTCGGCACAACAACAGGCTGAAGAGCTCATACTATGCTTACATAAAGCTTAATTATGTTATTAGGCATGATTAATTTTGTTCAAATATAAGATCATAATACAATGATCAGGATTTAAGGCAGGTCCATCATCGCTCCATGTGTCATGACGTCACTGGTAGAAGATAGAACAGTTCTAACCCTGGGGATGGCTCCTTGCAAATGTGAAAGCGTTCAGTGTCCCAGTTAGGAGTGGTCAAGTGTGAAAAGCCAAACCCCCATTCCTATCCCAGGACACTGAATGGCCAATTTAGTGGGATGCAAGTGTGAAAGGGGCTATTACTCACCTTGTGTCAGAATTGGAAAATAAATTATGTGGTCAGCATTTTAATGAAGCAATCAATAGCCCCTTTCACACTTGCATCCCACTGAATTGGCACTCATGCAAAAACTTAGTTTATTTCAATCCCACAGTGCAATTGCCCATTTCACACTTGCATGATTGCAACACTGGCATCTGCAGATGTCGGGGATTGTATTTGGGGTCGAGGCCGTCAATCCTCAACGTGAGATAACATAATCTGACGTCAGCAATGAGCTGATTTTTGCTTTCACACTAGACCTTTTAAAGGCCGATTGGTTGGTAATTCCTGGGATCGCTTGCTAGTGTGAAAGGGGCTAATGGTGGGTCTTGTGCACAAGAGAAACTCAAGCATGAGGGGAAATGAGAGACAAACCACAAAAAAAGTTGAACATGCAAAAGAATTTATGGATGGAATAAAAGAGGATTTGAGACTTATTCGAGTTGGATATTAACCACAACTATAAAGTAGCAAAGGAGTTTAACTGTAGATTGGGATGGTCAACTTTTGACTGAATTGGAGTGAATCACTAAATTAAGCCTCCCTTTCGGTCTGGGTTTGTTGCAGTCTTTCCAATTCCATCAAATTCTATAACTCCATGAACTTATGCTTTCTTTCTGTCTATCAGAACTGGCCATTTTTACTTGTCAATTTGGTTCAGTACTTTTTTATATTAGTACATTTTGGCCTGCTGGACATATTATAGCCACCCTTTTAGCAATACGTAACATCAGTAAGGAAGAAAAATGGACTTCTACCATGTTGCCATCTCTTCCCTCTGGTAGTTCTATACATCCCTTCTCCACCTTTGCTACAGAAAACTAGCTTCCACAGGGATCATTCACGTTGGTAGATAAATGAGAAATGTAGAGATCACAGAGAATACCTTAGTTATGATCACAAGTCCTTTTCTCTGTAGCATTATGTATTTACAGTTGGGAGAATTTTGGACCTTCTGGCTAGATAAGAACTAAGGATTGGAGGGGAAGGATCCATCTGTTGAGGTCCGTACAAAGGCTAATGATGTTGGTCGAACTGGAAAGGCAATTCTGCTGTGAGGTTATGAACAGCTTGAGACAAAAGAATTATGATGTCAGGTTTGTTACCTGAGCCTCATTCAAATTGACAAAAGATAAATAAAAGGGAAGTTGATGCTTGGCTCAAAGCATGGCAAGGGAAAATTGGGTTCAGATTTATAGGACACTAATACTGGGGAAGGAGAGAACTGTTCTGTTGGGTTGGGCATCTCAAACAATGCTGGGATCACAAATATAATTATGGCAGGGCTTTAAATTAAATGAGGATGAGAGTAAGAGCATAATGTTTAATCAAATCAAGGGAAAATGAGTGAATCGTGGTACACAATTAAGAGAAAATGTTAATTAAAAGTGTGAAAGAAAGGGGCAGAAAATACAAAAGCATGAAATACAAAGAGAATGCAAATGAGAGAACATGCATTCAGGGTAAAGGAGGGAAAGTTTAAAAGGAACTTTAGGGAAGGGTGGAATGAGGTGCCAGCTGAATAGACATTTAAGAAAAATTTGGACAGGTACATGGACAGGAAGGGTCTGAAGAGATATGGTCAGTGGGACTAGGCAGAAAAATAGTTCAGCACATACTAGAATGGTAAATCAAAGCTTAAAATGATTTATTTGAATTTAGCATTTGCATCAAGCTAAATGTGCTGAGTGTGCAGAAAGCAACCTCATAAGTCTTACAGAGCTATTGTTGCTGAGTGATCAGGACAGGGTGCTCAACTTTTGAGGCTATACCGTGTTTGAGAAAAATAAATCAATAGGGAAGGGAGGCAAGGTAAGAGCAATGCTGAGTCATGATATTGCGGTGAAATCAGTTTGGGTCGAAATTGTGAAGACCAGAGATTAGAATACATTATCTGCATAAGTGTCACCTCTCAATATGGTACAGCATAAATTATAAAACATCAAAAGTGTGTTTAAAGGGAAGCACAATAACATGGGAGATTTTGATCTGTATTGGACAAACCAGAATTAGCAAGGAACAAACTAGTCTGCTGGAGGAACTCAGCAAGTTAAACTGCTTAAGTGGAAGAAAAAGAATGGTTAATATTTTATCACTTGTGATTGGGATATTGTTAAATAACATGGAAGAATATGTAAATTAGTCTATCTGTTACCTCTAGGTGATTTGCCATGTCCTCCACCATGCTTTTGGAGCAGGATTCTTCAAGACAAGGAGGGGTATAGTTGGAAAGAGATTTTGTGGAGTGTGTCAAGTATTGTCTATTGGGGCAATATATTATAACATCCATCCAGGAACACAAAATTGCTGGAGGAACTCAGCTGGTCATTCAGCCTCCATAGAAAGCAATAGAGAGTTGACATTTTGAGCCTAAATCCTTCCACGGGTATCAGCTATTTTAGATTTTCTGAAGTAAGGAAAGATTAAAAGGAATGGTTTCAGATCCCTGAGGAAGTAGTGACCGACACATTTTAGAATTCCAGCTACGGTTTAGTGAGAATACTCTAAGTCCATGACCAACCACTCAACTTAAATAAGGGCAACTATCATTTTATGAAAGTGTAGTTGTCTGAAGTTACCTGGGCAAATAAACTAAGAGAAAGTTCAGTAGATGAGCAGTGGCAAATATTCAAAAACAAACCCATGTGAAAGAAATAGTTAACAAGGGAGGTCAAAGCTAATATTAAATTGACAAATAGGGCTTGTAAAATTGCAAGAGCTACTGGCAGGAAAGGGCTTGGAACTTTTTGGGGACCAACAATAAAGGTCTTTAAAAAGGTCTTAAGAAGGGAGAAATTGATTTTTAAGTGAAATCCTGCATGTATGAGATCACTAGAAAACAAGTTTGGTGATATTTACTTTGTTGGATGAAGGACTTGTACTGTGGTGTTTTTTTTTCTTCTTTGGCTTGGCTTCGCGGACGAAGATTTATGGAGGGGGTAAAAGTCCACGTCAGCTGCAGGCTCGATTGTGGCTGACAAGTCCGATGCAGGACAGGCAGACACGGTTGCAGGGGAAAATTGGTGGGTTGGGGTTGGGTGTTGGGTTTTCCTCCTTTGCCTTTTGTCAGTGAGGTGGGCTCTGCGGTCTTCTTCAAAGGAGGTTGCTGCCCGCCGAACTGTGAGGCGCCAAGATGCACGGTTTGAGGCGATATCAGCCCACTGGCGGTGGTCAATGTGGCAGGCACCAAGAGATTTCTTTAGGCAGTCCTTGTACCTCTTCTTTGGTGCACCTCTGTCACGGTGGCCAGTGGAGAGCTCGCCATATAACACGATCTTGGGAAGGCGATGGTCCTCCATTCTGGAGACGTGACCCACCCAGCGCAGCTGGATCTTCAGCAGCGTGGACTCGATGCTGTCGGCCTCTGCCATCTCGAGTACTTCGATGTTAGGGATGAAGTCACTCCAATGAATTTTGAGGATGGAGCAGAGACAACGCTAGTGGAAGCGTTCTAGGAGCCGTAGGTGATGCCGGTAGAGGACCCATGATTCGGAGCCGAACAGGAGTGTGGGTATGACAACGGCTCTGTATACGCTAATCTTTGTGAGGTTTTTCAGTTGGTTGTTTTTCCAGACTCTTTTGTGTAGTCTTCCAAAGGTGCTATTTGCCTTGGAGAGTCTGTTGTCTATCTCGTTGTCGATCCTTACATCTGATGAAGTGGTGCAGCCGAGATAGGTAAACTGGTTCTATATAATAACAGGAAATGAAGAAATTGTAGATACATTAAACCTAATTTTTTGCATCAGTCTTCACTATGGGGGACACTGCAAATCTCCCAAAGGTAACAGATCAGTTAATTTAAAAGCTCTTACAAGAGATAAAGTATTAAAGAAACCCGTTGGGCTAAAAGTAGACATATCGCAGGATCTAATGGCCTAAGGGTTTTGAAGGAAGTGGCTGTATAAATGGTGGGGTCATTGGGTGAAATTTTTCAAAACTCACTATATTAAAGGAGGACACCAGATAATTAGAAAACATCCAGTGCAATTCCCTTGTTCAAGAAGTTAGGCAGACTTGAAGGGTGGAACTATAGGCCAGTTAGTTTAACGTCTATTGTTGTCAAGTTGCTGGAATCACCAATCAAAGAAGAAATAACTACCGGTAATCACTCGGGAAAGCTCACATTTTTTTAATCAAAGATGAATTGAAAATTACTGTTGTGTGGACACTAGAGAGGTGGAATAAATAGGTCTCTTTCAGGTTGCAGGATGAAACAAGAGGGGTACCCAGAAATTATTATTGGCCTTCCATTATTTATGTATATTAATGACCGAGAGGAGAGCATGATCACACAATATGAGCATGCTGTTATGATAGTGCTAGTGATCTTCCTGACCACTAAAGAGAGTCAGAGACAAGTTGTTACAGCTCGTTGGATTCAAGATGGATGCATCCACATGGTCATGAGTTCTTTAGCTAATAAAATATAGTTGTTTTAAAAGAACCCAAGTTTTTTTTTATTGCAATAAAAAGAAACATCACATGGTACAGGAGTGAAATCAGTCAATATTAGCAGAAATGGAGAGTGTGAAGGATCCTGACACTGTAAATTGGACTGGCAATCTTGACCATGAGTGGAGGGTGTTCATTGATTCATGTTGTACCTGCAAGCCATTGGATTTGATAGCAAACCTGATGCATGGAAGATTGCACTACTACTTACCGTGCCGGACGGACCTCAAACACTAGAGGTTTTCAACACATTTGTTTTTGCCGAGGCAGAAGTCCAGGGCAAGTTCGGCAAGGTTATCGAGATGTTTGATGAACAATGTTCACAAAAAAAAATGAAATGTTTGAAAGGTACGTGTTTTGCTCATACATGCAGCTGCAGGGAGAGAGGTTTGCTACTATTTTAACGGACTTGAAATTAAACACAAGAACATGCAATTTTGGATTGCTGCAAGATTCAATGATCTGTGATCAAATAGTATTCAGGATTATTGATAAGAAAGTGAGAGAGGTTTCTACGAGAGACAGAGCTTACCTAAGCTGGAGCTGTGAAGCTATGCCACACCAGTGATTTAGCTGCAGCACACAAAAAAGTTCGGTGTTAGTTCAGAAGCCAGTGAAAATGAAAGCATAGTCGTAACCACGGTGTCAGAATACACACAAACAAAAAATGAGCTATAGAAAACAACAAAGATGGAGAGACATTCAATTGCAAACAACGTGGCATCAGCATGCACTAAAATAATGTCCCATCTATGGAAAAGTCTGTAATAAAGGCAAAGGGTAGATTCACTGTTTTTCCAAAGTGAAACAAAGCAGGTGAAAGCATGCACACTGTCCCCACTAGAAGAAATGCCCTCATTGGCATGGTAGTACAGGAAGATGATAAACTAAGTGTGAACAATGGAGCAGGACAAGTGGACTGTGTCATTACATTACAAATGGAACAAATATTCCTTTCAACTGGATAGGGGCAAAGGTCACTTTGATCTGTGACCGCGACATCAGGGCAATGAAAATAAAGCCATATATCCATGCAAATTCTGTACGACTCGAAGCCTATAATGGACAGAGCATCACTTTTAAGTTCACAGTACTCCCAGATGGACATGAATCTCTTGGGTGGCAAAGCATGTGGAAAACTTAAGCGTAGTCAAGAGGGTATATACACCAGGGAAACCTATTGTGTTAGCTGATGCATTATCCAGGGCAACAACGCAGAGTAAACCACACAATGAGAGTTCCAAAGTTCCATGTGAGCCTGATCACTGAAACGCTTCCTATATCTGATGTGAAATCCAAGCAGATCACAGCTGAAACAGAAAAAGACAGTTCCTCAGAAGATCATCAAGATTCTGAATGAAGAATGGGCTGAGAGGAATGTTGTCAATGGGCTACTCACGCAGTGGAATTGTCATTCCTCAATCACTGCAAACAGAAATGCTAAAAAGGATGCATTAGGGGCACCTTGGAATAAAAAATGCAAGGAGGGCCGTATCTGCTCTTTATTGGTCAGGGATGAATGCTGACATTGACAGGATGGCTTCCAGCTGTGAGACTTGTTTGAAAGCAGACAAAGGAACCCATGATCATAACTGACTTACTAGCAGAACCATGGCAAAAGTTGGGACTGATCTACTTCCATGGATAGAAATAATTATTTGCATGTTATTGATTATCGAACTATCCGGAGATTGCGCTTTCCTAATGTGTCTGCTACTTTTGTGATCAAATATGAAATTGATCTTTGCAAGACATGGAATTCTTCAAATTGTTTATAGTGACAATGGACTATGCTACAGTTATAGAGAATTCCAGAACTTTGCAGAGAGTATGATTTTCGACATGTGACTTTAAGTCCTCTGCATCCACAAATGGTAAAGCAGAGAAAGGAGTTCACATAGTTAAACAGTAGCTGAAGAAAGTAATAGACAGTGGCTTAGCTCTGTATCTTGGACTATTGAGTTAGAGGTTCACCACTTGAACATGGCATGTTACCAACTGAAGATGGTCAAATACAGAGAAGGAATCGAAAGACCTGTTGAAAATGCAAGAGACACTGCAGAAACAGACAAATGCAGTAGATCTGGCCTGCACAGCAACAGAGGAAACGCCATCAGTGCAAGACTGTAGTAGACCAGCAGACCTGATATTACAAACACCTGTGTAAAGAAGATCCACATGTGTTATCAAAGCACCTGACAGACTGAATCTCTAAAAGAAAAAGAACTACACACTTAAAAAGTTTGTGCTGCTGATGATTGTTTTTTTGTGTTGAACTTTAAATTGAAATGAATGCTGTATTAGTGTGTCATGTTGTTAGATTAAACATCTCAAGGAAAGGGGATGTAATGATAGGGTGCTAGTGATCCTCCTGACCACTAGAGAGAGTTGGAGACTAGTTGTTCCAGCTTGTAAATATAAAATGTTGGAGAGGCTGAGAGGTCAAATAGTGTCCTTTATGTAGCAAAGGTAAAAATACATAACCGACATTTCGGGCTTGAGCTCTTCAAAGTATGAGAGAATCCCAGCAGAGATATCAACAAAAAGTTGGGGAGGGGGGTGGCAAAGGCCGAAGGTGGAGAAAGGAGGGAGGAGACAGCCACAATGAGGGGGAGGAGGGATGGCTGGTTGGGTAAGGGAGGGAAGAATTGAAAGGCAGGAAAAGAGGAGGGGAAAGAAAAAGTGAGCAAGTTTAGCAGAAAGCAGAGAAGTCAATGTTAATGCCATCTGGCTGGAGTATGCCCAGATGGAAAATAATGTGTTCCTCCAATCTCCAGGTGGTCAGGGAAGGATAGTACATAAAGCCATTGACAGACATGTGAGTCTGGGAGTGTGACTCAGAATTAAAATGATTGGCTACTGGGAGGTCATTGTTGTTGCAGACGGAGAGGAGGTGCTCAGTGAAGCAATCTCCCAATCTGCAACTAGTCTCTTCGATGTAGAGAACGCCTCAAAGGGAATACTGGATGCAGTAAACAAATTCTGTGGATATAGTAGTTTTGCTTGAAAAGCCTGTTTGGGGCCCCAGATTATGATGAGGGAGGAGGTGAGAGTGCAAGTGTTGCACCTCCCATGGCCATGGGGAAAGTGCGGGGGGCAAGTGTTGCACCTCCCGTGGCTATGGGGAAGGTGTAGGGGGAGGGGGCAGTGGTGGAGGAATAAGTGGGGAAGGATGAGTGCACAAGGGAATCACAGAGGGAGCTGTTGCTGTGGAAGGCTGAGTGGAGAGAAGGAAAAATGTGTCTGATGGTGGGATAATGCAGTAAGTGCTGGAAAATCCGGCGGATAATGTGTTGGATGCAGAGGCTAGAAGGGTGGTAGGCGAGGATAAGGGGGATTCTATATTTGTTGTGTCTGGGGCAGAGGGGGCCAGGGCAGATGAGTGGGAAATGGAGGGAATAAGGTGTGAGGAAGTGTAATCAAGATAGTTCTGGGACTTAGTGCGTTTGTAATACATGTCGGTGGAAAGCTTGCCTCCCGAGTTGGAGACAGAGATATCGAGGAAGGGGAGAGTGTTAATGGAGATGGACTGCTATACATTCATTACATTCTGGGAAAGCACCAGGTTCAGGTTTTTCTGGAGAATTTTATAAGACTTTTTCCTTATTACTTACACCTATGCTCTATTTTTTGTGATTCATTTAAGTTGAGCAAGCTGCCACATTATTTTTTTTTAAGTTTCTACCTCGCTTAATCTTTATTTTTTTTAAAAAAAGCCAGTTGATTGATACAGGCCAATTTCTTTACTTAATGTTGATAACAAAATTTTATCTGAAGTTTTGGCTTGTAGGCATGAAAATATTTTGCCACTTGTATCTGATGATCAGAGTGGATTTATTAAAAATTGGTATTCCCATTTCAATATACACCTTTTATTAAATATATACTCCTAAGGAGATCTCAGAATGTGTGATATCTCTGAATGCAGAGACTCCTTTGAACAGGTAGAATGGAATTATTTTTAAGACTTTAGAAAAATTTAATTTTGGGGTTGACTTTATTCAGTGGATTAAATTATTATATCTAACCCCCTCTGCTTGTGTGCTTACTAATTTTCAGAATTCTAAACCATTTAAACTCCAACGTGGAACCAGACAGGGATGCCCTTTAAGTCCATTGCTTTTGACCTCACTCTAGAATCTTTAGCTTTCTGAGTATTTAATGATATTACTGGTATTTTAAGGAAGGGCACTGACCACAAAGTTTTGCATTATTCTGATGATTTATTGCTTTTTATTTCTAATCTTGAGACCTCATTGCCTTCTATGCTTTATTTACATTCTCATTTTAGTCAATTTTGAGGTTATAAGTTGAATTTACATAAAAGTGAACTCTTTTTTTGAATAATTTGGCAATAATTGTAAGAAACCAATTTACTTGTTTGGGTGTAACAATTACTAAGAATTATAAACACTTATTTAAAATTTTTTTGATACTTTAATAAAATACGAGAGGAGCATTATCAAACTGGTCGCCCCTTTCTTTATTGTTGGTCCAATCAACTCTTATTCAACGAATATCTTACCTAATGGTCAATGCCAGGGCTCGTGTAAGCGGCCTTGGTGTTGGGAGCTCCGGTAAGTCGGCGGCCAAGGCCAGGGCTTGGGTCACCGTTGTTGTTGCAGCTCATTGGGTTCAAGTTTTTTAGCTATTAAAATTTAGTTGTTTTAAAAGAACCCAATTTTCTTTATTACAGTAAAAATAAACATCACATGTTGCATTGAAGGTATTGTGACTGCAATTCTGTGACTCATGATTAAGATAGATTGAGTGATTGGGTAAAAACTTAGCAAATGGAATTCAAAGTCAGAAACTTAGGTCATGCATTTCAGTTGGAGGAATCAAAATGTAGATTATTACCTTAATAGTGAAATTCATTGGAATCTTGGAGCCCTAGTTAGTGCGTGAATAACAAAAAGTTAGCAGGAAGATGCAGTCAGTTGTTAAGTCAAAAATATGCATTGGCCTTTTTCAAAGAGATTGGAGTTCAGAAATAGTCATGTTGCAGTTGTATAAAGTGTTGGTGAAATCACAACTGGAATGCTCCACACAATTTTGGTCCACTTACCTGAATAAGATTCACTAGCCTAACAAGATTATATGATCAAGAGAAGGTAAACAGGTTGGGTCTGTGTAAAATAAGGGGTGTCCTTATTGAGACAATCAAGATCCTGAGGGAGCATATTGAGATTCTTCACTGATGAGACAGTCTCAAACAAAGTGTCATTGCTGCAAAATGAAAGGTTACTTGGTATTTGAAGATCAATGTAGGACCTGTTTCTGAGCTGTAGGGTAAGTTATTCATAGTTTACTTGCAAATTAAAATAATGTTGAAAGCTTGCTTCATTAAGTCTAGAAAATAAATTCATAAATGCTGGATTTGAACAAGAAATCATAATCAGACTTTACTTCTGCTAAATTCATGATATTTTCTTGTATCGTGATAGTAAAATGTACAGCTCTGTATACAATAATCATTAAGAATTATTACTTCTTTCTTTCTCGTACTCATAAGATATTCTTGTTATGTGCTAGCAAGGTAATAAATACCCATTCATCAAAAGATTATATTCCATTTTTTTCCTTGGATGTTTCGATTGGCCAGTATTTTGAATATTTTAGGTAGAACTGGATCCTTGACTTTCTCATCAGAAGACCACAGACAGTACAAATTGGAAACAACATTTCCTCCTCACTGATCAACACATTCATCCACAACAGTGTGGCCAGGCACAATTCCAATGCTATCTATAAGTTTGCCAATGACACCACAGTTGTTGGGAGAATCTCAAACGGCAATGAGGAAGCATGCAGGAGGGAGATAGATAAGCTCTTTGAGTGATATCACATCAACAATCTTGTGCTCAACATTAGCAAAACCAAGGAGATAATTGTGGACTTCAGGAGGGAGTCAGAGGAACATGGCCCGGTCCTCATCGAGGGCTCAGTAGTGGAGAGGGTCAACAACTTTAAATTCCTGGGTGTCAGCATCTCCGAGGATTTGTCATGGAGTCTGTGTTGATGCAATCATGAAGAAGGCCCACCTGCAGATATACTTTGTGAGGTGCTTGAGGAGATTCGGTATGTCACTAAAGTGTCTCAAAAACTTCTGCAGGTGTACCATGGAGAGCATTCTGGCTGGTTGCATCACTGTCTGGTATGAAAGCACCAAATCTCAGGACAAGAATAAACTCCAGAAGGTTGTTAACTCGGCCTGCGACATCACAGGCATCACATTTCACTCCATCAAGGACATCTACATGAAGTGGTGATTTTAAAAAGCAGACTCTATTCCCAAAGACCCTCATCACTCAGGCCATGCCCTCTTCACTCTACCTACCATTGGGAAGGAGGTACAGAAGCCTAAAGACGAGCATTCAAGTATCAATAGCACAGGGACAGCTTCTTCCATGCTGCAATTAGATTCCTGTATGATCAATTAACCAAAGACACTGCCTTACTTTTCGTGCACTATTATTTAATTTTTTTTGTATATTAGTGTTGTAAGATGGCTCATTTGTACTGTGATGCTACCGCAAAACACTGAATTTCATGACTTGTTCATAACAATAAATTCTGATTCTGAGAACATTTCAAGTTCTACAGTGTTTGATTTAACAGTTTATTGTAAACACTGCATCCGCCAATTCTTTGGAGGTGACGTGGCACATATGACTCACAACTGAGTCTGTTAATTTATTCAGAAAAAGTCTGCTCCAAGACTGAATGGAAGCTACAGCAACTCCTAATAGAAGTAGAGTTCTTTATCTAGAAAAGACCAGAAAATGAAAGATAGTAATTTTGCAGAAATTTTATCTTTTTCAGATCTGTGGTCCAAATTTAGTGCAATTGAGCACTAAAGGTTGGTACTTCACAAAGAAATACAAGCAGTAAAGTACATCATGGAAGGAAACTGTTTCGCCCATTTCGTCTGTGCAGGTTGAATACAGCCTACCCAGCTAAATCCCATCTTCTGGCACTGTCCATATCTCTGCACCTCATGACCTTTCAAAGGTTCATCCACAAACTTTTTAAATGCAATGTGTCTCCGCTTCTCATACTCTTTCAGACAATGATAGTCATAAACAGTTCTTGTGTAACCATCTATACACTGGCTAATAAAGGAAAATATTCCAGATACCATTTTAACAACTTGAGTTGATCTGCCTTTTAAGGAGTTGTGGGCCCAAATTCCAAGATTTATCTGTTCCTCTCAACCACTCAAAATTCTCCTGTTCATTGTAAAACATTGCCTCATAAGACTTACTTTCCAATTCAGACAACATCCTGGTAAATCTCCTCTGCAACCTCTCCTATAATGAGGTGACCAGAACTGACACAATATTCTAAGTGAGGTCTCACCAGAGATTTGTAGAGCTGCATCATGACCTCTTGACTCTTGAACTCAATCCCCTTATTAATGAAACCCAGCATCTCACATGCCTTGTTAACTATCCTATCAACTTGCGTGGCAACTTTGAGAGATGTATGGATTGGGATCCCAAGTATCTGACCATTAACCGTATACTCAGCCTTCTGTTTTGACTTTCCTAAATACATCACCTCACACTTATCTGGATTGGACTCCATCTGATGTTTCTCCACCCAACTCTGCATCCAGTCTGTCCTTTTTAACCTATGACAATCTTAAGCATTATCTACAACTCTTCCAGCCTTTGTATCATCTGCAAACATACTGACCTATCCTTCTGCTTCTTCATCTAGGTCATTTATAAAAATCACAAATAACAGGGGTCCAAGAACAGATCCCTGCAGAATTCAACTAGTCACTGACCTCCAAACTGAATACCACTACTACTCTGCCTTTACATGCAAGCCAATTTTTAATTCACACAATCAAGATTCCATGGATCCCATGCTTCATGACTTTCTGAATAAGTCTCTCCTGGGGAACCTTATCAAAAGCCTGACTAAAATTCACTTACACCACCTTCCTACCTTCATCGGTTTCTTTTGTAACCTCCTCAAAGAACTCAATTAGGATTGTGAGGCATGACCTTCCCTTCACAAAGCCATGCTGACTATCCTTGAGTAGACTGAAATTCAAATCCTTATAAATCCTCTCCAATAGTGTGCACACCACTGCTTAATACTCAGTAATTCCCAGGATTCTCCCGATATTTTTTTTTAAACAAGGTTACCACATTTGCCATTTTCTATCTTAATTTTGGCTTGATTTGTTTAATTTCACAGATTGGCTCAGAGTTTACCAGCAATTAATTTGAATGTGACTGGGGCAGCCATGGTTGCAACAGAAGCCGAATTTGATAATGCAAAGGATAAAGTGAAGACTTTAAAGAATGATCCAGGAAATGAAGTAAAATTGAAGATGTATGCATTGTTTAAACAGGTGATGTATTTAAAATTGAAAAATGCAGTGATTAATTAGAAAAGGAGTGTCCTCTATGAAAGCCATTCACCTAACTCATTTGGTTAGGACAGGGGTGGCCAAACTTGCTTCAGATGTTTGACAGCCACAACACATACAAAAATATTACATACATGTTTTTACTTTTACATGTGCATTTTGTTACATAACTTTGAATAAATATTAAGAAATATATGTACGTAATAATATTCATGTATGTTGTTTTAAACTGCATATTTGTATTTGTTTAAATTATCAAAAAGTGACATACTTTCAAAATTCTGACTGATTTTCTGTTGAGATATCTGCCCATGGCAGCAATAGAGGCTGCCTTATTGAGTATATTTAAGATAAAGTAAAGATAGATTTTTGAATCGTATGGGAATTGAGGGTTAGGGGGGGGGGGGGGGGGTGGAAGGCAGAACTGGGAACATGGCCAGATCAACTATGATCTCACTGAATGTGAGAGCAGACTTGACTGGCTGGATGGATGACTTTTGTTTCTGCTTGTTCTCTTTGGAATCGCCTCTGCCACTGGTCACTGCAGATACCTGCTCCATTGCAGCATCCACAGCTGAGTGCATGATGTGGGAAGCGACCCGATACAAAGCTGCCTCCTGCAGCAGGCCGATGCCACGGGACTTGCTCTGGCTGCAGGGATTCGGAGTGTCCTAAGGCAGTTCGAGAGTTCAGGTGTCTTCTCCAGACGTCATATTTACATGAGCCACACATTACACGTCAAAGAGCTACATATAGCTCACGAGCCACAGTTTGGTCACCCCTAGATTAAGTGAATAGCTTTCATAGAGACGATCGGAATTTGTTTTAATGCATGCTATCTTTTTAAAATATTTTTATTTTTAAAAAGCATATCATTTGGGGGCATGGCATGATGGTGTAGGTTGGAGATGTGGAAAACGCCTCTCCCAGTTTTTTTTTTAAATAATTTAAAACCTAATTTTTTTTTTAAGAATTTAAATTTTTCTTAAACTTAAGAGCTTTGTGATTTGTTTATCAATGGCTATAAGAAAAGAGAAAACACAAGCAACTAAGAAAACAAATTGCTGAAGAAGTTGGGCCAATGTTGATGATGGATCCTTGGGTTCAAGTTCCTCTTCCTTCCAGAGTGGTCTGCGCTGCGATGGCAAAGATTAATATGACTCCAGTGCCATCTCTCTGGGGAACCGGTGAAGATGGGGCTGGAGTCCAGAAGAAGACGATCGAGTTGCAGATGTCACAGGAATAACTGCGCATGCACGAAGGAATAGCCTGTTTCCCTATGGGGAACAGTAGAACCAACTAAGTCTCTGGTCACGAGCGTTACTAGTAAGACCCACAGTCACTTGTTGATTCAATTAGGCATTGAATTAGGAAGATCTTCAAGTGTTTCAGGAGGAGAAAAAGAAGGTGATCAAGACACAGAGAAGGAAGAATTGGAGGGACCAGGAGCAGAATGTGAAAAGAAAAAAGCCCAACTGATTCAAGGGATTGAAGGAATACAATTTAAGTATCCTGAAGCTGAAATTAAAGGTATTGAAGCTCATCAACAAACTTCTATAATTACCAATCAAATGCAATTATTGTAAAAACATATGGACATGCAATTTGTATCTGTCAGAAATGATGCTAAAGCACAATTTGAATAAGTTAAGTGAAATGAAAAATATTTTTTAAAAATGGCAAAATGTAACGAAGCTGTTGAAAAAGTTAAAATTCAAGTCCAGAAAATTGAAGATTATATTCAAGATTATCATTATGATGTAGAACAATGTAAAGATAGTCAATAAAATTGAAGATTATTTTATGATTTGAGATGTCCAAAGGAAAGAACTTTTACAAAAGGTTGACGTATTAGAAAACCATATCTGCAGGAATAATGTTAAGATTGTGGTGTTACCTGAAGATTTTGAAGGCCCTAATCCAGAACAATTTTTTTCAAAAATGGATTCCAGAAATTCTGGGTCCTGAGAATTTTTTAAATGAACTTGAGCTGGATAGAGTTCTCTTTCTCAGGTTGATCTGCCAAACTAATAAAAAAATATCATTTCCAGGACAAGCACCACGCTTGATTTTGATTAGATGCTAACGTTACCAAGATAAGGGAATGATATTAAGATCAGCAGTTCAAAATGCTCAAAAACATCAAGGTCGATTAGTGGTGGAAAATAATAAAGTATTTTTTAATGTGGATTTGAGTGTGTCGATTGTGAAAAGAAGAAAGGAGTTTAATCCTGCGAAATCTGTCTGTAGCGGGCGTCAAAAGAACCAAAGACTTGTTGATCCAAACCAAGGTTTTTATTAACTAAAAGACTGGAGCATATCACAAGTAGGTTGACCAATCCAGAATGACCTGGTCTGGCTAGGAGCAATCCTTTAAGACCTGCCAGTAGGTGTGGCTACACTCTCAGCCAATCACAGTCATCCTACACTACCATCTGTACATGTGTACATGTACACATTGGTGATAGAATCTGTTCTATCATACGGTCTTTCAGGAAAAAGGATATAGATTCTCATTTCGATACACAGCCACACTAAAGTATATCCTGGAGAATTTGCAAATTCTCTTCCGAATATTAAACAAGATCAACATGGATGCTCAGAGTCAAACTATTCAGCAAAATTTGGCAGATCAACCTGAGAAAGAGAAAACTGAGCAACAGATGACAGAACAGAAAAACTTGGTTAAGATGGATGATGATCAAGTGAATAAAAAATTCAAAGAAGCTTTTTATGCTTATAAATGAACTGCTTGATTAAAGCAATCTATATTCTGTCCGGGGGAGGCGGACCTTTAGTCTTTTTCTTCCGTAGCCGCGTCCCACTTCCTGTGCAGTAGAGGGAAGTAGTGCTGATCTTTATCGCTATTTTTTTTAGGGGTTTTTTTATGTACTCCTTTTTCTTTTCCCTTTTCCTTGTTCAGAGATGTCAAATTTAATTGAAAGTTTGTCTGGAGTGGGGTTCCAGTGGGATGGGTGGCGAGAGTTCTTTAACTTTTGGACTTGAGAAATGACAACTAATAATATATTAAAATTTGTGAGTTTTAACATATATGGGCTTAATAATAAAATTAAGAGAAAGGTTTTGAAATATATTAAAAAATTGGAAGTTGATAGTGATTTTTTGCAAGAAACACACTTAACTGAAAAAGAACATCAAAAATTTAAAAGAAATTGGGTAGGTCAAGTGGTAGCCTCTTTGTTTAATTCTAAAACAAGAGGAGTTGCTATTTTGATTAATAAGAAAGTTCCTGTTACGAGCCCAGAGGAGCCCATAACCCAGCAGCAATAAATATTTCCCAAGACAAATGATTACTTAAGCAAAAGTTTCTTTTAATTATCTTTAAACATGAAAAAATAATCACACTTTAACTTATCACTATTGACTTAACTAACTTAACCCCCTTCTAATTCTAACCACACATGTATGTAATGTGTGTAAGTTCAGAAAAGTTATTTGATTCACAGTCCAATCTCACTTCTCATTCTTCCAAGTTCACTGGTTGCAGGCAATTCTTATACTGTGCACAGAATTTAACATTTATAAAATTCACCAGGTGCTGAGGTTTGTAAGGTTAATGGTTACCACTCAGGAAGGTTCTTGTTGGTTTTCAGAGAGAGATTTGTTGTTCCAGGTCACCCACAACTGATTTACTTCCATCAGCCACTTCAGAGTCTTGCCAAAGAAACTTGCCCCTGCAAGGTTCTCCAGATGATAACCTCTTTCTTTCAGGTCACCACAGAGTGCCTTTTTGTTTCTCTTTTTCCGGGTGAGACATTAGACAGCCATTCCTCTCCTCTTGCATGACCCACAAGGGCTTTGACCAGGGTGAACGAAGCACTCACAACTTGTCCTTCAAGTGGGGTTTTCCACAAGCTTGCCAGCTTGTCCTGTTCCAGCCCCAGTTGCTGCTGCTGACTGTAAAACTGTTGGACTGATCTGTGTGTGTGTGTGTGTGTCTCTCTCTCTCCCTCCCTCCCAGAGAAAAAAACCTGTTTGACTCTCTTTGCTTGCGAAACCACATGACCTTCTTAGAACAGCAAGTTCCCCTCCAGACAGTCTGCGGCTCTGACAAGCTCTTTCATCTGTTGCCTTTTTGTAAACAACAATCCATTAGTGAAGTCTCTTGGGCACTCTCCAAAGCTTTTGCAAAGGCTCTGAGGCCTCGATATGCCTAGCATGAGCAGAGCTCCAGTATTTTAAATAAGATCTGTTTTAAATTGTTTGTATGTGACCTACATTTACAATCCCTGCCCCAATTTATTTCCCAAAAACCTATCTATATTCTATCACACTGTTAAGATTCAGTCAGTGGTTACGGATCCTACTGGGAGACTTGTTTTGGTACATTGTTAAGTTTACTCAGAGACGTGGACACTTATGTCTATATAATCACCCAGCATAGATGATGAGAGATTTATTCATGATTCTTCTATGTATCTTGCTGAGGAACGTGAAAAGGTTCTAATTGGAGGAGATTTTAATTGTTGTCTTGATCCAATTTTGGATAAATAATAAATATGTTACGAGGACTAAAATTGTGAAATATCGTCATGACTCTTACTCGAGAATAGATATATTTTTAATGTCAGCCCAGTTACAGGTAAGAGTTGTGCATGCAAAATATAAAGCTAAGATTTTATCTGATCATTTACCATTTTTGATGTCATGTATAATTTCTGAAAAGGAAAAATTGTTTTATAAATGGAGATTTAATTCTACATTGTTGAAAAGGGTAGATTTTTATGAATTTATAAAAAATCTAATTCAATAATTTTTAGAAATTCTAATTGTCTAGAAAATAAATTTACTTTATGGATGCTTTGAAAACTTAGTTGAGAGGTCCACTCAACAAAAATTAAGGATTGTGTTAAAAAATTGGACTGGAGAAATAAAAAGAAAATTTGGAAAAAGACTTGCAGAGTGGTTTCTAAGAAACAAAGGGAAAAGGGAAATTTTATTATAATTCTATACAGACTTACAGAACTGAAAAAAATAATTGAGAAAACTATCAAAAGTATTATAAATTTGGGGAAAAGAGCGCACAAAGTTTTGGCTTGGCAATTAAAGACAACAAACTTCAAGAACAATTAATGCTGTTAAAAATAATTCTAAGAAGATTACTTATGAACTTCAAGAAATAAATGATTCTTTTAAAGATTATTATTTTAATTTGTATAGATCTCATTTTGTTACTGATGAAGTTCAACTTGATTTTTTTTGTCAAAGATTAGTTTACGTGTTTTAGATTGTCAAGATCAGAAAGATTTAGATGCTCCATTTACATTAAGAGAAATTATTGAGGCTCTTAATTCTTTGCAAAGTGGTATGTCACCAGGAGAGGATAGTTTCCCACCTGAATTTTACAAGAAATTTAAAGATTAGTTAACTCCTTTTATGGAGGTGTTGAAACCAGCAATGGAAATTCATTCTCATCCAGAATCTTTTTCAATTGCAATTATAACTGTGGGACCTAAGAAAGATAAAGATTTATTGAAAATTTAATCATATAGGTCAAAATCTTTATTAAATGTTGATAATAAAATTATAGCTAAAGTTTTGTTGAATAGAATGACTAGACATTTACCAAATTTAATGCGTATGGATCGAACTAGTTTTGTTAAAAAATGTCATTCGGCATATGGAAGGGTAAGATGTCGAGAGTCTCTACAGAAAAATTAACCTGGAAATATGAATTGGGAGATTTATTACTCCCTAATTTAAAAAATTACTATTGAGCGGCACAGATGAGATTTCTTACTTTCTTTTTTGAAGAAGGAGCTAAAACTGCATGGCTGGGAATAGAATTGGATAAAATAGGAGAGAGAATGGCAGAGAATTTTATATATAAATGGGATGTGAAATTAATAACTGGTGGGAGAGAAACCCCTTTGTTAAAACATTTAATAAATATTTGGTATAAAATAAATAGAGATATTGGAACAAGAGGAGAGCTTATCTCCTAAAACTCCTCTGACTCATAACAGGCTTATACCATGTACAATTGGTAATCAATTTTTTGAAATCTTGTCCCATAAAGAGATCAGGTTTATGAGCAAGGACAAATTATTTCACTTGAACAATTAAAAAATAAATATGTAATTCTAAAACCTTGACTTGCTACTTGACTTGTTGAGTTGCTCCAGCAAAATGTTTGGATCCTTTCGATTTATTTATTTTTTTAACCTTGAAGGGCTCAAGCCTGAAACGTTGGTTATGTATTATCTATCTTTGGGATATAAAGTGCACTGTTTGACTTGCTGAGCTTCTCCAGCATTGTGTTTTATTAATATCTTTATTCATTTTGTGAAAAGATCACATGCAAAATTATCAGAAAATATCTTTGAGTAAATTTATTGCTTTATTTTGCTTTTCTTCAAACCTTCCTCTTCCTTGCTAGCCCACTGTTGAAATTAAAATTAAATTTAAATTTGAAAATAAGGCTATTTACCATTTTTTTAAATCTTTGTGCCACAGTTCATTCAGCCAATTCTGCTGGCTGGGGAAAAACTGCTAAAATAGATCTGGTTTTTTTTTTCTCAGACCTCAGAAATTACAAGTTCCCTTTTTGAAAGTTAATGCAAAATCAATCATTACTAGATTTGGTATCACTCTTGTCTCTGGGGATTGAGCCAAAATTCTAAATGTACATTCAAATGTAATGCTGAGAGTCAACTACACTGTCAATATGTTGTCTTCAGAATGAAATGCTATATCAGGTTCTCTTTCTTTGATGAATGTGAAAGGTATCACTGTACTATTTCAAAGAAAAGCAGGAAAGTTCTCTCTAATTTTTTATTATTATTGCTCAATCAGCATCATTAAAAAATATGATCATTATACCAGTAGGCTACTGTGTTTCCTACATTATAAAGTGACTATTCTTCAAATATAGTTAATTGGCCTTAAAGCATATTGAGATCATTTGTGATCATTGAAGGTAATCCACAAAATACTCTGAGCCTTCTTGTATACTTTATTTTTTTCACCACTACCTTTTCAGGCATTTTATTCTATGTGATAATTGTGATGCTATTTACATGCCAATTATTTTAAATCTGTGATTATCCAGTGAGGAAACTTGAGTTAACCAATGCTTATAATTTTCTATCCATTGAAATTTTTTTTTTAAATATTTGTTTTAGGCAACACAAGGTCCCTGCAGTTCACCAAAGCCAAGTATGTTGGACTTTGTCAACAAGGCAAAATGGGAGGCTTGGAATTCACTTGGGAAAACATCCAAGGTATTTTTATGATTTTATTAAAGTGGATTTTTTTTTTCAAATAAAAAATATGAACTGAATTCCGTTCCAGTCTGAAAGTATTCTCAGTATAATTTGTTATCTATGTACATCACTTAAAAAGTTGTAGTGGGCAGTCAGTTTTTTTTTAATGCAGTTCTGTCAATTTTTGTATTTTTAAAAATAGTTTCTCGTTTACAATAGAATCAGCTCACTACTCTTCACTTTTGGATCATTCTGTATGATAAATAAAATAAATTACTTAGCCTATCACTATCTGACCAAATAATATCATCATTTTTTTTCCAAACTTTATTTAAAAGCAAACAGAAACATAGCATACAATATAAAAATAGTCAAAGAAGATTTTTCATTAATACCCATCCCCCCCCCCCAACTCCCACCCAGCTCCCTTAAGGGGAGCAAAAAAATAAAAATATTAATTTATATATTTTTAAAAATTTTTATGTTAACATTTCAAAGTATATCTAAATGAATATATTTCAAATACAGAGACCACTTAATAACAAAAGAAGAATAATTATCATGTAAAGTATAAGTAATTTTTTCCATAATAACACATACTTTCAATTCATTATGCCAACAAGCTATATTAATCTCAGTATCATCTTTCCAGGTACTAGCAACACATTTACGCGCTACTGATAACACCAAACGTACAAAAGCAATTTGAATTTTATCCAATCCCATTCCTCTTAACGAATATAAATTTCCCAACAAAAAATTTGTTGGATCTAGCAGTAGTATAAAATTATATAATTTCTCCAAAGCTACTTTAATTCCTTGCCAAAATGATTGAACTTTAACAAAATTCCATACAGCATGTCCAGTGAGGCTGTTTGGGTGGAATTGAGGGGTGAAGGAGGCATGAGGGTGCTAATAGGGGTGTATTACAAACCACCAAATGGGTCAAGAAAACTAGAGGAGCAAATGTGTAGAGAGATAACGTATATGTGTGAGAATCATAAGGTAGTGATCATGGGAGATTTTAACTTCCCTCACATTGATCGGGATACCCATACAGTTAGAGGGCTGGATGGGCTAGAGTTCGTTAAATGTGTTCAAGATTGTTTTCTGAATCAATTAGTAGAAGAACCGACTTGGGACAGTGTAATACTGGATCTCATGTTAGGGAATGAGCTAGGTCAGGTATCAGACATTAATGTTGGAGCTCCAATTGGGTCTAGTGATCATAATTCTGTTGGTTTTAAGGTAGTTTTAGGGAAGAGCAAGGAGGGGCCTAAAGTTGAGGTTCTGGATTGGAGAAGAGCAAATTTCGAAGGAATAAGAAGGGATTTGGGGAGTATTGAGTGGGACAGGATATTTTCAGGTGAGGGTGTAAATGAGAAATGGAGGATATTCAAAAAAGAAATTTTGAGGGTACAGAGTAGTTATGTCCCAGTGAAGATCAAAGGAAAGGCTGGAAGTCATAGGGAGGCTTGGTTTTCGAGGAATATTGGAAATTTGGTTAGGAGAAAAAGGGAGGTGTACAAGAGGTATAAAGAACAGAGAGCTGACAATTTGAAGGAGGACTACAAGGAGTGTAGAAGAATCTTAAGAAAGAAATTAGAAAGGCCGAAAAAAGGCACGAAGAGGCTTTGGCAGACAGAGTAAAAATAAATCCATAGGGTTTCTATAGGTACATTAAAAGTAAAAGATTAGTGAGGGGTAAAATTGGACCCCTTGTAGATAGTGAGGGTAGGCTGAGTGAGAAGTCAGAGGAAATGTGGGAAATTTTGAATGATTTCTTTGCCTCGGTATTTACTAGGGAAAAAAATATTGAACCAGTTGAGGTAAAGAAAAAT
Organism: Narcine bancroftii; assembly: GCF_036971445.1. Taxonomy (NCBI): domain Eukaryota; kingdom Metazoa; phylum Chordata; class Chondrichthyes; order Torpediniformes; family Narcinidae; genus Narcine; species Narcine bancroftii. Next base: position 381,578,662 of record NC_091469.1, on the reverse strand, counting down.
AATGGGGAGGTAATGAAGCATATAAGGATAACCGAGGAGGTAGTGATGGCTGTGTTGTAAAATAAAAAGATGGATAAATCTCCGGGACCGGACAAAATATTCCCAAGGACACTCAGGGAGGCTAGTGGACAGATAGTGGGGCCATTAACAGAGATATTTAGGATGTCACTGGCCACGGGGGTAGTGCCAAAGGATTGGAGGATGGCGCATGTGGTTCCGCTGTTTAAGAAAGGGTCTAAATGTAAACCTGGGAATTATAGGCCCGTGAGTCGGATGTCTGTGGTGGGCAAGTTGATGGAAAGTGTTCTGAGGGATGGTATTTACAAATATTTGGAGGTACAGGGATTGCTAGGGAATAATCAGCATGGTTTTGTCAGGGGTAGATCATGCTTGACAAACCTGATTGAGTTTTTCGAGGGGGTTACAAAAAAGGTTGATGAAGGGAAAGCTGTGGATGTTGTCTATTTAGACTTTAGTAAAGCTTTTGACAAAGTTCCCCACAGGAGGTTAGGAAAAAAAGTGGAGGCATTAGGTATAAATGAGGAGGTAGTGAAATTGATTCAGCAATGGTTGGATGGGAGGTGTCAGAGAGTAGTGGTAGAAAATTGTTTGTCCAATTGGAGGCCGGTGACTAGTGGAGTTCCTCAGGGATCGGTCCTGGGTCCACTATTGTTGGTTTTATATATATTAACGATCTGGAAGCAGGGGTGGATAATTGGATAAGCAAGTTTGCGGATGATACAAAGATTGGTGGTGTTGTGGACAGTAAGGAAGATTACCGTAGATTAAAAGGTGATTTAGGAAGGCTGGAGGTGTGGGCTGAGAAATGGCTGATGGAATTTAATACAGATTAAGTGTGAGGTGCTGCATTTTGGAAAGGCAAATTTAAATAGGTCATATGCATTAAATGGTAGGCTATTGAGATGTGCAGAGCAACAAAGGGATTTAGCAGTGATGGTGAGGAGTCTCCAGGTGGCGCTCATGGAGTGAACACGTTTTGGTTTTTGCTCCATAAAATATACTATTTTTAACCTGTATCCACCTTTGAACTAACTTCACAGAAGTCAGAAAGATCTTTATTATTTCTCTAATTATACTTGAGTCTGAAAATTTTGAAGAAATGACTGAAGGAAAAGCTACACGAGCTAAAACCCGGGCAGAAGAAGGTAACGGCCGAGAGAAGAAACAACCAGACATTAAACTAAGTGAGATGACCTTCACTGACTTTTTAAAATTCTTTCGTGATGAATTCAAAGATGTTTGTCGCAAAAAAGACCTAGCTGAACTTCGTACAGCTTTAATTGCCTCAGAAGCTGAAACCAAAAAACAACGTACCTTAATTGCAGCTCTTCAAACTGAAGTTCAACAAAAAGAGATTATACTGACTGAGGTCGAACAGAAACTTTCCAAAGCAATTAAACAACTAGAAGCACTCCAACTGAAAAGCATTGATTCAGAGAACCGTTCCAGAAGACAAAATATTCGTTTGGTTGGAATTCCTGAAGCCATTGAGAAAGGAGATCTCCTGACGTTTTTTGCCGAGCTTTTAAAAGAAGCATACCCATTCGAATTCCCTGCTGATCCACCGCTACTTGATAGAGTACATCGTATCTGGAACCGAAATGCTGAAGCTTCCAAACCCAGAGTGGTGATGGTCCGTATGCATTACGTGAGTACAAAGGATAGATTGATTCGTACAGCCAGAAGACTTGGAAATGTGACTGTTCGTGGCTTTAGTCTAAGAGCCTATGAAGATTTTAGTCCGGAGGTAGTACGCGCTCGAAGACTGTTTAAAGATCTGATGTTCGAATGTTTTGAGAAGAAACTGAAACCTGCGCTCCTGTATCCTGCGAGGCTCAGGATTTCTCCGGAGAACCAAGCTCGTCAAATATTCGACTCCGTGTCTGCAGCACGGAACTACCTGTCGGCTAATTTCCCGTCTAGCGCGACCTCTCAGCCCGAGTGACCGATTAAAAATGCGGTAGATATTGGTCTTTTTCAGGTTAATAGTCAGATTCTGATCTCTGACCATTCGAAAAGTAATAGATCATTATAGCTCTAATTATCCTGTTCATCTTTAACACATTTTTATATATTTTCTTTCTCCTCTGTGAGAAATTTTTTTAAAATATATAAGTGTATGTTTAATTTTATATTAATATATACTAATAATATGATTATATTCTTTACTATTTTATTTCTGAATTACTGAAAATGGCGATTTTTTATCTTTTGTTTATTAAAACTTTTCATGGTTTTTTTTTTACATTCGCCATTTTCTCTTTGTCTTTCTTCATAAACTAATTTTAAAATGATTTAACTCTTTATGACTTTGTTTTATCAGTAGGTACTACACAATTACGATTTTTCTTTTATTTCTTTTTAAATATTTTTCTTTCAATATTTAGTATTTGATTTTAGCTTTTTATAAGTTTAGGTGGTGGATCTTATCTTAATATTAGGAGCTGCCGTCTGAAGACATGGGGGTAGGTTTAGTATTATCTCTTTTTTCTCTGATCACTCTCTGGTCAGATGGGGGGCTTTGTGGGTGGGGGGTGGGTTTTGTTTTTCCTTCAGGGGTTCTTATGTTTCATTTTCTTTTGTTTTTTCTTGATTTTTCTTTTAGAACTACAGATATGGCTGACACGTCGTCATTTCCGGTCCTTCCTTATATCTTAATTCTTCTTCCGGGCGCATGGGTCCCTGCTTTGGTTAACCCTTTATATACTGAAGGGTTGACCTAAGTAATGGATCAAAACATTAATTTTGTCTCTTGGAATGCTAATGGTCTAAACAACATGTTTAAAAGGAGGAAGGTCTTTAAAGTATTCCAGAGACTGAAAGCACAGATTATTTTTTTACAGGAGACTCATGTGAGGAAGGAGGATAATCTGCGTTTTTTTAAATCTTGGAAAGGCCCACAATTTCATGCCAACTCATGCTCTAAGACTCGAGGTGTATCTATTTTTATTGATCCCCCTATTACATTTGTTCAACATGACATCACTGTAGACCCTAATGGCAGATTTTTATTGGTTACTGGGTTATTATTCAATATTAAGGTTGTCATGGTTAATGTTTATGCCCCGAATGTAGATCACCCTGAGTTTTTTAGATCTTTGTTTACTATTTTACCCAATCTAAATGAATATCATTTAATAATGGGTGGGGATTCTAACTGTTGTCTGAATCCCCTGCTAGATAGGTCGAAACCTTCACAGCTCCTACCGAATAAATCGGCTACATATATTAACTCTTTCCTTACTAACTCTGGAGCTGTTGATATTTGGAGATTTCTTCACCCGACAGATAAAGAGTTTTCCTTTTTTTTCTCATGTATACCATTCATACTCGAGAATTGATCACTTTTTTATTGATTCACGTTTTATTCCACTTGTAACTGCTTGTAAGTATGACATTATAGCCATTTCGGATCACTCTCCATTACAACTCTCTCTTAAATTCAAAGACTCTGTTTCTACTATTAAGCACTGGCGTTTTGATGTTACATTATTGCAAGATTTAGACTTTGTTAAATTTATGAAAGAACAAATTAACTTTTTCTTTTCAACAAATTACACTACGGAAATTTCTTATGGAATATTGTGGGATACATTCAAGGCTTATATTCGTGGTCAAATTATTTCTTACTCAGTAGCTTTGAAGAAATGCATCAAAAACAAGATTCATCTATTGGTTGAGAAGATTAAAGACATTGATAAGAAATATGTGACTGATCCTACTGAAGAACTTTACAAACAAAGAATTGAACTGCAGATGGGATATAATTTGTTACTTACATCTTCGATTGAAAACCAGCTAATTAGATCTAAATCTGATTTTTATGTGCATAGTGAGAAATCGGGTAAACTGTTGGCTAATCATCTGAAGAATATTTCAGCTAGACGCCAAATTGTGGAGATTCGCAAACAGAATGGAGAACTGACTGTTAACCAGGAAGAGATAAATCAATCTTTCCAAAATTTTTATACATCCTTATATAGTACAGAATCCCCTCAAGACCTTAGTAATATGTTTAATTTTTTAGAACATTTGAAATTCCCAAAAGTATTACCTCAAGATAACTTAGAATTAAGTAAACCCATTTCAGATTCGGAGATCAATAAAACTATTTTCTCACTGAACTCGGGGAAAGCACCAGGTCCCGATGGATATTCTGTGGAATTTTATAAAGCTTTTTCTTCTACTCTCTCTCCCTGGCTGATTAAGATGTTTGATGAATCTATCACATTGGGTAAACTACCACAATCATTTTACAGAGCTACGATTTCTCTAATCTTGAAAAAAAATAAAGACCCGACCGAATGTTCTTCTTATAGACCTATTTCTTTGTTGAATGTTGATTCTAAGATCTTCTCTAAAATTCTAGCGACAAGGCTAGAGAAGATATTACCATATATTATCTCTGAAGACCAGACTGGATTCATTAAAAATCGTTATTCCTCCTTTAATATTAGAAGATTGATGAATATTATTTACACTCCTTCACATAAGTCTTCAGAATGTGTTATTTCACTAGATGCTGAGAAGGCCTTCGATAGAGTAGAATGGCCTTATTTATTTACAGTTCTTGAAATATTTAATTTTAGTCCGATATTTATATCTTGGATTAAATTTCTTTATAATTCCCCAGTTGCCTCGGGTTTTACTAATACCCAAAGATCGCCATATTTTCGATTATTTCGGGGCACCAGGCAAGGGTGCCCCCTTAGCCCTTTATTATTTAACTTAGCTTTAGAACCTTTGGCAATTGCTATCAGAGAAGCACCCAATATTACTGGTATTATTCGTTGCAGGGATATTCATAAAGTATCACTATATGCAGATGATTTATTGTTATATATTTCCAATCCTGAAAATTATATTCCTGCAGTTTTATCTTTATTAGCCCAATTTAGTAATTTTTCGGGATATAAACTGAATTTAAATAAAAGTGAATTATTCCCATTTAATGGATGGGTCCCTATTTATGATAGTTTACCTTTTAAAATAGCTAGAGACCATTTTATATATTTAGGGATTAAGATTACTAAAAAACATAAAGATTTGTTTAGGACTAATTTTTTCCCTCTATTGGACCTGATCGGCAGTTTACTTACCAATTGGTCACCATTATCCCTATCCATGATAGGCCGAATTAATGCTATTAAGATGATGATCTTACCTAAATTTTTATATATATTCCAAGCTATACCTATTTTTGTTCCTAAATCTTTTTTTGATAAGGTCGATTCTAAATTGTCCTCGTATATCTGGCAAAACAAGAATCCTAGATTGGGGAAAAAATATTTACAGAAATCTAAACTAGAGGGAGGGTTGGCATTACCCAACTTTAGAATTTATTACTGGGCAATTAATATTAGTTACTTAAGGTATTGGTTGAATTATTCAGAATTATCTCTAAATCCCCATTGGGTAAATTTAGAAATTAAACCGATACAAAATTTTTCAATTAGCTCTATTTTGGGAGCTGCTCTCCCTTTTACTCTTACTAAATTATATAAACAAATTGATAATCCAATGGCTAAACATACACTACGTGTATGGTTTCAATTCCGGAGATTTTTTGGCCTAAGTCATTTTATCTTGGAAACTCCTATTGTACTAAATTTCCTTTTTCATCCCTCTCTAATTGATCAAGCTTATTTACTCTGGAAAGTTAAAGGTATAACATGCTTTTCGGATTTATTCTTGGATAACTCTTTCATGTCATTTGAACAATTATCCATGAAATATGATTTACCTCGATCTCATTTCTTTCGATACTTGCAGATTAGGAGTTTCTTAGTTTCGACTTTACCCTCTTTTCCCAATCGGGAGACTACGACTGTTTTAGAGGATATACAATATTCAAAATTCCCTCCAAAAGGTGTGATATCTAAATTATATAATATAATTACAAAAATAAATTCTGGGACTTTTGAAAAGTTTAAAAATGATTGGGAAAGAGAACTCAACCTTCATATTTCTAATGAAAATTGGAATAAAATTCTGCGACTGGTAAACTCTTCTTCTCTATGTGCAAAACATTCACTAATACAGTTTAAAGTTGTTCATAGAGCTCATATGTCTAAAGATAAACTCCATCGCTTTTATTCTTATATCGATCCTATATGTGATAAATGTCAATTGGAAATAGCTTCCCTTACACATATGTTTTGGTCCTGTCCCTCTTTACAGAATTATTGGAAGGAAATTTTTTCCATTATATCTACTGTTTTGAATATTGATTTACAACCACATCCCATTACTGCAATTTTTGGATTACCTATGATAGATTTGACTTATTTATCTCTTCCTGCGGATCGTATGATTGCTTTTCTTACACTAATGGCTAGAAGATCTATACTATTAAATTGGAAAGAGGTAAATCCTCCCACTGTTTTCCAATGGTTTACCCAAACTATACTATGTTTAAATTTAGAGAAAATTAGAAACTCTGTCTATGAATCCCCTTCTAAGTTTGAGTTAACCTGGCGACCATTTATTCAATATTTTCATTTGTGGTGAGTTGATCTGGCTCTGTTTTCTTTCTATGATTATGTATGATAATTGGGCTGTAAGATGAGATCGGAGTGATCGGCGTGGTTTAGCTATATCTGTAGGTTTTTTTTTAAAGTTTTTTTTAATTCAGATTTGTTTTTTCTTTTTTGGGGTTTTTTTTTCTCTTTTTTCATATATTGTTATTAATTATATCTTTTTTTAGAGATAGTTCACACCCTAAACTGATCAAAATTTTTTTTATGATATATTTTTATTCTGTAATATTGCTTAATATCTCTGTATTAATTCATTACTTACTATGTATTTTTTTTATATCTCTTTGAACTGTATGTGTTTATAAATTATAATAATAACAATAAAAAGATTGATAAAGAAAGGAGTGATGGTAAATAGTACCCTCAAGGCTGATACTCAGGTAGATGGTGTGGTGAAGAAGGCATTTGGAATGTTGGCCTTCATAAATCGGAGTATTGAATTCAAGAGTAGGGAGGTTATGATGAAATTGTACAAGGCATTGGTGAGGCCAAATTTGGAGTACTGTGTACAGTTTTGGTTACCAAATTATAGGAAAGATATAAACAAAATAGAGAGAGTGCAGAGAAGGTTCACAAGAATGTTGACAGGATTTCAAGGTTTGAGTTACAGGGAAAGGTTGTGCAGACTGGGGCTTTTTTCTCTGGAGCGTAGAAGATTGAGAGGGGACTTGATAGAGGTGTTTAAGATTTTAAAAGGGACAGACAGAGTAAATGTGGATAGGCTTTTTCAATTAAGAGTGGGGGAGATTCAAACTAGAGGGCATGGTTCAAGATTGAAGGGGGAAAATTATAAGGGGAACATGAGGGGAAATTTCTTTAAGCAAAGGGTGGTAGGGATGTGGAGTGAGCTTCCGGCAGACGTGGTCGAGGCGGGATCATTGGTTACATTTAAGGAAAGACTGGATAGTTACATAGGAGAGGACTGGAGGGGTATGGACCGGGTGCTGGTCAGTGGGACTAGGAGGGTGGGGATTTGTTACGGCATGGACTAGTAGGGACGAACTGGCCTGTTCTGTGCTGCAAGTGGTTATATGGTTATCTGGTTATAAAAATGTTCCAATACATGAACCACATCTAAAACAAGAATCCGAATTACTAAATCCATATTTTTTTTAACTTTTCCGGGGTCAAATATAATTGATGTAAAAAAAGTATAATTAACCATCCATGTTGCATATTGGTCAATTTATTACATTGTCTTGCCCAATCTTCTTCAGAAAAAAAATTCTAAATCACTCTCCCATTTAAGTTTAGATTTCTCCCAATCTGTCTTATCCATACTACCTTGTAACAAATTATACATAAGCGAAATATACCCCTTTTACGGTATAGAGGAAATCAAAGATTCAAATCTCGACAAAGTAGGTAAAATCATCTCTCTACCATAATTATCTTTTATCAAAGCTCTAAGCTGATAATACGCAAACAAAGAATTTACAGGTATATCAAATCTTTCTCTCAATTGATTAAAAGAAAGAAATTGCCCCTCTACAAAACAATCTTGTATTGTCTTTATACCTTTAGAATCTCAAATCTTTAAATGATTGTTAAACATTGAAAAAGGAATAAGCTGATTATTATACAGTGGAGTTAAAATAGATCATTTATCTTTCGACCCTAACACCCTATTTTTTTTTAGCCAAATCTTTAATAAATGTTTCAATATCGGCATATCATATTGCTGTAACAAATTCATATTCCAACGAAATATAAATTCATGTATTTCAACCCTAGGAATACACGCCATCTCCACTTTAGCCCAGCTAGGAGGCTGATCTAAATCCATCAATCTACTGATGAACTTCAACTGGGCCGCTTCATAATAATTTTGAAAATGTGGTAGTTATAATCCACCCAATGTATACTTCCATGTAAGTCTATGCAACGTCACTCAAGCTAATTTACCTTTCCATAAAAATTCTCTCACTGGTTTATTCAAATCTTGAAAAAAAAAGCCTTAGAAAGTAAACAAGGTAGTGACTGGAATAAATATTGAATTTGTGGAAAAATATTCATTTTAATACAATTAACCTGACCAATAAAAGTTAATGGAAGATCTTTCCACTTAATCAAATCTGCTTTAATCCATCTTAATATAAGTACGTAATTTAGTTGATATAATGATTGATAATTTCTATTCATAAACACACCTAAATATTTAATTTTACTTGTCCACCTTAATTTTGTAATTGTTTTAAATTCAGAATAATTTCCCACTCCAACTGGTAACATTTCACCTTTATCACAATTAACTTTATAATCCCGATAATTCTCCAAATTTCAACAAACACTCTTACAATTGTTTCAACGACCGTTCCAGTTCCATCAAATATACCAATATGTCATCCACAAATAAATTAATTTTATATTCTTCATTCTTAATTCACATCCCTCTAATTTCTTCATTTTGTCTAATAGCCTGAGCTAACGGTTCAATAACCAAATAAAATAAGGCTGGTGACAATGGGCAGCCCTGTCGAGTTGAACGAGTCAATTTAAATGGTAAAGAAATATGTCCATTCATCACCACCCTAAGCAATCAGTTTCGTATATAAAGCCTTAACCCAACCAATAAAAAAAGGGCTGAATTTAAATTTCTCTAACACCTTAAATAAAAAAATCCCACTCAACCCTATCAAAAGCTTTTTCTGCATCTAATACAACCACCATAGGATGGTTAGATTGCTTTCGATATGCATTGACCAAAGTAATTAATCGAAATATATAATAAAACCTGTTTGATTAATATGTACCAATTTAGGCAAATATTTAGCAAGTCTATTAGTTAATACTTTTACTATAATTTTATAATCCACATTTAATAAAGAAATAGGTCTATATGAAGACACTTTTAATGGATCTCTATCTTTTTTTGGAATAACAGTTATTAAAGCACTGGAACATGATTCTGGTAGCTTCTGATCGTCAGTATCTTGATTCAACACCTCTCCAAATTCATTAGATAAATCATCATTAAAAAATTAATAAAATTCCACAGGAAATCCATCGTCCCCTGGGGACGATGCAACGCCACTCGAGCTAATTTACCTTTCCATAAAAATTCTCTCACTGGTTTATTCAAATCTTGAAAAAAAAAGCCTTAGAAAGTAAACAAGGTAGTGACTGGAATAAATATTGAATTTGTGGAAAAATATTCATTTTAATACAATTAACCTGACCAATCAAAGTTAATGGAAGATCTTTCCACTTAATCAAATCTGAATAGCTTCCTTAATTTCAAAATCCGTAAATGGAGATTCCAATTCCTGAACATCAATTCCATCTAATACCGGTAATTTTAATTTAGATAAATAAGAATCAATAAAGCCATCATCCTGTTTCCCCTCAGAAGTATATAATTTTTGATAAAATGAATTAAATTGGTCATTAATTTCCTGAGGCTTATGTTATTATTGAATTCTTCTTAACAGCATTAATAGTCTGAGACGTCTGTTCAGCTTTCAATTGCCAAGTAAATACCTTATGAGCTCTTTCTCCCCAACTCATAATTACGTTTAGATCGATTAATTAAGTGTTCAAACTGATACATTTGTAAAGTATTATAACACAACTTCAACCTCTCCAATGCAATTTTTTTTATCTGTTTCCCCTTTCTGAAAGTCCTTCTCTAACTCAGCAATCTTATTTTCTAACTCTAAACTTTCTGCCATATATTGTTTCTTAACTTTCGTAGAATAACTAATGACCTGCCCTCTCAAATAAGCTTTTAAAGCATCCCATATTACAAAATGACTATCCACAGAATTAACATTTTCATTCAGAAATAAAGAAATCTGTTCTTTAACAAAAGAAACAAACTGTTTTTTTCAATAACATTGCATTAAACCTCCATCTAAACGACAGACGCACTATCTCCGAACTTTCACAAGAAAAAAGTAATTATGAATTATCTGATATAACTACTTTTATATTTAGCTCGTAATACTCTACCTTGTAAATGCACTGATACCAAAAATAAATCAATTCTAGAAAATGAATCATGTCTTGAAGAATAACAAGAAAATCCTTCTCTGTAGGGTTAACTTTTCTCCAAATATCCACCAAATTTAAATCTTTCATTAACGCATTAATTTGTGTTCCCATCTTTGATTTCCTTATACTTTTTGGATTTCTATCCAATAAAGGGTCGAGAACACAATTAAAATCACCACCAACTAAAACATTTTCATTAGCTTGAGTTAACAATAAAAATCCTGCTGAAATAAACCGTTCATCATCTATATTCGGGGCATAAAGATTCAACAAAGTCCACAATTCAGCAAAAAATTTATAATTCACTCTTAATACTTTACCAGAATACCCCTCTAAAGATTCCAATTCAAAGGGTAAATTTTTATGAATTAAAATCGTTACTCCTCTTGCCTTAGAATTAAAAGAAGAGAAAACATGAGCAACCCAATCCCTTTTCAATTTCAAATGTTCTTTCTAAGTCAAATGTGTTTCTTGTTTAAAAAAAAGCAATATTAATTTTCATTTTTTAATATAAACCAATATTCTCTTTCTCTTAATTGGATTATTTAACCCCTGTACATTAAAAGTTGCAAAATTCAATTGAGACATCTTTTTTTAATTACTAATATAATTATACACTATAAAATAACACTCCCCTCTCAAAAAACTCACTCAAAAAAGAAAAAGAAAGTAAAAATAACAAAACAAAAAAAAACCACCCAAGGTAGTAATACCTTAAAAGACTGGGTGTGGTAAACCAACCAGTGGTAGATTACTGTCAAAGTTTTCAGTGTCATCCACCCCCGCCCCAGCCAGATATGTATTGATTATTTAATCAAACACAATCAAATATAGTCCAACCCAATGATTCCAAGCCCAAAGACTGCTCCAGATCTTCAACATCAAGAAGACTCTGTCCGTGTCATCTCTTCTTTCTTTCCATTCTTTCCATTTCCATGTCCATTTCCATTCACTCTCTTCTTAGGAGGTAATGGAGGAGAAGATCCATTTCTTCGCAATTCCGGCAAAGAGTTGGCAAAAACCAAAGCATCACGATCATTCTCAAAAAATTGAGATTGAAAATTTCCATAGAAAACCTTCAAAATTGCAGGATAACGAAAAGCAAACATGTAACCTTTTCGCCACAAAACGTCTTTAGCCGTATTAAATTCTCATCGTCTTCTAATAACCTCTTGACTCAAATCAGCATAAAAGAACACCCTATTATGTTGAACCATTAATGGAGATTGATTGTGTCTTGCATTCTGTACTGCCATATGTAAAATCATTTCAAGATCTTGATATTTAAAACAACGAATCAAAACTGCTCTCGGTGCTTGTCCTGGAAGTGGTTTTCTTCTCAGAGCTCTATGAACCCTATCCAATTCCAAACCTTCAGGGAAAAACTCTTTACCCAACACCTCTGGATCCAGTGCTTAAAAAATTTTATAGGGTCAGCACCTTCCTCTGGAAGACCAACTATTTTCACATTATTCCTCTGACTTTGATTTTCCAACGAATCAATCTTCTGAATCTCTTTTCTGAATCCTCCAATCTACAAAAGAACCTTCCACTTTTTCCATATTTTCTCTATTACATTCTACCCGAGTTTGACACTCAGAAAAAGCTGTTTCAATTTTCTTAAAATTATCTTGCACAGTGTCTACTGATTATATACATTTATTAATATCACTTTTAACTAGTCATTTCCTGTTTAACACAAAATATTCATTTTTATTTTCATCTCCATAAATCCTTGAGTCATTTGAGTTGATATTTGTTTTGACATATGCATTTGCTGTATTTGACCAGCAATCCCTTCCAAAACAATAAACACTGAATCCAGTCCAGATTCCACTTCCACTTTTTGAGATTCACCCTCTTTAACAGCAAGCTCCTCCTCCTGGACGTATTTCAATAAGGAAGTTCCTCTTCTTCCTCAGTCAGCACAGTTCCTTTAACTGAATGGCTACGGGTCTGGACACCCGATGCCGGCACCCCGACCTCTTCGGGATGCCAGCTGCTCAGGTTCCCCCACAGCGCTAATTTTTTCCAGCAGCTTCCAGGCCCGCAATGCCACATGCAGGCCAGACGAAGCCGTCGGATACGCAGAGGCGTCTTCACGAGGACGCGGGTCGGCAACGGCCAAACTCACTGATGTGCCGGCGCCATCTTGCGAATGCAGGATCGGCGCTGGAGTCAAAGTTGAACGGGCTGGTGTCCTCTGAGGCTTGGAGACTCCCAGCAATGACTCCATGGATTCAGCTATGCAGGTCAGCCTCAATTCTTCTGCACTTTTATATAGTAATTTTTTCTGAAGCTGAGGTTTGAGCTTTTTCCACATTAGATGCCATCATAAAGCACTGTTATTTAAATAACTGTAAATCTTATTTTTAATCACTTTTATACTATTAAAAAACCGGGTATTTAATGATCCAGCTGGGGAGAGGTGGAACACACGTCTTCCTTGTACACCATCTTGCCATGCCCCCCCATAATTTCATCATCTTAAAGAAGATAACGAAATTAACATTTCTAGACTAATTGAAACTTATTCCAGTCAATCATTTTTTTTCTCATCCTGTTGCCTGTGGTATACCGATGGTCCAATGTGTCTTGCTGAAGAAAAATATTACTGATATAGCAAACGAGTTCTATGCAAAACAGGGATGTAAATTTTTACAACAAAAATCCCCAAAATATTCTCAAACATTTTGCCACAAAAATGGAAGTACTGTAAATGATTTGGGAAGGTGTTCAAGCTTGTTATCGCCTCCACGAGGTGTCCCTCGATTTGTTTGTGGTTGTCCACAATAAGTAAAGAATAAAGTTGGTCTATGCTGAAAAACGAAGAACCAATAACCTAAGTAGCTGAAAACAGACAGATAGTTAAGAGGACGGATAGGGGATTCTGCGGACGCAGCAAGGAGAATCGGATGGTGGTTTGCCTCCCTGGTGCCAGGGTCCGGGATGTTGTTGCTCGTGTCCCAGATATCCTAAAGTGGGAGGGACAGGAGCCAGAGGTCGTGGTACATGTAGGTACCAATGACATAGGGAGAATTAGAGAAGAGGTCCTAAAAAGTGAGTACAGGCAGTTAGGTAGGGAGTTAAAAAGAAGGACCGCAAAGGGGGTAATCTCTGGATTACTCCCTGTGCCACGTGACAGTGTGAATAGAAATAGAATGAGGTGGAGGATTAACACATGGCTGAAGGGGTGGAGTAAGGGGCAGGGTTTTAAGTTTCTGGATAACTGGGACCTTTTTGGGGGAGATGTGACCTGTACAGTAAGGACGGGTTACACTTAAATCCCAGGGGGACCAAAATCCTGGCAGAGGTATTTGCTAGGGCTACTCAGGATCCTTTAAACTAGAATGGTTGGGGGGAGGGAACAAAATAGTACAGAGCAGTAAGGAGAAGGTTAGAATGCAAACAAAGAAAGTTTGTAGTAAGTATTTGAATATGGATGGGCAGGTGATAGAGAAGGGAAATGCTCTGGAAGAAGATGAAGGGCAATTGGCAGGAAAAGTAAATAATGTTGTTATTAAAGATGAGGGAAAACAGGGATTAAAAATTGGGAAATCTCTGAAATTCATATATTTTAATGCCAGGAGTATTGTAAAAAAGGTTGATGAGCTGAAGGTGTGGATTGATACTTGGAAGTATGATGTGGTAGCGATTAGTGAGACATGGTTGCAGGAGGGATGTGATTGGCAACTGAATATCCCTGGGTTTCGTTGTTTTAGGTGTGATAGAGTCGGAGGGGCAAGAGGAGGTGGGGTTGCATTGCTTGTCAGGGAAAATATTACAGCGGTGCCTAGGAAGGATAGATTAGAGGGCACATCCACGGAGGCTATTTGGGTGGAACTGAGGAGTAGGAAAGGAGAGGTTACACTTGTAGGGGTGTATTATAGACCACCCGGAGGGGACCGAGACCTAGAGGAGCAAATCTGTAGGGAGATAGTAGATATTTGTGATAAGCACAGGGTTGTAATTATGGGAGATTTTAATTTTCCACATATAGATTGGGAAACACATTCTGTGAAAGGACTGGATGGGTTAGAGTTTGTGAAATGTGTGCAAGATAGTTTTTTACAACAATATGTAGAGGTGCCGACCAGAGAAGGAGCAGTGTTAGATCTACTGTTGGCAAATGGGATGGGTCAAGTGACGGAGGTTAGTGTTGGCGAGCACTTCGGGTCCAGTGATCATAATGTCATCAGCTTCAATGTCATTATGGAAAGAGAAAAATCAGGACCAAGGATTGAGGTTTTTGATTGGGGAAAAGCTAGATTTGAGGAGATGCGAAAGGACTTGCAGGGTGTGCATTGGGACAATTTGTTTTATGGGCAGGATGTAGTAGAGAGATGGAAGTCTTTTAAAGATCAGATTTTGAGAGTGCAAAAGCTTTATGTTCCTGTTAGGTTAAAAGGAGGGGCAAAAGGTTTGAGAGTGCAGTGGTTTTCAAGGAATATTGGAAACTTGGTTCGAAGAAAAAGGGAGGCGTACATTAGATATAAGAAGCATGGAGTTAAGGAGATGTTTGAAAGATACATTGAATGTAAGAGGAATCTTAAGAGAGGAATTAGGAAAGCTAAAAGAAGGTACGAGAAAACTATGGCAAGCAGGGTGAAAACTAATCCAAAAGAGTTCTACAAATATGTTAATGGTAAGAGGAAAGCTAGAGACAAAATTGGTCCCTTAGAAAATCAGAGCGGAAAACTGTGTGTGGAGCCTAGAGAAATGGGGGAGATATTGAACAGTTTATTTTCTTCGGTATTCACTAAGGAGAAGGATATTGGGAGATGTGAGATAAAATAAGCAAATTGGGTAAATATGGGGAATATAGAGATTACAAAAGGTGTAGTTTTAAGGCTTTTGAAGAATATAAAGGTGGATAAGTCTCCGGGACCAGACGGGATCTTCCCCAGGACATTGAGAGAAGTGAAGGAGGAAATAGCAGAGGCTCTGGCGGTAATTTTCCAAATGTCATAAGATATGGGGATAGTGCCGGAGGATTGGCGCATTGCGCATGTGGTTCCGTTATTTAAAAAGGGTTCAAGGAGGAAGCCTGGCAACTATCGGCCTGTAAGTTTGATGTCTGTGGTAGGTAAATTAATGGAGAAAATTCTTAGAGATAGTACTTATAAACATCTGGATAGACAGGGTCTGATCAGGAGCACTCAACATGGATTTGTGGGAGGAAGGTCATGTTTGACCAATCTGATTGAATTTTTTGAAGAGGTGACTAGGAATGTGGATGAGGGTAGCGCAGTGGATGTTGTCTATATGGACTTCAGTAAGGCCTTCGATAAGGTACCACATGGAAGGTTAGTTAGGAAGGTGTAGTCTTTGGGTATAAATTTTAAGATAGTCAAATGGATTGAACATTGGCTGAAGGGAGAGGCCAGAGAGTGGTAGTGGATAATTGTCTGTCAGGTTGGAGGCCAGTGACCAGTGGTGTGCCTCAAGGATCTGCATTGGGCCCATTGTTGTTCGTTATATACATTAATGATCTAGATGATGGGGTGGTGAATTGGATTAGTAAATATGCAGACGATACTAAGATAGGTGGAATAGTGGATAATGAAGAAGGTTTTCAAGGATTGCAGAGGGATTTGGGCTGCTTAGAAAAGTGGGCTGAAAAATGGCAGATGGAATTTAATGCTGATAAGTGTGAGGTGCTTCATTTTGGTAAGAAGAATCAGAATAGGACATACATGGTAAATGGGAGAGCATTGAGGAATACAGAAGAGCAGAAAGATTTAGGAGTAACGGTACATCGTTCCCTGAAGGTAGAAACTCACGTGAATAGGGTGGTGAAGAAGGCTTTTAGTATGCTGGCCTTTATCAATCATTGCATGGAATATAGGAGTTGGGAGGTGATGTTGAGATTGTATAAGACGTTGGTGCGGCCTAATTTGGAGTTCTGTGTGCAGTTCTGGTCGCCTAATTATAGGAAGGATATAAACAGAGTGGAGAGAGTGCAGAGAAGGTTTACCAGAATGATACCTGGGTTTAAGCATCTAGAGTATAGGGAGAGATTGGACAGATTAGGTCTTTAATCTTTGGAGCGTAGAAGGTTGAGAGGGGATTTGATAGAAGTATTTAAGATTATGAAAGGGATAGACAGAGTGAATGTGGATAGACTATTTCCGTTAAGAGGAGGAAAGATTAAAACAAGAGGACATGAGTTAAGAATTAAGGGGCAGAGGTTTAGAGGTAACATGAGGGGGAACTTCTTTACTCAGAGTGTGGTAGCCGTGTGGAATGATCTTCCGGGAGAAATAGTGGCGGCGGAGTCAATTGTATTATTTAAGAAAAGGTTGGACAGGTATATGGATGAGAAGAAGATGGAGGGTTATGGGCATTGTGCAGGGAGGTGGGACTAGAAAGGGGTGTTTGGTTCGGTGCGGACTAGAAGGGCCTAATGGCCTGTTTCCGTGCTGTAATTGTTATATTATGTTATATATATTAAGTAGAATTACAAGTTTCATCAGAAACTTAAAAATGGGGAAGAGATTGGAAGTAGCAAAGTGAAGGCCATTTGTTCCCTTGTGTTGCTCAGTCATTCATTATCACTGCTGATTTTTAAAAATCTCAGTGCCAGATTTCTGCATATCTTTTTAATATTTATTTTTTTGAATGAATGAGCTTCCGCAGCCATCTTGAGTAAAGAATTCCAAAGATTTCACTGTCATCCAGGTGAAGGAATTCCATCCTTTTATTTTAGGATTGTGTTGCTTGATTCCAAACACCATAGCCAGAGAGTATAGGACTAATCTGCTTAATCACCTGAACCTCATATTACAGTCTTCATATTACTCATGTATCAAACCTACCATCCCAGGAATCACACTTTGCTACACACCATCCCTAAGACAGGGAGAAAAAAATCTAAAGACACTACTGGAGATGCCCTCTTAGCAGGGTTTTTTTTAATTAGAGCAAGATGTCTTCACTCTTGTACTCAAATCCTCATGAAAATAAAGGCAATGTTTTGTATGCATTTTTCTCAGCTTTTGAGAACAATGGCATCCAAATTGTTTTCCTCACATCTACTAAGCTTTGTATCATCTGCAGATTTTGGCATATTATGCTTGATCCTTTCTTGATATAGGTGAACAGTTAAGGCCCAACATCAATCCCTGCTGTATCTGCTGAACACAGTTTGCAGCCTGAAAACCACTCATTTATTCCTCTTGTTTTCTGTCTCTTGTTCTCATTCTACAGCAATATATTATCTGCAATGCCTGTAAACATATCTATACTGTCATTGGTTGCCCATACACCAACTTTGTGACACACGTAAATCTTGTTGATTCTTTCTACAGAAAGTTCCTTTGTTATGAGCCCAGAGGGCCCATTATCCCAGCAGCAATAGATATTCACCAAGATAAATGGTTACTTAAACAAAAGTTGCTTTTAATTATCTTTAAACATGAAAATAGAATCAAGCTTTAACTTATCACTATTGACTTAACCTAACTTAACCCCCTTCTAATTCTAATCACACTTGTATGTAATGTTACAAGATCAAACCAGCAACCACAAAGAAGGCATATCACACAGGGATAAAGATGAACAATTATTTTATTAACAAAATTTTACCTTCAAACTTAAATTCAAAATTCTAAATCCCCCCCCCCACCCCTCTTTATAACAATGTCCACCAGTTAATATACAAATTTATATAACAGTGTAAAACTGATAAATTCCCCAGCCTAAGTATAACATATAATCAAAGTCTAGGTTATATTCCAAACCAGCCCACAGGAAAAAAAACTTAGACACAAAACAAACAAGACTCACAAAACTTCAATTGCAATCGAAGTAAAGATCGTAAACAAAATTCAGTTTGTTTGGTAAACTGAAGCCAAAAGATCTTTTAGAGAGAGAGAGAGAGAGAGAGAGGGTACAAAATTCGAAGTGGTCTCCTTGTGGTGCTCGCAGAGAGAGAGAAAAAAATATGGCTTGGTCCGGATCCTTTTGGCTGCCTTCTGAATTATCATTTTTTTTAAATGCCCAACATTCCAAACTGCCTCTTAGAAAATGACTCATGCTTGGGCTTCCTTTCATTCTACAGCCACACCCAGTCGTGGTTTGTCTTCCAAATCCAGAAATTTCTAGATCATCTTTTGTACATGCTCAGTCTGTCTCTCACTCACTCTCTCTCACTCTCAGCAGTCCACCTTCACCTTGGCTCTCAAAGGCAAACTGTCACTTTTTAAGGCAAAACCACGCAACATGTAGGTCAATACATAACACATAACTCTATTCACCAAGACAAATGGTTACTAAAACAAAAGTTGCTTTTAATTATCTTTAAACATAAAAACAGAATCATACTTTAACTTATCACTACTGACTTAACTAACCTAACTTAACTCCCTTCTAATTCTAAGCGCACATGTATGTAATGTGTGTGTAAATTCAGAAAGGTTCTTTGCTTCACAGTCCAATCTCACTTCTCATTCCTCCATGTTCACTGGTTGCAGGCAATCTTTATACTGTGCACAGAATTTAACATGTAAAAAGTTCATCAGGCTTTGGTGCTTGAAAGGTAAATGGTTACTACTCAGGAAGGGCTTTAACCAGGCAGTCTTCCAAATGGGGTGTCCACAAGCTTGCCAGCTTGTCCTATTCCAGTCCCAGCTACTTCTGCTGGCTGTAACACTGTGGAAGTGATCTGTGTGTGTGTGTGTGTGTGTCTCTCTCTCCCCTCTCTCTCTCTCTCTGAGAGAAAGCCTGTTTGACTCTCTCTGCTTGCAAAGCCACATTACTCTCTTAGAACAACAAGTTCTCTTCCAGACATTCTGCAGCTCCAGCAAGATTTTTCATCTGTTGCCTTTCATAAACAAAAATCCATTAGTGAAGTCTCTTGAGCACTCTTCAAAGCTCTTTCAAAAGCTGTGAGGCCCCGATATGTCTAGCATGGGGCAGAGCTCCAGTATTTTAAATCTGTTTTAAAGTATTTGTATGTAACCTACTCTACAAACCTTTCCCAACTTATCTCCCAAAATCATAACTATATACTCTTGTCACCCTTGTTCAGCATCTAGTATATTTGTGTGCCTCCTACATACACTGACTCATTTCTCAATAAAATATGACAAAACTATCTAATTTTTAACCACCTGATAATATGGTCCATTTAAAACTTTTGCCACTTCATTGGAACACTATACAATAATTTAGTATAATTCCACCAGTATCAGACACAAAATTATCTGTCTTCATTGCAAATTGCACCTAAAAAGCAAGCCCTCATTTACTAACTGCTTAAATTTAAATTGGTTACCTTGACATGCTAAATATTACAATTACTGACATTTTAGAGAATGAATGCATGTACTGGGGAAATTATTTAAAATTTGAATTTGTAATATTTTATGCTCTACCTTATTACATGCAGGAGCCTTCCAAAGAAGCATGCATGCATTGGTTTCCCCAGGCAGCACAGATTAAACACAGTTTTTGTGGTGCCATGGCATTTGGGATTTGATTGAGCAACTCTAACTACTTGGATTAGAAGATTATATCGAACAACAAAATTTACATTTTTCACTAAAATTATGACCATTTTCATTTAAAAAAATATAGAATTCCAGTATGTATATGATATGGAAATAAATGTTGAGCCAGTGGTAATAATTTTTTCTTTGAAGGAGGAAGCTAGACAGAAATACGTGGATCTTGTACAAACACTGGATTCCACAGAGGTACCCCAGCAGCGTAAAGCCACTGCCACAGAAGATGTGAAGTCATCATTCCAGACACTAATTGTCACAACTGAAAACAACATCACAACTATTATGCTAAACAGGCCAGCCAAAAAAAATGCAATTTCATTTACGGTAAGGACTTGTTGACACAGGCGTCTGCATATGCTGGAATCCCAAGCAAAAAAATTCTGCTGGAGGAACTCTGGTCAAGGGACGTCACTGGGGCAAAGAGAATTGTCAATGTTTCAGATCAAAATACTGTACATAATCGTGTTAAAACATTGACAATTCCCCTTTCTCCCTCTGATGATGTTGACCTGCTGAGTTCCTTCAACAAATTGTTGATTAATTGGTTTATTAGATTTTAGTGGTAGCAAATAATTTTGTCCAACTTCTATGTTGGTGTTTTGCTGAAATTCAGTTGATGTCAATAGAATGCACATTTCAATTAATTCAGTAGGTTTAAATCTTTCACACAATTCCATGTTTTCAAATTATCCCTCCAGTCAGGTTTCCAACCCTCTCACAACATTAAAACAGTCCTACTAGGGGTCACATGATAGAGTAGTGGCTGGTTAAGGAAAACCAGCCCTCCACAGAGAAAGTTGGAAAAAAAGGTAGAAAAACAAGGCAGAGAAGAAAAATGTAAAAAGAGTCACAAGAAGAACTTGAAGGTGGCTCCAAAGAAGGAAAAGATTACAATGCCAAGTAAAGAAGGGATAAAGAAATTGCCAGAGAACTCTCCCCAAGAGGATGGCCCGAGCAGTGAAGCCGGTGAGCACGCAGCTGGGCGGCTATGTCCCGCAGGGTGGTCTCAAACATTGGCTTGCAGAGCCTGAAAAAGAAATGCCAGAGTGCCAGTGCAGTACGCATTGTAGAGAGGACGCCAACAGCAAGATGCTGACTTGGCAATGGGAGAGGCTGCAGAGAAGACACTGATAAAAGCAATATCAACACGGAGCCAAGAAATAGAGCTAGAGAAAGCAGATCGAGAGGAAGATAAAGACTTACAAGAAAAAATACAAGATTTTTAAAAAAACAGAAGCAGATGATTGATAAGGAATATTTTTACAGTCAAATAAAGATTCCAATGGAAGCAATAATGGCTGAGCTCAGTACTATTTAAAAAAAACCAAGAGACAGATGTAAAAATGCAAAGAATGGAGAATGCTATGGCAAACATGAGAAAATGAAGTGGAAGACAGAGTGATAGGTGTGGAAATGGAGGTGAATGAGTTAAGAAAAAAATTGGAAGATAGAGGTAAGGAGATTAAGAAAACACAAGATTTTTTTGGCCCAAAAAATTGACATTTGAGAGATTTTCAGCAGACGTAATAATATTTTTTAAAAAGTGGGCCTGAAAGAAGGTGAAGAAGTGACAACTATAAAAGGATTTATAAAAAGATGGATCCCACAGATCTTGGGAGTGGAAGAACTCCAAGAAAAAAATAGAAATTGAAAGAACCCACAGAGCATTGGTGCCAAAGCCATAAACACAGCAGAAACCACGTTCCATACTAATAAAATTACTACGATATACAGCAAGGGAGAAAATATTGGAACTGGGAATGAAAAGAGTGAAAGAAAATAAATTTAATAAATAATTTTTTTTTTAATTGGAGTACAATGGGGAAAAAATATTTTTTTAATCAGATATTGGCTTTAAAATTTTAAAGAAGCGAAAGGAGTTTAATTTTGCAAAAATTGTGCTATGGAAAAAAGGTTATAACTTTGTGTTACAGCATCCAACAATGTGGAAGATATTCATTCCTCGTGGATAAAATAGACTGTTTTCAGACCCAGAAGAAGCTTGTCGCTTTGCAGACCAATTACCAAATAAGCAACAAGAAGAGGAGTAAAGGAAGTACTAAAAAGACTGTTAAGATAATGTATATAAATAAGTTGGCATGGTAATAGTTTGAGTGCAGACGTTTAAGAAAAAAATAAGTTATATCAAAAAAGGCTTTGTTATATTTTTAAGAATTGATATATAGTGATTTCTCTGAGGGAGGGCTGGGAAGAGGGGAAGATCTGCCCACTGTGAAATCTGTTGACATTTGCAGTGCATACTGCAACCCATGTAGAAAAGGGAGTTGTGGTTGTTTTGCGAGATGGTAAGGGCAATTCAGTAAAGGGGGATTTAATGTTGTTTTCTTTAATAGTATTCTTTGGTTTTCTTATGGTTTTTGTTATTTTTCTATTAGTTGTATCATTGCATATAGTAAAAAGTAACAATATTAAAAGTGCTTTTAGAAGAGGGGTGATGGAGGGGTTGAAGAGGTTGGAGAGAGATGAGAACTGATGGGTAATATGAGTACATTGAACTCTATGACTATTAATGGAATTCACAATCAAATTAAGAGAAAAAAGTTACTGACACTACGTAAAAAGGAGAAAATAGACATAGTATTTATACAAGAAACACACTTAACTGAGTTAGAACACCGCAAACTGAAAAGAGACTGGGTAGGTTATGTAGTACAATTCAAAAGCCAGGGGAGTTGCTATATTAGTTAATAAGAATCTGCCAATTAAGATAAAGAAAGTAATAACAGACCCAGCAGGTAGATATGTAATGATGTTGTGGCAGGGCACATCTCTGAGAGCGAACCGGCCCCGCTTGTATCGCCATGCTGGCAGGGCAGCTGCAGAAAGATGGCACCGTAGGAGTTTGTTGATTGCCTCGTGGCTTAGGCCACAGCTTACGCCCAGAGCAATGTGGCGTCGTCACCACTGTGCGGGGAGGAACTCCCGTTTGTCTTAAAGGGGCGCCCACGAAATTCAAATAAACAGTTCAACTGAAACCTCCACCATGTCCAGTGGTGTGTTTCTGTATATATAGCAGCCGCTACATTGGTGACCCCGCAGAGCCCAAACTTTATCTGGTCTCTAACCATGGATTCGTCGGCAATCAGCGCTATCTCCATGAAACGCCCCCACCCGCCCCCCCCGACCCATTGACCATGCACGTGATTCAGGCAGGCGGATGCGTAGTTCCATCACAGACAGACCACCTCTGACTCCACAATGTTCTACCATGTGGTGAGCGCCCTTGATGAAGAAACCGTGGCCAGAGTGGATGACCTGATCCACAGTCCTCCAGGGGAAGGCAAGTATGTGGCCCTCAAAGCTCTCCTCCTCGGCACCTTTGGTCTCTCCTGTCAGCAGCGCTCGGCCAGGCTGATGCACCTCGTTGGGCTGGGGGACAGAGCCCCGTCCACACTAATGGACGAAATGCTCGCACTGGCAGAAGGCCACAAACCCTTCCTGATGTTTGAGCAAGCCTTCCTGGAACAAATGCCAGAAGACAAAGCTACTAGCAGACGAGGACTTCTCGGACCCCTGGAAGGTCACACCCCGCGTCAATGTGCGTGGCGAACCAAATAGGAGAATGAGGCCGCAATGAATCGGGTCACCTGCCTTGGACCCAGATCACCACAGCCCGCCCCCAGGCAGAAACCGGAGGAGCACCAAACCATCTGATGTTTCTACCACTAACGCTCATACCAGGGAAACGATCAGGCCAGCCGCCACTGATAGCTACGACGTGGTCAACAAGACCAACAGACGGCATTTCCTGGTGGACACCAGAGAAGAGTTGAGCGTGCTTACCCCAACCACCCTGAATCCCGCACGTGAGCACGAGGTCTGATCCTGTGGACAGCGAACTGCACCGACATAAAGACCTTCGGTGCACGGACCATTCAGGTTCACCTTGGGCGAGACAAATACCGCTGGAAGTTCCTGCTGCCCACCATGAGAACTGCGCTCCTGGGAGCCGATTTCCTCCGAGCGCACAGCCTGCTGGTCGACCTGAAGGGCAAGAGACTCATGCATTCCTGTACCTTCCTGACCCTCCGACTCGAGCCGTCCAACGCACACAGCCTGGGGATAGCCACCATCTGCAAGCCCAGGAATGAGTACTCCCGCATCCTAGGCGAGTTCCCCGCAATTCTACAGCCACAATTCACTGTCACCGTGCCCAGCACGGCATTCACCACCACATCGCCACACATGGCCCCCCCCCCCACTCCTCACCAAGGCCAGATGACTGCCGCCGTAGAAGCTGCAGCTCATGAAAGAGGAGTTCTCCCGCCTCCAGGAACTCTGCATAGTCCACAGGTTGGACAGTCCCTGGACCTCTCCCCTGCACATGGTCCCAAAGGCCTCTGGGGGTTGCACCTGTGTGGGGACTACCTCAGGCTCAACGACACAACCACGCCTGACCAGTACCCCATCCCCTACGTACAGGACTTTACGGCCAACTCACACGGAGCCAAAGTTTTCTCTAAGGTCGACTTGGTGAGAGGCTACTAACAAATCCCCGTACACCTGGATGATATTGGCAAAACTGCTATCATTGATCTTTTTGAATTCCTGCAGATGCTCTTTGGCCTGAAGAACGCAGCCCAAACCGTCAGGCGGCTCATGGATTCAGTGAGTGGAGACCTGGACTTCATGTTCATCGCCAGTCGCGCTCAAAATGAGCACAACACCCATCTCCGCAAACTGTTTGCCCGCCTGGCTGAATTCGGCTTCACCGTCAACGTAGCCAAATGTCAGTTCAGGAAGGAGTCGCTACAGTTTCTGAGCCATACTATCACCGCAGATGGGGCAGCACCGTCACAGGACCAGGTCAAGGCCATACAGCAAAGACACTCGAGTGATCGAAAGAGGCTGAGACAGCCTTTGCACAGACCAGGCCGCCCTCACCCTACTGTCCCACCCATGGCCTGACGCTCACACAGCACTCTCGGTGGACACATCTGCCACGGCCATCGGGGGCGTCCTCGAGCAAGAAGTCAATGGGCAATGGCACCCACTGGCGTTCTTCAGCCGGCACCTCCGACCACTCGAGCTGAAGTATAGGGTATTCGACAGGGAGCTCCTGGCCTTGTACCTCTCTATCAGGCACTTCCGCTACTTCCTGGAGGACAGACTGTTCACCACTTTCACAGACCACAAGCCGCTCATTCAGATCCTCACCATAACTAAGGATCTTTGGTCGGCGCGCCAGCAGTGACACCTTTCCTACATCTCGGAGTTGACCACTGACATCCAACACCGAGCAGGTAAGGACAACATCATTGCCGACGCGCTTTCCAGACCTACCATCCACAACTTATCCCCCGGCCTGAACTATACCCAATTAGCTCAGGCCCAGAGAGAGGACGAAGAGACGCAGGCCTTCTAAACTGCCATCACCGGCCTGCGCCTCGAGGACCTGAAGCTGCCGGGCAGCCACAACACAGTCCTGTGCGCTGTCTCAACCAGCTCGCCGTGACCGCAGTGGAGGCAGGAGGCCTTCCAGATGATTCACTACCTGGCCCACCCCTCAGTCAAGATATTGTTACACAAGATATTGTTACACATGGTGGCAGAACGTTTCATCTGGCACGGATTTTTTAAAAAGTGGCCCAGATGGTGAGGAACTGCATGCATTGCCAAACCTCCAAAGTCCAGCACCATGTCAGAGCCCCCATTCAACATTTCGACCCGCCAGCAAGGAGGTTTGACCATATCCACACCCGCAACCTCCTGATTGTGGTCAACCGGATGACGAGTTAGCTGGAAGCCATCCCCATCAGGGACACCTCTGCCGAGTTCTGCGCCAGAGCCCTGCTCGCTACCTGGGTTGCCCAGTTTGGCGTTCCAGCCCACATGACCAGCGACAGGGTGCCCAGTTCACCTCCGCCCTCTGGGCACAACTGGCAAACTGCTTGGGAATCAAGCTCCACCACACCATGGCTTATCATCCCCAGGTGAATAGACTCGCAAAGTGCTTCCATCAGCACCTCAAGGCGGCTCACATGGCACAGCTAAAAGGAACCAACTGGACAGACACACTGCCGTGGGTTCCATCAACAGATAAAACCATGAAGACACTATAAATAATAAAGCAGCTAAATTTACATTGAACTCAACGCACGATATGAAGATAATTGATATATGGAGAAAACAACACCCCAAAGAAACAGACTATTCATATTATTGAAACAGATGTAAAACCTATTCTAGGATTGACATGTTCCTGTTGTCGGCTCAGATTCAAGGGAGATTTTGAAAGACCAAATATAAGGCAAGACTTTTATCAGACCACTCACCCTTGTTATTGACAATTGCTTTAGAGAATATTCTGGTGAAAACATGTAGATGGAGGATAAACTATATATTGTTAAAAAGGCAAGACTTTCAGGAATACATAGAACAACAAAGCAAAATATATTTTGAGACAAATACAAATTCGGTAACAAACAAATTTATATTATGGGATGCAATGAAGACCTTCATTAGGGGACAAATAATTAGTTATGCAATCAAGATTTTAAAAAAGAATATGATCGGGAAAAAGAGATAGTAACTATAGAAAAATATTAACGAGAAGCAAAGATATGGAGAAAAAGAGAGAATTGACAGAGTAAAAATTAAAATATGAAATATTGCAAACATTATGAAAATAAAGCAAAGATATTATGAATTAGGAGAGAAAACCCACAAAATATTGGCTTGGCAACTAAAAACAGAACAAGCAACAAGAACTATCATTGCGACAAAGAAGGAGGATAAATAGATCTCATATAATCCATTAGAGATTAATGGAAATTTTTTTTTAAATTTAAGCAATTGTATCAAACTGAAAATACAGGGAAGAATGACAAAATAGATAAATTTTTCATCAAGCATTTTTATCAAAAATAGATGAATTTTTATCTTCCAATTACAATTGGAAGATCAAAATAAATTACTAAAACCCCTGACAATTATAGAAATACACGATGCACTAATGACATTACCAAATAATAAAGAGCCAGGTGAAGATGGATTCCCTACAGAGTTTAATAAGATATTCAATAATCTATTAATTCCACCCCTCTTAGAGGTATTGAAACAGGTGGAAGAGACCCAGAATTTTCCTGACTCATGTAAAACGGCAAGAATTCCAGTAATTCCAAAAGCGGAAAAAGATCCACTGTTACCAGCTTCATATAGACCAATATCTTTGCTAAATAGATTATAAATTAATAACAAGATTACTAGAGAATAGACTGTGTACCAAAATTAGTGACACTAGATCCTACAGGATTTGTTAAAATTAGAATGATGTCTGTAAATTTATTAATTGAATCCATACAGCACGAATAAGTAAAACACCAACTGTGGCAGTAACTTTAGATGCAGAGAAAGCTTTTGATAGGGTGGAATTGAATTATCTATTTAAAGTACAACAGAGCCAATAAAAAGGTAACTTACAATAAAGAATAAAAGTAAAAGAGGAAGAATTTTAAATTAGCTTGTTTGTGGATGATATTATAGTATATTTAACAGATCCAGATAAATCAATAAAAAGCTTATATCCAAAATTGAAAGAATATGGTGCGATATCAGAATACAAGGTTAATATTGATAAAAGTGAAGTGATGCCAATGAACAAAGTCGATTATACGAAATGTAATAAAGAATCCCTTTTTTTAATGGAAATCACAGGCCATATGCTACCTTGGTATCAGGATAGATAATAATTTAAATCATTTGTATAAATTAAATTACCAACAGTTAATTTAAAAAAAAAACAGGAAGATTTAGTGAAATGGAAAGATTTACCATTAGCTTTAATAGGGAGAGTAAATTGTATCAAAATTAATGTATTTCCACAACTACATTTGTTCCAAAAGCTACTGATTCCCTTGACGGGAATTTTTAATGAAACTAAATAAATTAATAAGAAAGTTTTTATGGAAGGGGGAAAAAATCAAGAGTGGCTTTGGAAAAATTAACATGGGTGTATAAAAAAGGAAGATGGCAACTACCAAATTTCAAAAACTATTACCAGGCAGCACAGTTAAGATATCTGTCAGATTTTTATCAGACGGGAGAAAAACTGGATTGGCTCAAGATAGAATTATATAAATTAGGAGCAAGGGTCCCTGAACATTTACTCTAGAAATGGGATGAGAAACTGATGCAACTCAACAATCTACCAATACTACATCATATACTAAAAATATGGAAGAGAATACATCTGGAGTGTAAGATGATAAATTATAAAATACCAAAAATGTTACTAATGCAAAAGCCATTAATTCTTTTTACAATAGACAATTTATTTTTTAAGGAATGGGCAAGAAAATTAATTAAAAGAATATAAGATTGCTTTTTGGGAAATAATTTATTAAAATTTGAACAGTTTTAAAAATAAATATGGAATATCAAATGGTACATTATTTTCATACTATCAGTTGAAAACTTATTTAAAAGAAAAGTTGGGAACTAATCTAAGATTACTTGAGAGTAGCTGCTATGAAGACTTAATTACAGACACAGTGATAGTAAAAAAAATGTTATAAATATGTACAGCAAATAGCAAAACAAGGAAAATGATAAGCAATATATAAACCCAAACAAGGTTGGGCAAAAGACAAATATATGAATAAAGAATGAAACATGGAAGAAACTACGCGCAGGGATCATGAGTGATACAATAAATACTCTGTTTTGTATGATACAATACAATTGGCTACATAGATTATATGTACATTTCCAAAGTTAAAAGAATGGAATCCAACAATATCGGACCTGTGCTTCTATTGTAAACAGGAAATTGGAATAGCATTACTTACAATTTGAAAATTTTTGGGAGGATTTAAACCTAATATTAAATAGAATTTCAAAAAAAAGGATACCAAAAGATCCAAAAATCTTCCTGTTAAACAACATAAAAGACAAAGAAATAGGCCTAAAATCAGACAGGGCTCAAAAAAGATTTATTACGATTGCACTTACAGCAGCGAAAAAGTGCATAATGATAATTTGGAAACAGAAGCAACCTTAAAAATACAACAATGTTACATAGAAATGTACAAATGTATTCCATTAGAAAAAAATTACCTACAATCTAAAAGATAAATATGCTTTATTTGAACAAATTTGGGAACCCTATATAGAGTATATTAGAAACCACCAATTTCAGACCTCCATCTCTTAAAGTGTTAAGACACAAGTACGAAAATATTTAAATATGAAATTTTGGATGACATGATTTTTTCTTTTTTATTTTGTGTTCTCTTGTTTATTTTTCTTCTCTCATTTCTTGCTTTTTGTTATAGGGGGTGGGAAGGGTGGGAGGAAGGTAGAAACATGAAAATGTCACTGTATATTTTACTGATGAATATTTGTATGTATTATTAACATGGTTCACGGTGAAGTATTACATAAAAAATTATTATTAAAAAATTAAAACAGTCTTTTGTTGCGGCCCGCGGCACCAAATACACAGGATGACGTCTGAATGTGGCAATCCTTCAAGGGCCATGCCAACTAAATCGGCTTTCTTCATGAGCTGCCAGCCACAAGGCGGGAAACAGAGTCCACCAGAGGGCCTATCCACAGCCGGCTAGATGGTGACATAATTTCCACCAGAAGCAGTGTAACTAGCAGGCTGATATAAGGCAGGGCGAACCATCAGTATTGACTGTACTCACCTCATGTCAGTGTCTTGCTTTCATGCTCTGCTGTAGCATGCGCTGCATTGGTGACCCTGACAGATCTAATGGCACTTTGGACCCAACAATAGAGAAACAAGCAACACCCCACGCAGTTTCACTGAAGCTGCCGACATTCTGGACTTCGCAGCTGCTGGTGTGGGTCGAGCAGGCCAAGGCCCTATTCCAGATTTGACAGATCACAGCCAACACCACAAGGTATTACTACGCGGTAAGCTTGTTCGACCAGGACACAGCCACCAGGGTCATTGATTTCCTCCGGTGACCTCCAGAGCAGGGCAAATGTATGGCTATCAAAGAGGTATTAATCCGCACTTTCAGGCTCTTGAAATGCAAGCGTGCAGCCCAACTGCTGCACATTAATGGTTTGGCGGACATTCCGCCCTCATGAATGACATGTTAGTGTTAACTGATAGCCACAAGCTTTGCCTGTTCTTTGAGAAGATCTTCCTGGATATCATTCTGACTGCTGCTCACCAAGGAGGACTTCAGTAACCCCCAGGAAGATCGCAGCTCGAGTGGATATCTTTTGGGGAGTGAAGAGAGACTCCAGCATCGTGGTAGACCAAATCGCAAGTCCTTGAGTACAGCCACAGGCGACCAGCAGCCCAATGGACACCCTGGTGAGCAGTACTGTTTCTATCATCAATGATGGGGTATGGAGGCCCGTCGATGCCGCCCTCTCTGTGCGTCTCAGAGAAACACCACGTTGGACTCCCTATCAGGGCGATAGTTCCTAGTCAATACTGGGGCTGAGCTCAGAGTTCTGCCGCCTTCAGCTTGCAACATCTGCAAAGGAGAACTACCTCCCCTTGTTCGCTGATGTGCCCTCACTCCCTCCCTTATCATTACCTCCTGCCTTTGGGTATGTTCTCCTTTCCCCTACCCCTTAAAAAAAAATTCATAAAGGAAGACAAACATGAAATATGAAAGTAGGCGTGCAAATAATATCAAAGAGGATATTCAAGTGTTTAAAGAGTAAAAGAAAGGTGAGAATAGATATGGGACCACCAGAAAATGACATTGGAGAATTAATTATGGGAGACAAGAAAATGGCAGAGAAGCTAAATGAGTATTTTGCATCACTCTTCACTGTGGAGGACATGAGCAGTATGCCAGATGTCCAAGAGTATCAGAAAAATGAAGTTAGTGCAGTTACTATTTCAATGGAGAAGGTGCTTGGAATGGTCTGATGGTAAACTAGCTCTCAGATTCCAAAAGAAGAAACTGTAGAGATTGTGGAAGCCTTGGTATTGATATTTCAGGAATCAATAGATTCTGGCATACTGGAAAATTGCAAATGTCATTCCACTATTCAAGAAGCTCGGGAGGTTGAAAGAAAATTATAGATTGGTTTGCCTGATGTCAGTTGTTGGAAAGATTCTGGAGTTGATCGTCAAGGATGAGGTTATGGAGTGCTTGGAGGCACATGACAAGATAGGCTAAAGTCAGCATGGATTTCGAGAGAAAATCTTGCTTGACAAACCTATTGGAATTCTGTGAAGAAGTGACAAGCAGGAAAGGTAAACACAAATGCTGGAGAAACTCAGCAGATCAAACAGTGCCTTTATGTTGCAATGGTGAAAATACATTACCAACATTTTGGGTGAGCCCTTCATCAAGTTGTGGAGGAACATGAGAGATGTCTTAGGATAAGTAAAGGAGATATAGTCGATATTATGTATTTGGATTTTCAGAAGGCCTTTGACAAGGTGCCATACATGGGTCTACTTACAAAGGATGATGCTGGGAATGAAAGGGGTATCATCTGAGGAACATTTGATGGCTCTTGGTCTGTATTGGAAATTTGGAGAATGTGGGGGGAATCTAATTGAAACAATTTGAATGTTGAAAGGTATGGTAGAAAGGTTGTTGCCACGAGTGATTGTGGAGGCAAAGTTATTAGGTATACTTGAAGGCAGAGATTGCTAGGTTTTTGATTAGCCAGGATATCAAAGGTTATGGGAAGAAGGTTAGTCAATGGGGCTGAGTGGGAAAATAGATGAGCTTATAGTTAAATGGCAAGGTAGACTTCATTAGCTGAATAGTCTATTTATGCTCCTATGTCTTTGCTTTTAAGAAGAGAAAGGAGTGCATTCAAGATTACATCACCAACTATCCTCAAAGTGACTTTTATGTAATGAAAACTCCTTTTATTATAGCAACAAGAACTGAATCAGACTGTGGCATTCCTTGAACAGTTTCCAAGTTGATTAAAGTTTTGTTTAAAAGTTGTAACACTTGCAATTATGTGCAAGTTTTTAAGGTCGAAGACACCATGGTGACAAAAAGTAAATAATGTATTTTACTGACTTGCGTCAAAAAGATCTTGGACAAATTGAATAACACATCAACCTGTTTCTTTCCAATATTTAAGAGGTCCTTGATGATGTAGTCTTTCTTTCATGTAGATGTATGAAGAAATCATGAAGGCACTTGAACAAGCTGCAAAGGATGATTCTGCCTTGACTGTATTCACAGGTTAGGTTCTTATTTAGTATCCTCTATCATATTTTCCTTGCTATTAAGCATGTTTATTTTAGGATATTTTGCACAAAAAGGTTTGCTAAATGTATTTGGACCACTGGTATAAAAATAAATAGGAGGAGGAAAGAAAGTCTTTATTTATTCATCTTTCAAAGTTATGGCTAACAAAGCACAGGCAGTATTCAAGTGGAAGAACTATTGTAGCCTATTTAGACACAGAAAGTTCTCACAAATAACAGTTTGATAGCAAGCAGATTATGCAGTGATGAGGGATTGGATGTGAATTTGGATCAAATGAAAATGTAGCATTTGAACCACTTTCTCATCCCCCTTACCACTCCTTACCCTTCCCTATCCCCCTACACCTCTCCCTACTCCACCTCCATCTCCCCTTCACTGCTCCCCTCTTCTCCCCAATCCCTTAACCCTCAGACCTCATCTCTCCTCCTCTCTTTCTGGTTACCTTCCCCCCCTAGACCTCTCCACCCCCCTTCCAAAACTCCCCCAACCATCCACCTCTACCCTCCGACCTCCCTAACTCTCCATCTTCCCCAACACTCACCACCACACCAATTCCAAATCTGACCCCTGCTTGGTCTTTACTATCCCTTCTGACCTTCCCCTCTCTGAGACAGAGCGCTCAGTACTCAGCAGAGGCTTTACCTTCATCACCCTCTGCCCACACCTTAATGAATTCCACACAAGCCACGATGCCAAACTCTTCTTCCATCGCCTCTGTCTCCAGGCCTACTTCTATGATCATGACTCTTCACCCAAGACTACTTCTTCCACTTTGACTTCTTCCTCCTCCTGGATACCTCATCCTGGCCAGCTGCCCGCTCTAAATATTTCCAACTGCCGCCGAGACATCAACCTTCTCAATTTCACCACCCCCCCCGCATTCAAATCTTACTTCCTCCAAATGCTCTGCCCTCTACTCTCTCTGTAGCAATCCCAACTTCACCATCAAACACGGACAAGGGTTGTGCTGTTGTGGTCTGGAACACTGACCTCTACCTTGCTGAGGCCAGACGACAGCTCTCAGACACATCCTCCTATCGACCCCTCCCATGGGACCTCACCACAGCTCATCAAGCCACTGTCTCCAACACCATCTCCAACCTCATTACCTATGGCCACCAACCTCGTTGTCTCCCATCCCTGAACTGCTCATTTCTACCTTCTACCCAAGATACACAAATCCAATCATTCAGGTATTTTATTTCAGAATTCCAGGTTCCAAAGATTTTTTTCCTACTTTGGTAGTAAATCCTATGAAATAAAAGATAAATTAACAGGGAATTATGTACAAGACAGCTATTAAAATGTGCAGAATGTCTATTACTTAAACATAGAATGAAGTCAAACAATTTGCATGAAAATTAATTGAGCTTGATAGATCTATTTTCCAGATGAAACAAATCAGAAACTTAGGAAATTTACACACAGCAAGCTCTCACTAATACAAATGTAGTGATGACCAGATAATCTCTTAATTCAATGCTAATTGTATTGACCAGGACACCAGAATTAATTCTGTTATTCCTATTCGAGATTGTGCCATATTTTGCTCCCCATGTCACAACGATTGGGGCTCCAGTTTAATCTCTTATCTAAAAGACAGTACCTCTGAGTGTTCCAAACTCCCTCAGTACTGCACTGGAGTGTCAGCCCAGAATTTATTTTTTGTCTGGAATGCAATACCAATTTGGAACCACTTCTTGGCTATAAAGGATAACTTTTTCATTAGCCTTAAGAAAAAGATTGATTCAACAATAAATGTTACCACCATTTATGTTTTCCTATACAATATTAATAGTCTATCTTAAAATTAGTCCAACCCTCCCCCCAAAATAAAGAGTGAAGAGTTAATAAAATTGACAATATTATATGGAAAAAAAAATACCCACTTACAAAAAAGAGATAAAACTTAACCTAAAAAAATTCTAACAACAAAAAAATTGTCAATACTAAAATATCACACTTAAACATATATTTAAATCAAACTTAAATGCATATAATTAGCAAATGGAGTCCACTTTAACTTATAAAAAGACATCTTATCCTGAATTGAAAAAGATATCCTTTCCATAGTCAAACAAAATTTCATTTCCAAATACCACTTATCTAAAGTTAGTATATTTCTATCTTTCCAAGTAAGTACTATACATTTCTTAGCCACAACTAAAGCTAAATAAATAAATGAAATCTGATAATCCTCTAAACCTAAATCAATTAATGATTGCATGTTCCCTAATAAAAATATATCGGGATCTAATACAAGATGGATGTTATATAAACTGTTAAAAACAGATTGAATACCTTTCCAAAACTGTTGCAATCGATCACAAAGCCAAACAGTATGCAAAAAAATATTGGCCATCTGATCACATCGAAAACAAGAATCCAACTTACTAAAACCAAATTTTTTTAATTTCTCTGACGTTAAATATAGCTGATGAATAAAATTATAATTAATCATCGCTAGTCTAGCATTAATTAATTTCCGAATACTATTCTGACAAATTTCCATCCAAGCTTCTTCAGCTATTTTATGTCCTAAATCTTTTTCCCATTTCAACTTATCTTTATCCCAGTCTTTTTTACTATCAATTTCTTGTAAAATACAATACAAATCAGATATATATCCCTTTTTTGGTATTGAAAGTACATATTCTTCAAAACTAGATTCAGGCAATAAAATCATATGTCGACCACATAACTGTTTTACAAAAGATCTTAATTGATAATATACAAATATAGAATTTGCACTAATACCATA
This sequence comes from Narcine bancroftii, assembly GCF_036971445.1. Taxonomy (NCBI): domain Eukaryota; kingdom Metazoa; phylum Chordata; class Chondrichthyes; order Torpediniformes; family Narcinidae; genus Narcine; species Narcine bancroftii. The sequence continues at coordinate 381,543,639 of NC_091469.1, read as the reverse complement.
TTTCCTTTGTAATTCATCAAAGGAACAAAAACAACCCTCAGAAAAACAATCAGATAAATTTTTTATTCCCTTCTTTTCCCATTGTTTCAAAGTGGCATAGGAGACCGTAAAAGGAACAAGTTGATTATTATATAATGGCAATCTTCCAGAATATATATTTTTAAGTCCCAATTTTTTAAGTTTACTTGTCCATAAATTCAATAAATGTTTCAATATTGGCACATCATAAGTTCGTAATAAATTTTTATTCCATCGAAACAAAAACTCAAGAGGAAATTTTTCTAAAATAACCGCCATTTCTATCTTTACCCAACTAGGTGGGTCGTCCATATACATTAATGCACTAAAAAATTTGAATTGAGCTGCTTCGTAATAATGCTGAAAATTCGGTAATCTTAAACCTCCAAATTGAAAATCCCACATCAATTTTCTCATTGCTACTCTCGGAAATTTTCCCTTCCATAAGAATTCTCTAATCGTTTTATAGAAATCCTTAAAAAAACTTTTTTTTTAAATAAGGAATTGATTGAAACAAATATTGTATTCTAGGAAAAATATTCATTTTTATGGTATTAATCCTCCCTAGTAAACCCAAAGGTAGATCCCTGCACCTAATCAAATCTAATTTAATCCTTTTTATTAAAGGAAAATAATTAATTAAATACAACTCTTGAAATTCCGTATTAACATTAATTCCTAAATATTTAATTTGTGTAGTCCACTTCAAATTTGTAATATTTTTATATACTGAATAATCACCTTTACAAATTGGTAAAATTTCACTTTTAGTCCAATTTACTTTATAACCAGATAATTGGCCATAAATTTCTAAACATTCTTGAATTGCAGGTAAAGAAATATCCGGATCCACCAAATATAATAAAACATCATCAGCAAATAAATTAATCTTGTATTCCTCATTCAGAACTCTCATACCTTTAACATTTTCATTTTGACGTATTAATTGTGCTAAAGGTTCAATAACTATAGCAAATAAAGCAGGTGACAACGGACATCCTTGTCTAGTAGATCTTGTCAAACTAAAAGATTCTGAAATTTGGCCATTAACAGCAATTCTAGCCTTCGGGCTATTATATAAAGCCTTTATCAACCCAATAAATGAAGAACCAAAACAAAATTTCTCAAGTACTTTGAACAGAAACTTCCATTCCACTCTATCAAAAGCCTTTTCTGCATCCAATGAAACCACTATTGGATAATTCAACTGAAATTTAGATTTATTTATCAAGGTTATTAACCGTAAAATATTATCTGACGCATACCTGTTTTTTATAAATCCCGTTTGATCACCATGTATAATTTTAGGCAGATATTGAGCTAATCTATTAGCCATAATTTTAGCTACAATTTTATAATCTACATTTAACAACGAAATTGGTCTATAAGAAGAAACCTGTAAAGGGTCTTTATCTTTTTTTGGTATAACCGTAATGATTGCGTTAGAACAAGACTCAGGTAATTGAAAAGTATTGTAAGTTTGTTGTAATACATCCTTATAAATAGAAGATACATCAGCATAAAAAACTTTATAAAACTCTATAGAAAACCCATCTTCACCAGGTGCCTTTCCATTCGGCATGTCTCTTATTGCCCTATTTCATCTTCTGTAAAAGATTTATCTAACTCTTGTCTGTCTTCTTGATTCAATTGTGGCAAGTTAATATTTTCCAAGAAAGAATCTATTGCGTCTCCAGTTACATCTTTAAATTCCGAAGTATACAATTGTTTATAGAAATTACAAAATTCCTCATTAATCTCCTTTTGATTAAAAGTAATACCTGATTTCTTTCTAATCGCTGGTATAATCCTAGATAATTGTTCCTTTTTTAATTGCCATGACAAAACTTTATGAGCTTTCTCACCCCATTCATAAAACTTATGCTTAGTTCGATTCATTAAACATTCAAACCGATATGTTTGTAATTCATTATATTTAAATTTTAAATTAGTTAACTGATTCTTTAGCGTTTCGGTAGCACGTTTTTGAAATTCTTTTTCAGTAGCAGTTATCTTTTCCTCTAAGTCTTCAATCTCTTTAATTCTCTCCTTCTTTACTTAAGAGGCATAACTGATCATTTGGCCTCGCAAAAAAGCTTTCATTGCATCCCATAAAACAAAATGACTAGAAACAGAATTACAGTTAATGCCAATAAAAATTTCAATTTGCTGTTTTAAAAAACTAATAAATTCTGGTCTTTGCAATTGCATAGTATTAAATCTCCATTTTGAAGCTTTCTGAAGATCTTGTGAACTCAAATATTCTAATAATAATAGTGAATGATCCGAAACCAATCTAGCCTTATACTCCACAGATGTAACCCATCCTGCAAATGTGCTGATATTAAAAAATAATCAATTCTAGAAAAAGAATTATGTCGCGAGGAATAAAAAGAAAAATCTTTCTCTGTAGGATTAACTCTTCGCCAAATATCAATTAAATTCAAATCTGCCATCATATTAATCACTTGGATCGCCATCTTAGACTTCTTAATTACTCTTGGGTACTTATCCAATAAAGGCTCCAACACCACATCCAAATCTCCCCCAATCATCACATTAGAGTTCGATTGTCCAAGTAATAAAGACATATCCACAACAAAAGCTGTATTCTCAACATTAGGAGCATAAACATCAAGCAAAGTCCATGCCTCATTAAAGATTGTACAATTTAATTTTAATAATCTTCCACCATTTTTCTCTTCATTCTGTAACTGAAATGGTAGATTCTTATGTACCAAAATTGCCACACCTTTTGCCTTAGAATTAAACGAAGAATAAAAAACTTGCCCAACCCATTCACGTTTGAGTTTCAAATGTTCCTTATCTGTTAAATGAGTTTCCTGTAAAAAAGCAACATCAACTTTTAATTTTTTAAAATAAGCAAGTACTTTCTTATGCTTAATAGGATTATTTAAACCCTGAACATTAAGAGAAGCAAACTTCAATTTAGACATTTCTTACACTCAATAAAACACAACAACAAGAAACAAACAAAAAAAGAAAAAAAAAGAGAGAAAAAAAAAGAAACCCCCCAAAAATAGAAAAAAAACCCTTAATTCCCCTTTGAAATTACAACCAAAAACTAAAAAAAATTTAAAAAAGTTATATATTAAAAAAATTAATTATTTAAAAAAGATTATTAAAAAAAAAGCTTCACTCCCTAACCCAAAAATTAAAAAGAAAAAAAAAACAGGGTGGGCACCAATTTCCAGAAGTCATCAGCTGCGTGTGAGTTATCTCACAGCCAATATTTTGGGGGTGTTACCGCATTAGGCGGTTTAAACAGGAGGAGGTAATTGTGACCTCCGACCTTTTTAATTATTAAACTTAACTTTTATTTCCATATGCAGTGAGGATACAAACAAAATACTTAAATCACATAACAGATCTATACAGCACATCAATCTCTTGTTTGAGTTCTGTACAAAGAGGCATCACAGATTTAGGCACCCAATTAACCTCATTCTAAGCGATTATGCAGTCACTTGTATATTTAACTATATACTTCTTCATATGCCGATTGTGACACTTTTGAGCTTAAAGAGGAGAGGGTCAGAGTAAATCTTATTAAATTTATCACTGTGTCATCCCTTTTTTTGTACTTGTATACAACCACAATCTCACCTGTATACATTACTCCAATTACATGTAGAGTGCTCTGGTTGAACTGAGATTACAGAAGTTTATACCCTTGATCAATCTTGGTAACTGTAATATTGCCGGTGACCACGATGTTGTAAACATCAGCCCTTAGTTCAAGTTTAGCTGTTATGTTTTCCATTAAATGTACACTTTATATTATTTCCCTTCATTGTTGGACAGTTGATGGTTTCACATTTCTCCATGATACCGTAATCGTCGTCTTTGCAATCAACAGCAACACCCCAAGTTGAGATGCCTTGTTTTTGGTATCTATAATCCTCTGGAGTCACTCCAAATATAAAATATGGTGGCTCCAAAGGTAGGTCTGCCGCCATGATTTACTTAATTTCCACCTGAATATTGATAACGTTTGTAACAGTCGCAGAAAATATGGGGATGATCGTTAATCTTCCTGCATTCTCTCCAACATAATTCTGAAGTGCTACTGTATCTCGCCAACACATGAGTCTTAAATAATCTCACTTTAATTTTTCATTCAAACTCCCTCCAGGTAGGGCTACTTGTTAACTTGTGACCATCAAGGCATCTCTTTTATGATTTCTAAAAACTGATGGTACTGCCTTTTGTCACTGTCAGAAACGTCCTTATCACTGACTCCAATCTTCTCTCTGGAAATTGGCTTGGACTGGAAGACCATATGACAGTTGATCTCATTGCGAACTTCCAACCACCTAATCAGACTATCACGAAGACCTCTGCTCAATTTTGCCTTTGTAATGTCACTTGATTGTGCCACTGACTCAAGCCATTTGCTGCTGAAACACCTGTTTCTTTGTCTTCACCTCAAAAATAGAAAATGCCAATCTATTACTGTCCAGCTACTTTAATTTACTCTCTGAAAACTTGATCTCCAAAATCTATTCCAATTTTAATTCTGGTGCTTGTGATCGCCCTGAGATGTTTCATTCATGATGGTTGTGCGTTCGGTCACTAAGACTCTAGAATTCTCTCCCTTGGCTTCTCTGCCTCCCTTCCTTCAAGATGCTCTTTAAAATTTACCTAACATTATCAGTGTGCCATTATATCAAAATTTGTTTGACAATTTTCACATCAATCATCTTTTATGCTTTCATTATGGTAGAATTGCAGTGGAAATACCAATTGTTTCAGAATTGTTTATTGCTGATCAACTATAATGCATATGTAGATGAAGATCTGATTTTCTGAAACATGATTTACCTGAAATGTCAAGTTTCTATTTTATCTCCAATTTATAGTGTCTGTAATATTTAATTTTTATACATAAACCGAGCAAGTACTTTTCTATTCCTTTAACAAATACAGAAAGCAAATTTAACTTTCTATTTGTAAAGAGTTCATGCAAATTCAATAAAGATGAATATTTCTTTGTAGAATCTCTGCGTTATGCTACGAATTCTGCCCATTCTGGTCCATGATTCACACATCAGATGACACCTCGTGGCTTGGTTTGTTTGACATTATCACCAATGATGCACATCCCAATTGAAACGGTTAATAGCCAGAATCCTCTACTTGTCCCTGAGAAATTGTGTTCTAGATACAAGGCCAGGCCCAATTCCAAAAAGTACATCAAGTTTTTTTAAACCCCTTTTTATGTAATAAATTGTGCATATTTAGTTTAGGCAGCAAACACATGCAGAGTGCCCAAAGGAGAAAATGAAACTTACTTTTGTCTTTCTGAAATAGGGATTGATACTACAGCAGCTAGTTCTCTCCTAACATGAGCCCAATTTGTATACCTAATGCTACATATTAATATTAACAAATTTTTGGATCAATTGGATAAGGAAATAAGAAGGATAAACGATGGAGTGATATGAAGTTTGGGGCAAGAGTTTTATGGGGGAAATAAATAGCAGTACATTTAATTTCCCTCATGGCCTCTTTCAGTGCTATAGAATTTCATATTGGCCATCAAAGGAAGATTGATTCGGTCCTCTCCTAATATAAACATACATGAAGTTTTCAACAAAGGACATGGTGAAATCTAGCATGGAAACCTTAATTAGTCTTTTAGTCCACAGAAACTGATAGCATCTCAAGCCAATCACAGCTTGTTACGTGCCCAGAGGACTCCAAAACCCAGCAGCAATAGATACTCACCAAGACAAATGGTTACTTAAACAAAAGTTGCTTTTAATTATCTTTGAATATGAAAACAGAATCACACTTTATCTTATCACTATTGACTTAACTAACCTAAATTAACCCCCTTCTAATTCAATCTGAGGCGCCTGCAAGCTCACACCAAGACACAAGAGAAACTTGTCCGTGAACTACTCTTTGCAGACGATGCCGCTTTAGTTGCCCATTCAGAGCCAGCTCTTCAGCGCTTGACGTCCTGTTTTGCGGAAACTGCCAAAATGTTTGGCCTGGAAGTCAGCCTGAAGAAAACTGAGGTCCTCCATCAGCCAGCTCCCCACCATGACTACCAGCCCCCCCACATCTCCATCGGGCACACAAAACTCAAAACGGTCAACCAGTTTACCTATCTCGGCTGCACCATTTCATCAGATGCAAGGATCGACAACAAGATAGACAACAGACTCGCCAAGGCAAATAGCGCCTTTGGAAGACTACACAAAAGAATCTGGAAAAACAACCAACTGAAAAACCTCACAAAGATAAGCGTATACGGAGCCATTGTCATACCCACACTCCTGTTCGGCTCCGAATCATGGGTCCTCTACCGGCATCACCTACGGCTCCTAGAACGCTTCCACCAGCGTTGTCTCCGCTCCATCCTCAACATTCATTGGAGCGCTTTCATCCCTAACGTCGAAGTACTCGAGATGGCAGAGGTCGACAGCATCGAGTCCACGCTGCTGAAGATCCAGCTGCACTGGGTGGATCACGTCTCCAGAATGGAGGACCATTGCCTTCCCAAGATCATGTTATATGGCGAGCTCTCCACTGGCCACCGTGACAGAGGTGCACCAAAGAAAAGGTACAAGGACTGCCTAAAGAAATCTCTTGGTGCCTGCCACATTGACCACCGCCAGTGGGCTGATATCGCCTCAAACCATGCATCTTGGTGCCTCACAGTTCGGCAGGCAGCAACCTCCTTTGAAGAAGACCGCAGAGCCCACCTCACTGACAAAAGGCAAAGGAGGAAAAACCCAACACCCAACCCCAACCAACCAATTTTCCCTTGCAACCGCTGCAACCGTGTCTGCCTGTCCCGCATCGGACTTGTCAGCCACAAACGAGCCTGCAGCTGATGTGGACATTTACCCCCTCCATAAATCTTCGTCCGCGAAGCCAAGCCAAAGAAGAGAATTCTAAGTGCACATGTATGTAATGTATGTGTAAATTCAGAAAGGTTCTTTGGTTCACAGTCAAATCTCACTTCTTATTCCTCCAGGTTAACTGGTTTCAGGCAATTCTTAGACTGTGCACAGAATTTAACATTTATAAAGTTCACCGGACGTTGGTGCTTGAAAGGTAAATGGTTACCGCTCAGGAAGGATCTTGTTGGTTTTCAGAGACAGAGAGATTTGTTGTTCCAGGACATCCACGACTTGTATACTTCCAGTGTCTCGCTGAAAAAACTTGCCCCTTCAGGGTTCTCCAGATGATAACCTCTTTGTTTCATGTCACTACAGAGTTCCTTTCTGTTTTTCTTATTCCAAGTGAAATATTAGATAGCCAGTCCTCTCTTCTTGCATGAACCACAAGGGCTTTGACCAGGCCATTTTCCAAAATGGGGCATTCTACAAGCTTCAAAGCTTGTCCTGTTCCAGTCCCAGCTGCTGTCTGCACTGTTTGACTCACTCTGCTTGCAAAACCACATGACCCTTTTACATCAGCAAGCTCTCCTCCAGACAATATGTGGCTCTACAAGCTCTTACCTTTTGTAAAGTTTCTTGAGCACTCTTCAAAGTTCTTGCAAAAGCTCTGAGGCCTCCATATGTCTATCATTGGGCAGAGCGCCACTACTTCAAATAAGATCTGTTTTAAAGTGTTTGTATGTAACCTACTCTAACAAATCTTTCCCAATTTATCTCCCAAATACATATCTATATACTCTGTCACACGCTGCATTCAGCTAAGCGTACAGCAAATTGAAATTTAACAGCACCAATTGAAACAGGCAAAGATTTGCATTGATTAAACATTTCAATGTTCAGACAAACTAAAGGATATCAAAATAAATTGTTGCCTGTAATCAGACTCTAGCAGCCAATTTACACATTAACAAGTGGCCAGAAAGTCTAATGGCCTAAATGACTGTTCAAAAAAACATTAAAACATATGGAGGAAGGATGAAGGAGAGCTCCATGTGGAGATAAAATCTAGATAAACTGAAAATAAAAGTCTATTTGGCTTTGGAGCAAATGGATTTCTGGCTTTCAGTATTTTTTAAAATAAAGCTCTAAGCATTGCACCAAACTCAGACTTGTTTCATTTTTGAGCTTTTTAAATTGTTCATTAAAATCATTATTGAATGTTTGTTTCAAAAAATTGTAATAGTTAAGATTCTGTGATGTATAGTTTTACAAATGTCACATGGACTCAATACTGTTTGGTTGAGTAATTTCAGTAGCTGTTATTGCTTTAAATTGCCATTAGAAAAGAAAAAATGCCTGTAGATTTCATGAGTATGATTTCTGTTTACTTGTCGCTTATTGGTTCTTCATTGATCAACCATCTACCACAGTTGATGAATCAGTGCACTTGCATGTTGAAAAATATATAGAAGCACTGGAAGTAGCAAGGGTAGTGAACATGCTCTGGATGGGCAACTTCAATAATGACCTATTGAATTGGTCCAGTTCTGAAGGGCATCTGCTGCATCAAGTGAACCAACCAAATGGATCTCGTCCTAATCAGTTTACATTTGACAGATGTAGCAATCCTCAATTACACTAGTAGAAGTAACCATCACACAATCCTTTCAGAACAAAACGTACATTTTTCATGTCAGAAATTGTTAGTTTGTTTATTTACTGATATGGTAGTTGCCTGGAACTTGCCTTTATTTTTCCAGCAGACGCCACGCCACTGTAGTGGAATATTCTAGCTTGGTTTATAGTCGATAACAGTCAAAGTAAAATGCAAAGGAAACCTTTTGAAACTACTGTATATCATTACTTTCATTTGTCATCTCACTTATTGATCTTTGCAGTCTTCTAACATTGTGAAAGTTTTTGGGTGAAATAACAATCTTGAATTATGATTTCTCAATTGTCCTAAGATGTTTCATATGTACAGTACTGAATGAATTTTGACCAAGTAACATCAGGTAATTTGAGGCCATTTCTGTTAAAGCTTGGCAAATGATCTACCTTTTACTTTGGAGGGGAGAATGGTAGTGATGTATTAGGATAACATTTTGAAATTAGAACCTAGGTAGCTAGAGTAATCAATATTAAAAACAAACATGAATCAAGAGATGGAGAAGTCCATCAATCCCAGATGATTCTCCAGGGCTGGAGGACATTATAGAAAAAGGGAATGGTAAGGTCAGTGCAGGCCTGGAGTCAAAATTGAACTGGCCAACAAAAAGGTTGCAGGTGACTTTTTTAATGTTGATGAATACTGAAGAGCTTTCCAAATAAATTGAATGGTTTTTTTTGACTATTTGCAGGCAAAGGAGATCATTACTGTAGTGGGAATGATTTGTCCAACTTCACTGATATTGGACCAGAAGGGATGGAACAGAAGTCCAAAAATTCAGGAGGATTGTTGAAGTGAGCAGTGGATAAATATGAAAATATTCTGTCGCATGACCAGATACAACTTTAAGTTTGCTGTAGATACCCAAGTGAAACAAGAATATACTGTATTTTTTTTAAAATGTAAAATGACTTCTTTTGATGTTTATTTTTAAAGTTTTCAACTCCATATACACATTCATATCTCTGCTTTGACATTCATGTCTATTAAGAAATGCATATTTCTTGAATATTGTCTGTTACTGTTTATGATCTATTTTAATGTAGCATTTCTTCATATTTGTTTGAAAATGTAATTGACTGATGTGGTTTAATTTTCCTTTAACAGGAGATATATAAGCCATTACATTGATTTTCCAAAACCACTGATTGGTGTAATTAACGGTCCTGCTGTTGGAGTTGCTGTTACAGTTTTAGGATTATTTGACATAGTCTATTCCACTGATAAAGTGAGTCTCTTATGATCTAGTTAATAATTTCTGTTTGTTTAAAAAAAAACTGTGGTGTTGCTGTGGAAAGTATCTATAGATTAAAAAGTAGGCTTTAGACTGAATTAAGTATGCTAATATATTGGATTTGTCCATGTTTTTCCCGAATGCAGGCCACGTTCCACACACCATTTAGTCAACTCGGCCAAAGTCCAGAAGGCTGTTCATCTTATACCTTCCCCAAGATAATGGGTACTGCTAAGGTATGGGTAGCAAGAGTGAGGCTTAGCAAATTGTACTGTACGCTGTTCAAGAGTTTCTTCTTATCTAACGTAATACATCCTTTTGAGCTACCATCCCATTTCCAACCATCTCATCCTTGTATTTTCTTCTTCAAGCTCATTGTTGCTTCCCAATCTATGCCTTTCTTTCCTACAACTCCATCAATCAGATTTCTGGATGAAAGTGATCTTATTAAAGTCACAGATGATAAGCTGCACACTGATGACCCTCATAAATATATCCTCCTGAATCCTTTTCAGCTTCTCTGCATGCTGCAAGTCAATTGATCATATCTTCTACCTTAGATCCTCATACTCCTCCAACTCTGGCCTGATTTTTTTCTCCCCACATTGCCATTCAGCTGTCATTGCCTCGAGATCTGGAGTTCTCTATCTAAAGTACTTCCACACACCGCTCCCCCTCCCCCCCCCAAAAAAAACAACTGAACCTTTAAAGCCTAGCTGAAGGATTTTACTCAGTCACTCCTGTGCCATTGTTTTATCTGTTCACACTCCTATGAGCTGCCATCGAACACTTCACTACATTGGATGTGCTATATCTATGCAATTTACTGAAATTGTTTATGAAATTACTATCAAAATATATATTTGCATAATTCTTAAAAATCTGATGAGTGTAATTATTAACTTTTAAACTGATGCTTGAAAAACATTTAACGTCCAGCATTGTTTGAAATGTTAACCATTGCAGGTAAATGTGTCCCACAAGTGTAGAAATAATAGTTCCATTTTGTGCACATTTTATTTCATTTTTCTTTTTGCCTGAGAGGTCACAATTTATTTTAAGTACTTGACAGTGTCTGGTATACATACTTTTTTGTAATTAGATTACTTCTGTATACTTTGTAGGTAGTTTCAGTCAGAGCCACAAGTTGTGAGACTGAAATAAAGGGGAAAGATAATAAGATGACTTCCCTTACAAATATTCGTCAACCACCCAGTCTAACTACACAAGTGAATTCAGTTTCATAACTTCCCATAGTGAGATTTAAATTTGCAAACTCTCAATGCGACCATAATCATCTCACCATTGTGTCCTTGTTATATGGAGATACTCGGAAAGAAATTTAAGAGGAAGCAATGTGTAACTTGACCTGTTTTCCTTGGAGTTTAGCAGGGTTAAAAGTTAATGAAACATTAAAACCCCTGGAGATTTGACAGGTGTTGGTGTTGGAGTATGCCTTTCTAGGCCAGAGCATGTAACGAGGCATTATAAATTACATTCTCAAGATAATGGAGAGCTACATAGGATAGATACAAGCAGAATCTTCCTTGTACAATAGTTGTGAATCTTTTTGGAGTTTTCAGGATCAGTGTTGAATGGTAGAGTAAGCTGAAAAGGCTGAACAGACTCTTCCCCTTGTCTTTTTCGAAATATAAAGCTCAGAATGTAATTGATGTCACTAATGTTATTCATCACTAGCATTTTAAAGAATAAAGTCTTGTGTAACATTATGACTGATGTTAAAACTCTGCTTTCTTAATTTTTAAAATGTGATGACTATAGTTGTAATGTTGTGTAGGATGTTGTAGAGCTTGCTGTCTTTCTATAGGAAACCTCAGAAACCACTATAAATTGTCTTACTGGTATATGCTTAAAAAATAAATAAGCTATTTCAGTTGCACAGTATTAGTGCTTTCAGTGCAATTTTCAACAGCTAACAGTAAAAAATTATTTCCATAAATAGTTCCAAAATTTGTCCATACTCCATACACAACTAGGGTCTTGCAACTAGGGTATCTACAGGAAGAGAAATACTAACATGCAAAAAGGATCAATTCAAGGAATTGCCATGGATGAGATTGTTCAGTTGGAATTACCTTTAACAATCCTATTTTGGCTTTACTTCTCAAAGCATCCCAATGATGAGACATCAATATTGAGTACAAGGTATAGGAAAAGTATCGATTTAGTAAAATGATTATCATATGAGGTACGTTTGACAGCTCTTGGCCTGTGCTCGTTGGAATTTAGGAGAATGAGGCGGAACTCATTGAAACATTTTGTATGTTAAAAGGCATGGATGAGTAGATGTAGAAAGGTTCTTTCCCATGGTGGGAGAGTCTTGGACAAGAGGGCACAACTTCAGGATTAAAGGTCATCCTTTAAGAACAAAATGTGGAGGAATTTCTTTCGCCAGAGACTGGTAAATCCCTCGAATTTGTTGCCACAGGTGGTTGTGGAGGCCATCATTGGGTGTATTTAAGACAGAGATTGAGTTCTTGATTAGCCTGGATATCAAAGGTTATGGGGAGAAGCCCAGGCAGTGAGTCTGTGTGGGGAAAGAAAATCATGATTAAATGGCGGTGCAGACTCATTGGGTTAAATAGTCTATTTCTGCTCCATTGTTTTGTGGTATGATCCTGAATTTCTTCCCCATAGCCACCATGCTCTTGAATGAACCTCACAACAATGCTATCATCCAGCCTTTCCTTAGTACAAATGGATATTTTCATTGATACTCAAAATCCTGTAAATTGTGCTGTTTACAAGGCTACATGAATTTCAGGGATTGCCTGTTATATTTCTCACAGAAGAACTCTTCTCACTGTACTATGTATAAAGTGACAAATAAACTTTAAACTTAGAAGGTTTAGTGAACTTCATCCTAGTAAGAACTGACTAAGCTTGATCTACATCCTTTCATATGATAATACATTGCAAATGATACATTAATTCAAGGAGAAAATCAAATTTTTTTTGGTAAATTTTATTTTTTATTTGCATCAATACAAGTACAGTATTTATCCATATCATTGAGAATAATAAAAAACAATGCAAAAAGAATACATATTTTCATATTTCCTCCCCCTCCCTCCCCAAAAAAGTAGGAAAGATAATCATATATCCTCTTGATTAGTTAAATTTTCAAATTTACATAATGATCTTGAACCTTAAATTAACTAAGGTGAGTTGGAGCGGGAGTGGCTGACACTGTAGATGAAGTCATAACAATAAAATCCATATCAGGGTTTCCAAATCTTATCAAATTTTTCTGATTGATTCTATCAATTATACGTTATTTTCTCTAATAGTATACAATTTAGTAATTCCTACTTCCCCACCCCACCCCCTACAACCCACCCCCCAAAAAAAAAATTATATCGGGTATTTAACAGTTGCTGCTTGGTGTGCCAACCCTTTACATAGAGGGAAAAAAACATTTACTTTTTATCCAAACCCATACATTTCATATATAAATTATTTTGCAAATTATAATTTATCTTCTCTAAATAAAGACACAATTGTAATTCTTTATGCCATCGTTGTATATTCAATTCAACATCATTCTTCCACGTAACAGCTATACATTTTCTAGCTACCGCCAGCCCTAAACGTATAAATGCAATTTTGAGATTTGTCCAATCGCATACCTGTCGTTAGTGTATTCATATAATCCATTAAACACACTAACGGATCAAGTTGCAAATCTATCTTAAATAAATGTCCCAAAAACTTAATTTTTTCCCAAAAAGGTCTAACTTTTGTACGTGCCCTTACTGAATATAAGAAAGTACCTATCTGTTCTCCACATCGAAAACAGAAATCCGAAGAACTATAAACCATATTTTTTCAACTTCTCAGGAGTTAAATACAACTGATGTAAAAAGTTATAATTAGCCAAACTATATCTCACATTAAGTAATTTCGTAACACTATCAACACAAATTCGACCATTCCTCCCAGGATAATGTAATAGATAAATTCTTTTCCCATTTGTCCTTCGTTTTATATACATAGTCATCTTTTCTTGTAATAACGCATACATCTCAGAAATAAACCTTTTCTTTCCTTTATCAGCAATTAATATCTCAAATTTAGTTTGACCAGGTAACACCAAATCTCATCCAAAGTTTACTAACAATAAATCTCGAACTTGATAATAAAAAATAGAGTTCGGTGATATCCCAAATTTATCTCTAAGTCTAATAAAAGAAAGAAAACTACCTGCTTCAAAACAACCTTCCACCAACTTCACACCTTTCATTTCCCAATCTTTCAGATAGGGGTTATAAAGAGAAAAAGGAATTATTTTATTCTGATATAAATTTTACCTTTAGTTCCTATAATCTGGTCCCGTTTATACCAAATATCCAGTGTCTTTGATTCATTAATTATTTAGAAATCTGATGGCATTGGGAAGAAACTGTCCTTGTGCTGTTGAGTGCTCGTCTTTAGGTTCCTCTACTTATTTCCAATGGTAGCATTGTGAAGAGGGCATGGCCTGGGTGGTAGGAGTCTTTGAGGATAAAGGCTACTTTTTTAAGAAACCACCTCATGTAAATGTCCTCGATGAACTGAAGTCTGGTTTCTGTGATGTCGCAGGCTGAGTTAATAACCCTCTGGAATTTATTCTTGTCCTGAGAGTTGGCACCTCCATACCAGGCAGTGATGCAACCAGCCAGAATGCTCTCCACAATACACTTCTAGAAGTTTACAACAGTCTTCGGTGATGTAATGAATCTTGTCAGACACCTCACAAAGTATAGCTGCTGGCAAATTGCCTTTGTGATTGCATCAACATGGAGGCTGCAGAACAGATTCTCAGAGATGTTGACACCCAGGATTTCGAAGTTCTTGAGCCCACGATGAGGACTTGGTCGTGTTCCCCTGACTTTCTCCTGAAGTCCAAATAACTTCTCCACAATCTCCATCTGCACCAGAGCATCACATGGCTGTGTTCTTAGCCTGCTCTACTCACTTTATACCTACAACTGTGTGGCTCAGTATGACAATTACACCATCTATAAATTTGCCGACGATACCACTATAGTGGGTTGTATAAAGGAAGGGGATGAGTCTGAAAACAGGATAGTGATTAAAAACTTGGCTGAATGGTGCAACAATAACCTTTCACTCAATGTCACCAAAACTAAGGAGCTGATTGTTGACTTCAGGAAAGCCAGAGGTATACAATCAATGATCATTGGGAGATCAGAGGTGGGGAGGGTGTGCACATTTAGGTTCTTGGGCGTCAATATCTCGGAGGATCTTTCCTGGACCCAATGCACCAATGGCATCGAGAAGAAAACACATCAGCGCATCTACTTCCTCAGGAATTTGCGGAGGTTTGGTATGACAGCAGAAACCATGGCAAATTCTGCAGAAGTGTGGTAGAAACTGTGAAGACTGGCTGCATCACGGTATGATACAGAAACACCAATACCCCAGAGCATAAAGCCCTCCAAAACGTAGTGGACGCAGCCCAGGACAACACAGGCAAAACCCTCCCCACTATTGAGCACATCTAGAGAGAGCGCTGCCATTGGAGAGCAGCAGCAATCATCAAAGATCCTCACCACCCAGAACATGTTCTGTTCTCACTGTTTCCATCAAGAAAGAGGTATAGGTGCCACAAGACTCACACCACCAGGTTCAGGTACAGCTGCTACCCCTCCACCATCAGACTCCTCAACAATAAACTCAATCAGAGACTCATTTAAGGACTCTTACTTATGCACTTTATTGATTTTCTTTTTGTTCTCTATCACACAGTCAGTTTGTTTATAGTTCTTTATTTGTTTACGTTTTATGCTGTGCAGGGTTTTTTTTTCACTACCAATTAGTGGTAAATCTGCGCCCACAGGAAAAAGTAATCGGTGTATGTGATGTCACGTACGTACTCCAATAATAAATCTAAAAAGCACTGTGAGGTATCTTCACCTCGCACTCCAGTAACTGAAGAAAACACTGCATACTATCATTTCAAGGGATTTGAAATTTAGAATGGACAAGCAATGTTGGCCTTGCCAGTAATGCCCATATTCCATGGAAATAAAAATAATCCCATAAATGAATCCCATTTTAGACACCAATCAGACTTAATCTTTAATCGAAGTTAAATGAGATTGACTGTATCTCATATGAGCTCAATTCTATCCAGATCTTCAGATGGGTGCTATTGGGTAGAGATTAAGAAGAGGACACTTTTGGAATATCTTTTCCTCTCTTCCACTGACTCCAGTGATAACTTGGTCAGGGTAATCCCAAGCTGCCCCAGGACTTCTTTAAGGTATTCCACGGATGTGTCGGACAGTTCCTGTGGAAGGGGAGGTCAGAGGAGAGTTGGGGGAGAGGTGAGTGGGCCTGAGTGTTAGGGGGGAGTGGGAAGAAAGGAAGAAATAGAAAATTATTTCTATTCTGGTTAAACAGTGCAATTCTTCAAATGATGACCACGTACAAACTAGCCATCTGCTTCCAAAATGTTATTGTGTTACAGGTCATTGATGTTTTGAAGTGTTTCTATCTTTTCATGCCTGTAATTTTTCATATTTATTATCATTGTTCTAAGGAGTAGAGATCAATTTAAAGTTGATCCAGGTCACTAATTATGGGAATACTCAGATTTTGAACTCTGCCAATATTGTCTGCTTTTCTGCAGTTAGTCCATTCAAAGCCACTTATTACCTCAGGGACAATTAATTCTACGTCATTTTATTTCTGTTAACCAATCAGGCCAATGAAGTTCTCCTGTTCAACAAGATATTAACTGCAGCTCAAGCTTGTGAACTTGGACTGGTGACTGAAGTCTTTCCTGACAGTACATTCCAGAAAGAGGTTTGGAAAAGATTGCATATTTATGCAAAATTGCCCAAAAATGTAAGCATTTTAACTGAAATATAAAGATTTCTCAATATTTAGTACTCAGATTAAATTCTCCTTCTGATTTCTCGGAAGTATGGGTTAGAAAATTGGCCTTGCACAAAAATGTACTTAAATACATGATCCTGGGCCAGAAGTGTTTGTTAACTCTGCTTAATTTCAGGAGTTGTGAAGTGGCCTGCAAAATATGGGTTGTGTTTATAATTCTCAGTAGGAATTCTGACAAGAACTAGTGGAGAGGATTGGGGTGGCCTCTCATAAGGAGGGTCAGGACGGACAACTAGGCTACCTGCTTCTCTGACGAGGAAGTAGAGCCTGTGGCAGCAACACTCAACAAGTGATTTAGGGCAGCAGAATAAAATTTCAGAGACAACCTTCAATGTACTATTGCTGCCATTCTGCAAACAAAAGGAAAGGTTTTGAGAACTGCTTAATTAATACTGATTTTGTCTATCACCAATGTTGATCTGCTGCATAAATGCATCACAAGTGCTTGGATTTTAAAATAAATTCTGCAGGGCTCTGGTTTTTGTGGCCGCTCTGCCTCTTAAGTACAGTTTCAGTGGAAATGGGTATTGAAATGTTACCTGAATTTATATTTTTTATCCTACCTTGTAGTGCAGAATATTGTCTATCATATCTGCTTGAAATTTAGGACTGCAAAAATTCTGGAGAGGATGAGACTTTTTCAAACTGAGAGCAGTTTTGATGTTACATTTTAATGGGTGGCACGGTTGGCTTAGTGGTTAGCGCAGCAATCAGGACTGGAGTTTGAATCCCGTGCTGACTGTAAGGAGTTTGAACATTCTCCCCATGTCTGCATGAGTTTTCCCTGGGGGCTCCGGTTTCCTCCAGCCGTTCAAAATGTACCGGGAGCGTAGATTAATTGGGTGGCATGGACTCGTGGGCTGAAATGGCCTGTTACCATGCTGTATGTCTAAATTTAAATTTTATAGCTTCTATATGACTCATTACTTGCTGTCTAGTTATTGCTCTTTATTTCAAAGATTGCCATCCAATAAGTTAACACTCTGCGCCATTGTAAACCTTTGAAATATGATTATTATCATTCAATTATCTCTGCTCTGTTTTAAAGTCTGCTATTATTGTATGCTTTGAATATAAATTGTAACATCTGCATTGTCACATTTGATTTAAATAATGCTGGATCAAGTGATGCTGTTATTATTTTTGATAAATTCATGTTATAAAGCATGCTCTTTTTAAGTATTTAGTGATGTTATCTCTGTTAATTTCATTTCAGTCTCTGGCCCTTTCAAAGCAACTAATAAGAGGTGTTGAAAAGGAGACATTGCATGCTGTCAATGCCCAAGAATGTGAAAGACTGGTGGAGAGATGGTTATCTGAAGATTGTATGAGTGCCATCATGAATTTCTTTGAAAAAAAATCAAAGTTATGATCTGCTTCTTCAACATTCAATAACTGGCATCAGGAAACCGTGTGATTGTACAATCCCCTCCATGTTTGAGATAGACGTTTTTTCCTTATTTCCCCTGTGCTCCATAGTTTAAATTAGTAATCAAACAATACACGATTAAAGTGCACGTTCCAAATTTTGTTCAAGGTTCTTTGTATACTTTTTGGTTTGATCATGTAGAAATTACAACACTTTTTATACATAATCTCCTTATTTCAGATCACTATAATATTTGGGACATAGCAATGGTGTGTGTATTAGTAGAATATAGTAGTCTATAGTAGTCATGTTTAGTACTTTGTTGCATATCCATTGCATGCAATGACTGCTTGAAAATTCTACATAGTTTCCCTATTTCAGGGCACC
Source organism: Narcine bancroftii (assembly GCF_036971445.1). Lineage (NCBI taxonomy): Eukaryota > Metazoa > Chordata > Chondrichthyes > Torpediniformes > Narcinidae > Narcine > Narcine bancroftii. Next base: position 381,525,157 of record NC_091469.1, on the reverse strand, counting down.
ACAATATTTGGCTTCTCAGGTGTTTGTGATTGTGCAGGTATACGAGAACTAGGCTTGCTTCTAAGCTTATGAAGACCTTTACGGGACCAGATCAGTATTCGAATCCCATGCTGTCTGGATGGAGTTTGTACATTCTCCCCTTGTCTGTGAGGGTTTTCGCTGGAGGCTCTGGTTTCCTCCCACCCTTCAAAAATGTACCAGGGTGTAGGTTAATGGGATGTAAATTGGGTGACACAGACTTGTAGGGCCGAATTGGGATGAAAGAGTGTACTGGTATCCCAAGGAACATTATGATAGAAGAATTCTCATCATAATGAAGAAAAAGCCCCAAAAATGCTTGTCAGGAAGCAGGTATGGATGTGTCAATGACTACTGTCCACAGAAGACTCATGGAACAATAAGACACAGGTTACAGTGCAAGATACATACCACTAGTTATCCACAGAAACACGGTGGCCAGATTACAATTTGCCAAGAAGCCTATATCAGAGCCTGCAAAATTCTGAAAAAAAGGTTTTGTGGACAGATGAGGCCAAAATTAATCTGTATCAGAGTAATGGCAAGAGCAAAGTGTGGAGGGATAAAGGAACTGCCCAAAATCCAAAGCATACCTCCTTATCTGTGAAACATGGTGGGGGTGTTATGACCTGGGCATATATGGCTGCCACAGGTACTGGTACACTTATTTTCATTGATGATGGAACTGCTGATGGCAGTAGCAAAATGAATTCTGAGGTATATAGAAAGATCTGTTCAAGCAAATGCCTGCAAACTCATTGGATGGTGTTTCATCCTTCAGCAAGACAATAATCCTAAACATACTGCTAAAACAACAAGAGTTTTTCTAAGATAGACACTGGAAAATTTTTGAATGGCCGATCTAAATAACAATTGAGCATGCCTTCCATATGCTGAAGAGAAAACTTAAGGGGACAAGCACACTTAAGCAGGAACTGGAGATGGCTGCAGTCGAGGCCTAACACAGCTTCACCAAAGATATTCAGCATCTGGTGGTGTCTATGGATCACAAACTTCGACCAAAGTAAAAATATGCAACAAATACTAAACACGACGACTTTAATATACATACTATTGCTATGTCCCAAATATTATGGTGCCCTGAAATGAGGGTTCTGTGTATTTTTTTAAAACTAATTTCTACATGGTCAAACCAAAATGTACACTAATACCCTTCAATAAAATCTGGAATGTCCACTTCAGTCACATGTGCATTGTTTGATTACAAATTTAAAACTGGAGTCGGAGGCAAATAAAGGAAAAAAATGTCTTGACTTAAATATTATGGAGAGCAATTTCATTGTGCTCGGAATGCTCAGAAAATGTTTCAATTTTAATCATTTTTTAATTAATGAAAAATAGAGAGGAAATCAAAATCTTTACAAAACTGCATATGATAATTATCCATGCACACAGTTTAAAATACTAGCAAGCATTTTGACATTATTAATGGAGTTGAAGGGAAGGAATTGAAAGTAAAACAAGGTATAATCATTTATTCTTTTATATTTACAAATGGTAGTTTTGCATCATAAATGGATAATACCAAAAACAATAAAATGGAATTTTTAGAAGTCTATTTGAATGGGAATTAATTGCATTGCATGCTGACAGAATATTACTGAACACAACTTGGCTCCATTTCTCCCCAGAAAAGACCACTGAATCAATGGGCCCATATTTGCACAGCTCTTGGAGGATAAACCATCTGTACAGAACATCAGGCATCTCTTTACTTGGTGACCACCTTTCAAGAAAAAAATTGGAAAATGTTAGCATATTAAATAGATACAATTTTATCCTTAATTACATTATTTTGAATCTTTTCTTACCTAAAATTCAACTATTGTGAAACAGATACTTTCCCTTTCATTTGTACCATTTTGAACAATTAAAGCAGCCATCTTTCCCAATGCTATAACATCACTCTAAAGATTCTCTTTCTAAAGTGAATTTAAAAATAGGTCTTTCCCAATTAATCCATATTTAAAATGTTTTTACGAGTGGTTGTTGATTGTATCAATTGCAATCTGATTATTTACATCAAATACATTATTTAGCCACTATTGAGAATTTAACTGAGCACAAATTTTAAATGGGATTTTTAACGCTGTATCTTACTGTACACAGATTTTGGCTGCTCCAATTTAGTGATTCCAGTGAACATGAGCCGTCAGCAAATCATGGAAGGACATTGTCCTTTTCAAATGTTCATTTCGTTTGAAGAAACTGTTCCACACATGATGCTATATAGCCTTGTCCCTTCACTTTGTCTTGACCCACCTAGTGAACAATGGCAGGCTGCTCTTCATTGGGTTCAGCTTGACATTTAATATGATCATTCCCTAGCAGATGGCAGGGAAGCTGTCCTTGCTGGAACTCAGTACCCTGCTCTGTAATTGGATTCTAGATTTCCTAATGGAATGACTACAGTCTGTCCAGGTCTGTAGCAGAACATCAAACACCGTCATGCTGAGCACTGGCGCACCTCAGGGCTGTGTACTCAGCCTGCTCCTGTTCACGCTACTGACCCACAACTGCATCACCAGATCCAGCTCCAACAGTGTCATCAAGTTTGTAGATGAGACACTAGTAGTTGACCTCATCACTAACAAAGATGAGTTGCACTACAGCGAAGAGGTGGAAAATCTCATGAAATGGTGCGAGAGTAATAACCTGAGTCTCAACATGGACAAGACTAAGGAGATGATTGAGGACTTCAGCAGGTAGAGGAATGACCACTCTCTACTACACATCAACAACTCTGTCGTGGAGAGAATTAAGTTTTTTGGAGTTCACTTAGCTGGTGGCCTATCGTGGACACTCAACATCTCCTCACTTGTCAGAAAGGCGCAACAACGACTGTACTTCCTGAGAAGAATGAAGCAGGCAAAGCTACTGGCCACCATTATGTCAACCTTCTGTAGGTGCACTATTGAGAGCATCCTGGCCAGCTGCATTACAGTGTGTTATGGTTGCAGCAGAGAAGTGGGCCATAGCCACTTCTCCCTGCTGCCTATTCCAAGTAAAATCAAGGTCTGTTTGAAGAGCTATTTCCTGAATCACATTGGTGTATCTGTACATCCAGAGGAAAGAGCAGACATGATCCTTACTGGGTGATATCTCCAATAAAATAGAACCTCCAGTCCTCAGACATGGAGATACTGAAAAAAAAAGACACCAATGCTGTCTCTGCAAAATCCTCCTAACTTCCTGGAAAAGTATATGAACCAAGGTCAATACTAAGTTCCCAGTTCTGAGGCTCAGGTTACAATCATTATTGATCCTGAAAGAATGTCCAAAGAAAAATAAGTCACTTTATGTTAACTTCTGCTCAATTTTGGTTTAATTTAAATCTGAGATGTGCAGATTTTGGTAAGGGAGAGAGAGAGATGACAAAGCATTGAAGATAAATTGCCCATCAAGAACCAGCTTCTGCCATATTCCACATTTGTTGTGTTGCATTTGACCTTGGAAAACACATTAACATTGAACATACATTAACTGTTCGGTTAGAGTATTGTTGACACTTTTAACTTGATATCAGGTCTATTGGTCTTCCTGACTCCCAGAAACTTGTCAGTTAGTGTGTCCAAGGCACAGTAGGAAATGAGAGAACCAAATTAACCTCAGCAAGATATGCCAATGTATTCAGCTCTCACAACTAGTGGTGACACAAGGGGCCGCACCTGGTGGAATCTGGAGCAGAAGAAACAAACTACTGGAGGAACTCAGTGGGTCAGGCTGCATCTGTGAGGGAGAGGGATGGTCAGTATTTCAGGTTGAGACCTTGTTCAGATGCTATCGAACCATGAGTTCCCTCAGCATTTTGGGTTTTGCTCACAACTAATGGATCAGGCATTGAAGTACTTTAGCTGATAGTGATTAGAGGTCTGGTTTTGTAAACCAAGGGTTGAGTTCATTCCTCGCTGCGGCTTCATTTTGTCGAGTGACGGCACTTGACAAAATGGCGACCCTCAGTCTTACGATAGACAAAGTTAAAGAATTTCGTGTATGTTACATTCTAAATCTAGAACAGGTGCTTATCCTTTTATCTGAGATCCTTGGGACTGGACACTTCTCGGTATTCAGATAATTCTGGATTATGGAATTAAAATGGAGGCAGTACAGATTCACGCAAAACGTAAGCCCTTTTTCTGGAGTGACACCGCATTTAAACTGGTTCAATGACCAATGGCTGTCTTCATTATTTATAATCCCCTTCCCAGCTGGAAACGCAGAGCGGTTCCAGCTACATGGGGGACTATGGGTAACGAAGACGGTCATTGATCTTGCATTAAAACAAAAAGAGGCTCACTCTGTCAGGGTCTGCCACACCCTTGCCTACCTCCTTCTGACCTGGCTCCTGTTGGGCTGCTTCCCATCATCTGGTCCCTCTGCACTGGCTTGGCTGCTGAGGGGCTTCCGATCACCTGCTCCTCTCTTGGGTTTGGCTGCTCCCCAGCATCCATTTGGCCTCTCTCCCTCTGGCACCACCTTCTCAGCAGTGGCTTGCTTCTCTCCTTTCTCCCAGCCCATGGAGCTCAACACCCGAATCCCTTTGCCTTCTGGCCCCGATGGCTCAGCAGGCTCAGACTCTCCTTGCCCCCACTGGGCCTCAACGCTCTTTGCTCGTGTTCGCTCCTCACTCTCTCCCCGCTCGCCCACCCAAGTCATGATGCTAATCTCCTTACTTGCCATCCAAGCCGCGTTCTCTCCTCACTCTCATCACCTGAGCCGTGTTCTCTACTCACTCTCGCCCCACTTGCCGCCAGAGCCACATTCTCTCCTCGCTCTTTCTGAAAATATAGTGTACATGCAGTCAAAAAAAGTTTAGTTTTCGGAATCATGGATAAAGGGATAAGTACCTGTATTATGTGACAATAATGGAACCTTTACCTTTCTGAACACTGGAAATTCACTATCACATTAGCATGGATGGCACCCACTGTGTTAGATGAGAAGTACAATGATTTGCAACTGGCCCAGACTGCAGGAGAGAGGCAAGCAGCTATGAAAAGACTCATTACACCCCAGTTCATAAGGACGGCTTCTTTCCTGTTGTTATCAGATTCCTAAAGGAATGACACATTCATAAAATAATGTTGTTTTTGCTTTATATCAACTGATCTCTCTCTGTAACTGTACTTCTGAACCATGTCTTAGTTGCTGTACTTGAATGAGATGTCTTGCTGGACTGCTCACAAAACAAACACCTTGGTGTGTGTGACAATAAACTTTTAATTGGCTGAGTTTCCCTGATGAGCCTAAACAAGGCTCTTGATCACTGACAACTCACTGAAATAAAGCAGTTCTCCATCCAGCCATCCCTAGAAATCACCCAGACTGTTTCAAGTTTACACAATAACCAGTAAAAAGATTTGAAAGTCAGCACAAGAATGGACAAAACAGGAAAATAAGAAATACAGAGCAAAATGTATCCAATTTTGTGTTAAGATATCCATTTCAACTTTCTTTTCTGCTGCCACTTTATGGGGTCACTCCTTTGGCCTCAACAGAGATGGATACTGACTGCTCAAAACCCTGCCTGAATTGCTGAGTACTTGCAGTCAACATCCTCCAATCCAGGGTGTATCCCACTAAAAATTACACAAGGTGCACGATGTGGCTCTTGGATACTGACACCGCATTGAAGCAGAGTTCCCAGCTGAATGAAAACCTTCACCATGGGTTCACTCGCATCTAAATCAATGGCTTCTCTGGAGGATTAAAGTTAAGATATTGTCAATGAATTTAAGATTGGAGACACCTCTTACAGTTTTGCATTAGTTTCCCAAGTTTTCATGGTTTCCACATACAGAGTCTTCAGATTCATTTGGAACCATTTTGTTTAGAACAGTTTATCAGCCAGTCATCCAAGAACCACCAGTGATCTGCGCATTTGTTATAGGCACTCCAAGGTCAACTACTCTCCATTAAACATCAATGTTTCTGTCATGGAGGGAGTGGAGAGGACAAAGTTCCTTGGTGTGCATATATCAGATGACCTATCTTTGACCCACAACAGCTCCTCATTAGTTATTGAATGTTCTATTTGGCTATATGGTAGCTGCAAGGCATCAGACTGGAAGTCAATACAGAGGATCATCAAAATGTCCAAGAAGACCACGAGGGTCTCCTTTTCCATTTACCAGGAATGTTGCTTAAATATAGTTCAAATAATTATATAGGACCTTTTCCATCTAGCACACAAGTCTTTCACCCACTACCATCAAGAAGATGCTACAGGAGCATAAAAATTGCAGAATGGGAAATTGCTTCCTCCTGCAAGCTAGGAAATTGATGAACAATAACTGAGTAAATCCTCCCAAAATATTTATATATTTATTTTAAACAATATTTTTATGTATATACAGTAAACCATTACAGTGGTAATGGTGTAAATAGAAATTAATGCAACAATGTACAGTAATGCAAATTTATGGATAGAGAACTTTATACCATTTTCCTTTTATATTTACTTTATTGTGAGTAAAGTTTATGTTTGGTTGAGGTTCAATGTTCATCTTATTTATAGCACTGAGAAGATGATAAATATATGTGAAGCTCAAAATGATTGCTTTTGAAAATAGCATCGTGGTCTGGTATGGGAACACCAACACCCCTGAACGTAAAGCCCTTCAAAAGGTAGTGGACACAGCCCAGGACATCACAGGCAAAACTTTCCCCATTATTAAGTACATCTACAGGGAACGCTGTCATCAACGAGCAGCAGCAATCATCAAAGACCCACACCACCCAGCAAACCCGATGTTCTCACTGCTACCATTAGGAAAGAGGTATAGGTGCCACAGACTCACACCACCAGGTTCAGGAACAGCTGCCACACCTCCACCATCAGACTCCTCAACAACAAACTCAATCAGAGACTCATTTAAGGGCTCATACTTGTGCACTTTATTGATTTTCTTTTTGTTCTCTGTATTGCACAGTTTAAAATTGATTTCCCTGAATGTCTCACAGATATTCAAGAACCTTCAAAGGAGGATAAACAGTTTCTGGATTTAGTTTCAAATTTGGTTAAATATATTGATGGTCATTACTGTAGAGCTTTACCTTTGAGGAAAAGAGAATTTTTTATGCCAGATAATAAAATAATTGCAAAAGTGCATGTGCTAAATTTGAAGAGAAAATTCAAAAGAAATCCTTCCTTTCATTTGGAATATACCAATGTCATGTCGGATATAATAACCAAAGGTTATGTGGAAAAGGTATCAGAAGATATCATAGAACATAAAGATGGTAGAAAATGGTACTTACCTCACCATGGAGTTATACATCCACAAAAAGAGAAACTGCGTGTATTATTTGATTGTGGAACATCATTTCAAGGAGTTTCATTGAACTCTCAACTTTTACAAGATCCAGATTTAACTAGTAGTTTAATAGGTGTTCTGATAAGATTTTGTAAAGAGCCTATTGTGATTGCAGCAAATATTGAGGTGGTTTCATCAAGTGAAAGTACCATCAGAAGATCATGATTTTCTACAATTATTATGGTGGCCTAATGGCGATTTCAGTAAAGATAGGATTGAATATGGAATGGCAGTTCATTTATTTGGAGCAACTTTGTCACCGAGTTGTGCAAATTTTGCTCTCAGGCAATGTGCTGAAGATAATGAAGAACAATTTAATTCTCAAGCTATAAGCATCAAAGTATTACAGAGTTTCAACCTACCAGAAAAATATATTAATTGGATTAAAGCATTATATAAGGGACCATTGGTGAAGGTGACAGTAAATGGATATGTATCGAACCAATTTAAATTAAGTAGGTCAACTAGGCAGGGATGTCCACTATCTCCCTCACTGTTCGCTTTAGCAATAGAACCATTGGAAGAACTGAAAAGAACAGAAAATAAAATAAAAGGGATAAAAATAAAGGAGAAGGAGTATAAAATCAGTTTATTTGCAGATGACATCATAGTACACTTAGCAGAACCAGAAATATCAATAAAAGAACAACATAAGAAATTGAAGGAATATGGAGAAATATCGGGGTACAAGATCAACGCAAATAAAAGTGAAGTGATGCCAATGAATAATGCGGATTACACAGAATTTAAAAAAAGAATCACCATTTAAATGGCAAACACAAACAATCCGATACCTAGGTATTAGATTAGATAAATAATTTATGCCACCTATACAAATTAAATTATCAGCATTAATGAAGAAATTACAGGATGACTTAGAACATTGGAAAGAATTGCCACTAACATTGATAGGGAGGGTAAATTGCATTAAAATGAATGTCTTCCCAAGGATGCAATACCTATTTCAATCGTTACCAATTCCCTTAACAGAGAAATTCTTCAATGAACTAAAGAGAATAATAAGGAAATTTTTATTGAAAGGGGGGGGGGAAACCAACGATAGCGCCAGATAAATTAATAGAGTGGTACAAACAAGGTAGTTTGCAGCTGCCAAACTTTAAAAATTATTACAGAGCAGCACAATTAAGGTATCTATCAGATTTTTATCAAACAAAGGAGAAACCAGATTGGACCAAGATACAGCGAGATAAAATAGGGGAGAAAGTACCAGAACATATACTTTATAAGTGGGATGAAAAACTGGTGCAATATAGAAGTTCTCCAGTACTGCATCATTTACTCAACATATGGAAGAAGATTCACGTAGAAAGGAAAAAACAAATTACCAACCACCAAAATTATTATTGATGCAAAATCACCTAATCCCTTTCACAATAGATAACCTTTCCTTTAGAGAATGGGAGAGAAAAGGAATTAAAAGAATAGAAAATTGTTTTTTGGGAAATAATTTATTAACATTTGAACAAACTAAGTACAAATATGGAATAACTCATGGTACAATGTTTGCATACCATCAACTGAAAGCCTACTTAAAGGACAAATTGGGAAGCAGACTGAGATTACCAGAAGGAAGCAGCTTTGAATATGTGATTACAGAAACAATGATAATAAAAAGATTTATAACAAACATCAAGCTGCAAGAGAAGGAAAACAATGAAATAAACTATAAATCCAAACAAAAGTGGGAAAAATATTTAAACATAAAAATAAAAAATGAAATATGGGAAAAGTTATGCTCCGGATCTATGAAAAATATAATAAACATGAGGTTACGCATGATACAATATAATTGGTTACACAGGCTATATATCACGCCCCAAAAGTTAAATAAATGGGATCCAACAGTATCAGATAGATGTTTTCACTGCAAGAAGGAAACGGGAACAACAGTACCTGCAATTTGGACATGTGAGAAAGTGAAAAAGTTTTGGGAAGATCTAAATCAGGTATTAAATAAAATCACAAAAAGCAACATACCAAAAAATCCAGAGATCTTTCTTCTAAGTAATATAAGAAGTAAAGAATTAGGCCTCAAACTGGATGAAGCGCAAAAAAGATTTATTATGATAGCCTTAGCTGTAGCAAAAAAATGTATAATGTCAACTTGGAAATCAGAAGAGAGCCTGAGAGTACAGCAATGGTACATGGAAATGAATAAATGTATTCCATTGGAAAAAATAACATATAATTTAAAAAATAAAGTCACATTATTTGAACAAATTTGGGAACCCTACATGGAACACAACAAAGAGGACTTGCCTTGGACTTCCACCCCCTAAAATGATAAAATGAGAAGACGACAAAATGACCTGATCCAATGTGGAAAAGTAGATGACACAATTTCATTGTGTGATGACATAGTTTAATGGGTTTATTGTATTGTATATGTTGAACGTTTAATGGGTTTGGAGGGGGGTGGGAAGGAGGGAGGGAAGGTAGGAAGGTAAAAAGAGGAGAAAATGGCACTGTGTATATTTAAGAGGAAAATGCTTGTGTGTATTTTGATTGATATGGTTCATAGTGTGAAAAAAATTTTTTTAATTTTAAAAAATTATAAGCATCACCAGAAATAATTTCTATGTTGATGATTTTCTTACTTCAGCAATTTTAGTAAGAGAAGCAATAAATCTTTATCGTGAGTTAAAAGAGATCTGTAATTAAGGAGGATTCTTCCTTGTGAAATGGATTAGCAACAGTCGATATGTTTGAGTTAGCAAATTCTGTGTTTTGGTCCTGATAGCACGTCAGTGCTTAAATATATTAATAAAAAAACCATGAGATTTCTAACTTTTGTGACTAACAGAATTGATAAGATTGAGAGGGTTTTGCATGTTAATCAATGGAGATATGTTAAAACAGTGGATAATCCAGCTGACATGGCTTCACGAGGATCAAAAGTTCAATCATTTCTGAAAAGAGCCAACACCTGGGTGTTCGGTCCTCAATTTCTTTCACATTCTCAAGAAGATTGGCCTCAAAATCCAGAAGAGTTCAAGGAAATTTCTATGGAGGATCCAGAAATCCAAAACACTAACGTGAATACAATTCAAATATCTAAAAAGGAAGATCTGATTATTTGATTAATCCTCGTGGTTTCGTTTGAAAAAATCAGTAGCATGGATTCTCAGATTAAAGGCTGTTAAAAATATGTTTCTACATCATATCAAGAAAGTTCATTTGAAGTCCCAAAGGAGCTGTTATCTGACAGTTGATGAATTAGAGAAAGCTGAATTAGAGATAATTCATTTTTGTCAAAGCCAAGTGTTTGATAATGAGATATCAAAGTTAAAGAAAAATCTGGATATTACAAAGGCAAGTTGTGTATACAAGCTAAATCCTATTCTTGTAAATGATGTATTAAGAGTAGGAAGAAGATTGGAAAAAGCAATAATGCCAGAAGAAGTACAACATCCAATCATCTTAACTAAAGAATTTCATATTTCTGAATTGTTATTCGACATGAGAAAACAGGTCACAGTTGTTATAATCACATGTTATCAGAATTGCGCCAGAAATATTGGATACTTGGTGCTTCATCATTGATCAAAAGAATTATATCAAAATGTGTTAATTGTTGACATGCAAATGCTAATCCTGGACAAGAACAAATGGTAGATTTACCACAAGTCAGATGTGACATTCTGATGAACCGCCATTTACATAAGTGGGAGTTGATTATTTTGGTCCTTTGCAAGTCAAACGAGGATGAAGAGTTGAAAAGCGATATGGAGCAATTTTTACTTGTTTGACTACGAGAGCAATTCATATTGAAGTAGCATCATCACTTAATACAGACTCTTTTATCAATGTTCTTCGGTGTTTTATTGCCAGGCATGGTCAAGTGAAGGAATTATATTCTGATAATGAATCTAATTTTACAGGAGCTCAACTCGAGTTATGAAAAGGTATTCAAAATTGGAATATTCATGATTCATTACTTCAAAAGGAAAGTAATTGGATATTTAACCCGCCTACAGGATCACATCATGGTGGTGTGTGGGAAAGAATGATTAAATCAATCAAGAAAATTTTTAATTCCATTTTAAATAATCAAATGCTGAATGATAACAATCTTCAGACAATATTGTGTGAGATTGAAAGTATTTTAAATGGTTCCCCAATGAAGTTTTTATCGATTCAAATGACATCAAGGCACTTACACCGAATCAACTCTTACTTCTTAAATCTAAACCTTTAATGCCACATAGACAATTTCAGAAAGAAGATATTTATGCAAGACGCAGATGGAGACAAATGCAGTTAATGTGGATTTATTCTGGAAAAGATGGGTTAAAGAATATCTTTCATTATTACAAGAAAGACAGAAATGGTATAAAGCTAAACACAACTTTATATGTGGAAACAATGTAATTATTGTGGACGATTCTGCACCAAGAAATTCTTGGTTGCTGGGGAAAATCGTGGAAACAGTTCCGGCAAGAAAGATTTTGTTTGGCAAGTGCTGATTAAAACTATGACTGCTTACTTAAATCAACCTATTACTAAAATCTGTCTTTTACAAGAAGCAGAAAGTTTTGATTTTAATTTGATATTTACCATATTTACTTTTGTATCTGTAATAATAATATTATTATTAAAATTAACAGTCATTAATGTCTATTATAATAATTAGGGGCCAGATGTAGAAGTTAAAATCTTGTGTTTATGATTTATGGTGGTTTTATGCCTTCACCTTTAAGGATTAACTGTTTTTGTAGAGTTACCATAATTAATAATGACATCATATGTTGTAATATCCGAGCGGATGAGGAGCTCAATCTCATTCTTGGAATAAACACGGAAGGAGAGTAACCGAACACAATATTCCAAGTGTGGTCTAACTAAGATATATGTAGCTGCAACATTACCTCACAGCTCTAGAACTAGATTCCTCAAATCAGTGCTCATTTAAAAAGTATTTTGGCTGAAACATCATCTGAGATTAAGCTTGAATGCTGTTTACTGTCGGAGAGAGGCAATTCTGGGGGGGCGTGGCAAGATGGCGTAGAGTCTAGACGTGTGATCTCAACCTCTCTGGCCAGACTTTTAAGAACCCGTTTTTAACTCTTTGTTTTCAAGTTTAAACTTTTTAAAAACTTAGTTTAAAGTATTAAGGAACTGTTATGGCCATTAATGGTAAAAAGATTAAACCTCAAGTGCAGAAGAAACTACATTTTCAAAGTGTTGAAGATTTAGGGCCTAAACAGCCTGTTACAGCTTCAGGTTTAATTTCTTTCGTGCCTAAACCACAAAGATTGCCTGTGGGAGCTGAAAAAAAATGACTACTACTCACCAGGAGAAGGATATCACTGGAATTACTTGTTCTCAGGAGGAAGGTGTGTGTTCCCAAGAAGTGGATCCTGATTTTGGCAGCCTGCCAACTCTAACAGAGGAAGCACGCAGGAAAATGACTCCATTGTTTGAAACCACTCTGGCAGTACTCCAACCTGAAGAGCTTGATCTTATCCGTGAGTTCTTGAAACAACAGCGAGTTGTGGTGGGAGACCAGCATCAATCCCCTGAGGAGGTTGGGGTGCCGTCACTGGGAGTTCAGACTTGCAGTAAGACTGATAAAATGCCTGCTGTTGAGCTGCAGCAGGAGCTGCAGTTACCTAGTTCTGTCACTACGTTAAAGAAAGCAGGGTTGAGTCTTTCTGAATTACAATTTAATCTGTTAAATACTGTCACTCAGCCGATAATGCAAGAGTTGGCTCAAATGAAAGATAGTATGAGGTCAGAATTCACTACAGTTAATGCACGTATGGAAGCATTTTCTGAAGATTTTAAAAAATTTCAGTCTGCTTTTTTGGAATGTAAACAGCAAGTGGCCTCTGATACAGAAAAAGTGATGGAGGTGGAAAAATCCGTTAAAGAATTGCGAGAACGTGAGAAGGAGTTAGAGAGGAAAGTAGACTATTTGGAGAATCAAAGCAGAAGGAATAATGTGAAGATTGTTGGTTTGCCAAAAGGTATGGAAGAACAAGATCCTCTTCATTTTTTTACAGAATGGATCCCACAAATATTGGGGCAAGAATTTTTCTCTGGAGGCTTGGTATTGGAAAGAGCTCATAGAGCCTTAAGAAGAAGACCTCTGCCTGGTCAATCACCAAGACCCGTGATAATTCGATGCTTGAATTATTTGGACAGAGAAACAATACTTCGTCTAGCAGTGCAAAATGCAAGACAACGACAAGCTCCGTTAATGATTCAGAATAGTAGAGTTTTTTTTTAATCCCGATTTGAGTCAAGAGGTTATTGAGCGTCGGCGTCGATTTAATCTAGTTAAAGAAGTTTTGTGGCATAAAGGCTATAAGTCTACTTTTCGCTATCCAGCAGTGTTGAAGGTGTTTTGTGGAGACTTTCAATCTCGGTTTTTTGAGAATGAGCGTGAAGCAATGATTTTTGCTGATTCGTTGCCAGATGTAAGAGGACAAAGACGTAGTCCACCATTGTCTCCTAAAGAAAAATCTGTTTGTTCTGGAAATGGAAGAAATTGTAGAAATGGGAGAAATGGGAATGGAAAGAGTCTAACTTCTCTTGAAATGGGGTCGCCGAGTTTGGAATCTCTTGGATGAATAGAAGAACTTTCTTATTCTTACTTTATTTTTATGTCATTATGATATCTTGTTGTTATTTTTTGTTTGGCTGGGGAGGGAGAGATTTGCTCTATGTTCTATTAGTCATCAGCCACTGGTGGGTGATCCACACCCAAGTTTGGTTTAGGGATTACTACCTTTTGGTAGTTTTTTGTTTTTTTTTAAACTTTATCTTTTTTTCTATTTTTTTTTTCATTTACATTTTATTTACTCTTTAATTTCTGGTTTATTTTTCTCCTATTGGAGGGCCTATTTACATTGATTTGAGTTTTTGTATAACGACATTATTAGTTCTTAGTAATATTGGTAGATATGCCAAAGTTGAGGTTTGCTACTTTTAATGTTCAAGGTTTAAGCAGTCCGATTAAGCGTAAATGTATTTTGGCGTATATTAAGAAAATGAAAATTAATGTCGCTTTTCTACAAGAAACACATCTGAATGTCAAGGAAAGTATGAAATTGAAGAGGGATTGGGTAGGGCATGTATATTCTTCTTCATTTAATTCTAGGGCTAAAGGTGTAGCAATTTTGATACATAAGAATTTATCTTTTGAATTACAATCAATGGAGGAAAAGGCAGGATGTATTCTTAAATTAAATTGTAAGATTTTTAGTCAATTTTGGACTTTACTTAATATTTATGCCCCAAATGAAGATGATGAAACATTTATTTCTGATGCATTTTTATATCTGGGTCAGGCTAATGAGAATGTTTTAGTTGGTGGTTATTTTAATTGAGTTTTGGAACCTTTATTAGATAAGTCCCCGAAGAAAGTTAAGAAATCTAAGATGGCAGTTCAGGTTCAAGCGTTGATGAAAGATCTCAATTTAGTGGATATTTGGAGACGTCTTAATCCAACAGAGAAGGATTTCTCCTTTTATTCAGCTAGACATGAATCGTTTTCAAGGATTGATTTTTTTTTTAGTATCGGCACATTTACAGGGGAAAATACAAGCAGAATATAAAAGCAGGGTGATTTCGGATCATTCTCTGTTATACTTTACATATATAACTTCTGAGAAAGTTCAAGTGGCTTATCGTTGGAGGTTTAATATAATGTTGTTAAAAAATATGGAATTTATTGATCTTTTGAAAGAATAAATTAATTTATTTTTGAAAGAAAATTCTAATTCTGTTCACAGTAAATTTGTAGTATGGGACGCTATGAAAGCTTATTTGAGAAGACAAATAATTAGTTATACTTCTTAAATAAAAAAGAATCGATTAAATCAGAGTCTTGAGTTAGAGAAATGGATTAGTGAGTTAGAAAAGGAGTTTCAGAGAGATGCTACAGAAGATCAGAAAATAGAATTGTCTAGGTTGAAACTGGAATATAATACTTTGCAATCTTATCAATTTGACTGTATGATTAACAGGACTAAACAACGATATTATGAATGGGGAGAGAAAGCACATAAGGTATTGGCATGGCAATTAAAGGCACAGGTTTCGAGGGCTATTAATGCTGTTAGACAGAATTCATTTATTACGTATAAATCTCATGAGATTAATGATGGATTTTGTTCATTTTATAAAAAGTTATATACATCTGATGGAAAACAAGCAAATGGATCGATTGATCTTTTTTTTAAATCACAGTTGAACTTACCGACGTTAGAGGATGTAGATATTCAGGAGTTGGAAGCACCATTTACTGACTCGGAAATTAAAATGGCTATGATGGAAATGCCGAACGTTAAATCGCCTGGTGATGATGGATTTTCGGTCGAATTTTATAAATTTTTTTATGATGACCTCTCTACAGTGTTTGGAGATGTACTACATCAGGTTGGAGAACATTATGAATTTGGCATCTTTAGATGCCGAAAAAGCATTTGATAGAGTTGAGTGGAATTTTTTGTTCAAAGTTTTGGAGAAATTTAAGTTTGGTCCTTTTTTTATTGGTTGGACTAAGGCTTTATATAGTAAACCAATAGCTAGAGTACTGACGAATGGTTTGATTTCGGAACCGTTTAAACTGACCCGATCTACTCGCCAAGGTTGTCCTTTATCACCAGCTTTGTTTGCATTAGTGATCGAACCTTTGGCACAGTTGATAAGACAGAATACACAGATACAGGGTATGAAAGTTTTAGATGAGGAATATAAAATTAATTTATTTGCCGATGATGTATTGGTGTATTTAATAAACCCAGCTCAGTCACTTTTGCATTTGAAGGAGTGTTTGATGCAATATGGATGTCTTTCTGGATATAAAGTTAATTGGGAAAAAAGCAAAATATTACTGGTGAGTGAAGGAGATTATTCAGCTTATAAGAACATTCTTAATTTGAAATGGACGGATCGAATTAAGTATTTGGGTATAATCATGGATGTCAATTATCAATCTTTATATAAATTAAATTATGTTCCGTTAATAAAAAAAATTAAAACTGATTTGATTAAATGGAAAGATTTATCTATTAATTTATTGGCTAGAATAAATACAATTATGATGATTATTTTTCAATGTATACAATATTTATTTCAATCTATTCTATATTTACTTGATAATATTTTTTTTGAGATTTGAATAAAATGGTTAGGGAGTTTTTATGGAGAGGTAAATTTTCAAGAGTAGCCTTGAATAAATTAACTTGGAAATATGATCGAGGGGGACTACATTTACCACATTTTTGAAATTATTATGAAGCAACCCAACTTAAATTTATTAGTTCATTGATGGATTTGGAATGGTCCCCTAGTTGGGCCAAAATTGAGATGGCAAATATTTTTGAATTTGGAATACATCAATTTTTGTTTAGATGGAATGTAAATTTGTTACAGCAACATAATGTGCCTATACTAAAACATTTAATGAAGTTATGGACAAAGAAAAAGAAAATGATAGGTTCTAGTAGTGAATTGTCGGCCTTGACTCCGTTGTATAATAATCAACTTATTTCTTTCTCAATACATAATTGAAGTTTATTACATTTGAGATTTAAAGGTGTGGAAAATTTGGGAGATTGTTTTAAAGAAGGTACATTTTTATCTTTTGATCAGATGAGGGACAGTTATGGTATTGATAAGAATTCTTTGTTTCTTTATTATCAAATTCGATCTTTGGTAAAGCATGTGTTTGGTAGAGATATGACTTTACCTGAAATGACTAAATTTGAGACTTTTCTTATGAAGGTTCCAGAGAAGGGTTATATTTCAGTTATGTATCAAATATTACAGAATGGTATGGATAAAAAGGATTGGGATAAATCTAAAGGTAAATGGGAAGCGGAGATTGGTTTTATTTTTTCCGAGGATGATTGGTCAGATATTTGTTATGATAGTGTAACTAGACTGATAAATGCACATTATGCAATGATTAATTATAATTTTTTACATCAATTATACTTAACACCTGAAAAGCTAAAAAAAATGGTTTTCATTAATCAGATTTGTGTTTTAGATGTGGTCATGCTGTTGTAACTTTTTTTAATGCGGTTTGGTCATATATATATATATATATATATATATATATACACAATCTTTTTGGAAGAAAGTACAATTGTTTCTGGAACACCTGTATAAGATTAAAATACCTTTAGATCCGACAGTATTTTTATTGGGTAGTTTGCAACCTCTGAAAGGTCTGGGATTACATAAATTTCAACTTGCTTTTGTATATTTAGCATTATCTGTAGCGATAAAATGTATTGCTAGTATGTGGAAAGTTACAAATATGATTGATATTAATAGATGGCTTAATAAGATGAAATATTGTTTAATAATGGAAAAAATCACATGTTTTGCATGATAACTATAGTTTTTTTATTAAAAAGTGGTTGTTATATTCAGAATATTTAATTTTGATTTACATTGATTAGATCTTAATATGTATGCTTAATTTTTCTTTAATTTTTTTTCTCTTTCTTTATGGCTCTCCTTAGGAGAGTTGGCTGAAAGGGGGAGGGTTTCCTTTTTTTCTCTTTTTCTTTTTTCTTTTTTTTCCTTTCTTTTTTCTTTTATAAAATATATTGTTCATGCTTAGTTTATTGTTATATATGATACTTATTATCTGTATTTTGAACAAATAAATAAAGTTTAAAAAAAAGAGAGGCAATTCTTCCACTGTTACTATTTGCACTCCACTCCACCTAAAAGCTCCTTTGCGCAGGCCCGAGGACAGGTCCACGTCCTCCCCCTCCACGTCCTCCCCCTCCACGTCCTCCCCCTCCACGTCCTCCCCCTCCACGTCCTCCCCCTCCACGTCCTCCCCCTCAAAAGATGCTCACAAACTCAAGCTAGCATGCTGGAACATCAGAACCATGCTAGACAAGGCTGACAGCCACCGACCTGAACGTCGGTCTGCCCTCATTGCACATGAACTCCTCAGACTTGACATCGACATAGCCGCTCTCAGTGAAGTCCGCCTGGCAGATGTAGGCAGCCTCCAAGAACGCGGCGCGGGATACACACTCTACTGGTCTGGCAAGCCTTCGGATGAACGACGCCTATCTGGTGTAGGCTTCATGGTCAAGAGCTTCATTGCCTCCAAACTCGAAAACCTTCCGACAGGCCTCTCGGACCGAATCATGTCCATGCGACTTCCCCTTCAAAACAAGCGTCACATCACCCTCATCAGTGTCTATGCTCCAACCCTCCAGGCGGAACCAGCAGAAAAGGACAAGTTCTACACCAACCTGCGCAACCTCATCCAACGCACCCCTACAGCCGACAAGGTTGTTATCCTGGGCGACTTCAACGCTCGTGTCGGCAAAGACTCAGAAACCTGGCCAGGAATCCTGGGCAAGCATGGCGTCGGCAAGTGCAATGACAATGGGCGCCTCCTGTTGGAGCTCTGCGCAGAACAGCGGCTTGTCATTACAAACACCCTTTTTCAGCAGAGGGACAGCCTTAAGACCACCTGGATGCATCCCCGATCCAAACACTGGCACCTCCTGGACTACATCCTGGTGCGAGAAAGTGACAAACGAGATGTGCTCCACACCAGGGTCATGCCTAGCGCGGAATGCCACACTGACCACCGGCTGGTTCGCTGCAAGCTCAACCTTCACTTCAAGCCAAAGCCCAGGAACAATAAAGCCCCCAGAAAGAGGTTCAATGTTGGAAACCTGCAGTCAGACGAAGCGAGAGGAAACTTCCAGGCAAACCTCAAAGCAAAGCTCGACGATGCAACCCGCCTCACGGACCCGTCCCCTGAAACCCTCTGGGATCAGTTGAAGACTACCATACTGCAATCCACTGAAGAGGTACTGGGCTTCTCCTCCAGGAAAAACAAGGACTGGTTTGACGAAAACAGCCAGGAAATCCAGGAGCTGCTGGCAAAGAAGCGAGCTGCCCACCAGGCTCACCTTACAAAGCCGTCCTGTCCAGAGAAGAAACAAGCCTTCCGTCGCGCATGCAGCCATCTTCAGCGCAAACTCCGGGAGATCCAAAATGAGTGGTGGACTAGCCTCGCCAAACGAACCCAGCTCAGCGCGGACATTGGCGACTTCAGGGGTTTCTACGAGGCTCTAAAGGCTGTGTACGGCCCCTCACCCCAAGTCCAAAGCCCGCTGCGCAGCTCAGACGGCAAAGTCCTCCTCAGCGACAAGATCTCCATCCTCAACCGATGGTCAGAACACTTCCAATCTCTTTTCAGTGCCAACCGCTCAGTCCAAGATTCCGCCCTGCTCCAGCTCCCTCAACAGCCCCTAAGGCTAGAGCTGGATGAGGTTCCCACCCTGGATGAGACATATAAGGCAATCGAACAACTGAAAAGTGGCAAAGCAGCAGGTATGGATGGAATCCCCCCAGAAGTCTGGAAGGCTGGCGGCAAAACTCTGCATGCCAAACTGCATGAGTTTTTCAAGCTTTGTTGGGACCAAGGTAAACTGCCTCAGGATCTTCGTGATGCCACCATCATCACCCTGTACAAAAACAAAGGCGAGAAATCAGACTGCTCAAACTACAGGGGAATCACGTTGCTCTCCATTGCAGGCAAAATCTTCGCTAGGATTCTACTAAATAGAATAATACCTAGTGTCGCCGAGAATATTCTCCCAGAATCACAGTGCGGCTTTCACGCAAACAGAGGAACTACTGACATGGTCTTTGCCCTCAGACAGCTCCAAGAAAAGTGCAGAGAACAAAACAAAGGACTCTACATCACCTTTGTTGACCTCACCAAAGCCTTCGACACCGTGAGCAGGAAAGGGCTTTGGCAAATACTAGAGCGCATCGGATGTCCCCAAAAGTTCCTCAACATGATTATCCAACTGCACGAAAACCAACAAGGTCGGGTCAGATACAGCAATGAGCTCTCTGAACCCTTCTCCATTAACAATGGCGTGAAGCAAGGCTGTGTTCTCGCACCAACCCTCTTTTCAATCTTCTTCAGCATGATGCTGAACCAAGCCATGAAAGACCCCAACAATGAAGACGCTGTTTACATCCGGTACCGCACGGATGGCAGTCTCTTCAATCTGAGGCGCCTGCAAGCTCACACCAAGACACAAGAGAAACTTGTCCGTGAACTACTCTTTGCAGACGATGCCGCTTTAGTTGCCCATTCAGAGCCAGCTCTTCAGCGCTTGACGTCCTGCTTTGCGGAAACTGCCAAAATGTTTGGCCTGGAAGTCAGCCTGAAAAAAACTGAGGTCCTCCATCAGCCAGCTCCCCACCATGATTACCAGCCCCCCCACATCTCCATCGGGCACACAAAACTCAAAACGGTCAACCAGTTTACCTATCTCGGCTGCACCATTTCATCAGATGCAAGGATCGACAATGAGATAGACAACAGACTCGCCAAGGCAAATAGCGCCTTTGGAAGACTACACAAAAGAGTCTGGAAAAACAACCAACTGAAAAACCTCACAAAGATAAGCGTATACAGAGCCGTTGTCATACCCACACTCCTGTTCGGCTCCGAATCATGGGTCCTCTACCGGCACCACCTACGGCTCCTAGAACGCTTCCACCAGCGTTGTCTCCGCTCCATCCTCAACATCCATTGGAGCGCTTACATCCCTAACGTCGAAGTACTCGAGATGGCAGAGGTCGACAGCATCGAGTCCACGCTGCTGAAGATCCAGCTGCGCTGGATGGGTCACGTCTCCAGAATGGAGGACCATCGCCTTCCCAAGATCGTGTTATATGGCGAGCTCTCCACTGGCCACCGTGACAGAGGTGCACCAAAGAAAAGGTACAAGGACTGCCTAAAGAAATCTCTTGGTGCCTGCCACATTGACCACCGCCAGTGGGCTGATAACGCCTCAAACCGTGCATCTTGGCGCCTCACAGTTTGGCGGGCAGCAACCTCCTTTGAAAAAGACCGCAGAGCCCACCTCACTGACAAAAGGCAAAGGAGGAAAAACCCAACACCCAACCCCAACCAACCAATTTTCCCCTGCAACCGCTGCAATCGTGTCTGCCTGTCCCGCATCGGACTTGTCAGCCACAAACGAGCCTGCAGCTGACGTGGACTTTTTACCCTCTCCATAAATCTTCGTCCGCGAAGCCAAGCCAAAGAAAAAAGACTATTTGACAGAACTCCATTGGCTATTGATCTGTTTTACAACAAGGATACAGGCTCCTTTCATTGGCTTAACTTAAAGAAATCCATCTCAAGGTGACCAAAAAGATCATCTTGATAAAGTACCTTCGTAAATCTGGTGTCTCCATTTTCACATCAAATATTCTGATTGGATGCATGGATTTATTTCAGTCAAAGTGGAAGAAAGGGATTTCTCACAATCTTTGTCAAACAGGAGGGGGTCCCATTGGAGTCTCCTGGAGTGTGGCGGGATCCCCAAAATTTGATAGAGGAGGGTTCCTCATCTCCTGGAGAGGAAAGGGGCCCACTGGAATCTACTGGAAGGGAATTAACTGGAGGGGGGTTCCTATTGGAATCGACAGGTGAAGGGAATCGACTGGAGGGGGAGACCTATTGGAATCCATGAGGTGGCAAGTCAGTTGACTGGAAGGGGAATGGTCCCAATGGAATCTACTGTGTGGGGGAGGGGGAATTGACTGAAGGGGAGGGGTTCCTCTGGAATCTACTGAAGGAGTTGGAAGAACTACTGGTTTCCTGGTTAAGGGTGGGGAGGTTGAGGATAGTTCCACCCAAGTCTCCTGAGGGGTAGAAGTTCACACTGTGCTTTCCAAAACTAGGAAAAGAAGGAAAGCTGCTCACTTGCCAGCATTGTCTGCCTCTCCATACCCTAATACTCATATTTGGCCCTATATTGTAGTGGCTGCACTGATTGAGAACGTCAGGGTGGTGTAATGATCTCACACCTCTATGTACCTAGCCAGACAATACAAAGGTTGACCAGCTACACTCCTGGTCCTGTGCTGAGTGTGTGCTTGAATCCCATTTTGCCAAAGATTTCACTGCCCAGCTGCCCATCTATGGGGATACTATGATTAAAACAGCTGAGAAGATTACTGGGGTCTCCATTTCCTCTACTGATGACATTCACTGAGACCATCCCTTAAATAGGGCTCAAAAATCATCAAGGAGCCCTGCTATCCACCATACAGGATCTTTGCCCCACTTCCATCAGGAAGGAGGTACAGGAGGATCAAAAATCAAGACTACCAGGCTGGGAAATAGTTTCTTCCTGCAGCAGTGAAATTGATGAATGGTATCCTGTAATCTTGGGTCTCAAATAAATGAAACAAGTAAATTATTCTGAAATACTTATTTTATATAATGTTTTTATTCATATATGTGATTATTATGATGTGTGTATTGTGTACACTGTATGTGTGTACACTGTCGTCCGAGAAACAGTGTTTCATCTTGTTGCACATGTACATTGACTTGCTCATGAGATCTTGGTAACATCTATAAAACCCAATGGAAGTCAGTAAGCTGGTTCCCCTGGGTTGTCCTGTCAACTCTGCATTTCCAACAAGAAAGTGATCTGTTTGGAGGTATACAGTGGGTTGAGCAGCATCAATGGGGGTAAAATGCCAGTCAATGTTTCAGTCTGGATAAATGAGAGTGCAGAGTGGAAGATAGCCAGCAAAATTAGGGGATTGGTGTACCAGGAAAGGGAGAGGATCTTCACTTTCTTTTCCTCTGATGCTGCTTGACCTTCTGAGTTCCTCCAGCAGATTGATTTTGACTCCAGATTCCAGCATCTGCAGTCTCTGTTTATCTCCTGGTCTCTTCCTATTTCAGACATTCACTTTCTTCTCTCCACCTCTCCCCCTTCTTAGCTACTTAAAATAGGTTTAATTTCTAACTTCACTGGTTCTGAAAGAAAGTTGTCAACCTGAAACATTGTCTCTGTTTCTCTCCCCAGAGACGCTTTCTGTCTCTCTCACTGTTAAAAATGTTCTCTGCATTTCAATTACCCCGAACAAAGTGGACAACTTTATCATTGCTATTACATTTAATGATGTTCAGGTGTAGAATGCCAGGCTGTGGTGCAATCAACAGGTTTACAGCCCACCATACACAAAAATCACAAATTCAAATAAGCCCACCTTTAAAAGTTTTTAAGTTGCTCTCTTATCTAAGTGAAGCAAAGTTACATTGCATTGGGTTCCCATGCCTATCTGATTTGCAGGTAGATCCTCATCTCTAATACATGAAACACCCCCCCCTCCCACTTTGTCAAAAACTGCCAGCACTGACTGGACTGACAACAAAGGCCTGAGACGTCAACCATGCATCTGTCTCCACAGATGCTGCTTGACCTGCTGAGACCCTGAGCAAAGATTGTTGTTCCTGGTATCAGATTTGTTCCAATAGCGTTTTATCATAGAATGATTGTTCTTCTTGTTCTTGATTTTTTTTTAAAAGCTGGGATCCATTTTTCCTTGTGGAACATGGATCCTCAGGCAGCTCCATGACTATTTGGTCCTTCATCAGCTGTCCTTAGCCTGAAATATTTGCATGGAACCCACAACCTTTGATGAGTGTTACTCGTTCCATTCCCTAGCATCTCTTGTTCAATTGTCCATTGTGATAAGATGGTTTTCTCCTAGTTGGCAATAAATCGATATTTCCTTATTGCACAGAAGGAGGCCATTTGGACCACTCATTCTGTTCCAGCTCAGGCCATTCCCCTCAGTCAATTCCTCCAATTTTTCCCCATCCTCTCACCTTCCCATCAACTTCTTCACATTTCTTCTACCATTCACTGACATACTCAGGGGGAACTTGCTGATTAATCTATTGACCCCCAAGTCTCTGAAAATATGTCTTATGTGGCAAGGTTAATAGAATTAGGACTTTTCTCTTAGGAGCAAAGAAGAATGAGAGGTGACAAGATTATGAGAGGCACAGACAGGGTGGACAGCCAGCACCTTTTTCCCCAGGGTTAGAGTAGCAAATACTAGAGGACATATGTACAAAGTAAAAGGAGGATGGTTTAAAGGAGACATTTAGATTAAGTGTTTTTACACAGAGAGTTGTAGGTGTCTGGAATGCATGGTCAAGGGTGGTGGTGGAGGCTGGAACAATAGGGACATTTAAGAAACCCTTAAACAGGCACATGAATGTAAGAAAAATATAGGGTTATGAGGTAGGGAAATGTTTTTTTAGGTCTATATAGGTCGGCAAAATACTGTGGGCCGAAGGGCCTGTACTATGCTGTTCAATGTTCTCTGGGATGTGGGACAAAAGCGGAGCATCTGGAGGAAACCCTCTGGGGTCTAACCTTAGGTTTGGCCTTTCCAAGCAATCAAAAAAAATCAGGGATTCAGAAAGTAACGAACAATTTTGCAAGGTCAATCTATCAACAACAGTTCAGATAATTAAAGGTAAAGGTTCCATTATTGTCACGTAATACCATATTTAGAATATAACATACATGAAATACTTCATCTTTTGTCTACCATAAGGCAGAGATTTGCCATTTTGTCCAGCGCCCCTCACAGAAACCTACAGTTCCTGGTGTTCCTAGGCAGTCTCCCCTCCAAGCACTGATCAGTCCTGAGCCTGCTTAGCTTCCGAGATTAGACAATCCCAGGCATATTCAGGCTATTAGGTGCTGATAGGATTTATATAAGTGTGCAGAGACTTTCTAAAAATATACAAAAAGCAGCATATAACAGATTTATCCACAAAATAGAAGTATGTGAAATTAAAACAAAGATGGGAACTTGGAAAATTAATGTGGCCAAAAGATAGCAGTCAGAGATTAGCAGTGAGTGATGTTTCCCCAAGATAAATATGCACATTATGAAAGTTTACTGTTACATATACTGTACAATTATAATGTACAGATGCACGAGAATTATAACTTGCTTCAGCCTTATAGGTGCATAAGATACACCAATAGCATAAATTAAATGGCCACAATATGTCATGGGACAGAAAAAGGGATAATAAATCTAAAAGGACATTCACCAGCTATGGCAAGGATTGCAGACCAGAACATCCTAAAGGTAAGCTGAACACCATAAATGGCTTTGATACTTCATTACCGGATTTGCTGAACACCTTTTATGCTTGCTTTGAGAAGGAAAACTCAATGATACCTAAGAATCCTGTGAAATCTGTCTGAGGCCAAGGTCAAAAAATTCTTCATGAGGGTGAACCCTTGCAAGGCATCAGGTCCTGATGGAGTACCTAGCAGGGAACTGAAAATCTGTGCCAACCAACTAGCTAGGGTGTTCACGAGCATTTTCAATCACTCATTGCTGCAATCGGAGGTTCTCACCTGGTTCAAAAGGGTATCAATCATCGTGGTGCCCAAGAAGAGCAGGGTGAGCTACCTCTATGACTAACACTCAGTAGGCCTCACATCTACGCTGATGAAACGCTTTGAGAGGTTGGTCATGGTCAGAATTAACTCGTACCTAAGTGAAGATCTGGACCCACTGCAATTGGCCTACTGTCACAATAGCTCCACAGCAGTTGTAATATCACTGGCTCTCCACTCACCTCTCGATCACATACATCAGGCTACTTTCATCAATTACAGCTCAAGTTACAACAACTTCATACCCTCGGTTCTGGTCAACCAGTTTCTAAAACCGGAGCCTCTGTGCATACCCTGCAACTGGATCCTCAACTTCCTGATAGGAAGACCACAGTGAGTATGAATTGAAAACTACATTTTCTCCTCACTGATGATCAACACAGGCACACCTCAAGGATGCATACTTAGTCCACAGCTCTATTCCCATGACTGTGTGACTTGTCACAATTCAAATTCTGTCTGCAAATTTGCCGATGACACCACGGTCATTGGCAGATTCACTAACAGTAATGAGGAGGCGTACAGGAGGGAAATAGATCAGCTCATTGAGCGGTGCCACAACAGCAACAATGTTGGCAAAACCAAGGAGCTGATTGCAGGCTTCAGGCAGGGGAAAACGGGAGAACACAATCAAGACGTCATTGAGGCGTCAGCAGCAGAAAGGGTTAAGAACTTCAATTCCTGGGTGTCAGCGTTTTTTTTAAAATTTAGACGTACAGTAAGGTAACAGACCATTTCAGCCCAAGAGCCCGTGCCGGTCAATTACACCCAATTAACCTACAACTGCTGGTATGCTTTGAACGGTGGGAGGAAACCAGAACTCCCAGGGAAAACCCTTGCAGACACGGGAAGAATGTAGAAACTCCTTCAGATAGCACGGGATTCGAAACCTGGTCCTGATCGCTGCCACTCTAACAGCATTGCGCTAACTGCTATACTAACTGTGCTGCCCTCTGCCATCCTTGAGGATCTGTCCTGGGGCCTCCAGGTCAATGCAATCACAAAGAAGGCTCGGGAGTGGCTATACTTCGTGAAGAGTTTGAAGAGATTTGGTATGTGGCCACAGACTCTTGCAAATCTCTACAGGTGTACCGTGGTTGTATCACTGTCTGGTATGAAGGGACCAATGCACGAGACAAGAAAAAAATTACAGAGTTGTGAACTCAGCCAATGCCAACACGGGCATCAATCTACACCCTATCAAGGATAACTACAAGTAGTGTCTTAAAAAAATATCCTCTATCCTTAAGGACCCTCACCATCCAGGACATGCCCTCTTCACACTGCTACCATCAGGAAGGAGGTACAGAAACCTGAAGACGAACACTCAAATGGTACAAAAACAGCTTCTTCCCCTCTGCCATCAAATTTCTGAATGGACAGTGAGCCACAGACACCACCTCACTTTCTCTTGTTTTTGCCCTAATTTATTTATTTTTAAATGCATTTTTATAGTAATATTTTCACTCCTGATGCTGCTGCAAAACAACAAATTTCATTACATGTTCATGGCAATAAATTCTGATTCTGTTATAAATATTCACAGTTGGAGTCAATGCAAAAAAGGGATGTTTCAGTTGTGCATGTGAGACAATGTGGTGAAAATCAAAAACTGAAATGGGGTCGTCACCTTGATGAGTTCATACTATAGGTCATCAAACATCAATGGGAGTTAAAGGATCAAATATATAGAGATATTGCTGAGGTCTGTAAAAACTGCAGGGCTGTTATTGTAGGATTTCAACTTCCCCATCGTTGATTAGGATAAGTTTCTATGTGCAGAGCCAGAGCAGATGGAGAGGATCTGAAGTGAATATTTTCTGGATGTGTTTACTGTGGAGTAGGGTAAGCAGGAGTGGAAGGTGAGGGAAGTATCTAAAGGTAGCCAAGAGCATCAGTAACAAAGAGGTATTAACTGTCTTAGGTGGATAAATCTCCAGATGCATCGCAGACCATTGGGAGAAGGCAGGAAATAAATTGCTGGGGTCTTGACAGACATGTTTAACTCATTGCTGAGGTCAGGAGAAGTTCTGGAGGATGGCAATTGTGGTGCCATTATTTACAAAGGACCAGAAGGAAAATCTAGGTAACTGTAGACCTTTAGTCTGATCTCAGTGGAAGGGAAACTGCTGGAGAGATTCTGATAAATAAAATCTATCAACATTTGAATGGCCAGGAGAAAATTAGGGAGATCAAGCATGGATATGTGTATGGGAAATAGTATCGCATGAACTTGACAGTTTTTTGAAGAGGTAACAAAGAGGGTAGACGAGGGCAAGGCAGTTTATGTTATTGATATGGATTTTAGTAAAACATTTGATAAAATCCTACCTGGTAGGTTGGTATGGAAGGCTAGGGCATATAGAATAGGAGGCCAACTGATTTTAAAACATGAGTCAGTGATAGTAGTCAGAGTGTAGCTGTAGAGGACAGTTTTTCAGACTGGAGGGCAATGGTCAGTGTGGTGCCTCAAAGTTTGGAACCAGGACCCTTACTTTTTATAATATACATAAATGATATGGACAAGGATGTTTGTGATAAGGTGAGTTTGCTGATGACATGTAAATATGTGCTATGAGACAATTAAGAATATTTGCAACAGGATCTAGACCATATGGGGAACTGGGCTAAGGGATGGTAGATGCATTTCAGGTAAATTGAACCAGGATAGTACTTACTCTGTTAATGTGCCCCAAAGAGGGTTGTGGAGCAGAGGCCCAGGGGTGCAGGTACAGAGCTCTTTAAAGATGGCAGCACAGGCAGACAGAGCAGTAAAGTGTGCATTTGGGACATTTGCCTTCATTGCTTGGGTACTGAATACAAGAGTTGAGATATCATGTTGAAGTTATACAAGACGTTGGTGTGGTCACACTTGGAATATCATGTAGTTTTTGTTGCCTAAATACAAAAAGGATATTATAACTTTGGAAGAGGTTTATAAGCTTATTTCCAAGATTAGGGAAGTTGAGATTGAGCGAGACTGGAAAAAAGTGGATTTTTTTTCCTTAGATCAGTGGTTCTCAACCTTTTTCTTTCCCTTCACATTCCACCTTAGGTAATTCCTATGCCATTAA